>NC_037595.1:17156249-17876167 GCF_003073045.1 Pomacea canaliculata
TGCGATCCTTCAGACCCTGGCGCCAGAAGACGAGGCAGTTGATTATGTTGGTTGGGATGCCGATCAAACAAATTAGAGTTGTTAGAACAAAATAATAAATCATATCTATTATACTTCGAATTGTCTCACTCATGCTTGAGGTGTCCTCTTCGGTTACAGCTGGAGATGTAATATTTACAAAGTAACTCATAACTGTAGAAGACCTTTTCAGGTAAGAAATTAGTGAAAATAGAATTCTTCAAAATATTTTATCTTACCTTTGTGGCATTTGTAATTTTTTTTTTTTTTTTTTTTTTTTGCTTATCTCAATACACGACGAAACCAGCTGACCCTTAAAAAACATAAAATGGAAACTATTATATCGGAGGCACTTGAACAGAATCTAGAAATATATATTAAAATGTCCAGTATTTTAGACATGTCTTTTGCATTTCTTCCGAAGTGTTACACGACATAAAGACAACTAGCAGACTGAATGATCTGAAGTGTTGCCATGCACTTCTCTGGCTCCTTCTGCGAGGCTGTATTTATACACTGAGATAAAGTTATTATAAAATAAAAAGTTGCTTCAAAACCTGATGTTTTTCTAAGGAGGTGTGTGTGCGTGTGTGTGGGGGGTGTATTTAAGAAAAACTACTAAATTTGGTGACACAGAAATATGTTCAAAGATAAAAGCCAATATCGCTAATATCAACCACAAAAACATGAGAATATTCTATTCAAAAGTACAGATGCCATTTTTTTATTTCACATGCATTCGCTCAGATATGGATTAATAAAATAAAATTTAAAAAAATAAAATATCTTATAAAATAAAATAAAATAAAAATAAAAATATTGTTATTGTCAAACTTAAAGGTATCACGATGCAAAACGTCTATAATGATGATTTTCAAAAAATTTATTCGCGAATTTGTGTGTGAAAATGTTTGACCGTGAACAAACTATTGTATGCGTGCATGTGTTGCTGTGTTTACATGTCTAAGTACATGCATATATGTTTGTGCACGTGCTGGTGTGTGTGTGTGAGTGACAGTTTTAACAAGGTGTGCATGTACATACACAAAACTACAATCTGACAGTACAGTAAGGTAGACAGAAAAGTTTCAGTGTTTTATTGACTGATTTCTTTTTCAAACTGTTTCTCTCTCGCTCTCTTACACATACACATACACGCGCGCGCGCATGGAATAGAGCTGTAACGTCTATTATTTTTTAACTGTCAGAAAGAGTCCAATTAGTTGTACCCATCAGTACTTCAAATAGATCTTTAATTTCAGTAAATCGTCTTCTGTGTTCATACTAATGGGCGGCAACCAAGAGTGTAAAAAAGCGAATGAGCGAAGAGAAACAGTGAAACACCGGCGCACGTAGTAAAGCACGCATCGGAGGTCTCCTCCTTCTCTCCAACTCCTCCTTCTGCTTTCTTCAGGTCGATTTCTAACGAGATAGGCGACCAGCCAGCCACCCGGTAAACGATCCAATATATTTTAATGCATGCACAGGCATTAGATAATTTAATGAAAAAGGTAAATTAGCGGCAAAGTGGTGTAAGTATGTGAATATATCCGCGTTTCTTCGATATTTTGAATATGATCAGCATTCTAATGAGCTTCAGCAGCGGATGGAAATTTGTGGGCCTTGCCATCTAAATTCATTTATTTATTCATTCGCTCGCTCATCCTCTTTACTGGTACTGAATGGTCTGTACAGGTAAGCCAATTTAATAAGTCGGAGAAACTAAGAAGACAACGAAATCGCTAGCTTGGAAGGACTTTCTGTATCAGTGTTAAAGTTTCGAGGAAACGGTCAGTCCACTTCTTGTTCTACAGTTCTTCTCTGTTCCGATCTGTACTTCCTTATAATGTTGTAAGAAACTCATAAACGTTAAAGATACACTACGAACAGTGTTAATTTGGAAATTAAAATGATTAAAGCTCCAAACACTAAATAATCGAACCCAAAATCCTCGGAATCAAAAAGGTTGTAGCAAAACTAGGTGAAGACGTAGGCACAGAGATGTTAATGATGAAAGGAACGCAATGAAATATCAAGCATTTATGAATTTTAAATACACTCGAAGCAAGAGACCTTCCCTCGCTTGACTCTTACCCTCCCTGAGTTATTTCACCCGCTTGGTGAAATGTCCCTTCAAGTATCGAACAACAGAGACTATAAGTCACTTCATGATATTGAATACCATAACCCACAAACCAAGTTCTGGTGGCCGATTATTACATGGCTTTCCTCGGTTGGGAAGAAATGAAGACATTTCCCTGCCTGCAGCTTGAAATCAGAGAACAGTTAATGCTTAAAAGTAATTTATTCATTTACAAGGCAAATATGTTACTGTTTTTGTAAATTGTTTGCCCTATTTTGTTTTAGCCTATAAAAATTACAAATTAGAAAGAAAACAAAGAGACCGAAAAATTCCCCGCAAAAAATTTTGAAGGAACAAAAAAGGAAGAAAGCATTAAGCCATTATTAATCTTATTTTGCCCCTTTCAATATAATTATTGAAATCCCACAGGCAAGCGTTTGTTGTATGTTGACTGAAAGACGTGACTGTGTCTGTGTGACTTGTTCCGGTGTATTGTGTCGTGACAAAATCAACATTGTCTGCAAGACATCGACCATCACAGTTGCGATGGTGGTGAGTCATTTCCTTCCATTGACTACCATTACATTGCCAGCTTCATTCTTTTTTGATGATTTCAATAGACATCGGCTGGCCCTCTAATCGACTTTTATTCAAGGTTCTAAAAAACTAAACATATAAGGAGTTGGTTTTATTAACTCTGGTGACAAATTTAGGATGTCGTTCGTTACTCATGGCTGCTTCTTATTTATTTGCTCCGTTAGAGCCTCCTGGTTGGCTTCAGGTAGCCCATCTTTGATGTTTCCTTTGAGGAATGTCTACAAAGTATTCCATCACGTTCAGCACAGACAACATTCCTCCAACTTTCGCCAAGAAGACTTATGAGATATTTGGGTATTGCAGCTTTTCCAAATTAACGAGAATGCCGGGAGATGTTTGGTTGTCGCTTTACTTTTAGCTTCAACTATGTCACCACCTGGCTAGTCCTTGCTTTGGCCTTGTTCTTGTTCGTTGGCACAACAAGATTCCAACAGTTGCCACAAATCACGATTCTTTGACTTAAAACTTTATGACATTAAAAGACGAGTAAAATGCCGAATACAAAAAGCACGATAAAAACTTGATCTCTAATGATAATGTACTTATGGACGGTGTCGACCATCAAAACTGGCTTGTTTCCAAGTAATATCGACAGAAAGAAGAACGCTGGCTGTCAGGGTCCCAGTCTCACACCATCCCTCACCTCCGGCACTGTCCCTTCAAAAGGACAACTGTCCAGAAGCGGCAGAAAAACGAGCCAAGGACTGCGCGCGGAAAGAAAGAAGATGAAGGGGGGGAGAAAGGTGAAAGTGAACGGGTTAAGACACATGCCAAATCCAATGATAATACGATGTGAGATGAAACTTCAAATCATATTCAGAGTAGGAATAAAATAAACAATTTTTTTTCAATATTTGCTAACAAATATTCTTTAGTCCTTAGGCAGACAAAAAATAACAAGTATAGAAAAACAAACACGTCATAGATAACTCGATTTAAAATTGAAAACGAGGGCATTGTTTCTGACTGCATTAAAGACTATTTTACCTTTGACCCGTACACTACCATGTGTTATCGAAATTTTTTTTGGTTAATATAAAACATCTTTAGATACGTACTAGCTCGGAGAAAAGAACGAGGAAACGGAATTTGGAAAAGAAATTTTTAAAAATTATCCTGTTGCACAGGGTTGACTAAGACATCTAACAGTGACGCTGCTCAAAGCGACCCGAAACTTTGAAGACGGTTACAGTAAATAAAAAAATAAAAGGTGTTGTTGATGAGGGAAACAGGAAAGGCTATAGCTGTGAAGGCCATAAAGATATCATAGCAACCTTCATAATTAGTACAGTCCAAGTAAAATAAAAAAATAAGCTGGTGAACTATTGTTGGTAACATGGTGATGATGTAGACGAAGGATACAAGAACAAGCATCGTTGTCAGCGCCACCTGGTGACTGTCGTTGGCGCTTATCCTGTTAGTTGTCGTTTTTCTCCACAACATGACTGCTCTCAGTTTAAGAACTGTCAAACCTGTCGTGACTAGTATCACCATAAAGCTAGTGACAGGTAGCATGGTCCCCAGAAAAATCAAAGCAATATATGTTTTACCTTCAAGGTACAGTTCTGTAGGAACGAGTGTCCAAAACACGCGACTGTCTTTTTTTACTACCACTGCACGAAAGGATAATGGTGTTAACAGATAACAAACCTGAAATAAACAGAAGCAAAGACCTATCAGTAAGGCCACGGTTCGTGTTTTTATAACATAAGACACAATAAGAGGATTAATTACACACAAGCATCTCTCTACTGCAATCACTGTTGTGATACACCCGGATGTAGCTTTGAAGGCTTTTAAAACACCGACCAAGTTACTTACTACTTTCGTGTAATACTGTTCACCTATAGCTTTATCAAATCGTGTCAAAATGTCTCCAAACGAATGGACTACAGCAGCACAGACGAGATAACAAAGGTCCGCCAGAGCGAGAGAGAAGAGATACAGGTTCATGCGGTCCTTCAGTCCCTGGCGGTGAAACACCAGACAGTTGATGATGTTGCTTGGGATGCCGATCATGCAGAACACTGATGTCAAGATAATGTAACAAATTATCTCGATTGTGTCTATGAAATTCTCATATACAATGTTACCTTCAGTAGTATAGACATCTGTATTCAGAAGACCTATAGCACCTGATGTAACATTCCCGGTGTTATGAATTCTCGGATCGGATGCTGTTTCCTCAAGTAAAAATATCAGGCTTGTATTGGATGGCATGATACTTGATGTAACTGCCAAACCTAAACTATTACTTTACATACCAGAATTTCTTCTAACTAAGCAGACGAAGGAGCGAGAGACAGACGTGGCATGTGCAGCATCTTAAATACCACTTTGGCTGTGACAGAAAATAGCAAAAGTTGTTTATGGTAAATTTTCAAATATATGTCTTCTACTAGGGTCAAACATCAAGTATTTATACTATATTTTAACTGACGAAAAAAAGTAATACAAATGTATTTTAACCTCATGTGAATATTTTAAAGCAATTAAAACACGCTCTCTAGTATGAATTAGTGTGTGTGTGTGAGTATGTGAGTGAGAGATAAAAAGTAAGTGACAGTTTCCGGGCATCATTAGCAAACCTGAAAACAAATAAAATACAAAAATATCGTTTTACTTATTAACAATTGTAATGGTTGCGTGTGTGCACATTTATTGACTAATGTATAAGCTATACAAAATCCACGCTGTACGACTGTTTTTTTTTTTTGTTTTTTTTTTTAAAGAAGAGCCTCCTGGGATGTTAAAATATATAATAATCGCGATAACTACTGCAGGAAAATGTTTTTAGTTTTTAAACTAGTTTTACCTTTTTGTGTATAAAGGTTTTGTTCGTGCGTGAGACTACGGATGTGATATCGATTATATAAATATATATAGCTGAGTGTGCACGTGAGCGGACGAGTCTTACGAGCTAACCCCGAAGTAAGGGAGGACTACAATCTGACATCACCACCGGAAGGTCATGTGACCATCTTTACCTTTACCACTTTTACTTTTTTTCTTTTTGTATGCATCTAGATTTTTCAATATTGTTTCAAACTGCAATTTGATGATTTAGAAATAATTTTAGGCCAGCATTCCGCCTAACTTGATAAACTATTTTCTGAACTAAAACGATGTTGCTACCTGCTTAGCTTATAATAAAACCGGGTGAAGATGTAGCTACAGAGCTATCAATACATGAAAGGTCAATTATTTTTAAGGATAAAACAGAGCATTTACATCGACCTATGTTGATATGAACTCATGTATGGTCTACGCCTGTGTGTGTCTAGAGAATGAACGAGCAGCAAAACATCTTGCGCCCCGTCTGTAGTACACTGCGAGTAAATTCACTGTCCTTGGTTATGTGTAGAGGTTTCTGAGCAGCTTTGTAAATACTTTAGTGTCGAATGCCTGTATTTTTTTGTGAAGCAGAGTCCACGTTTGACATTCATGCTGCAGTGTGGGATTTACGATGGACTATTACAGTTTGTAATTGGTAGGAGTATAGCTCCGCCAGATGCTGGCTGCTTACTAAGCCTGGTAGTTGCGATCTTTGACATGTGGATGACTAGCATTCAGCTACTGTCTTTGGCAATCACTGCTCCAAGTTCTAAAATTTGCAAACCTTCTTTATTTACCTAAATATTTGTCTTGCTGTTGTTGTGTATGATGAATCTTTTAAGTGCTGGTTTCCAGTCCTCTTTATTTTTGTTTGATGTCTGTCTGCAATAAAATCCATTTTAACTGCAAAGCGCAGGATGCATACAAGTTCATGTTCTATAGCAGGGATGCATAACCCCGCCAAACTTCTGCCCACAGTGCAGGAAATCGGCATGTTAGTAATAAAAGAAGACCTTAAAAAAACGAAAAAAAGGAAGAAGAAGTATTTATCCCCACGTAGGGGCGTTTCACAATCTTTTTTTCGATGGACGAACATTTCGATTCAGTGCACCGACTTGCTGTCTCTACGATGAGGCCGGACATTCAGAAGTTGGTTTCGGGAAAACAACTTCAAATATCCCACTAATTACTATATAATTAATGGTAAGTACAACTTGTTTCTAATAAAAAATGGTATCTGCTCTATTTTTTTTTTCCTTTTGTATTTTTGCGGTGAAGTGGCCCGCGACACGGCTGTCCGAAATGGATATGGCCCGCAGGCCGAAAAAGGTTGTGCATCACTGTTCTATAGCATGCAACTCTGAAAAAGTATGTTTTAAAAATCTTTAAAGAAAACAACCTGAGAGATAAATTTTGCATATGCCTTTGTTACAGAATAAAATACTAAAAAATTAATTATTTGTCAGTGATAGTTAAGATTTTGAAAGTAGCGTTTACATCCCATTATTTGGAGATGTTTGGTGCTAATCTTCATGTCTAACAAACGCTTATGTGTATCAGTTCATACGATTTTTTTTGGTCTTTTTGTGTGTGTGTGCGCCTGTGCAGACAATCAATATTGATGGAATAAAACATGTCCCTTCTTTTTATAAAACAAATATGTAGCCGTGCATTCGTAAAAAATGACAAATGTGTGTGTATATATATATATTGATAAATTTTACTTGAGCAATAAAATTATACTGTGCATTCCATTACCTTTCTTCATTTTCATTTTGGGTTAGTAAATAAACCAAACACATTTCGACAAGACATACCAGTTTTTATATCAAAAAAGTTGCATGAATAACCGCTACAACGTGGTGGAAGACCCTGCTTGAATTTAGCAGAAAACCGGAATACTAACCCCGAGGAACCGGGAACGTAGGTGAGAAAGTTCATTCTGATTACCCACATCAACATATGTTGCAGAGGAGTGATACGTAGAACACTCACACTTGGATCATCCAGTGTACCACGCGGCTCACGACCCCCACACCCCTGCTGTTTCCCGAATACAAAACGCGACGTGTCATGTATTGTATAAATTTAACAGATTTATTAAGTATAAATACATTCAATAAAGAAAAAACTCGTCTAGGGGAAGTACCAGTCTTATCCGTGCTAGCGTACTTCGAGTACTCCAGTGCGTACACCTATCTAAATCAACCATTTACTCACACGTGCATCAGCTTCGCTCTCATGTTAAAACTGTTCTTGTATTTGTGGGTTCACAATGGCTGCTATATGAGACCAATATTTCAGCCCACATTCAGGCACTCTGATGTCTTTCCTTCGAAAGTGTTGCTCCGCCTGTCCGTCGTCCTTCCCGCCTGACCTGCCAACCTCGTCCGAGAGCGACGACTGCTCTCCTGGTGACACAGAGTCGAGCCTTGCCCCAGTCCAGGGACACACACGTGTGTCTTCGACGACTGCAATGACACGTAACACGCCGAACAAACACTACCTTGATGCAAAGGTCTCTGGTTGTCCGGAGTGTGGAGAACCCAACAAATGTTCTCCTCCTTTGAGAACGATGACTTCTGGCGGCCTTCGTGTTAATCGTCTGCCTCTCACAGGTAGTGCAAGTCCTCTCACAGGTAGTGCAAGTCCTCTCACAGGTAGTGCAAGTCCTCTCACAGGTAGTGCAATTCCTCTCACAGGTAGTGCAAGTCCTCTCACAGGTAGTGCAAGTCCTCTCACAGGTAGTGCAATTCCTCTCACAGGTAGTGCAATTCCTCTCACAGGTAGTGCAATTCCTCTCACAGGTAGTGCAAGTCCTCTCACAGGTAGTGCTAGGTCACGTAGCCTTTGCTTTCCACGTCGACAGCAGGCATCCTGACGGTTCTTCGTCATAGACTCGCCCCCTTGCTCAAGGTTCTCTGACCCAAGCGTCCTTCCTCGCGAGTCAGTACAGATGTTGGCTAAAGTGTAAGCAGCTTAGAATGATAACTGTCCTTGTCATCAGCAGGCTCTTACAAAACATTAAAACATTGCTGCTGTCTGTACCCACATACCTAAGCACGGCCTACGATGCTATTTCAATAACATTATTAACAATAAAAGGCAAAGCTACTGTGTCGAATAGCAATCTATCATGTAAAAATTATGTTTAATAGGACAGACGCAATTTACGCGAGCGTGTCTATGTGTGTGTGTGTTTGTGTAAGTTGGGGGGTTGTCACGACGAAAGACAATTTAATGAACACCGAATCAATTTCGCATGCAACAAACAAAATAATTATCTTATTTCACAGACATACATTAACAAACGTAGAAAAATCATCATTGAATGACAAAAGTTTTGCTTTTTAGAATGACATCTGTAAACAGTCGTCGGATTAGGAGCCTAACATGAAAAAACCCCGACACACTTTACGTCTCTCTCGAAGTCCAGCAAGATCGAATATACGAAAAACTTACAGATAAAAGGAAACAAATATGGACTTAAGAGTACAGGCTTTAAAATGGAGTGATATAATAACAACGCTGGAAGACTTGGACTTTGCCCTGTTGTCGCATCGCCACCAAGACATGTAGGAAAAAACTAATGTCTTCTCAGAAACAGCTGGAAACCTTGGCTTGAAGGTCAGTGCAAGAAAAATGAAAAATATTAGAGTGAACGACAGAGTATAAGACAGCAGCAAACTAAATGGAGAAGAGATTGAGGAAGTTGACAGTTTCACCTATCTTGGGTCCAAAATGTCAAACACCGGGAATGTGGAGGTGGAGATTCGAGCCCGACTGGCGAAAGCCAGCGACGCCTTCACCTCACTCAGGAGCACATGGAAGGCAACAAACGTCAGTCAGAAGATCAAGCTGAGAATCTTCCAGTCAACTGTGATCAGCACCCTCCTTTACGGATCAGAATGATGGAAGATGACCAAATCCATCTGTAACAGACTTGACGTCTTCCAAAACAGATGCCTCAGGCGCATACTGAACATCTTTTGGCCAAATACAATCACCAACGAAGAACTCCACTGAAGAACTGAAACCGAGTCCATCACAACGCAGGTTCAACGAAGGCGTTGGCGATGGATTGGACATGTGCTCCGCCAGCAGGCAGCAGACCTCTACCGAGTCGCCCTACGATGGACTCCAGACGGCCGAAGAAAAGGAGGGCTGCCCAAAGGAAACTTGGAGAAGAACAGTGGAAAGGGAGATGAAAGGAAAGGGCTGGACATGGGGGCACCTACAGCGGGTTTCAGCCGATCGACATCGGTGGCGGACTCTGGTCGAGGCCTTATGTGCAACCTGATGCACGAAGAGGATTAATAGTAGTAGTAGATATAATAATGGTTGACTGGTAGTCGGGAAGTGTTAGCAAGTTAGGTAGCTAACGACTTCCCGAGGACAAAACGGCATTCAGACACTAACTGTCTATGCAGAAAGGACCTCTAGATAACGGCAGCCAAGAACAGGATGAGTGTACCCTGGCAGCCACTGTATCCCACTGCCCTACAGTAAGAGAAAGCCAAGATCTTGACCGACACAGACAGGCCTAGAGAGTAATTCTTTCGCCTGCTGAGACAAACTTAGTGGCCGGATGTGATCACGGATGTTAATTAACCGTGAGATTGTGTGTACGCTTGATTTAAAGGACGATATATCTGTAACGATAAGCAGTTGATGCAGACACTTCTGACAAATAACTTTCTTCATGTTCGACTTCAGACGTGCTATGGAGTGTATCCATGAGCGAGATACACCACGAGAATCACTGTTTGTGTTACTATTTGTTGCTCTTTAGTTTACAGTATTATTATGCAGGAGAGGCCTATCTCAAGTGTTACTATCGCTGTACCTCAATCATGTCAGCGACATCGCTATAGCTATCGCTACTATCATCATCATCATCATCATCATCATCACCAACATCCACAAACCAGCGATTCGAGGATTACCACATCGGTGGATTACATTAAAATATTTGTTCAACAACCTTGTGCTCGTGACCACGGATATTTTGTTCAATATTTTTACATATAGTTTTCAACATTACCATCGTAACTCCTCAACACAGCGGTTACCTGCTCTTAACTGCATTATGGGCCACTCCGTCGAGGTGTGACAGTTGAGTGACAGTGACGTGGCAGTGCCTTTGATCCGAGTCACCCGCTACGGGACACCGCTTTCTAACTCTTACCATCATTTTCATCTGCGTTCAGTTTAGTTTTTATTTTTCTCGACTTCAGAAATTTTTATATTACACGTTGGTCGGCCCTTTTTGCTTTATTAAAAAAAAGATGCAGAGGAGTGCAGAGCGGTGAGGTCACATGTTCCCGCACTTTCCGCAAGCAACCATTTAAGCACTCTCGCTAAATCGTCACCTCCCTCCTACCACACACACACAGATATACACACAACTGCACACATCTACACCGACCAAGACATGCCAACACACACACACACGCACGAAGCCACGCACACCAACACACATGCATGAAACAGAAACGCCCACCGCAAACACCCATTTAAATCACTCCCCATCCGTTCATCTTTTCCGTTTTCTTACCATCCAAATCATTTAAAAATACAGCAGTTTAGCAGCAAAGAATAAAAGACACCTACTTTTCAATATCGTTGGCACGTAGACTAGACTCCGACTGACCCGATGATTATCGCAAAAAACATTGTGTCAAGGTTAGAAAATAATTGGCATTTCTCTGTGCAAACTATGGAAGTCTTGTCTTTGCTGTTGGCTACACCAAGCCATGGAGTACGCATCGAGATAAAGTAGGATCTTGACGAACTAAGATCCATGGACTGCTTGCAGACGATTTTTGTCAGTCATCTACTAGAACGAGGCTACTTAGGTTACGTCACTTCCTGTTAACCCACCGTGGCTTAGCAAATGACTTCAAGGACTAAGTCAGCAAAGTCTGCAATAAAAACAACAATAAAGAAGCACACATAAGGTGGTTCATACTGCTGAATGCTAGAATCCAACTCTGCAAGTATCAAATCTTTTGGTCTAAGTTTTTTTTTCCTCTTCAGTGGGCAGGAATATTGACAGAGGGAGACAAGTGGCGAGCGGCTCCATTTGAATATTCCACTGTTGGCCTAATTACTGGCTCTGAAAGCATTTGTATAAAATTTCTTTTGATTGCTTTTTGTGTTTTCTATCTAATTTTCCGTGACTAAGACTCTTAAATTATCTAAGATTATAATAAGGTTTGTTGCTGCAAAAAACATTTTCAAAGGATATACGGTGAACCCATTCAGAGACTTGACCTTATCAACATTAAGTACCCATAGAACTCGTCGCTTACCGTTCGGAAAAAGGACGATTAATAGTTTTCGTGTTCCAAGTGTCATTTCCAACTCTCGCCATGTTACTAAGACTCGTTATATCATGTCCACAAAAGCGTGATGGTCATTTCCTTTCTTCCTTTACAAGATTCGTGGTCGCTGATCTCTTTATTGAGCTACGGAACGCGTTTATTTCTGTCTCCAAGTGTAAAACCTAACATTACACAAAATAACAAAGATTATTGGAGGTACCTAGAAAAAAAAACCGATAATTTTTAAAAGCAAGAGAAACGCCCTTTCGACAGCTCTACATCAATGAAAAGTAGAGTTAGGTTACTATAAAATAATTCGATGAAGAAAAAAAAAAGCATTTTAATGTAACTCTTTTGCTTATTCATGTTTGTTAAATACTCTTGATGTCAGTTAGGTCCCTCTACTATCGAGCAGGAAAGTCTGCTGAGGTTAAATACTGTATATCTCAGCGTGTTGTACATGTGAAGGACTGAGAGCTTTGTACTCGAAAAAATGTGCGCAGCACGAGCCGAAACCTTGAAGAACGACTGTAGTAAATAAAGAAATGAAAAGCGTTGTTGACAAGAGCAACGGAGTAGACTATAGCAGTAAGTATCATAATGGCATTGTAGCAACTTCCACTGTTAGTACAGTCCAGGTAAAACGCAAAGATAAATTGTCGAGCGATAGTCGGAACCGTCGTGATGACGTAGACGCTCGAGACGATCGCAAGCATCATCGTCAGCGCCACCTGCTGGCTGTCGATGTTGCTTTTTCTTGAACTTTTTGTAGTTCTCCATGAAATGGCGGCTCTTAGTTTTGCAACTGTCAAAGCTGTCGTGCTCAATATGACTAGGAAGCTAACGACGGGTATGATGGTCCCAAGAAGGACTTGCGCGTATATGTAAACGAATGTCTTATTTTCTTGATGGAATTTAGAGGGGAACAAAATCCACAACACTCGTTTACCTTCGTTCACTACAGCTGCTCGGTAGGAAAAGGGAGTAACAAGATAACATCCCTGAAAGAAACAGAAGCAAAGACATAAGACAACAGCCGTGGTTTGAGTTTGTACGAGAAAGAAGGCACTGAAGGGTCTTGTGACACACAAACATCTCTCTATTGCAATCATCATAGTGATGCATCCTGATGAGGCTTTGAACCCATGTAAAACACCTATAAGGTTGACAATAACATTGGTGTAATAGTGTTCACCTACATCAACATCAAACCGTGTTATTATTTCTCCAATAGAGTTGATGAGAAGAGCGCAGGTGAGGTAGAAGCAATCCGAGAGGGCCAACGAGAAGAGACACAGGTTCATGCGATCCTTGAGACCCTGACGCCAGAAGACGAGGCAGTTGATTATGTTGGTTGGGATGCCGATCAAACAAATTAGAGTTGTTAGAACCAAATAATAAATCATATCTATTATACTTCGAATTGTCTCACTCATGCTTGAGGTGTCCTCCTCGGTTACAGCTGGAGATGTAATATTTACAAAGTAACTCATGACTGTAGAAGACCTTTTCAGGTAAGAAATTAGTGAAAATAGAATTATTCAAAATATTTTATCTCACCTTTGTGGCATTTGTAATCTCTTTTCTTTTTTCTTATCTTTTTTTTTTTTGGCTTTCTAAGTTGTTGTTGTTGTTGTTGTTGTTTTTTTCTTTTTTTTTTTTTTTTGCTTATCTTAATACACTAAGAAACCAGCTGACCCTTAAAAAACGGAAAAGGAAACTATTGTATCGGAGGCACTTGAGCAGAATCTAGGAATACACATTAAAATGTCCAGTATTGTAGACATGCCTTGTGCACTACTTCCGAAGTGTTACACGACATAAAGACAACTAGCAGACTGAAAGATCCGAAGTGTTGCCATGCACTTCTCTGGCTCCTTCTGCGAGGCTGTATTTATACACTGATTAACTCAGGGTTATTATAAAATAAAAAGTTGCTTCAAAAACTGGTGTTTTTCTAAGGAGGTGTGTGTGTGTGTTTATTTTTTTTAAAAACTACTATATTTGGTGACACAGAAATATGTTCAAAGATAAAAGCCAATATCGCTAATATCAACTACACAAACATGAGAATATTCTATTCAAAAGTACAGATATTACGCTGTTTTTTAGTTGACATGCATTCGCTCAGATACGGATTAATGAAATAAAATAAAAATTTGTAAATGATAAATGTTAAGTATTACGATGTAAAACGTCTATAATGATGATTTAAAAAAAAAATTTATTCGCGAATTAGTGTGTGAAAACGTGTATGCGTGAACAAACTGATGGATGCGTGGATGTGTTGCTGTGTTTACATGTCTAAGTACATGCATGTCTGTGTGTGGTCATACTGGTGTGTGTGTGAGAGTTTTAACAAGGTGTGCATGTACATACACAAAACTACAATCTGACAGTACAGTAAGGTAGACAGAAAGGTTTCAGTGTTTTATTGACTGGTTTCTTATTCAAACTGTTTCTCTCTCTCGCTCTCTTACACATACTCACGCGCGCGCATGGAATAGAGCTGTAACGACTATTATTTTTTAACTGACAGAAAGAGTCCAATTAGTTGTACCCATCAGTACTTCGAATAGATCTTTAATTTCAGTAAATGGTCCTCTGTGTTCATACTAATGGGCGGCAACCAAGAGTGTAAAAAAGCGAACGAGCGCACGTAGTAAAGCACGCATCGGAGGTCTCCTCCTTCTCTCCAACTCCTACTTCTGCTTTCAGAAGGTCGATTTCTAACAAGATCGGCGACCAGCCAGCCACCCAGTAAACGATCCAATATATTTTTATGCATGCACAAGCATTAGATAATTTAATGAAAAAGGTAAATTAGTGGCAAAGTGGTGTAAGTATGTGAATATATCCGCGTTTCTTCGATATTTTGAATATGATCAGATTTCTAATGAGCTTCAGCAGCGATGGAAATTTTTCAGCCTTGCCATCTACATTAAATTTTTTATTTATTCGCTCGCTCATCCTCTTTACTGGTACTGAATGGTCTGTACAGGTAAGCCAATTTAATAAGTCCATGATACCTTTGTACATGCTTTGACCTTTATTCTTCAGCTTTTGACGTTCTGATGAAATAAAATAAAAATAAAGAAAGCAAGAAAATTATCCAAGTAATGCTCAGCATTTTCAACTAATACAAACCTGTTTACTCTTAATACTTACACAGTCAGAGACTGATGTTGAATAAATCGTGTTTTGAAACTGGTTCAGAAAGTGAACAATTTCTTATCTCGTAACACTCTAACGCTAATTGTATAGTTTACAAAAAGATTCTTTATTGCAAATGGTGATCGTAAACATTATTATTTAAATGACTCAGATATTTTTTATTCCACTTTTTCTTTCTATTAATGTTTGAGAGGACGCGCACACACACTCATTCTTTTTCTCGCTTTTCTTCTCTTTGTGAAAGACAGGAAAACCAAAGTCTCCAAATTTGTGGTGAACATATACATTTATTATATATAAATAATAATTATATAATACAAATCTATGCATATAATAATGTATATATATATATTTTTGCAGATGAAAATAATGTAAAGATGTGTTGTGAATTATTTCACATAGAATTATCGTTCATCTGGTAATAAATTGAAAGTATTTATTACCAATCGAAGTTATGTAAAACAAGCGGATAGTTCCTTACTAGTTGATGTGAGGTACTGCTACGTGTCTGTTACTTTTTGTCCCTAGTTCTATGTTGTCCGTAGTGTCTCCTAATGTCTTGTGTTCTTTGTAATACCTATAGCTCATGTTTTCGAGTGTTTTATGCCTTCGCATATTTCTTTCTCCTCTTTACCCAATTTTCCATTAACAATTTTTACAGTTGTAAGGACCAGTTTGTTTTAGGCCGTTTGGCTCGTCCACCTTGTGTTTACAGATTAATGCTTCTAATCTATGAACCATGAGCAGATTTTGTTTTTACTGGTCCTGTGCTTTGTTGATACTCTGTGTTTTGACTCCGAAGCTGTGCGTCTACAAACGTCAACTGTACTTCCGGTACGAAGTGTGTTTGTCCTCCTTCTTGTTTTAAAAAAATGTTTTCGACGGCTACATCGATTCGTATATTGTCAAGGGCTCTTTATCTTTCCCTAGTAGTAATTGTCTTGTTCGTTTAAAAGCGTATTAAACCCGTTTTGAATTATTAAACGTACTTCTAAAACTCACGATATTTTTATTCGTTTTCACTGATATTAATTTTATGTTATGCCTTAAAAAATAAAAAAGGATAGATCCATATCATAAAACATTCAAGTTCGAAAATAGCCGTTAAAATAGATATACTGGCAAATATAGTTAAAATCATTCTACATTTCTAGTGACTGTTCAACAACAACAATGCATTCTCAATCGGGTACAAGGAAATCATAAATAAATATAAAAAATACGTGTCGGTTTATTTCCTTGAGTAAATGTAGACCAAAAAATAAAGCTATACCTGAGCGATTCATGGTAAAGGGAGGAAGGGAACGAGTGGAATAAAGAAGGGAAAATTAAAATTTCAGATGGCGTAGCATGTACCACATAACGAGGCTATGATCGGTTATACAAAACGTTCCAAAGTGTAGACAGCTTTAAGATTAATGTTCAATGTATATTAATCCATGCAGGAAATCGAAACTAAATATTAAATTTATTTTCTAAGTAACTAATTTATTTTTAAGTGATCCTGTTCGTTTCAGCACATGTTAGTGTAGCCATAGCAGCTAAAGGAATCGGAGGTTCAGGGTGGACTGAAGATGAGGCTAAGCAGTCGTTGAACCTTTCGTATGCAATCATTGTTGTTGGTTTTTTTTTTTCTAGATTTATATTTGCACGAATATTAAGGTTAACCGAAGCACTACAAATTAAGTATGACCTGAGGGGAAATCCTATGTAAAGTATGAAGTAAACGACATTACGAAGACTAACCCTAACCCACTGAGCCACAAAGAAGAGTTTTCCCTCAAAGTAAAAACAACAAAACAAACAAGTCTTTAATTACTTGTCTTAATTTTATAAAATAGTTTTCTATCATGCGCCATTATCTGCTTGTTGTAAGTCATATCAGAATTATTGTTTATCAACAAAATGTTCACAATTACTAAGTTAAATGAGAAATCCAATGGAGAGATTCAATGATTTAATGGAAGACTTTTGGCTCAAACAATCACTTCTCACCTCAGTTTTGGTTGCGGCATGCACTTCATCTTTTCTAAACATGCAACAACATAAAAACTGGATTTCATAACTTGATCTTTTCATCCAAGCGATTTTATATATTTATTAGACATTATTCTGTTCACAAAAGTTTACATTATTAGACAATTCCCCTAAAACTAGCCAGTCTCACGTAAAGGAAAGGTCGGCAGGTTAGAAAACTCAGCACACAGGTTCCCTTTTAGTAGATGTTCACATGTTAGTGGCATTAATACAACAGACGCTCAGTCCCTCGTTGGGCTGGTCATATTTTATGGATACGGAGATGAAATTCCAGGCACCCGAAAAGAGGTAAATCTATACGGTAGCCTAAGAGGCGGTTACAACTGCTGTGCATGCGTGAATTTACCCCAATTTTAAAAAAGAAAAACAAAACAAAACAAAACAAAAACCAAAAAAACAAACAAAAACAAAAC
The DNA here is from genome assembly GCF_003073045.1 of Pomacea canaliculata. NCBI lineage: Eukaryota > Metazoa > Mollusca > Gastropoda > Architaenioglossa > Ampullariidae > Pomacea > Pomacea canaliculata. The sequence goes on from NC_037595.1 coordinate 17,173,733, forward strand.
CCAAAAACAAAACAAACAAAAACAACAACAAAAAAAGAAAAGATGCAGAAGAACAATTTAAATTGATAATGATAGATCAAAAGCATAAGACGACTACCTTGCATCTTGTACAAAAAAATTAATAAAATAAAAACCAACGACTCTGTTCAAAATGTGTTCGCAACACTTGTAAGATACAAGAAACTCCTACTTGCAACAGTTAAGATGGACAGTTCTGTGCCGTGCAACATAAGAGAGCACTGTCTTGAAAACTGTCTTTTAGGGACCCTTTGGACGATGGTGACACTGGGACAGCAAGCGACAGAACGAGAGGTAGTGGACTTCCTGAGTAGACACTGTGTAGTACATGTACTAGTCAAAGACAAACTTCAGTGGCAGTAAGGTCAAATGTCACGGTTAGCCACGTGCTACCCTCGACGACAAACACCAGTTTAGCGACGGATGAAAAACTTATCATGGGATGTACAAATATCGTTCGTGAAAAAACTATGTTTCCCTGCTCATGTATGTTATCATTTTAAAATCTTTAGAAGCAATCGAGAGTGCCTGAGATGAAACTAAGATGATTTGTTTCTAAGTAGAAAATGAAGAATAATACAATATCTGGCACATAATTCACAATATATGTGCACAATAGTAAAAGGTTAAAACATATGCATCTTTTGGCGGTAGCTTAAGTAACCTGTCTCAGAGGAGCAGCAAGGAATAAACTAAATTAAGTAACCTGCAACTGTCTAATGTCATTTTCTTATCGATGTTTTTCTTATTCGTTAGTTAGTTTTGATATAGATGTTGTAAGCAGTTTGTTACTGTCACATAATGTTTAAAATTCAAACAAAATATTCTATAAATATTTAAAATTACCTACCTTTAACCCTCCTCCAGCTCTGCATCTACAAGATTATCTGATACAAATTATAGGAATTTGACAGAGTAAGCTGGTGAAAGCAAGCCGAAATTTTAAAGAACGACTATAGTAAATAAAGAAATAAAATGAGTTGTTTACAAGTGCAACTGAATAAACCGCAGCTGTAAACAACATGAAACTATTGTAGCAGCTTCCACTATTAATACAGTCTAAACGAAATGTAAAAATCAGCTGCCGCAATATTGGTGGGTACCATGGTGATGACATAGACACACGACACGAGTACGAGCATCACAGTCAGCGACATCCGTTGACTGAAACTGTTTATTTTCATAGTACTCACTCTTGTCCTCCACAGCATGGCGGCTCTTAACTTGACAACTGTTAAGACGGTCGTAATTAATATTACTACAAAACTAGTGACAGGTATTATTGTCCCGAGCAAAATTAGGAAAATAGATATCTTATGTTCTAGGTAAAACCTAGTAGGTACCATTGTCCAATGTAAATGGTCGTTTTCCTTCACAACAACTGGGCGAAAAGAGAAAGGAGCGACAAGATAACAAACCTGGAAGAAAAAGAAGCAAAGAAGAACAAACACAGTCATGGTGCGGGCTGTATGAAGGAAGAGGCGCGAAATGGACTCATAACACAGATACATCTTTCTACAGCAATCACCATAGTGATGCAACCAGATGTGCCTTTAAAGCCGTGTAAAACACCAATTACATTGTTTATGATGTTTGTGTAATAGCTCTCACCAAGACTGTCTACAAACCGTGTTATTATGTAACCGAGAGCGTGGACTACAGCTGCACACGTGAGGTAGCAGACGTCGGACAGAGCCAGTGAGAACAGACACAGGTTCATGCCATCCTTCAGCCCCTGATGCCAGAACACCAACAGTTGATGATGTTAGTCGGGATACCGATCATACAAAACAGACATGTCAGGAAAATATAACAAAATATCTCCCCTGTCTCTTGGATGATGTGACTCAGACTGTCGTAGTAAACTTCTCTGCCATTTGCATTTGCTAAGGTGGCATTAAGAGTGTCGTTCATGGCTGTGCTGTTATTCTTTCTGGAATAAAACTCTTTCTTCACTAGGCCTGCCTAACTTAAATGAGTTATTTATCATATTTTGTTTTTTCACCATTTTTGCATTAAAACTGATTTAAGCTTTATAGACAATGCCAAACAGTTACAAAGTTGTTGAATCAAAACTCAAAGAACTGACTGGATCGCCACCAAGGGGAGCTCAGTCCTGTGTGTGTCACACGCCGCTCAATACAAGACACGCACAGGTCTGTTGGTCCTCCCTGACGATAGGAATTTGTTGCTGGTTGGGTTACTTCAATGAATTTATACTTTATAATTAATAAAAATGTGGAAATGTAATATTTTTTCTTAGCTTTTTGTGAATGGGCGTGCTTTTGCGCGTACTATTTGTAACTCTTAATGAGTGATCATTCACATGCATTTTCTCTGTGTGTGTGCACGTGTGTGTGTGTGGGTGTGTGTTGCACCTTTAGCCTTGTAAAATGAGTAAAACAGAAAAAGAGACCAAAGAAAGGAAATCACCGTGAATAACCATTATACCAACTAATTCCTAAATTTTTTTTATCAGAAATAAATCCTCAAGTTAACATTTTTTTTTAGTCCCACACACCAGTAGATGCTTACTTTGACTTCTATTGATCTTCCTGAAACCAGACAAATATCAGCCTTAAATGAAAATACATGAAATTGTATATGTATATTATTCAGAACCACTCATTAAGATAGATGGCATTTTTTATCTCAGTTTTAGAGTGTGTGTCTTTGTATCCCTGTGGATGCTTGTGGCCATGCGAGCGTGTGTGCAGGAGTTTGAACGTGAGCGTTTCAGGACGAAGGTGCGGGCGACTACATTTTTCTCAGTTCATTGTTATATATCTCGCTAGCCATTTTAAGCATGTTTTCTATTAAACTTTGATCTCTTTAGTAGCTGAAAGTCCACTTAAACATATACCTAATAAAACGGTACATTTAAAATATGCGAAAAAAAAGTGTTACTTAGCGTCCGCAGCCTTAGCCCTTAGTCAAGCTATCATTATTTTGAATACTCCTCACGTAACTGTTTCACGCTTAAAACATATCAGACGAACACACTGGCAGACACAGGAGTCTTTGGTCAATAAAATGTAAGAATATCTCTCGGACACAAGGAAGACTTTTTCAAAATTGCAGACGCATTGTCAAGCTGTCATTATTAGAGTTATTATTCTATCAGCCCTAAAGAAACATGCTAACTGTGTGTCACAGACTACAAGAGGTTTCGGGTCATGAGTAAACCATGATTAAATGAATGCGATGTAAGGTAACCAATGATACTTTTTGTTTTTATCCAAGGGTCAGGTTTAAGGCCTTTCCTTGACCCATGAACTCGCGTGTGTGTGTGTCTAGCGATTAGTATTGGTATTACAAAGGTAGAGCAGTGGTTGTCTGTGTAAGAATATAAGTTTTATTTAAAAATTGTCTTTGTTTATGTATGTCTATCTATGTGTGCGTGTGTGTGAGAGAGTGGAGGTAATTCTTAATTATATCGCACAAATTTAATTTTATGTTTATAAACTGCGTCATTTATTTTTTACATTAGCACAAACGAGTAACACATTAGCAAGGGAAGCAAATCTTTTATTTGTCATGAAATAAAAGCTCAGTTATCTCCCTTAAAACACAACAACAAAAGTAAAAGGACATTTTCCAAATGTCTCAGCAACGCCTTGCTTTACAAGTTTTTGGAGGAAATGCAAACATCGCCATCGTTAAAACAGATAAAATAATCTTTTGTCTTGTAATTCATTTTTAATTTTCTATATGTCTGTGTCTTTGTGGTGTGTTGGGTCCACACAATTCTTTACTTTTGACATGTATTGCGTTCAAACCTGGTGTGTTTTATTTACTTTGTTTATATTTTGTGTTTTACTTTTGGATTTTTTTTGTTTTGTTTACTAATATAATTAATTTTCTGTCAAGCTTTTTACGGAAATTCATTGGTTGTCAAGCGAAACCATATAATTAGTCTTATCGATCGACACTTACCTAATCTCTACTATCAGAAATAGATATCGAACTGTAGATATTTTAGACTAACAGAGCCCGCCGAGGTAATTTAAAACAAACTATAGTATACGCAATAATGAAGCACTTAACAAATGTACAACGTGTTTGAAGAGCTATGTATACAATATACAGAGAATAAAGACAAATTAATTAAATGTTCAAACTGCGTGACAATAACTTTGATCTTAATTCTTTTTCACCCAAGTTGCTATGATGTTGGCAACTGGAATATTGTTATAAATTTTGTTTAAAAAAATCATTTTAGTACTTCCAGATGTTTAAAGAACACAAAAAACTACACCGAACGTTCAAACGCAATATCAGGGACACATCCTCAACGACCGAAACACACAAAAACTGGGAATCAACATGTTACATGAACACTCCTTCAGGCTACTACAGTTATCTACGTATAAAACCAATATACTAGAGACCGATATTACTCTCAAATAGTCATAAACACTTTAATACCAAGGTCACTTTATGCCAGCACAAATGAGTTCAGAAAGAATTTACAGCCACCTCGCCATCCAAAGGTCTCTTACTCTCTCTCTCTGACACACACACACACCAAGAATTATCTCCCTTGGAAGACAACAGCTACACGTAACACGGTGGTATGATGATAATCCCTGTAGCCAGACCTCCGTAATTCCTGTTCTCAGACGATATACCGGTACAACCGCTAACCCACCGTTACGAGACTTGCCGAGGGACACGCCCCGCTGTGGGGATGATGTCATCAAGTCGTTACTCCGCGACGCCTTCTGTTGCTGTCCAGGCGATGCCACTTGGAGAGAATATTCCAAGATTTTCTTGTTCCCACCGGGACTCATGTAATAACTTCGCTCATTCTGTCACATAACTGCCTTTTCTCTCCATTCATGCAACCAAGGTGACAACTGTTGCTCACAATAACCATTGTCCCTGCCATGCAATACATGTCATACTAAAGGAACCACGAGGAACCGCAACGCCTGAGAGACATCGCTCAGAAACTCTAATCTAATCTACTTCACATTTTACATTGTCTCGGTTGTTCTGGACCTTAATTTATTTTACTTTCACTTAACGCCAAGAAACTCCGAGCAGGCGGCGCGTGACAAGTGCTGTGGGCTTCGAGGGTCAGAGCCGTGGGGCTCGCGAGACGGATAGGGTTACACAAGGTTAAAAGGTCTCTTGATGCGGCTCGTTTACCCTCATCCTCCCCTGCACCCCACGACAAGCCAGCAAAGTACTGCAATCAAATACAAAAACAGCTAAACAATCGCCGACACTCGACAGTCATCTCTATCCATGGTGGTGTTTCTTGACACTTCTGTTTCTGAAAAGGTTGGCGATCAGCTCGTTTGTAACCTGTTTATGTCTAGCGCATTAAGGTTGCCTGCTTGTGTTTAATATATTCCCGAGGCACTCCTCAAGCTGCTACCCGTATTTCACCTGACAGTATTAATTACGACGAGGAGGACTTAACACAGCAGCTGAACAGATTTCGTAAACCAAGCCGAAACCGGGAAGAGCGGCTATAATAGATAAAGAAGTGCATGGTATTGTTTATGAAAACGAGCAAGTTCACGACCATCGTAAATATAATAAAGACCGCTTCGCATTCTTCATTGTCACATTCTGCGAACATGGTAAAAAGCAATTTGTCTCGCAGTAAAAGGAAGCATTGCGATAATGTACACACAGGATACAAAAAGTAGCATGACGGTCACAGCCACGTGTCTGTTGTCACTGTCACCAACAGATCTTGTTTGTCTCCACGTCATAGCGGCCCTCAGTTTTACAACCGTGATAACAGCTGAGACTAAGACCGTTAAAAGACTTATACAAGGTAGAATTGTACCGACAAAAATATGTAGGAACAAGAAAGCAACAATCTTATTTTCATGATAGGACTTTGTTGGCGTCACCTTCCACAAAACAGATTTGCAGTTAATAATAACCGTTAGGTGATAAAATATATAACTTGGAATATAACATAGCTGAAAGACAACAACAGACACAAATATCAGTATACCTACAGTGCGTGTTTTTAAAATGAAGTGCACCTGAGGGGCATCACTACACATAAACATCTGTCTACTGCGATCACCGTAGTAATAAAATTAGACGCTAACTTCAAACCATATGCAATACCCAGTAAATATTGGTCAATTTCCATTAATAGTTTGGAAGAGTTAATAAAATGATATGTTATAAAACTTCCTATTGAGAACCATGTAAAAGTTGCAGATAAGGTACAAGCAATCTACCAGTGCCAGAGAGAAGAGACACAAGTTCATGCGGTCTGCCAGTCCCTGGCGCCAGAACACCAGGCAGTTGATGACGTTGGTTGGAATGCCTATCACACAGATGACAGCAGCCACCAAATAGTAGCCCAAGCTTAAGAGTCATCACATCCATCATCTGTTGATTTTCTCTTGTTGAGTTGGTGCAGTTCATTGTCAGTATTGTTGCATTCAACTTGAATTTCTTGATTTCAAAAAGTTCTCTTTGGTATTAATCCTGTATTTAATCGTAAAAAACACGCTAAAATACAGCACTCATTTGAGGAATTGTTTATTGTATTTGCTCTTCACGCAGACTTTGACTTCTGTGCACTTTGAAATAAAATAAATGCGATTCCTGTCATAGCGAAATCGTTGTCATGCTTTTATCGTGCAACAATGTTTCTCAAACACGAAATACTCAATAGACATGTGTCGAAGCAGGAAATATTTTTAATTTCCATGGATAAATGTGTTGGTTTGCATCTTTTTGTACTTTCGTTAACTACTCTTCAGAAGCATTAGCAAATGCAGACATCGATTTCAAACTAAAAATATGTCACAGAATACATCATACTTTAAAAGAAGACAGCGATCTTCTCCTACGAACATTTAAAGTTCTTTAAATAAACTGACTTAGAGTTGACCTCGATATGTGGGTAATTATTATTGAAGCAATCCAAGAGGGTGTTATACATGCGTGTGTGAAGAAGGAGATTAAAGCATGAGTATAAAAAAGAAAGTTAAGGCGAGAAGATGCCAACTGGTGTTTATAAACCAAGATGGTGGTCTACACAAAAGTGAGCTTACATAAAAGAGACTGTAATCTTGTTTTACATTTTTATTTATTTACTGATCCTATAACTCGCACCAGGGAACTTGGACAAACTCATTTAGACCTGTTTCGGACGATCGTGAGTGGGTCCTGAACATGAAGACCAGTCGACTTTTTCACATCCGTAAGCCTCTTGACACCTAAGAGTCCAGCACGCTCTACGGTACCTTGAAGAATAGTCTTCGGTAAAATGTCGAGTCACATGACCAAAAGAAGTCCAACTTATACCGCTTTACTGTTGCACATTTTGTGAAAGTCGGAGAAATTACTGAAGCGATGATATGTTACCTGCTTCAAGGAATGACAAAGGCACAAATAAATATGGATAGTCAGCTGATGATGGCTCTAATCATCTCCTTATGTGCAGATAAGCCCACCTATATGCTCGGATCCAAATTTCATGTCTCTCCAGATTCTACAAATTTTCATACACTTTCTGTGTCTTTCTTTGATGTTTTGAGAGATACAGAAAATAAGAGTGGTATTTTAATGCCATTTACCTATGAATGTTTGCACAGTTTTGTACGGCACTACATCATCATTTCCTGATTCGAAGATAAAAGTGTTTGCTACGCTTTTAACGTATCAAGAATTATGCTTCTTTAAAATGTTAAATGTACAAAATCACTTTTTAAAAGGTCCTGTGTAAAGAACAAATATATAGACTTATTCTAAGCGCACTACTTAGCTTTTTGTAAAAATGGCTTTTTAGCCCAAATAACTGCTTAAAAGAGAAAAACTCACTATTTTTAATTTTCAAATGCTAACAGACGTTTTGTATAAGAGCAACATAAATAATGCATTAGTTATGTTGAAGATAAAATAAAAGATTTTTTTTAAACTAGTATATTGGTATTTTACAACAGAATATTAACACTCCAAGCTTTTAAGAGAGAGATATTTCAAAAGGATAGAAAGAGTGTGACAATCACATTTAGCTCAATAATAAATACTGACTTTTCGTATCATGCTCGATCAACATTAAGAGCTGTAAGTCGTTGCATGCTGACAACCGCTCAAGCAGCTTTTATTTTCACTGAAACGCAAGCATTGTATGATTTTCTGTAAAGTTCATAGATATGTTTTTGCAAAAAACAAAAAAAAAAATCTCCAACACAAGGATGCTAACGTTTTGACGACTGCACCTTGTTGGTTGCAACTGATTAATCACTGCGCCGGATGGTTCCGATGACATCTCTTATCAACACCAGATGGCAACTGTCTAAAAGCTATTGTAAGTGAATAATCTACTCATCGAGCCTTTAAGCGCAGATTACCCACTATCTCAACAGTAATTAATTCAGACTAACGCAAATTTTCCTGAAATATCAATGACTATTTAAAAAATATTCTGGTTTATCAACATCTGTATAACAGTTTTAGACGCTAATATGAACCTTTCAGATAACATTAGTTTTGGAACATCAGATGACCTACTCCTAACCAATGCTCAGAGAATCCGGCAGACGACAGAGATGGTGTGTTATCTATTGCTAACGACATTTATGTGGTGTGGGTGTCCCAGCCAATGTCATCAACTGTCTGGTGTTCTGGCGCCAGGGACTCAAAGACCGCATGAACCTCTGTCTGTTCTCACTGGCCCTCGTGGACTGTTTGTGTCTTTGCTTTGCGTTCACTATTTATTCAGTTGGAAACTTCACATCGAATTACGACACTACTTTAGGTGGAATATACTACATAAAAGTTATAAACAACATAGTAGGTATCTCATTAGGCTTACAGTTAACATCAGGGATTATCACTATGGTGATTTCAATAGAAAGGTTCCTGTGTGTAATATTTCCTCTACACGCTCATCGGCTGATATCTACCCGCAACATGGCCGCTGTCTTAATGGCTTCCTTCTTCTTGTGCCAAGTGTGTTACGGGATCCTTCCTTTCTTGTATCGCCATGGTACAGGTCAGAAAGGAGCTTCTACTGTTTGGGTATCCACCCTGACAAAGCTTCACGAAGAGAACAAGACAGTGTTTTACGCGTTTTGTTTTGTTTTCGTTGGAACTGTAATACCGCTTATAACTTTTGTGACAATATCCATCATGACTGCTTGCACGGTTGTAAAACTCAGAGCCGCCATAGTTTGGAGACAGACGGCAAGCCTGACCTCTGGTGACGACAACAGCCGACAGGTGGCGCTGACGTCAATGCTCGTGCTTACCTCGTTCGTTTACATCATCACCCTCGTTCCCTCTGTCAGCAGACAGGTCAGCTACTTGTTTTACAGGGAATGTATCGCTCACCAAGCTTGTTATGATAATTTCATGACATTCACGGCCATCGCACTCGTTAGCTCACTCATCAACCACACGATACATTTCTTTGTTTATTATTGTCGTTCCTCGCGATTTCGTGTTGTGCTGCAAGAGGTTCTCGCTTGCTGTCGTCCCTGCCATCCCTGAGTCTGGATGTGGCACAAACAAGTAAGTTTAATGGTGGATGTTGCTTCGCCTCAAACTGTCAAAATACTTAGCTTCAAAACAACATAAAATATGAATGTTGTAATACATGCGTTTTCATGTTCTTGTGTAATAACGAACGTGTAGGCCAGAATTCTGTGTCGACAGTTAATGTATGTTTAGTTGTCCTATCGCCATGTTAGGAATGTGCACTTTGGTGGTAAATTCACCTGCTATAAAGATTGGTGATTGTATGTTGATTAGTGCTTTACGCACAACGCTTATAAGCAAGAGGAGGAAAAGAGGTTTTAATAAGATGTATAAATTGAATTAATGTGATTATAAGCAGCTGCACACTGTTGCTTGTTGTTCTACTTCTAGCAGATTGTATCTACCGATGGTGAATAAAGCTGTTTGAGAGAGGAGTGAAGGAAGTGAAAAAATACTTTATATAGATAGAGAGAGAGACCGAGAGAGGGAGAGATAGAAGGAAATAAAAAATGTCCGTTATAAGTTTAAAATACTTATCTATCGTTCTAGTGCCGATCGTGACACTCATTCACATTGCTGTGGATACGAGACACTATCTCCTGTCCCCAACATAAAGGTTTGTACTCACAAGGACAACATCCGTTTTGTGCTTTACTTACCGGTGATCAAGAACACTGTCCTTGCAATGTTGTTCACTTGCGGACAATCGTCGATTCTTAAACAGTGAGATTTAAAAACATGATGTGGGCTGTGTTATGAAAAACTGTCGGTACACTAGACTGTCGAAGGATTGTAAGATGGATGTGGACAAAGCGGAAAGAAGATAATCTGTGTTGTAATAGCAGCATTAGTAGTCGTAACTAAGAGAGAACAGTCAAGGCGAAATGTACAGTATGAGAAATGTGTTTAATTAATATAATGTGTGTTGGGTCAAACTATTTTCTTAATTTAGTCGATTAATTTTAATAACAAGTTCTTCTCTTTATTCCGCTGTATTTCTCTATTGTGTCTGCTAGTGCTTTAGTTACTGTGTTTTAACATTCATAGGGTTAACATGTAGCTTTTAATCACAAGTTGTTACCATAGAAATAAAGACCAGATGATTTTCTTACGGGCGTTTGAATTCTATGTCCAGATACACAAGAACAATACACAGATGTTATCTGGAGATTACCAGCGGATTTATTACGAATATATTTTTATTTAATATAAAAGACATTGAAAAATATCCCGTCATCCCATTTGTGAATACAAAAAATCAGGACCATATCTGCTATTCCAGATTTTTTAAAAGTAACTTTGCATTTCGTATTCCACTATCCGTTGTTAGATGACTGTCAAGACTATTATTTATTTATTTATTTGCAGACAATTGGAGCACGATAGGTAATGAGTTTTCAGACTATTCAGTAACATTTTCTTGACGACGTACGTACTAACGAAATAAAAACAACTAAATGCTTCTTACCTAGGCCATGCAAATGATTTTATTTAGCTAAGGCGTACACGTGTGGCTACAATTCACAGTTTCATGATGTCGACATACCCTATGCGATCCTATTGTAATATTCTACACATTTGTGGGTGCAGTGCTTTCTTCATTTAAAATGCAGGAGCCTAAAAAAAAATATTAACCGACTTGGCCAGCATGTATGGTAAGTAAATGTATGTTAATGTATAGGCAGGTTATACAAACATTACGCATATTTACTTGCAACTATTTATTCTGGGCTTATTACTTTCTAGAGATTACAAATTAAGTTAAAACACATCTAGTAAGTCTCAAAAGGACTTTCCAATAAGACAGGATCGTTCTCTAAAATTCGACTATAATGTTTGTTTCAATTTAAATGTATAAGAAAATATTTCTGCTGTGGAAAGCATACATTTAGCTATTATTATAAAGACAAATAGTGGAAGCTGGAATGTCCTCACTCCTTCTATCCTCCCATCACTCTTTCTTTCTACACGTCTTTTATTCCTACCTCCGCCTCTAATTCTCTTTCTATGCTGAGTGAAAGTATTTTTAAGAATGAAAATTGTCTTTGAATGACAAGTCTGTGGTAGAATGGTAAATTTAAAGTTGAAAATTGTACTTATTGAATAAATAAAAGGCACCTGACTCTTTAGAGATATAAGTTTTATGACATTTTTCGATATTTTAAGAAATACAGATATCTGGTGTCAATTTTTCCATAGTTTAGAATACTGTTTGTTAAAAAGTCTTTAGGTATTCAACAAATAACTTTATTTAATCATTTAAATCACGGTCATGTTTACGAGGTAGATTGTTGATAAAATTACGCACTTTTATTACTTGTTTTTGTTTGTTTGTTTGTTTGTTAGTTAGTTAGTTAGTTTGTTTGTTTGTTTATTTTTCTCCTTTTTAAACTAACAATTATTTTACGTTTGAAAAAATGGTGAAAGTGTTCAAATATGTCAATCACTAAGCACAAAATTTTACATTTTTACATTGAGCGAAGTCTTATTAGTAGATTGCAAGGAAATTCTTGATTTCCTCCTTTTTTCAGAACTAAACAGAACCTTGCATGTCATCTGAAACTTTGAAGAGCGAAAAAAGTAAACAAAAAAATGAATCGAGCTGTTGATCCGGGGAAACAGATGAGACACCGAGCTCACAGAAAGAATGACCTCATAATAACGGCCACTTGTGACGTCATCAACAAGAACTTGAAAACAAATTTCGTGCGCTACGTACGGTACCATAGTGACGATGCAGATGGTTGAAACGAGAACCAGCATCCTGGTCAGCGCCACCTGCTGGTCGTGAGTGTCGTTCGAGGCGGAGCTCGCCTTCAACCGCCACAACATGGCGCTCTTCAACTTCACAACTGTCACAACTGTCGTTACAAGCATCACCAAAAATATCAGCAGATTAGCCACAGTTCCTAGCAAAACCTTTTCAAATATCGTCACAAAATCCTTGTATTGTATTTGGAATTCCGTTGGTAAGTAAAACCAGCCAGTGGTTTGATTCGTTTTTATCAAACCAACACGCATTGACAAAGGGTAGGTAATATGTAAAACCTGCAAGAAAATGGCACAAAAGAAAATAATCGCGAAACATGGTACCGGCTCGCATGAGGTTCGAAGCCCGGAGAGTAAAAGTCACACAAAGACACCTCTCTATGGCAATCACCATGCTGATGGAGTTAGAGGTGAGCTTCAACCCGTACACAATCCCTATACAGGTGCTGATTGTTTTAACAGAAATCTCTTCGCCAAGAAGCGAGTCGGGAGACACCACGGACAAGGCTGTGGAACTAATAATAAGAGAGAAAGTTAGATAGAGACAGTCGACAACAGCCAGCGACAGAAGACAGACGTTCATTCGGTCGTGTAGTCCTTGGTGACAGAAGACCAAACAGTTGACAATATTTGTCGGAATTCCAATTAAACAACATATTGTCATCAGTCCACCTCGGAATATAACCTCTACTATTTGTCGGGTCTGAAGACCTGCGAAAGTCAATGTTTCGTTGGAAACTAGACATTTTTGAAAGTTTACATTGTTTTCACAGTCTAAATCCTTTAGGGTAGAGTTCATTGTAAATCACTTTTTGAAGAATCGTCAGTTTGGAAATTTAGAAAAATACTTGGAAGTCCATGGAAAATAGTCGGCACACTAATCTTTTGCTGCAGGTTACATTTGTGACATAAAATAAGTCAGTTACTGAACTTAACAATCCTCTGTATAAGAGAGCACGCTCCGTTATTATAGCGATACTATTTTTAATGACATATATATCTATAGCTTAATTAGAGTTCCTTCAGCAATACCGAAGAAAAATATCATTTTCTGCAAAATATAAAAATATTCAATTATTTCTAAAGTTAAAAAGAATCATTAAAAGTGGGCAGTTATAAAATGTCAAACTTCAAGTATACGGAATCAGGAGATTTTTTTTTTTATTTTGTCTGAATGCAAAGAGAAATACATCCATTCGGGAATTCTTTTTTCGCTTTTTCAGTCCTATTTTTATGTCTGTTAACAAAAGGTCGTGTATGACTGCCTGCTTGTTTTTGTTTGTTTTTTAAGGGATATATATATATGTCGATTTTCTTTCTTTAATAAATTTATTTATGGGCTAAAAGTAAGACAAAAATAAACAAAACAACTTATATTTATACATTAAACAGTCACTCGCGTCATGTAACTATGCCAGTCGACCTTCAGTAAAAAATAAATAACAGAAGCTTGGTACATAATAAATAAAATTTAATACAATTTAAATAAAATAAGAAAGAGATAACACCCACTTACAGCAGGAGGAGAGAGAGACACTACACATTTCGCCTGTAGACCAGAAAAACAACATTCCGCGTTTCTTGTTTTAAATACCAGTTGTCAAGAGCGCTGTCCTTTGTGTTCACCTGAGGAGAAATCGTCCATTCTTTAATTAACATTATGTTTACAAAGAAATGGGATCTGATCTGTGTTTTGAAGAACTAATTGTAGACTGAGCTGCTAATCATAGGATGGGTGTGGACGAAGTGGAAAGAAAATCATCTACGTTGTGATAGTAGCATTGGTAGTGGTCGTATGTAGAAGAAAATTGCAAGCTGATTAGAACAGGCAAGACGAGGCAAGAAATAGATGAAATATGTTTTAAAATAATGTGCGTTAGATAAAATATTTAAAACAAAATTATTTTAGTAATTAGTTCTTATTTTTATACCTGTATTACTCCATGGTGTATGCAAGTGATTGAGTTTGTGTGTTTTCAACATCCGTCACGCTAAGACATCAAAGTAAAATTTATACTTGGATCCTTGTGAGAAAATATCAAGGTTTCTACTCACACATTGTTAACTAAAGTATTCATGAGCCCCTTATGGCTTGATTCTCCGTTATTTTGTTTTTATTTTGGCGATAGATAACAACTGAATGTATAATGTGTTTTTTAGAACACATATTTCTGTGTTCCATCCCAGTTACCGAACGGACAACCAAAATGTTTTGATGTACAAGCACAAATCTTACTTAGGCAATTGCACAGACCATTTTATTACGGGTATCTGAATACCATGTCTTGACATACAATAACAATCCACAGCTATTAGTTATAGATAAGGAGACTTTTCTTTATATTTTCTGTATATTTAATATAGTAAAATAATCCGTTAAGAATATGTCGGCATCGGGAAAGACAATATCGATTTTTTAAACACGTTACAGATGTAAATAAAAACAGCAGAATTATGTTCCTAGATGCATGACAGTATTATACATGTTATACTGATATTTTAAAATTCTCTTCATCCACCCTTACTTTATACTTCAAAACTAAAATTAGCCATTTCTTGTACTAATGTACATCGTACCAATGTTTATTTATCATCCCATGTAAAGGCATGAAAGGTTAAATCCGATCGTGCTAATAATTTGTATAGAAAACATTGTCTTTATATTGTTTTCAGTGTTTAACCCTGTACGTGTGAGCCAGCAGCATCATACTCAATATTTATTCAATTTCAAACAAATTACATTATCAGACCTTTTCTACTTCTTGGGAAACATTTCTTATAATACTCATTTCATTATTCCCGAAATACTTAGATGATATTGAAGTTTGTAGCACTATTAGATTTACAGGTGTTTAGTTGCATATATATATAGATATAAAACTTCCTTAGTTTAAACCTTTTGCGTGAGAAAAATTGAACCTAATTCGAATACGATTCCTTAACTCAAGATGTCTCATGGTCGTCAGAACTTTAAGCTAAGAAAGTGGCATTGTTTATAGTATAGAATAGAACAGTATAGTATAGTATAGTTTAGTATAGCATAGTATATTGATAAGTAAATTAGTTCATGGGGAGGCCTAAAGATAGAAGGATGACTGGTGACAGATCTTTCTGTGTTCTTTACATATGATAGCAACGCGCCATGTAATGAGCTTTACAATCATTTTAAGCTAATTAAAGGTAGATAAATTACTCAATTTATTTATAATGCAGCAGACAGGCAAACATAATATTTGGTCATCTTGTATGTTTCACTTGAGGCAGGATATGCAAACAGCAAATATATTATAAAATGTATTGGCAAACCTCGATCTGTCTCATTACACTTAAAATTTGGATGTCTATGACATTTAATATACAGATTTCAGATATTAAATCCTTTTTACTTAGTTTAGAATTCAGTCACTAGAAAAGTCTTTAAAACATTCAACTAAATACTTTATATAATCATTTAAAGGTTAATTAATGTTTAGGAGGTAGTTTGTTGATAAAACTGCAGATTTTTTTTCCCTTTCACAATTTTTGTTTGCTTTTTGCTATCGAGAAAAGTTAATAATTAATTTATCTACTACACAATTTTGAGGGTTTCTACATTTAGAGGCTGTTTACTTCAAAATGCTCCGAAGGTGTTGCAAAGTCATTTAATTTTTTTTTTCTTCCTGATTTAAACAGAGCCTTGCACGTCCTTTGAAACTTTGAGGAGCGAGTGTAGTACACAAAAAAATGGATGCAACTGTTGATACGGGGAAACAGATGAGACACCGCGCTGACAGTAAGAACCACCTCATAATAACGGCCACTCGCGATGTCATCAACGAGAACTTGAAAACAAATTTCTTGTGCTACGTACGGTACCATGGTGACGATGGAAATGGTTGAGACGACTACTAGCATCCTGGTCAGCGCCACCTGCTGGTCGTGACTGTCGCTGGAGGCGGAGCTTGTCTTCAACCGCCACAACATGGCGCTCCTCAGCTTCACAACTGTCACAGCTGTAGTTACAAGCATCACCAGAAATATCAGCAGATTTGCCAGAGTTCCTAGCAAAACTTTTTCAAAAATCATAACAAATTTTTTGTTCTGTTCTTGAAATTCTGTTGGTAAGTAAAACCAGTGAATATGTTCGTTTGTTTTTATCATAACAGCACGCATTGACAACGGGTAAATAATGTGCAAAACCTGAAATATAATGACACAAAATATCATAATCGTAGCCATGGTACCGGCTCGCATGAGGTTCGAAGCCCGGAGAGGAAACATCACACACACGCACCTCTCTATGGCAATCACCATGTTGATGCAGCTGGAGGTTAACCTTAACCCGTACACAATCCCTACACAGGAGCTGATTGTTTTAACAGAATATTCCTCACCTAATAGTGAGTCGATAGGAGCTATAACCAGTACTACGGAACTGATAAGAAAAGAGAAGAACAGATAACAACAATCGACGAGAGCCAGCGACAACAGACAGACGTTCATCCGATCGCGTAGTCCTTGATGACAAAAGACGATACAGTTGATAACATTTGCTGGAATGCCAATCAAACAACAGACAGTCATCAACCCGCCGCGAAATATAGTCTCTACTATCTCCCTTGTCTGAAAATGTGCGGTACTCATGGTCTCGTTCCAAAGCAGACATTTCGAAAAGTTTAAATTACTATTGTCGCACATATTCAAACAGATGTCGATTGTTAAATGTCGTTAGAGGAAGACCACTGACAAAGATTATCTATGTTTGGAAGACACGGTAAGACAGACCTCAGGTTATCTGCAAACATCTATTGCCGCAGGTGAGATGTCAAAGGTACTGAGAGCTTCGTACTCGTTATTAACCGGGGAATAGTACCCCAGCAGGTCGGTGTACGATTGGTCACATAAATATATATCGAGTGTTTTCTGAAAAAAAAAGTCTGCTAGTGAAAACTATAACTGAAGGGAAATCGTTAAATGTGTACAGTTATTCAAAAAATTAAGCTCTGTTATCGGTTTTCTTTGGATTTTTCTGCTATGTGAAAGGTATTATACCTAATAGCAAGAAATAAGTCCTTCTTTAACCTTTCTGAATTTCAATTTTCTCGCTATCTATGCATCTGTGCACGCACGCAGACAATTTTGGTTTAAACATAATACGATCAACCAAGGAATGTGTGTGTGTATATATATATAAATCAGAACGCGGGAATTTTAGTGACAGTTTGATGTTTTTAAAAACTTTTCCAAATTAATTAAGTATAAAACGAAGTGAAACTATTTTTATTTAAAAAGTTTTTTTGTTCGTAATAATTGTTTTAAATATTACGTTTACGTACTCTAATGGGTCTGTCTGTCATTGGAAACAATGCATTTTGTTTTTATATGAAATTTTTTAGAAACACGCATCATTCTTTGAATGCTCGATCTCTATTGTAAAAACAATTATAGGCGGACAAGCCTTTAAACAACAAAAAGTCCGTTGTTTAATTGCAGTTATCAGTATTTGTTTCGTCATTACCGGTTTCATCTTGGAAACTAATCATACAAGTTCACATCGGACCTCTACTGATACGAACAGAGTTTGGACAAGGCAACTTCCAGTGTTGTTACATTGTCTCTTCAAATGGAGACAGTGATTTTGCTAAACTTTGCAGGTGTGTTACAGTTATAGTATTTTTTCTGACCACACCACGTCAATTAAGAATAAAAGGGAGAACAACTGAACGCCCTGTATTAACATGTCCGTCAATTAAAATAACTTAAACACAGTGTGATGATGGATCTCTCGCCTTCATGTGTACTTATGAGTGTACCGTGTGTCAGTGAGTAAAAATTTGCATTTTTAACTCTGTAGTTGTGGATAGTTTAAAATACTAGTTAAAAATTGACTACAGGTGTCAGTTTTGGTTAGTCCGTCTTCTAGAGTAATAGGACGTCTGGTGCTCAATGTTTCTACGAGCTGTACTTTAAACTGAAGAAAACTATGATTAAAGGAATTTTATTAATATTATTGTGAATATGCTTTGCATTTTGTGCACCCATACATGTTAGGTTTGTAGAATGATGATTAATTGCAAGACAAAACTGATATTTTTTCTTTCTCTCTGCACATATTTATTACTGCCATCCGAATGATATAAAATCAGATAAAGAGTTCTTTTTATGTGTTTATATATAAAATATTGTATATATACATATTTGAAAGATTGTTCTTGCTCTCCAAGAATTTTATGTTTTAATCAGATACCGTCTTTAATAAGACAGTGTAAACTCGAATTACACAATACAACACACATTTATTATTCTTAGCTAATTTAGAATAATGACTTTCTATTAAAACAGCAGACAATCTTTGCAATCCTGCTCTATACAAGCAAGTATGAACACATTCCTGTCTAAATTCAATCATTATCTGTCGGTTAGTGCACGTTAGAATTAAAAACACGTTTGATAGTGCATTTTAGAAATGGATTGGTTTGACAGAGAAGGGTGGATGGACTAAGCAATAAAGTTACATGTAGGCACAAAGCTAAAGCTGCTTACGATTTGTAGTAAAAAACTGTAGATTAAGTAACACAAATACAATTAGCCATTTGTGAATGATTCATCCTACATCATCTGTTTCTTGACATCGATTGCGAGTGTCTGAAGCTTCTAGATCGCACTTCTCTCTTTTAACCTGGATTCTGAATAAGTTATAAATGACTTTGTATATGCATATTGTTTTAGTACTTGACACATCCACACATGACGGGAAATTATCTTTAGACTATCATAACAAGTTCGCTAGTATGTTCGCTATCTCTTAGAGATTTGGCGTTCTGCTTTTCAACGACTAGCTGTTTGTTTGTCTTAAATTTTTGTGTCTAACACTTGAGACTTCACGATTGTCTTAAAAGGAAGAAAGATTTGCCATAAAATCTATTCAATGAGTATTTTTGAAAAATGCGTATAAAAACTGACAACGACATCCATGTTTAATATACTTGGATATCTATCACATGAAGCTTATTAACAAGTGGAACGCTGTGAACTGTCTACCCCTATGATGCAATACTTAAGTAATTAATGTGTAGACATAGCCGGACTTACACCAGATGCTAATTTAACAGATTTTGGGGTGGGTGAAGGAATGAGTCATGACTGAGTATAAGTCATAGTGTAATCCTATAGAACCAATGCAATGAAACTGTTCTGTGCCTGTACGCAAAAGGTGTGTGCGTGTTCATGTGTTTGAGTGTTTGTTTGCGGGAATGTGCGTGGAGAGATAGAAGGGCAGAGAGAGAGAGATTGTAATAGGTTACACGCGCGCCGGTGCTCATGAGAGAGAAAGTTATTCCCGTTTGTCTCAATAATAACATACAACATTTGTTTGATAGACATGGCCATGATACAATTCTCCAAATTTCACTATTTTGTGTTAAACTGTTCTGTGTCTACATGATTAATTAGCACCACATCCTCGTCTGATGCTTTGAAGTAAGGGCTACGAGTCTCTGTCGTCAGCCTTCTTCATTCGCTGTAAAAATACACTCACTTGGTTTTCATCATTCATCACAACAGACTGCAGACTATAAAAGCTGTCAAGAATATCACAACGAATGAAGGCAGAAGTGAAATCCTTTAAAAATAAGTTGACATTTTTTCCAACTTCTTTTTTTATTGTAGTGAATATATTTCTTTCGAAGACCTCAAGAATCCCGGTGTTATCACCGACACATTATTTTCTGTTTTTCTCTCTTTTGGTCGATATCCTTCACCGCCTAGTAAACAAACTTAAAATGGTGTCAATGGTATTTTCTGTCTCGCGTAAGTATAAAGCACACCATGCTGCGCTATCCTCCACAAATACTAATACTTTCTTAAAGAAGTCTAAGCACTTACAGAAGTGTTTGAGGCTCTTGAGGCACTCGGTATGGTACTACTGTCACCGTTACAGCCGTTATTGCATGGACCTACAGAGCTTACAGCTGACTTCATGTCTCGTTTATAAGGACGACGCAAACAGCGGCAGATGACCAGAGCCCGTAACTCAACTTGAAAACGTGAAGAACAGCGACAGTAAATAAAGAAATGAATGGAGCTGTTAATGACAACAAGAACATTTACAACCATCGTAAGTGTTACAAAAGGAGCATAGGAGTTTCTACTTTCTACGGATACAGTAAACAAAATTTGTCTCGCCATGAAAGGAACCATAGTGCCTATGTACACACAAGAGACTACCACAAGCATCACGGTCAGCGCCACCTGTCGGCTGTTATCTTCACCAACTGACGTTGTTCGTCTCCACATCATGGCGGCTCTCAGTTTGACAATCGTGATGACTGTTGTGACAGAGACAATAAGGAGAGTGATACAAGGCAGCACTGTGCCGAGAAAAACAAAATAAAACAAGAAGACAAAAGTCTTATTTTCGTAATAGAACGTTGAAGGTATAACCAACCATATCACAGATTTTACGGTAATAATAACATCACTTTCAAAAATAGCAGGAGTCATACCGTAACACATCTGAAACAATGTAAAACAAATACCGATCAGTATAGCGACAGTACGCGTTTTCAAAAAACATGACAGTTGAAGTGGCATCACTACACATAGACATCTGTCTATCGCAATCAACATGGTGATGCAGTTTGATGTTAATTTCGAACAGTAGAGGACTCCCAACAAGTATTGGGTATTTTTCCAAAACAATTCGCCAGCATTTCTGCAATAATATGGTATAAGAGGGCCTATCGAGAACACCAGTAACTCGCAGACAAGGCTCAACCAGTCCACCAGTGCCAGACAGAAGAGACAGAGGTTCATGCGGTCTCTCAGTCCCTGGCGCCAGAAGACAAGACAGTTGATGAAGTTGGCTGGGATGCCAATCAAGCACAAACATGTAGTCAGCAGAGTAAAGATAAGGGCCTCTGTCCTGTCCAGGTTCATCAAACGGGTCATCGCTTCTGTTATCTGCTGAGTACTTGAGTTGTGCTGAGTGGCATTCATCGTATGTATTGCTGCACTCGCAGTGTCATAACAGTTTGGATGAAAGCCCTCATTAATCTTGGAATGAATACTGTGAACGGGTATTTTATACACCTCGGCTTGTAGACAGTTACATCGTATTTGCTAACCACTTAAAAGTTGCCTTCTATTTAAGTTAAAAGGTACAGAAAATTAGATACTTAAAATTATTTACCATGCTTTTATCGCAAAATCGAAACATCGTTTAAAGTATTTCAAAGTCACGCCCAAAGAAAAAGTAATATGACTGTGTTGATTTGAATCAAGATACATTCTGTGTCAGTTGCCGTAAAAAAATGTTCAACTTTACTTTATTTACTTTCTATTTATCTTACTCGGTTAATTTTTTATCTATCCCGATTGAAGTATTTTTACACGTGAAATAAGGACATCGAAAGCATCGTTAATGTTTAGTCATTAAGGCACCTAGGAAGAAATTTTTAGACAATGTAATTATCCCTGAAGAACATTATTTAGAGAATGTTAACTCGCCTGAAATAATAGGTGGATAAAGTATATTTCAAAGGCATTTTGTCAAGACATATCTATCTTTCCGCGAGGACTGCAAGAGCTACTGGCACAAATTACGTGAGAACACATCTCGAGCCACCCTGGCAGATTCTACCCAGCAGCGCGTGGGCGAGGGCAACCGTCGGCCTGGTGACGTCACTGGAGTACCTCTGCTGTAGTTTTCACTATCTTCCCTAAAGATCTGTGTGTTGGGATATTTTTGTATAAATATAGTTATGTGTTCTATTTCGTAAAATCCTGAGCAACTTGATAACATGATGTGGACAGCCTCGGGCAATCGTTTTGGTGTGTGGACGCCGTGTGTGTGTTGCTCAGGTGAGAGCCGGCGTCCCTGACAAACAGTCAACTACCTACATCAATGGTTATGTCTACAGGGAAAGACTGTAGTTCTCCCCTGCCTATAGTGGCTCCATCTACACAAATTAAAACAAGTTAAAGGGATTAAAATAATGTAGTGTTTTAATAACTTTGTTCACGGTCACAAATTATTATAATTAACAAATTTTCAAGTGACCCATGTGTTTCACAGAATATTACTAGTGAGCAATAAAAGCAATCGTTGTCACAATTCCGTGTTATTAGAGTCGAAATGTTGCTCAACACATCTTAAACAGCGAGACATTTTCTTTAACTCTGTTATCTTCTTGTGTATCAACAAAAGGTGACAATACTCCCGAGTTGTAGAATGTCGTCTATTACTGTTATTAGTTGTTTTTCTCCATATCATGGTGGCTTTGAGTTCTACAAATGTGATGACCGGTATAACTGACACTATCATGAGAACAATGGAAGATTATAGTATTCCTAGACAAAAAAAATGGAAAGACAACAAAAGACTGAAATTATTTTCGTGCTTTAATGTTAATGGTTGCCGACAACATAAAATATTACCAATTATAGCAAAATTAGAGCATTTAAATATGATTTATAAGTTAAACTATATGAAAGACTGTTACACTACTATAATTTCAAAACATAATACAAACAGTCAAACTGAACTGGCCTTTAATTGGAAAGTCATTAATTACAGAAAATGGTCTTCATTGAATGCTGTCGTTGAGCTTAGAGATTATCTCTGTATAAAGGTATCGACCAATCGAAGTATACATCACGAAACTGGCTGTGAACAAATTAGCGGGAACAATGCTACTATGCACTTTCAGTAACTTAATTTCATGATAAACTAAAAATTGAACACCAAGGATTTGAAGACCCTAGGGCCTTCTAATGCCATCACCAACAAGATACAGACATTCTTCAACAACTGTCTGCGCCGCATCTTTAACATCCGATGGCCTGAGAAGATCTCCAATGCGGACCTGTGGGAGAGAGCCAACCAAAACCCTGCCAGCCTAGACATCAAGAAGCGAAAGTGGGGCTGGATTGGCCACACCCTACGAAAGCCAGCCGACAATATAACGCGACAGGCTCTGGGCTGGAACCCACAGGGGAAGTGCAAGGTTGGGAGACCCAGACAGACGTGGAGACGATCAGTCCACAGAGAGGCAGAGGCAGCTGGCATGACATGGTCCCAACTGGAAAGGGATGCCCAGGACCGGGTCCGATGGCGGCGTGTGGTTGCGGCCCTATGCTCCACTGGGGGCGTACAGGAAAGAAGAAGAAGAAGAAGAGAAGAAGGGCCTTCTATTTCCTCTCTGGTAATAATCGTACCTTGACTTAAAACTATCAGCTTAGTGAAGTGGTTTGATTTGATCACACCACCTTCAATGTAAAGAATAATGAGTCTCAAATAAACTAACCATACAGGCAGTGAATACTAGTGGCAGACAACCACAAAACGTGTAAGGTAATCCCTTACTGTATAACCATATTTATCTTCCTTGGAAATCCGGAACCTGATGGAAGCTAGTGTAAAGGCAAGGCACATTTTGTTTTCTCAAAGCCCAAGTAGCCTCAAGTTAGCGAACTGCTCACAGTCAAACGCACTCACTGCTAGACTAAGGCGCTCGACAAAATAAACACAATTTACCTCAGGAAAACATTTTCAAGATTCTGGCGTTGAGGAAGAGTTTCATCAATGTAATCAAGGATATTTACTGACGTGAACTCCGGGGAATGAGCACGTGAAGAAGGTCAAAGGTTGCGATTGCCCAACTCATCCCATTTACCCATTCCACCTTCTGACAGTCCGTTTACTAGCGCGTCTACTCCACTCGCGGAGGCAGCAGGAGTTCGGCACTAACACTATAGTCCTATCCTTATTATCATATGACATATACAAAAGTGCAAAATCCTGTTTTAAGTTCCATGTAGACCAATCAGAGCTTTTTAAAATAGTCACTGTGTCAGGTAAGGTGAAAACCTATCTACTTCATTGTATGCATAATTTCTTGTACCACAAAAGATTTAGATGTCATGGTCCTAATGAAAAAAATTAAACAGTCACAACGACCACTGGATACACAACTCGATATACTTGACTGACATGTACTTCCAATACTTTACAGTTGTGAAATATGGTCCCCACGAATTAGTGATATTTGTGTACTACAGCTAAGATTTTACAAAATGATGCTCAAAGTACCAAAGTCCACCCCATGTAGTCCTCCAGTATATTGGTTGGAGAGTGTTGTCACTTCCCTGGCAATGATTGAGATGACATACCGTCCACAATTTGTGATGCTCTTGCAAATGTCCGCAGAATTTAATGGATGTTTTTTTTTAATGTTTTGTCTCCAGGACAGACTGTACACTTATAAAGGAAATTTATTTTATAACTTATGTTTGCTCAAACTCTGTTGTCTAAGTCAGTATAGCAAACCATTTTAGTTTTGTCTGCCTTCCTACATTAACTTACGGATGAGTTTCGCTAGATATTTCTAAACATATAACAGTCTGTAATTGCCACAAACATTTGAAAAATATGTTACCGCAGCAGTAATAATAGTATCTTAAAAGGCTTTCGATATGTAGGTTTTAGAAATACGCAATACTATCTAAATGCTTCATTATATTTTATCACGATGATTTGACTAAAGAAAATGTGACGGACTAATCCATGCCTTCGTGTTTTTCAGATTATTTCAACCTCTTTGCGACTTACGGACTGCAAGTGTATGTAAAATGTATGTATGAGAGAATGAATAAGAACTTTTTCTTAATAAGGCAAAAAAAAAAAAAAGACTTATGTGCCAGTGAAATATAATGTGATTACAATCTACCTGCTGAGATTACTAGAGCAAACCCCTTTGGGTATTCATAAATCATATAAACATATACGGATTTCATGAGACAAAACACCCAAATTATTTATGAAACCTGTCAATACACGGTTTCTAGTACTCGTAATTGCATCGAAGTTGCATGCCCACATCGTATTGACTTGGAGGTAGCTTTACTAATCAGCCCTGCTAAAGTTTGCCTCTTTGTCGCAAGAAAACAACTGAAACTTATCAGTGGTACATCAGATAGGAAACACGAAATTTCAAAGAAATGTTAATAAGTGATTTAAAACATGAATACTTAATTATTTGCACTTTTCCTGTACAAAAGTCATAGTTGTTATACCGTGCTATGGGGAATAATAAATAAATTATACATCACTGCATTCTGGAAGATCCAGAGATGACCCTGCAAGTCATTTTAAACTTCGTAGAACGAAGATAGTAGACAAAAAAATGAATCGAACTGTTTATGCGCGGGAACAGATGAGACACCGAGCTCACAGCAAGAACGACATCATAATAACGGCCACTCGTGACGTCATCAACAAGAACTTGAAAACAAATTTCTTGCGCTACGTACGGAACCATGGTGACGATGCAGATGATTGAGACGAGTACCAGCATCCTGGTTAGCGCCACCTGCTGGTCGTGACTGTCTCTTGAGGCGGAGCTTGTCTTCAACCGCCACAACATGGCGCTCCTCAGCTTCACAACTGTCACAGCTGTAGTTACGACCATCGTTACAAATATGAGGAGATTAGCGACAGTTCCTAGAAACACTTTTTCAAGTATCATAACAAACTCTTTGTTCTCTTTTTGAAATTCCGTTGGTAAATAAACCCAACTAGTCCTTTGCTCTGTAGTTATCATACTAACACGCATGGACAAAGGGTAGGTAATATGCAACACCTGAAATAAAACGACGCAAAACGAACCATTAAAATAGCCATGGTTCTAGCTGGCATTAGGTTCGAAGCCCGTAGAGGAAACATCACGAACAAGCACCTCTCTATCGCAATAACCATGCTAATACAACTGGAGGTTAACTTTAACCCGTACACAATCCCTACACAGGAGCTGATTGTTTTAACGGAAATCTCCTCACCTAGAAGTGAGTGGAAAGGTATAATGATCCACGATATGGAGCTAATCACCAGAGAGAATATTAAATAAAAGCAGTCAACAAGAGCCAGCGACAGAAGACAGACGTTCATTCGGTAGTGCAGACCTTGATGACAAAAGACCAGACAGCTGACAATATTTGTCGGAATGCCAATTAAACAACAAATTGTCATCAGTCCACCTCGGAAAATAACCTCTACGATCTGTCGGGTCAGAAGACCGCTCGGAGTTAGTGTTTCGTTGGAAACTAGACATTTTTGAAAGTTTAAATTGTTTTCGCACACTGAAACGTTTATAGAAGAATTCATTGTAAATCGTGTTTTACGAAGGAACAGCGTGGAACTTGATTCATGTTCTCGTTAGGAAGAGCAAAGCATTCTGTCGCTAAGCAAAATCGTTTTTGCTGAAAATGTGTCAGCTACTGAGCTCTCCTACCCGCTATATAGCAGTGCGCGCTCCTGTACAGATCGATGATATATTTATGATATAATTGAAATAAATATTTTTAAAATTGAACAAGTTTTTCGTGTAAAGATCATGTAAAGTATCAAATTTTAAACATACCGAAACAGTACTACAGTTTTCTTTTTCGTCGCTTGTCTGCCAAGAAAATACATTCCTGCACAAATTCCAATGTTTTTTGTCTTTTGTAAAGATTAATTTAAAAGAAATCGGTGTGTATGCCTGCGTATCTGTACGCATTAATATGTAAAAAATTGTTTTCTGATGCCCATGGATGAATTGTACGCGTGCGGACATGTGTGCGTGTGTGTGTGTGTGCGGCTTTACATCTGTGCAAACCAGACGTGTGCGTGTGACTGTGTGTGTGTGTGTGTGTGTGAAGAATAAAGTTTAATTCACCTCTTGAAAGTCTGTCTACTTAAATAAGAATAATTAATTGAAATAAGAGATAGTGAAAATCTACTTTGTTTTAGTTAGTGCATTATTTTGCACTAACGTGAGGAAGAATAGCGTTTTAGCTCTTAAGGAATTGGTCAATACTTTTAATACAATACATTATATTAGCAATTAATGAAGGTGAACGATTTCACGAAGCTCAGCTTTGCTTTAGTATCAAACAACAGTTTTTGAATGATAAAAAAGAAATAATACTTTTGAAAAGTTAACTCCATAGTTAGTGTCCTACTGATTGGATAATTGTTAATATCTTAAGACATTAGTGTGCTGCTGATTATTTTTTTTTCCTTTCTGAAAATCTGTATCATACAGCAATAGCCTAATTTTTTTTTTTTTGCTACTGGCAGCGTGAGACATCGTGATGTGAATCAGCCAGATTGTGCAAGGAGATTGCATATGATGATGTACTTATTCAAACTGCACTAGGGTCGGGGGATGACATTTTTCTCTGCTGGTGGTGTTGACCAAGACTCCGCCCTTGATATAGCTAAACTCCATCCCAGATGTATGCTGTCCTGTCTGTTTATGAGGTCCTGCAAAGCCCGCTCTTAGGTCTGTATCGTCTGCAAACCTCAAGATCATCAAGGGTCTTACTTCAGTAAGATGGATGTGTGGGTGACTGAGAGCTTAGAATGTAGTTTGTTAAAGAGCCCGCTTAGGTAAACACCAAACATCGTCTCCGACCTAATTGTTGGTAAGAACTGGTCTTGCCGGGAATTTGTACACTTTCCTGGTTTAGAAGAGACCTACTCTGAGGATCGACACGACATGTCAGAGCCCCTCGTATCTCACTTGATCATTAAAAAGATTGACTTACATTCTCCTGGCGAGGCATTTCAAAAGCGACAGTTATTGATTAAGTAAGACACGACCCACATCAACCCCCCCTTCCACCTAAGTTGAGCAGACGCGCTGTCAAACGGACCCGCGCGTGGAAGGTCACAGCGGTACATCCGTTGTTCGTGGGGAGAAGGGGCGGTCACTGACCTCTCACAGAAAGATGTGGAGTGTCGGGGAATACCACCTCGTCATCACTGATGGCGGACACGGGTCAGGTCCAAGTCAGCGGGCGAAACCCGACGGTGTCTCTCACTAGCGATGAAACGTTATTGGTCGTAGTTGTGACAATGAGTGTGTTTGTGAGGGTGGCTGACCAATCGGGCACATGTGTGGTCCAAGCCAGCCTTACATTATTGTGTTGAAGCCGAAATTGGGGCTTCGCCACCGATCTCTTGAGGTGTACGCATCAGTAATGAGCTTTACATGGCTGGCAGACATCATATTATTATATTAGGTATTTTGTGTTTATATATATATATCACATGCTACTTTTAAGAAACCATTTCTATTATGATAGTAGTAAACATTATATGTATATATATATAATCTCACAATTTATGTAGCTAAAATATCCTCCCAATCTAAACTCTGAATTATTCAGACTAGTCTAAATTCTTGAAAAACATAGCGCTTCTTTCTTACATTGGCACTGCATGAATTTTGGCCTTATTTCTATCTCATTCTTTACGAAAATGGAATGCAATGACCCCTACATAAAAAAGAGAAGAACGACAGCAGTAAAACCACACCGTCTCATAAATGTAAACCAAACTACCATATCCTACTCGTCCACTCGTCCGAGAGAGGTTGTACAGCCGAGTACTATGGGATTACAAGTAGGGGTAGCACGATAGAACATCGCGCTGTGTGTATTTGAATCAATACATAAGGGAGAGAACCACTGAAACCTTTAGGAATTGCTCCACTATAGATTACTTCCCGTTATCAGCTCAGGGTAAAAGTCAACAGCTGAATTATTCGTTATGTTTGGTAGGCGAAGGTTACTCGATTCAACATGGATTTGTACTCAAGAACTAAAAATAGGAAGAAAACAGTATGCAGTGATTGAATTCTAATATACAGTGTAATAAAATATCCGTTTGTTTGGTACTTTATGTTTGTATATGTAGTGTATATATATATATGTTAATGTATTGACGTTTTTCCCCGATTTATGAATTCTTGATCCCATACAGTTGAAATCTTCCATTTGATTTCACTACCAGACAACAAAAAAGTGTAATTATTACAATGAACACCACGTAAATGTTCTAAAATGCTCTTTAAAACGGGGTATCACAGATAGTTGTCTTTATTGTAGCTTGATAGATTTTTTTTTAAATATTGGTCGAAATTTTATTCTCAGGCGTTCACATCCGCGTCTATAAAGACCATTGAGGGTATTCGCCGTTACGTACAGAAAGAGGTGCTTGTATGGTTACATATAGCATCTTTGATTATTATTATATTTTAATATAAATTTACTGTTTTGTAAAATGCTGTCTACATGTCTTATTGTATTAACAGATAAGAAGAACTGAAAAGATTTGATCTTCTTAACTTGATATTTTAGACAACACATTTAGATTGTAACGGAAGAACCTATATGGGGCCCCGTGTAAAACTGCTTCGTTTCCTCCACCCTGCAGCCCCTACATTACTCGGGAGGGTGGTCCGGTGGTGTGTAAAACACAAGTCCCCCCGCCTCCTACATTACCTGAATAGGTAAGCAGTGAGGTCGCCCTGTAAGCGAGAAAATGAACTCGATGGCCAGCTTTTATATTTTACAACATCCACTGACTACGCTTAAATGTTACATACACGCCCTTACAAGTGACTAGTCACTCACTCACACTATCATATGCGCGCGCACACACACACACACACACATTTTTTGCGTGCTAATATTCACACATGTGCTGGAAAACAAGGTAACTCTAATTCTCGGCTTACATGAGTTTATTCAGCAGGTTGAAAACATGTTCAATGTGACATACTTTTGTAAACGCTGAAGTCAACAAGACCCATGTAAGTGATATTTGTTTCGGCTAGCTCTGTCAGTGCTTTTCTTGTAGAAACTATTCTCACTTTTTTTTTTACTTCAAATTTGGTATAGGGCTATGTCACACATCTATTATACATACGTAGCCGAGTTGTTAGGGTGCATGGTGTGAGTGTTAAGCTTTGTCCGACACACCCAGTCACACGCAGGAATGAGCCGACAGATGAATTGTCCTGTACTGAGCAGGCTGCATCTCTCTACACACAGTTTCTGCAATGAACTGTGAGCGGCAGCTGTCTCTCTCTCGCTCTATCACTAACACAAAGACGATTGACTGTCCTGGGTTCACCTCTCGTCTCAGGCACGCTGTTCTTTTTGTGGTATCTGTTCACAGGGTTGACTGCCTTGGTGTAGTAAAGTCTTAGGTGCGGGTTCGGTGTAAAACTCATTCCCCCGTCTCAGTCGATTCCCTTTCCAAGTAGTAAACTTTACGCGATTCTGTCGAAGGCTCGTTTTAAGACTGTTAGCCAATCGCCATCGAGCAAACTTTTAATAAATTATTACCTTATAGCTCTTGTTAACATTGCTAGACAAATAGATGTGTATTAGGTTCATCGCCACCTCCCATGCACATTTGTGTTTATATTTTTATGTAGGAGTTAGTTTGATGTTGACTGGATATGTAAATCAAGATATAGCACACACTGCGTATCCAGGAACGAAACGAGATTCAGAAGCAAGGGACAGGTCCTAGTCTTGTACGAGACCAAAACAATGTTCTGAGAATATACTACAAGGACAATATATTTCCCCCTTTCAATCCCTGACAATAGATGTTTCATATCATTAATAAAACATTCTTTTTCAGTGATCTTACATGTTTGCTTTGTTAACTTTCAAATATATTTTAGCGCCACATTTTTTAGTGTCATTTTTTGTCATTGTCTTATCGGTTTAGTGAAGGAAGACACCATTGGACGGTTTATCAATCTATTTACTATATGTGTCTTCAAAGCGCAGTGAATAATCAACAAATTACTTCCTTGAAGGTTAAACAGGTTAAACAGGTTATTTGTCAGTTACAAAGCATCACAAATATTTTTTTCTTAGTCCTTCACCGAACTGTTTTCTCGCTCTCAAAATTCTTACACCTTTATAGAATATACTTAATCTCGACACACTAAACGGTTTGTAGAACTGCAAAACATCCTAACTAAACATAACTATTATACTGGAAACATCTTAGTCCTCATATATATATATTGTGAAGCTTAAAAATATGGATTTCTATCACAAAAGTTTTCTATCATTCAACTTACTTAAGCTGCAGCACGACAAAATGCTGACATGGATCTTCCTGAGAATCTGAAGAACATTTTCCATTGTTTGCGAGAAGACTGGTAAGAAGTTTGACATAAGCAGAGGGAATTTTATCTCTGTTATTGCTTCTAATCACTTTCATCTCATTTTCTGTTCCAGCATTTTAAATGCAGTTTCTGTATATTTTTAACTACTCGGTCTAAACACAAACCTCAGTCAAATCGCCATCTTCTTGTAGACTGGTTGGACTTTATATTATTGAACTGGTTTATGTTGGCTTGCAATGGCAGCACGTGTAAACTGCTGAAACAAATTACCAGGCGCACAAAATATTTCTCAACGAAAAATGAACATTAAATCGAAGAAAAAGTTCTATTAAAGAAATGATTTTGTTTTGCCTTCAGTTTACATTGAAATATGATGAAACACGGAGAAAGTATGACAGGCACTGCATGTCACAGTCCTGTCTAAATATATTACGTTGTAAAAGTGGAGCAGTTGAGCAGCAAGGTTCTGACCGTTTGCATACAGTAGTGACATAGTGTATGTCACAAACAAGACAAAGCGAGCGACTACACACGGAGACAGGTTTGAGTGGAAATCCGTGTTTGGATGGGGAGGAGGTTGTCGCAAGGATGATGACAACACCTTGGAGGTATGTCACTAGACTGAAGGTATACTGTAATAAATACAGCCGTGGGAGGTATTTGGACATTTCCTGGTGAAAATAATCAGATTGCATGCAATATGCATTGGAGGGACCAGGAAAAGCGAAAGTTAAACCGAGAAAATCGTTAGATCAAGGGACGTATAATTGAGGACAGAAAAGCATTGGGTATACGGTCTTCCTCCGAGACCGCCGAAAGCGAAAGTCTGAGGAAATCGTTAACTCAAGGTTTTCTTTGTGCTTCAAATTAGTTGGGGATATATATTTCAAATAGGTAAGAAAGGTAGTAAAAGAAACAAAAAATGAAAAATGAAAATGACGATGATTGACGAAGAAGAAAAAAGACGGTACTAAAGACTTTCATGCCAAAATTATTATAGTTTAAACTTTCACTAAACTTTGTCAACCCTCTTTCTGTTTTTGATATAAGAAAACAAAATACGTATTTCTGATCTGAATCGTGAAGATCGGTTGTAATAGATAAAGACAACTACAGCGCTGTTTATAAAGGGGAAGCCGTTGGCTAGGGTGTATAAGGCTAAATATATGTTCACAAGACGACCGTTTGTCGAGAACTCCGGAATGATGAGATGTGCGACGATGAGAGACACAAACGGTACCATGGTGATGATGTAGACGCAGGAGGTGAGGACCAGCATTTTGGTAAGTCCTGTCTGCTGCACGTGACTGTGGTCAATGGTGGAGGTCGCCTTCTCCCTCCACGACATCGCGGCTCTTAGCTTGATTACTGTAATAAATGTCGCCAGGGAAACACTTATAAACGTCAGCAACGGCACAGTGACACTCATAAACATATACAAGATGGCGTCGATGTAGTCTTTATGTTGATGCCACAGCTGAGATGGAATAAGCTGCCACTCAACACCGACAGGAGTTACAACCTGACCAACCTGATATTTTATTGGCAAGGGACTGAATCCTAGCTGAGGAAAAAGAGCCAAGACGAGTAGCAGTGCTGCCATCGTGCGGGTGCGTAGTAGGGAGGATGCACGCAGGGGAAACAACACACATACACAGCGCTCAACCGCAATAACCATGGAGTAAAGACCAGAGGTTGCCCTCAAGCCGTATGTAATCCCTAGGTTTGCACGCATGCAAGTCATATACTTTTCTTCGTTGAACTCAAACAGACGATAATAGGCCATCAACACAGTAGATGACCACACCAATGCATAGGTCACGTACACGAGGTCGACGAAGGCAAGAGAGAAGAGACAGAGGTTCATGCGGTCCCTCAGTCCCTGGCGATGGAATACCATGCAGCACACCATGTTTCCAGGAATTCCAATCATGGTGACACCAAAAGTCACATACCCTCCGAAACCTATCAGAATGAAACGATAGATCATCGCACTCTCTACATATTGTTGAAGGTATGTAAAGTTGACCTCAGGACGAAGACTGCTGTCCTCTGTAGGAGATACAACAACCGCCATAGCAAATGTTACAAAAGTAGCCAGAGTCACTGCTAAATTCAGATTTTATAGAAACGGCAAAATGCTATTTACTAAAAAATGGTCTCATTTTTACAATTTCGTGCAATGACAAAAAACTGTTATTAAAAAATGTTTATGATAAATATTTTATTATTTTGAATATGAAAACTATTTAAAAATATTTTTCTTTCGTTTAAGAAATAGCACACCACTGCCTTGGTACACGATAATTACAGGTTTAGCTTGTGTGTGATTATCTGTCAACTATTTGCAGGCTTCGATTTGTTTTCAGATAAATTCAAATACAAGAAAAACATAGCTCGTTTGTTTGAGAAACTGCTGCGAAGAAATATACTCTTAAATATTCGACAAACAGTCCTTATCATAATTTAAAGGACCAGAGCTGAATTTTAAAACTCATTTATCGGAAGAAGGTAACACGCGATGCAACAATCAATTGATAAGAAGGGCAGTTTTGTTATTTTATTTTTATTTTCTACGAGACCAGCAGGTATTCTAAAAAAAAAAGTTAAGGAGATAATGAAAGGAAGATCAATAAATGGATACGAAAATTGCAAAATATTTAACAGGATTTTTTAAAATCCGATTTCAATTTAGTTTCTTTACCCAGATACCTTAGTGGATTTCCCTAAATTCCTCTGCAATGAAGAGCAAAAAAGATCATGTTTGTGTGTCTGTGAACATAAGGGGATTTATATTATGCGAATTTCCAGATTTTTGCCACTTCCCCATTTTTGAGTGTAAAAATTGACCTTGTATCGCACAGGTTTACTCATCAACAACATTCAACAAGGGCAAGGTATCGAATTATTTTTATTTTCTTAATTACAGACATAACTTTGTAACGATTTCAATTCGCATTACAAACAAGTAAAAGGCAAAAAGCGATAAGAATTAGTCACATAGAGTAAAAAGCACACGAGACTTGTCCTTTTGATCCTTTTGATGCTCTTTAACAATTTGAGATATTAGTCATGGTTCAGAGCTTTCAAAGCCATAAAATAATGTCGTTAGGCGATATTTATATATTCTGTGCATTAAGGGGGCTGTGTCAAACCTTTCTTTCGTACATTTAGCTAGTTCTCATTATCGGCTAGTACTCTACAATCAGTCAGTCGTCCCTTGACCTGCACTTGTGGTTGGGGGGATGACATAGACACGGCAGGTGACAGGTCCGCCACTCTTGTCTATTGTGGGCAACAGTCGGCAGGTCCTGTACAGGACGACCAGTCCAGTCTTCGACCTTCGCAAGTCAGTTCTTCCTCTGGTCACCGCAGCGTTGACTACCTCCAAGGTGTTTTGAAGGATAGTCTTCGACATTTTGTCGGGGGGGACGAGTTTAATGTATTACCCCAAGGGGGGCCGCAGCAGGTCAAATTTAGTTTCTTATGGATCCTGTAATGTAGTCTAGAAATTAGGGGGGCTGACATTGCTTACATTGCTGGCTAAGGGGGGAGCGCAGACTTACCTTTGTTCGTCAGGGGGGCGTCATCAAGTTAAAGGTTGAGAACCGCTGGTCGAGTTATTTTCCGCTGTTGCTGTCGCGATCTTCATGCCAATATCTGGCATGGAGTTGCCGTCCTTGAAGAGGGTGGCTCCCAAGTATTTGAAGCATAACATCACTGCTATGGCGCTGCCATGGACCATAACTTTGTTCTTTTCAATGCTGGTCTCCATTTCAGAGGCATTTGAACTGTCAGTCTGTTGGTGATATCTTGCAGTTCTTTGACAGTGCCTGCTAGCAGATCTCTGTCGTCTGTAAGGAGTAGGTAGAAGGTAGGTCTAGATCCCTAGATGAGATGGAAGCATGATGGTCTTGGAGAGCTAAGCATGGTGTTCTCCAAGAAGATAGTAGGGTTAGGGTTTTAATTAAATTGAAAAACAGCACCAGTGACAAGGGCATCCTTGACTTACAACTACTGTGGTGCTAAAGTAAGCTTCTATTTAGTTGTTTAGCATTACTGTACAAAGATGATTATGATGTACATCAGGTTGGTACAGTTTGTAGGTATTATAGACTTTCGTTCGGCTTTTTAGGATTGCACTTATGCACAGAAATGTCAACGATACGTAAACATCAATGTAACTTTGGTTAAATATGACATTGTTATTTACTTTGACAAACATTGGCAAAGTAGGTTACTCACTAGTTTTGAAGATAAGCAGAGACATTTTATATAAACCAGAAGACGGCATCGTATAATACCAAGTAGTAAGAAATTGTAAAGATGTTACAACCAAGTACAAATCCCAAGTATTTATTATCCGATAATCATCAGCTAGTGTGAAGTTTTGCAGACAGTATTCGCTAAACTTCCTAAGCAGACTTACTGGATTTTAAGTGACTTAAATGATTTTCTACTACTACTAC
Source organism: Pomacea canaliculata (assembly GCF_003073045.1). NCBI lineage: Eukaryota > Metazoa > Mollusca > Gastropoda > Architaenioglossa > Ampullariidae > Pomacea > Pomacea canaliculata. The sequence continues at coordinate 17,209,419 of NC_037595.1, forward strand.
TCAAAAAACAACACTCATAGTCAGAGAAAGACACTCTCTATTTACGATTTTCGAACCTTAAGTGAAAGAAAAGGTAGCCCTGGATGTATGTAGTTAATATAAAGCATGCATCAAAGGGTGCATTGACATAAACATCGAGATACTAGTACATATATTGAAAATGAACTTATGGATATGTTAGTTAACCACGGGTATTAAATGTTTTTAAAAAGTTGTTACCGTACATTTACTACATTTCAATCGGAGGTCACATGACAGGGGAAGAGACACAAAGCATCTGAAAAGCGTCCAATCTCTTCATTTGTCACAAGCCTGCTGTCTATTTCTAAAATTTGCATTAGATTAGTCAAGTTACGCGTATGTTTGATTATTATTCTCCTAATATTATATTCATTTTTTTCAGACTAAGATTTGTAGGTGTTTTTATATTGCGTGTATGTCTGTTGTGACATTGCTACATTGTTTGTTTGCTTTAAAAACCAAATCTGTAAATACAGAAATGTTATTTACCCGCACACTACAACTCGATATCTGAAAGTGTTCCTCGCAGACCTTTACTTTGCGACGATCCACTCCAAGAGTACAAAACAATCAACATGAACGGGCGAATGTACCGAGGAGGACATGCGCATAATGTTTTTGTGATGATCGTTGTTAACTTCGATGAAGGCTAATCATGACAACTAATAAGGGTCTTATAAGACGGAATAAACAGCCCTTGGTCATATTGCCAACTTAAGACAGATCCTGAACAGAGGACAGACGTAAAATTTTTTATAATAATCACAGGACAGAAGCAAAGACACATTAATTAATCCTAGCTACTATCTAATGTATGCTATTATTACGTATTAATGATATCTAATTCTAAAATCAGTCTGGAAAAAAGTTCCTTTTCTTGATGTTCAACTTAAAACAAATAATCAAATGTAAAGTTAGGCACAATACTGCTTTCACTGTTTTACCTGTCTCTGAAGACTTATGTTCCGTATATCTCTATATATGTATCTTACACACTTACAACTTATCCTAAATCGTAAAAACAATTACACAAACAAAACAAAGTTAACTACTCCATTTGGAGACAGACTTTATACACTGAATGTCGCTGTCTCTGGGGATGAGCGACATCACAATATGATATAGTAAACGCTTTCTTGAGGTCAGACGTTTGTCTTCCTGGGCCTTATGCTCCAGGATACCCATAAACTAAACAATAAACAAAACAAAGCAAACACAGCACAAAAACTCTTCATGCATCAGCAAGGCCCATCATCCGTGGCACTGGCCAGACCCAAACACTCACAGTCCATCTCCCTGCCCCCACACTGCGCCTATTGACAGTTACAAACGAGAACAAAATTATTCATATCTATTTCAAGAATATATCAAAGATTCATCTCACAAAAACCCGAGATGTATAAAAATACAAATACCACACCTTACTCGGCAGACGCAGCCTCCTGTCCCCACAACGTAGTCTCGGCGCTCGTCGTGTCCTCGGGAAGTGAAGCGCTGGCCTGCAACAAGTTAATTTAAATCGTCTTCTCCACTTTCTTTTTTCCACTTAAAAAAGAATACCGATTAGTCATCCAACACGTGGGCTCGTCCACCATCGCTGTGAGGGATGTTATCCTCCTGTCACCCTCTGTGACACTAACACCTTTCCAACTCCTCAACTAAGGGACCTGAAAAGGTTCAGGGATCACCCTTTACCTTTCTAATTAGAAGAAGTTATAATAGTAAACCACATTAGCAATGGTATATTTAAAATATCCGAAATTGTTTTTAAGAACATGGTTGTGGCACTGAGAGAAAGAAAGACAACATTGTAAGTGAAACCTTCTATACTTTGAAATTCATCAGTCTGAAAAATTACCTCGTAAAATTCAAATACTGACCACACTAAGCAGGTTTAGGGGATCGACGCTCAAAACAATTCCAAGCGGCAAACCTTATCAACCGCTGTCTGTCGAGTTTTACAGAAGAACCAATACCAGCAGATCAATATAGGTCTTCATCTGATACCAATTAATTAATAAAAAATGGATGAAAAAGGAATGGTATAATCTTCCTTGATAACGTCTTTTCAACTTTTTTAACCCATACCTCCAAATCACCCACGGCAAAGTCGTAAGACGACAATCCGAAATATTGTCTCCTGTTGGGAATATTTTAAGACACTTAAGCGTTTGGATAATATTGTTTCTTTTATAATAGTATATATATAGAAAACCAAAGTAAGTATGTGTGTTTTGACGTTCAAGAAATACATTTTGTATTTTATCCCTCTTCGGAGGGTCTTAGAGGTTAGTAGACACAATTACAAAGAAGTTGATTGTCGGATTGTTTGATTCTTCATTTTCAAAACTAAAACAAGTGGACTGAGAATAACCAGGGTATAATCGTTTAAAACAGGACAATCTTTTTCATTTGAATATTAGAAGACAATCATTAACTGTAGCAAAGAGCGCACGAAGGTCCTTTTTAAACTTAGAAGACCGTTTGTAGTAGATTAGCACGTTGACAGAAGAGTCTGTCATCGAAAACAATGTCACTAACAAGCCCCACGTCAGCGATATGTTGAGTAAACGATAAGAGGTAAGAAATTCAGGAAACAGAAGGCGTGTGAGGACATTGATAGTAAAAGGTATGGCGGCGATGATGTACTTGACGGACACTCCTACAAACATCCTGGTCAGTGCCGTCTGCTGCTTGTCCTGGTCTGTCATCACTGCTTTCCACTTCATCAAAGTAATGGCAGTGGCTATTGTTACAACAATCACTGTTACGAAAGGTAAAAAGGAAACCATGAAGGATATAGTCACATCTAAAATATTTGAGTAGTACAGACCGAGATTAGATACAACCAGTCGCCATTGAATGATGCCGCCGACTCTGACTGGTCTTACTTCATATTTTAGAGGCAAAGAGACTGACACAAGCTGTGTCAACAAGATGATGACAATCAGAAAAATGCCCATAGTTCGTGTTTTCATGAAAGTTGTTGCTCGCAAAGGAAACAGGACACAGAGACATCGGTCTACAGAGATAACCATGTTCAACATGGCGGATGCTGATTTCAAAGCACACACCACTCCTCCAAGTGAGCGATAGACCTGAAGACAATATTCCTGTCCTGAGTTTTTGTTTATAATAGTGTAAATTGTTATCATTGCGAAGGCAGATACAAGCGCAAGGTAGGCCAGGTCTGTCAGGGAGAGAATAAATAAACTGAAGTTCATACGGCCACGCAAGCCTTGGCGCCAGAAGACTACACAGCAGACGATGTTTCCAGTCAGACCACAAAATGCAATAAGTACTTGTACAAAGCCACCAAGGACAACATTTAGAATGTCGTAAGCTTCTTCGCGCCCTGTGCAGTCTGAACATCCTCGTGTCCCCTCGTCTGTCGAGGTGTTCAGTCTGTCAGATGGCATCAACCAAACACCGAGTGTGGAATTCATTCTGCAATGAGTGTTGTGGTAGCGACTCAAAAATTGCGTAATGAGACATCTCCTATAAATAAATCTTATATAACACTTCTGGTGCGTAATTAATGAATACAGCCAATACACCATGCATTTTTTAATTAATGAGCGCGCGCGCGCACACACACACACACACATGCAGATGATAACAAAATATAATATTTTATATTTTATACCTCTATTGCTCAATCATTATAAAAAGGGCGTAACTGCACAGTATGGCGGCAAAAGTTTACTATTTCACAAAGTTTAGAAGTCCTTTTTTTCGTAATAAATGTAAAACTATTTTTTCATTTTCATCTTTATTTCCTAATTTTTCTACTCTAAATTGATACAAATATATGTACTGAAGAAATACAAAATATACAGTATGTTTTAGAGTGAGGAAGATTTTCGCAATTAAAATCGAAACATTGATCACCCTTAACCAAAATAAAATTCCTCTGTTGCAGTTTTTCTTTTTTAGTTTACATTTTATAAAATTGTTAATTAAGTAGGTCTGGCTATACATGACTCAAACCTCACTGCATTTACTGACACTAAAATCGGTAAAATGAGAACAGTTTTCGTCGTAATGTTTTCTAAATCAGGCAGTTAAAAAAATATCATCTTTAAATGAATTCTTCATTTCCTGTACATCAAGACGCTTCGATGTCACGGTTTGTGCAACGCTTCTTACTTTCTCTCTTTTATTAAGAGGGGCTATAGTTTATTTAGTATTCTCCTTGGTTTGCGTTTGCTTGTGTGTGTGTGTGTGTGTTCATGTATGAATGTATGCTTGTAGGTAGTTAGGTAGCTAGGTAGGCAAGGTAGGTGCAAATGTTTGTGGAGGGGTAGCTTCTTTTTAGTCACAGCTTACTTATGTCGAACATCTATTCCCATGACTGCAGTCATGTCGATACACAGACAGAAAGTCTCATTAGGCCCTGCGAGTGGTTTTTTAGCAGACACATCTTTACTTTTGATTTTTTTCAATGAGATATTCTTAGACGTTATTCATATCGATAACTTTTTTCTTTATCTATAAGGGGGGCTTTAGGTTGTCATCGCCAGAGGCTAGCAGCTGGTTGTGAGGCCCTGGTGGTGGGATGCTGTGTGATGAAAGAGCGATTCAGGTCTTGAGTGGCTGGTCTTTGACTCGGGTACCAGAGCACTTTCGAGTATAGGTTTAGGTGCATGTTGATCGGTTGACATCTTCGTCAAGTGACCTGACCTCTTGTTAGATGTGCTGGTAGACTGGCGTGTCACAGACATTTCTTTCGTTAGCATGTCCTTCAGAATACTATTGGCTTCAGTCTGAGACATTTCATGTCCACGGTTCATTCTTTTCATCTTTGTCAGTTGCTATTAGTTGAACATGTGTATTATACTATTGCATTCATACATAACAATGGGAAGTAATAATGATTATAGTGTTACTCAGGAAATCCAGGTAACTGACATTGTTTGCTTTAATGTTTAAATGTTAATTTCTATGTTTTATTTGCTATTCTTACACAAATCCATATACTTGAACTATGATGTTTGTTAAATATTAGATTCTAGTGTTTAATTCCAGAATGCAAGGTGCACTATTAACCTTCCTAACATTCTTTTTACTCTGGTTGGCATGTCCTTACACTGCATGTCATTTCATGTCATGTCATGTAGATAGCAATGGCCGCGAGTGAACGTTGCCCATTACATTATCATCTGGAGAAGATTCTCGTCGATGTGGCAGCCTCACGTTGTTTACTAATCACCTAGTCTTCTTCGGCCGACACAAACATGAGCACTGTCATATATGTCACATGTTTAGTATACTAGAAAATAAATTCTCACTTCACATAGGACAAACCATTCTTAATACTGAGATAAACTCTTTTTATTACCCTTACATTGTTAGTGAGAACCATGCAAAGAATAATAAAAAAATATTGAAAATGTTTTGTGGTAAATGTAGTTCTTTCAATCTAGTTTTAGTTAGACTTAGTAGTAGAGCAGAATCTCGTATATCAACCCCAGATGCAGGATGAAACATTTTCGTGATTAATGTTGCGTTTCTTGTATAGATGACCCAGCACGAGCAGACTGAGCACAATATAGGTGGAGAGAATCGAGAAACTCTTGATTGTTTATGTGTGTACTTGCATATCTCCTCTGTAAGATTTGATTGTCTCTCTCGATGTGAAGAACCATCCGATGCTCTTGACGACTGGAATTTCGTTGGAATCTTCTTGTCGATCGTTGCTGTCCTTTCGCATGAGCACTGAGACACTAAACACTAGTCAGACATTTGTCTGGGCTTTCAACGGCCCAGAGGCTCTTTTAAAACATTTAAGATTTGGGTGTTGAGGAATAACGAGATCTTCATTATCGGAATTCGTTTTAAATTTAAAAAAATGTATACGAGTAATCAAGGGTAAAGTAAGAAATCACGGATGTATGACAATAGTTTCTGTGTGTTTTATTTACTATCAGATGAAGCACGCCTTCGTAATGTATATTTAAAACTCAATTGGAATACTATAATTATTTTTAAAATATTTTGAAACATAATTAGCTATGTATTATTTATCTTGTTCCTATTATTTGTATTTTAAACACACACACATATAAAGCCGACTGTCAGTCTTTTATGACTTAGATATTCCTTCAGTCTGTCATGAGCAGAACCTTCCACAACGATGTACAAAGAATCACAAATAATTCAACTTCTATAGATAAAAATATATGCCGCCTTTAGTTCGAGATGTATGTAACCAAAGCGCTAAAAATAACTTGGAACATTGGCGATACGTTTTAAGCAGAAGACTATTGTATGCAATAACCTAAGTATCATATTTTTTGTTTGCTTTGTTTGTTTCGAATTTTAAATCAAAGGCATTTAACCATCTATAATATCTCTGTTAAAACTGTCAGGCACACACGTAGTGATTCTTCTATATTATTTTTGCACTCCCATTGTCTGCCTGACTACAACTTTCTCAGGATATCTTGGAGTCATCACCGGTATCTTCGGTCCTAAAAACAAAAAACTAACTTCCGAACGAAAGCGCGTAGAACGAGAATAGTAAATGCATGTGTTGACACTACTGTCTATGTATGCAAACCATGTTGCCACAACGCCGCGTACATGAAACAAATAACAGTCAGGCGATGAATATTGGGGAATGATAAAGATTAGTAAACTATTTACAACAGATGGTAACCTGCACGTGATAAATACAAAGGAGACTATTACAAGCATTTTAGTCAGCGCCGTCTGCTGATCACTTTTGTTTACACTCTTAGATGCATTCATTTCTCTCCATTTGGTTGTTTTCTTAAGTTGCAACACTGTTATCAATGTAGTAATAGATACAACAATCAACAATGCAGTCGGCACCGCTATCATCATGATTAAATATGTTGTTATATAAAATACTTCTTTGTGTCGTTGCCACACATCGGACTCTACCAAATGCCAGCTTGAAATTCCACCGTCTACCATCTTTTTCACTTGATATTTTAAATCCAGGGGTAGGTAGCATAACTGACTGAATATAGCGAGGACAAAGAGAATAATAGCCATGGAGTGGACATTTAATCTGAATGTTGTGCTGAGAGGAAACACGACACACAAGCATCTTTCTACAGCAATGACCGTGTTGTAACTTACAGACGTACATTTTAATGCGAACAACAAGCCAGAGACGAACTGTATATATTTATAATAATGTTCCTCTCCGGTGTAACCGTCAGACATGAAGGCGAATACACATAAACATCCTAACGACAGTATCAGAGAGTGGAAGATGAAATCCACGGATGACAGGCAGAAGAGGCAGAGGTTCATATGACCTTTTAACCCCAGGCGCCAGAATACCAGGCAGTTCAAGAAATTTCCAGGCACACCGACTGTGGCGACGAGGACGGTAAGGAAGCCACCTACCGTGAGATTTACATTCCGATATATCTGCTGGCTAACACCACACTCTTGAAGAACATCATGTAGAGAGTTGTGTGTTAAGAATTCAGTGGAGTTTGACTCATTCATTATCCTAGTTTTTAAACTCAAGAATTGCTGATCAAGAAAGACTGCATCACTATCTGAAAACTTAATGTAGAGCTTTAAATACATGTAGATAGAACAATAAATTTAGTTGACTCACGTAAAAGCAAATATTTCCAAAAGAGTTTCCTCTACTTTTCCTTTTGAATTGACGTTTTTCAGATTAGAAAAAACAAACTTGTATGATTTTTCTGCGTCAGGGTCCCACCCATGTTTACATACCTTTTTGATATATATATATTGCAGGTCAAAAATATTTCTAATATTTATTTAATGGTAGACTTGCTTTTAATCATGTATTTACTTTGGAAAGAACATTTCTAAAAGATGTGCTTGAAAATACAAACGACTGATAAGCGTTTCGTGTTAGGAGCATTTCACAGGTGGACCACATAGGCGTACACACACAAACACACACACGCCACCTTACTCTTGATTTCCTCGGATTAGGACTTAATTTAGCATCAATGGATACCTATATTCTTTGCCGGCATATTGGGACACAATTCATTGTCTACCAGCCATCTGCAGGGTACTATACTAAACTGTCACAGCAACATTTTCTAATTGCATTACTACATATCGCCATCCGTGTATTTGCGTTGCTGTAATTCTGTGTGTAATGCTCTATTTTGGCTACTTTTTCTCTCCATCCTGTTGCTTCATTCGATCACCGGATATGTAATAGAACAGCTACTTAATTTCTCTTTTCCTTTATTTGTCTTTCACTAGTCATCAGTTTTGTTGTCTGTCCTCGTATGTTGTTCATGTCCAGTTCTTGTGTCAAGCGCTGAGTACACTCCTGACAAGCGTGAGTATGCACTTTATAAATCATGCGTTTATTGTTGTTATTATTACTCTTAAAATTCAAACTTACATATATTTTACAAAGATTATAAAGATTTTGTTTTACATCGAGTCAGCCTGGCACAGTAAGATGACATACAATCAGCCAGCCTAATGTATCTTTAGATAGGTATAAATGTCTTCGTGATGTAAGAGTTAGTAAACACGTGACAAAGCTTGATGTTGTTTCTTACTATCCGATTTAAACTTCCTGGGTTTCTCTGGCACACAATAAATGAAATATTTGTGATAGGTGTTGCGAGTAGTAATGTAAAATTTGCGGTAATGAAGAGTAGGCGAAGAAAAAAAAAATGCTGACAATAGTCTCTACTGAAAAGTAAGAGAGATATCACATGATCCTATCTGGCTATTATATCTAAACTCTAGTCTTCTATTATATAGCAAAGACAGATATTCTGCCCCATAAAATTATGTGATTATAAAAAATCATTGTTTAGTTGGTTGACAAACTTGCTGTTGCATTAATTGTAAAAGTTAAGAATTATTAGTTTCGAGCATATCTAAAGGTAAAGAATACGGTAATTTTTAAGATATATTGACTACACTGACACGCATTCTTCTGTACTAATGCAATGACATAATAACGCACACACACACACACATCAAAGTGTAATTTATATTTTTAAAATATATTATTGCAAGCGAAAATTTAATTAAAAGCAAAGCTTTGATTCTCGCTTTACAATTATCTATCAAATAGGAATTGTGAGTTGTGACTGACCAATGTACTGTAAAGATATGAGGTCGGAAGTTTATGCGCAGAGTTGACCACGTGTCCCCAGCCAGAGACCACTAAGGTAATTAACAGAGCTTTGCTTATTTTTGTTTGATAATAAAAGGGTTATATTTCAGACCAGTTTCGTCTGATAACATTGGACAAGGAATGCTTGTTTCATCACGAGGAACTGTGTGACTACAAATATTTCTTTTTCTTAAATATAAACTTTTATTTTCCATTAACACATTAAACATATTACAACATTAACACATTTTATGCTGAAACAATTTACACCTTTGAAATATAACATATATAACAATATAACAGACATATAAGGTACTGAATGTCAACATGGATGTATAAAAGTATAGTCACCGCTTGAACTCTGGTCTACAAGTTGCATATAAGGTAGAAACTGTTTTACAATGTTTTTTCTTTCATCATTTCAAGACTTTGGGCTACCTGGAAAAAGTAGAAATTCACCGGCGGGGTATCCGTTCTTAGAAACGCGAGAAACATCTATGTATTCCCTGAACTCTACAGCACAGCAGTCGTGATATTTCGGTGTGTGTGTGTGCGCGTGTGTGTGTGTGTGTGCGTGTGTTGTCTAACAATGAAGCCGGAAGAACAAGGAGTCACGTGCCGTTCCTAGACTCGACAAACATTATTGTCCATGTCGCCTGGGAAGTAGTCGTCGCTCTTTGAGTGTTTTAGAAAAACAGTCGTCTGAGGATTTAGTGTCCTCGCCACAAAGTCAGGAAAAGCCACACCACTGCCAAAGCTAGGTTATTTGTTTATGTATTTGAAAGTGGAGAGTTATTAAAATGGGATTTTTTGGGGTATAAATAAATATCACGGATAATAATGAGCCGCCTATTAATTAGGCATGTAGCCGGATTATGTATTTTAACAAGAAATTGTATATTTTATAAATCTTTTTATTGTTGCTTGATTTACATGTATTTAAGTCATTGTTTAGAGATAAGGGAGCGTGTCCCGTGTGGCAAGAATTCAAGTAGCTAATGAGTGAACCAGGCCCGTAAAGTTCATCCTACAGAACTCTGCTAATGTTAGACTAACTTTATATTCTTTACTAACAAAAAAATCAAGCTTCCCAGGAGAAACGCGAAAAACGCAGAACGATTGTGACAATTCTTTAGAGACGAGAGACACTAAGCTGTAAAGCTAAAGTAAATCAAGAACACCAATAAAAAGCAAGTACTTTTCGGAAAACGCTAATTATTTTAGCTCGTTCATTGTTTGTGAGAATTGTATTACATAAGTTTTCAAATACTAATCAAAGCGAAGGTTTAGTAATTTAAGCAGTGAAATCAAAGCACTTTGGGACGGTTACAACGGGCTTCCATTGCATAATACAATCAAATTATATTCTTACCGATTTGATGGATCTTCAAAAAGCATATTTACACATTAATTAAGATAATATTTAAGCATAGTACTGATGTCTTTAATTGGCAAAGCCCAGAATTGGGAGCAAAAGAGAAAAGAACCTGTTTTCAGAAGAAGTCATGGTTGCAGAATTCTTGTGATTAGCATTGTGCATTAAGGAGCTGCCTTTCTGTTTCATTATTGTTTTAATAACTACACCATCAGTAATTGAAGCTAAGCTTGCAAAATAGACAAAATAGACTGAATGAAAGCGTTGACAAAGCTGCCAAACCACTCTCAGAGAGACATCAAGATTTAAACACTAGGAAAATATCACAGACTTCTCGTCGATATAACCTGTGGCTCTCCATGTGTTAGGCTAAGAAGATCATCAGTATATAATATTTATAACTATTTACAAATACAGAAATATGTATCCTGGAAAAAACAGTAATATTTATCAAAAAGGCATACATTTTTTTTAACAAAACAGTAAAACGTGAGACATCTATATTTTTCACATAAATATTAATCCCTGAGAATAATAATAATAGTTAAGTGAACGTTTTCGTGCTTTTGAACATCTTGAAGGGGATTTTTGAACATCTTGTTGCCATGAACAATATCTAGTTGTCAATGTTTGGCGCCCACACGACTGTCACGGAGGGCGCGTCAACACAGTAGCAGTGTAAACATGAATAAAGTGGGAAACAGAATTGTAGGGGACAAAAGATATGATAAAAAGAATATAAAAAGAAAACAAATCTTGGTCGAGAAGAAAAGCTAAAATCAAGTCACAATGTAGACATTGTAGTTCTTTTATTTTTGTGCTGGAGTATCTTACTGTGATACTATTTATTTGCATTGAGACGAGCTGAACTTCAGTATTAGGTGACAAATTTCAATAGCAACATTTAAATTTTATTTTCAATAAAGTTATCCACGAAAAGGTTTCGTGCACAATGCCTCATTAAACTATTTTCAATGACGAAAAGCCTTGAATAATCGTAAATAGTTATGCATCTGTACAGAATGAATTATCTTCTTCCTTGACATAGTGCCTCGTCTCTAACATACACTAAAAAAAATTTCTTGTACTCTAAATGGAATCATCTTTTTTGAGAACAACTGAAAAAAATCATTTAATATTATAGTTTTATACAACAATGCACATCCTATTGCATCTAATGTCTTGTAAAAGATAGTAAGAATGATTGCATAACTAGCTTAAACATAAGAATTTTTCACAATGTTCAACTGCTTTGATTGTTGGCACGAATTCTACAAAATGTCTTTGTCATAAATGTTAGTCATCGGGATAAGGCTGACAGCTCTAAGTGAGGTATTGGGGATTATTTTATGCCATTTTTTGGTGTAAAAAAATACTAATTGAAATTTAAAAGATCTACATTTATTTTTACACAACAAGCAATGTTGCAGTTTAGGGCTTATTATCGTAGAAACAATGTTTTATCCGTCGAAGTGGAAATACATTTGGAAAGAACATTTAAAATATGCATGATACTGGACGGGTAGTACAATTTAAATATAATTGTTAAAAATTTACGTTTTGTGAAACGACACAAGGTTTCGTAGCTCTGATCTGAATCTAGAAGACCGATGATAATAAATAAAGACAACGACAGTACTGTTGATAAACGGAGTGCCGTTACCTATTATGTAGTAGGCCATATAGATGTTCACAAGCCGACCGTTTGTCGAAAAATCTGGAATAATTAGATGTGTGATAATAAGAGACACAAACGGTACCATGGTAACGATGTAAAGACAGGATGTGAGTACCAGCATTTTAGTCAGTCCTGTCTGCTGGAGGTGGCCGTGGTCAGCACTGGAGCTCACCTTCTCCCGCCATGATGCTGCTGCTCTTAGCTTGATTACTGTAATAAATGTCGCCATGGAAACACTTATAAACGTTAGCAACGGCACAGTGACACTCATAAACATATACAAGATGTCGTCGATGAGGTCTTTATGTTCGTTCCACAGGGCAGATGGGACAAGCTGCCACTGGAGACCAAGTGGGGTTAGGGACCGGCCAACTTCATACTTGACGGGAAGAAGACTAAATCCTAACTGAGGTAAGACGGCTAAAAAGATGAGAATTACTGCCATCGTCCGTGTTCGCACGAGATGGGATACACGCAGAGGGAATAACACACAAACACATCGTTCAACCGAAATCACTAGAGAATAAAAACCAGATGTAGCTCTAAGCCCATAGGCAACGCCGATGTTGACACGCAGGCAGGTCATATAATTCTCTTCACCGAATCCACACCAGCCAAAAAAGGTGAAAAGCACACACGACGACCAGATTAAAGCGTAGGACATTAAAAGAAGATCCACAAAGGCAAGAGAGAAGAGACAGAGGTTCATGCGATCCTTTAGTCCCTGGCGCTTGAATACAATGCAACAAATTATGTTTCCCGGGATTCCTATCATCGTAAAACCAACAGTTCCAAATCCTCCTAAAATGAGGAGCATATAGCGATAAACTATATAACTTTGTACATAGTCTCTGAAGTCGGTCGAGTTGGTCCTAAAGAAAATGTTGCTCATTGCCGCGGACGTGTTTACACCCGCCATAACGCAAAATATCGTTGTTCTCGGCTGAACAAGATTTTATAGAAACATCGATATGTTACTAAAAAAGAAATAGTCTGATTCAAGTTTCTTTCAGTGGCAGATTAAACATATATTTTCTATTTGATTGTTAATACCAATTATCCTTCTTCCTGGATAAATAATTTACATGCTGATCAATGTTGCAAATTACCACAGATGTAGCCAGAAGCCGTGCTGGCGGGTGTGTTTGGCAAGGGGGGTTAACTACTGGATTTTCTTACAATTATTTATTTGTCCAGAAATTCAAAATAAGGAAAAATATCAGTATTAAAGGAAAATGCTTTGTACCCTAGATATACACACCAAAATACTTTACAGCCTTTATTTTTAAAAAAACTGACTATAATGATTGTATTGACAATGTTTACTTGTGTTTAATAGAAATATTAAGGTTAAAATAGAATTGTGTACAGTGTAGATAATCTTAATGGAGCAAAAGTTATATTGTAAAATAATTAAGCAGGGTTCATTAACCGATTTTCTTTTTTTATTTTATTTTACAGCTCCTCGTGTATATTTCGATTGTTTGCCATCTGGGTGTTACCGCTTGTCTTTTTTTGCCCTTTTTCAGTCCTTCCTCGATGGGCTTATAATTGTAAGGTACAGTCCACAGACTTGTAATTTCAGGATTCGACATTGGCTCTTAGGGGACTGAAAGTAGACGGGTTCGATTCATCATCTCAAAGTTGTTAATCACCAAGAGAGCTTTGCAGCTTTCTATCTCCTGAAATCTGTGCTGAAGACACGATTGGGAATAAACGGTTGTATACAAGACATTTTGAGTGAAAACAGTTAAGTATGTATCATGAAAGTCCATCTTGTTCTTTTCCTTTAACAATAATAGCTAACAAGCAAATATAGTGCCGGCTAAATTAGCCGCCTTTAGCATATAAATCGCTTGTCGTTTCTCAGCTTTCTTAGCGTTAATTATGTTGAGTTATTTATACAAACAAGCAGAGGAGCTCAACAAAACAGTAGAAGAGAAAAAGGAATGTTTGCTATCACTTTTGCTATTCATCGTCTATAGCAGTAAAGCAAAGCCCGGAGATGTTATGTAAACTCTTTACTTATTCTCATAGGGAAGTGGTTCTTAACCATGTTTGAGGTATCGAACCCACGTTTCATATGCACATTCGCCGTACCCTACTTTAGTGTCATCACGAATTGGGGGTGTGTCTTGACCTCCGTTCCGGTGGTTCCGCAGAACCCCTGAGACCGACTTACAGAACCCCTAGGGTTCGATCGAACCTCCGTTAAGAACCACTGTCATAAGGCCAAGATGGAAATTCATGTTGTACACTTGTGACGTGGACAAAGGTTCCGTAATCGAGATGCTGCATCGGGCTGATTTTACTCTCAAAGCCGCTACTTGTGCTGACACGTGATTATAAGCAAATTTACTAACACTAAATTACAGCTGAATATAATACAAGTAACTGACAGTCCACACCGTATCTTAATTCCAATAACAAACTTCAGCAGAGAATCTGAGTGTTAGGATGACAGGTGTAATTATGGATGTCGAGTGGCTACGATGCAAACGTCCATAAGCCTATCCCATCGTTAATAGCTCGTTTGTGGGTCCAAATGTATGATGCCAACTTGTCCAAAAGTAAGCTGAGTCTCTGGAGTCGAAAAAAAGTTTCAAAGACATTATTAACAGAATAGACAAAGGCTTTCAATTGCAGACAGAAGACAAACTAGAGTTCGGCGAAAAATGATGAAAACGATTAACAGCAACGCGCTGTTACTGAGCCTGGCAGCAACACACACTCTGTGATGATTCAGTCTCTTGTTATTGACCACAATAGAAAACAAATTAATCAGGTCTTAAGCGTGATGGTTTGTGTCAACTTGTCCTTTTAATTATAAAAATGTGGAAACAGTTTTATAATATTAAACGCGCTGCAAGTTACACATTATAAACGCTTTTAAGATATAACAATAATAATAATCATATAATAATCATCATCATCAGTGGCAATTTATAAAGCGTAATATCTCAGCCAAAGGCAAGCTCATTGCTCTAACAATATCACAAAACAGTAACAAAGATGTAGAAGGAAGAACAATGCGGGACTCGCTACATTCCGGCAATAAAGGGCGATAACTGTAGATGTAACCGTAACAACTCTAGTTAGGTTAGTGACATCATGAGAATACTGGGAAGATATTGAGTAATCTTGAGAATATGAAAAATGTTATCATACGAAACTACAAAAGGGTGATTATCACTTCAGTTTATTCACTGTAGCTCTAGGTCTTTCAATGTTTCATAGGCAAGAGGAACTCAGAAAGTTAATAATTATTCAAAAACTCTATTGATGAATCATTATATCCAAGTTTGATTGTCAAGAAAAGAATAATAGCGTTTATAGTTTGGCACAAGTCACTTTTATACCGTTTAAACTGGTTCCTAATCTTGTGCATACTATTTATTACAGTCACTGGAGCTTGATAATCCACTGATTCAAGAATATATATTCCACGAATATCTGAAACGAAAATCACGGACGCTCTATTAGGCAACAGACTTAAAATAAGTCGAAGGTTCCCTCTGCAGACTAGCAATTTATTCTAATGTATATTGATGCAGGTATAAATTTACTCATTATGTAACTGTTATAGCTCTATGTTGTTCTCAGTCCGATTTAAATTTCTTGCTGTCCTCTGTCACATAATCAATGAAATGTTTGTGATAGGTGTTGTGGTAGTATAAGAAGCATGATATCAAAAGTTATTTCTTGTGCTAGTTAAGAATGGACGACGGAAACAAGTCTGACAAAAGTCTTCACTGGAAAGTAAGGGAGATATCACATGACGTAGTGCATAACTGAATTTTATACATAAACTCTAGTCTTCGAATGCATAGTAATGATATATATGACAAAACTCTGCGATTATGGGAAACATTGTTCAGTGCTGTTGACAAGCTTATGGAAGCATTAATCCTAAATATTGTCAGGTTTAATCTATTCTCACATCACATAGTTCTGTAGCTTTCTTTTTAAAGCATACATTGACTGGACTGAAACGCAAATTTTTGGATTAGTGCAATGATATCACACACACACACACAAATTTAATTCATGTACGAATACACAAATACATTCACGCAGACTCACATTAAAGGCGACGCTTTGATTTGCGTATTTTTATGAACTCACAAATTTACAGGGTGCATCCACCAGTATATGCTTCATATTCTCTAGCAGGATTTTCTGAAGGCCCATCCGTAACTATCGTCCCCAAGCTTGCACATGTCGAGCACAATTCTGACGCCAGTGTCCAATAACAGCCAGAAAATCGAAAACTTTATATTCGAGGCACTGGTCGTTCCCCTTAATAGTAACTGATTGTAGATGTCGTCGTCAACAACGCCAGGAAGGTACTAGTTGCGACACCGAAATACTTTTAAGAGCAGCAGAGGAAAAAAATAAATAATCCTGAGTCACGTATTATGGTGTACATTTCTACCACAACTAAATCAACTTTCAAAGTTTTAAAATTGTAGTTATATTAGTAAGGTTCTTTCATATGTATATATCTATATATTCATAAAAGACCTGTGTCTATATGTAGTAAACACCCACCGTCTACTAAGATGGAAGAATAAAAAGACTACCCTACTCACCCTAGATATTGGTCACAAACGGTGATGAGATGACCACTTTGCTTCTATAGGTAGTTGATTAAAATAATGCGAGTTACGACTGATTAATGAACGTGTACAGATGTGAGGTAGACGTGCTTTGTTTGCTTTCTGTCATGAAGTTTTATAACGGGTAGACAGCATTAAGTGGCAAGAGGTAGACAAGCAAACAACTAACAAGCCGAGGTGTAAATGTCGGGTGTGGCACATGAGCCACCTCGACAGTTTGGTCTGATGGCTGGACAGAGAAACACATTCGAGAGCTTGTCGCAGCTTGTCCGAAAGAGAAAAAACAACAACAGTATCTTCTCATCACCCGAGCTAGATACAGTCAGGTTTGTGGTCTTCCTCATGTTAACGTTTAGTAATTGGTGTTTTGTTGAAAAGATGCTGAGTGCATTTGTACAATGAAATTAGTGTCTGTGCGTAAGTGCATAAAAATCAAGACTTCACTAAAAGGCTTTTTCTTTTGCAAAAACGCTTATTATATTGCCTGTAACACTTCTTATGATAATTAATTGTCTTACATTAGTTTTCAAATATTGATCGTTTTGATCACATATAACGGTTTGTAAACAAAGCAGTGAAATTAAATCACTTTGCGACGCGCCACTAGCAACGGGCTTTCACAACACAATACAATACAATCTTACTCATTTGATGAACCTTAAAGCATCAATCAAAACGAAAATTATGGTACGATAATATTTTAGCATAGTACTGATATCTTAGTTGGCAAAGACCAGAATCAGGAGCAAGAGCAGCGGCTTTGAGAAGTCGTGTTTGCAGGTTTCTTGTGATTAGCTTTGTCCCTTAACTAGCTGCCTTTTTGTTTAATTATTGTTTTCGCAACTACAGCATCAGTAACTGAAACTGTACTTGCAAAGTAAACTTTATTATAGGGCTGGTAAAACTATACAACGTCCCTACCACGAGGCAGCTACATGTAGACACTAGGAAAATATCACAGACTTCTTGTTACAACTTGCGTTACTTGATATGTTAGGCTCAGGTGATCATCAGTAGACAATTTAACAGCAAACAATTTATAAATATGTATTTAACTATAACAAAGTGTTTCTGTATGTATTATGGGAAAAACCAAATAGAAAATATTCTTCAAAGAGATATAAAACTTTTTTAACCAAACAGTAAGAAAAAAGAGTTATTGACAATCTTTATCCATACATTTTATGCCCTCTGACTAGGAATATTTCAGCGAATTTGATTAGCGCTTTAGCCCACCATCAAAGGCTACTTTAAAGCGTTATTCAAATAAAAGTATAGACACGCAGATACAATACTAGTAATGGCCTCAAATAGGTTTAGTGTTTTCTCATGTTAAGAAAAGAGCGAATGTCATTAACACAGAGTAAGTCACTAAAGTTTGTATCCATCATCACCACATCCATCTCTAGCCTGCTCCTCCATTTTTAATCTTTTCACTTTAACTGTCATTGTAGTTGTAGTAGTATCAGATGTAACAGGAGTTGTGGTAGTGGTGTTGACATGAACAACATCTAGTTGTCTACTTTTGACGCACTCATGATTGTCACACGGGATTGCCACATAGTGTCAGTGAAACTAATGAATGTAATTGAAAGCAGGATTGCAGACGATCAAAGGAATATTAAAAGTCAACCAATCAGGGTTGTGAAGATAATAATAGAGAAACAAAATAAACATCTTATTGTAATGTCACTTGTTTGTATTAAAGCGAACATGTACTTCCATTAAAAGTGACAAACAAGTGTCTATACAAGCATTTATGTAATGTTGTAAATAAAGTGATCAGTGAAAAGAGTTGTATGCACAATTCCTAATTTTGTTTTGACGAATATGGCCGGTAAATTAAAACTGTACGGGTAATTGCGGATTCGTCTTTGTTTTTACTTTTTTTTCATTTTCCCCACTTAAATAGTTATTATGAAAAAAAGCTTGAAAAGTTTGCAAAAGAATACGCGCTGCACATTTATACAAAACGTATTATTTTCTCGACAGAATTATTATTTATTCTGTCTCCAACATACGCTATAGAAATAGAATAAAAAAGGTGTTACTAAACTCAAAATGGAATGATCTTTGTAAAAACAACCATAAATTAATTTAGATGTTGTATCTTGATGGAATAAAGCCTATAATATTGCATCTAATGTTGTGTAAACATTAGTAAGGAATGTGGTGTAACAAGATCTAACACAAGCATTGCTGACTGTGCTAAACAACCTTCACCATTTTGGCATTAACTCCAGAAACGGCATTATGACTTGTCAAGCCATTAATGGAAAACAATTTTTTTGTCGTAAATGTAAGCCAACAAAATATTAGTTAGTCGCTGAAATAAGACCGTATATTATATTAATTTCTTGCTCTAAGCTAGAGGTATTAGGGTTCTATTTAGGGTATGTCTTATTTTTTCATGTACAAAATTTACTTATATCAAAGTTAATTAAAAGATGCTCATTTGTTCTAATGCAGCCACAAACTTTTGTGATAGCTATGCATAAACTTGTACTTTTTGTCCAATGGCGCCAGAATAAGGATTTACAAATATTTAATTATAATTTATGCCAAGGTTCATTTACAACATCAATAAATTAATATTAATAACAATTTTATTTTTAATTATACGCATCGGTAGTGTTTTTCAAATGGCCAAACAAAATTTTTCCGTCTGGCATCTATATGCAGTAGAGCTTATATCACAATTTTCACTAAAAGTCAAGTTCGGGTTACGGTCTTAATTTCTTGGAAACGCGGTATTAAACGTTGTAGGGCACAAATACAGTCTGGATTTCAAAATAAAATACCTTTAAAATATACAGATTGGTGGACGGTTAGTACAATTTAAATACAAACTTTAAGTAAAATAAAGAATTATCATGTTAAAGGGAACATATTACGCTTTCTCAATCGACATCAGCCTGTGTATCTCTGACCTGAATCGAGAAGACCGATGATAATAAATAACGACCACGACAGCACTGTTGATAAACGGAATGCAGTTGACTACTGTATAGTAGGCCATGTAGATGTTCACAAGCCGACCGTTTGTCGAGAATTCCGGGATAAATAGATGTGTGATAATAAGAGACAGAAACGGTACCATGGTAACGATGTAAAGACAGGATGTGAGTACCAGCATTTTAGTCAGTCCTGTCTGCTGGAGGTGGCCGTGGTCAGCACTGGAGCTCACCTTTTCCCGCCATGATGCTGCGGCTCTTAGCTTGATTACTGTAATAAATGTCGCCATGGAAACACTTATAAACGTCAGCAGCGGCACAGTGACACTCATAAACATATACAAGATGTCGTCGATGAGGTCTTTGTGTTCATTCCAAAGGGCAGACGGGACAAGCTGCCACTGGAGACCAAGTGGGGTTGGGATTCGGCCAACTTGATATTTGAGAGGAAGAAGACTAAATCCCAGCTGAGGTAAGACGGCTAAAAAGATGAGAATTACTGCCATCGTCCGTGTTCGCACGAGATGGGATACACGGAGAGGAAATAACACACAAACACACCTTTCAACGGAAATCACTAGAGAATAAAATCCAGATGTTGCCCTAAGCCCATAGGCAACGCCAAGGTTTATACGTAGAAAGATCATATAATTCTCATCACCGAATCCACACCAGCCAAAAAAGGTGAAAAGCACACACGACGACCAGATTAATGCGTAGGACATTAAAAGAAGATCCACAAAGGCAAGAGAGAAGAGACAGAGATTCATGCGATCCTTTAGTCCCTGGCGTTTGAATACAATGCAACAGACTATGTTTCCCGGAATTCCAATAGTCGTAAGACCAAAAGTTACAAATCCTCCCCAACTTAAGAGCATATAGCGATAAATAATTGCACTTTGTACATAGTCTCTGAAGTCGGTCGAGTTGGTCTTAGAGAAAATGTTGCTCATTGCCGCGGTCGTATTTACACCCGCCATTTGTCCAAATATTATTGGTCTCTACTAAACAAGTTTTTATAGAAAGAGCGGTATAAATTTCTAGTTGATACACAATGATAATTATCTTTTTTCGAGTTAAAATAATTGTATGCAGTGTTTAATGTTAGAAAGTACTAGCCAAAGACTGTAGGTGTTCGTGTGTATGTGCGTGCGTGTTTCTGCAGGGGTGTGTCCTCGTAGTGATAATTACTTATTTATCTTGTAATCATTTATTTGCCCTAAAATTCAACATAAGGAAAATGTTAATTTAGAGAAAATGCTTTGCACCATTAAAAATATACACGTAAAAAATGCAGTGCAGGTAGGCGAAATGGAAGGTAAGCTAGATTGTCATAATTAAGTAGGTTTGTTTAGTCAACTTTTGCAGCTCTTTAATTGCTCGCTATATGGGTGTTAAAGCTAGTCTTTGTTTTCACTTTTCTTAGTCTTTCTTTATGCATTAGGCTTATAATTATAGGGAAGAATCCCAGATTCAACAATGGCTCTTAGAAGAAATTGGACGAGTTTGGTTGATGAATTTGATGTTATCACTCAGCAAGAAAGCTTTGCGACTTCCTACTACTCAAAATCTGCTCCGAGACACGATCGTCAAAGATGGATTGTTTAGCAACCAGAAACAGTGAAGTATGTAGGTGTAATTAAAGTCAATCTTGTTCTTTTGTCTCGACGACAATGACTAACAAGCAAACATAATTTTTATTAGTCACTTGTAGCTCATCACTGTCTTGTCGTTTCTTAACTTAGTGTTTAGTTGTTTGAGCCATTGTACAAAAACATAGAAGCTTTTGAAAAGGATCAGGAGCAAAAAACATATGTTTGTTATCACTTTTGTTATTCATCGACTACAGAAGTAAACGTCAGCCCGGATATTTTTAACAACAATTTATTTACCAAATACACAGAAGCTGAACAATGTGTGCGAGCCTTCCTGAGAGTTCAACTTAGTTCTGTGGTATGTAGTAGTCCGTGTGTGTGTGTGGTTTGGATTTTGTGTGTGTGTGTGTGTGTGTGTGTGTGTGTGTGTGTGTGTGTGTGTGTGAGTGTGTTTGTGTATGTATGTGCGTGTGTGTGTCTGCGGGGTGTGTGTATGTTTGTGTGTTTCTGTGTGTTTTGGGAGGGGCTACATGAATAAGCCTAGAGCCTACACCATTAGGTTCAATATCTATTGATAAACAGACGTGCATGTTTCTCACGGTGATTTTCATTGGTTGTAGTAACTACATCACAGAAAGGGCGAAAATAGTTTAGGTTATGGTCTTTACCTAGAGGAGTTATAAAAGTGTATATAAAGCATAAATTTTAAAATGATATATCATATATACATCTTTTAATAACTTCAGGCTGTCAAATTCTCATTTGTTCACTGATGCAATAACAGCTTGTGTGGCGAATAAACTATTATTACGAATACTCATTTCAGAGTAAATGTAGAGCTTTTGTCTAACAATATTCTTTAAAGGTACAGTTGCACTCGTCAGTGACTTTGGTGGGTGCTAAAGTCATGTTATGAAAAGTGTATTTACAGTGACTGAGCGTGCGTGCACTGTGTCTGCTAACGGAGATCGTGTTTCTAACTATGATACGCTTGAGAGGCACTGTTGACTATGGAAAACCCGAGTATGGTGTTCATAGTCGAAGTTAACAAAAATTTGAATGTTGGACTTTCACAAAAGATGACAGTAGGTCTAAGTCGTTGAGTACAAAAAAGTGAAAATATTTTGAAAACAGAACGTGCATAATGTCCCTCGCTTACGAATACACTCCGCAAAATTGCTCTTCGATATGTTCCACATACGTGATTATGCTTCTAACCAACAGTAGTAATTAGTTGTCCTACCTCCTATGATAATTACAAGAAAAACAAACAACTTCACTACACCGAACCATAGAACCACGAAGGAAAATTGGTGCATGGCAGGGAGTGGTACAAACACACAAACTGTCATCCTCCCTGAAGACGTGACCTGGAAATATTCAGCATGGTATTGATAGATTAAATAACAATCCACACAAACTTCCACTTTCAAGATTACCAATGCACACATTGTGTCGATCAGATGCTGTGTTTATTTAGACAGAGATGAAGCCACCTTTTCTTTGTTCGTTATAACCATCAACTGTAAACCCATATTTTTGTACTGTGTGCCTGTATCACATGTAAAATGTTCTTTTATTCATACGCCAAAACGTTAATATTGCCTATGGCTATCTATACTTAACTCAATGGCTGCGCAAGGCTTCTACTAGGTCACATTACCTGTCGCGTACCACCCCCCAGCGTCCACGGAGCACGCTCAAGGCCACTCACACAGCAGGCCACACACGCTCAGTCACTCAGCCGGAGGCAGGATGCGACTTACTTCTCGAACCCGTGCCCAAGCGAAGACCAAGACAAAGACGGAAAGAACGACACAAATACGAAGTTTAATCAAAAAATATATATATACCCAAACACCCAAATACCTAATACAACCAAGAAAAAGAAAATACCGATGCGAGTACTCACAACAACAACAAAAAAAAAAAACAAACAAACAAACAACCAGGTACTGCACTCCCGCAAAGAAAATAAAAACAAAGCGCAAACGCGCACAAATTATAACACAGCAGTAAAAAAACAAAACAAACAAACAAAAAACGCGCACCGCAGCCCAGTACAGTCAGTTAAACGTAGTTTCCCCTGAGTCTTTAATTCTTAACACAGAACAGGGGCTTGAGGCGCTTAGTACACAGTCTCAGGAGCTGTTCACAGTACAGTTCCCTTTCTGAATGCAGGTGTAGAACCCGTAGACGTAGACTTCACAAATGAAGAAGTGTAGAATGGTTGATTATATCTCAGACGAATGCTCGTCGAACAAAAGTGCGTGGAGCCAGGACACAAGGCACGCACGCACAGCACGTATACACAGGAAGTACACAGTAAATACACACCAAGGGCGTGCACCCTGGACATACACAAAAAGCCTGAAATAAATAAAAGAACAACGGTCACTAAAAGGCTACAGGAGAAAATAACAAAACATCTCCCTCCAAGACCCCCTTAAACCAAGACATGAAATAGCCCTAACTTACACACTTACAAAAATAAACTCATAAGGAGTAAACACACACTCGCGTATCCTAATGCTCAGGCGTGTGCAGCCTCTCATCCAAAAACAAACATAACAATGGGGAAAATATGCACTCACCCACACGGTTTATGCTAATGACCGACGGTCACCCCGAGAAGAAATGGAAGCACACTCCCGTAGTCACTGGATGTCACAGCCCAATGCTGTCATTCCGACACCTTCCGCACTTTCCACAAGTCCCGGTGGTCACTGCTGGCATCAACTCGCTAGTACAACCAGCCTCTCAGTTCCCACAAGCTTGGGTCAGTCGTGGCAGAGCATACAACCGGCACCTTGCCTCACAGCACAGACTCCAGCCGTCTTCTCAAAAAAAAAAAAAACCTCTCTGCTCTACTCAGCGCCTTGGTAAAAAATCTCCCACCAGCAGCGATCTCACGTGACCTCAAGCCGACCTCACGTGACATAGTAAGACTGTGACGTCAGGTGCTGCTACAGACAACGGGCGAAGGCCTTGACCTCTTCCCGCGAACCGGACAAAAATAGCCTGAAAACACACGTTAACTGTCGTCTGCTGTCAGCTACCTCTCCAATACAGGAGCGTCCCCCCGCGCTGAGAGAGATGCAGACCTAGACGAAATCATGACACGCGACATTACCCTATACGCATGTAAATTGACCGCTTTGAAAAAATCATTAAAAAATAACTATAATAGATAGAAAAAAATGTTAAATGATAATAAGAGATCAAACTTAGTAAAACAAAAATATTCCTACCTGAATGCTGCATGAATAGTCACTTTTTAGGTAATCACAAGCAAATCAGGTAGGTGAAAATACTGTCCTGATGTTACTTGTGCAGTGGTTACTTACTAGACAAACACAAATGAATGAACATTCTTCGCTGCCAGTGTCGAAATATTTTTAGCTTCCCTGATTACAAATTTTAGACAAGATATTACGAATTTCAAATGCTATAATTTCACGCTATTAGACACTGTAATTATCTCAAGGAACAGACATGCAGCATTGACGGAGTTTTTCGTTTTCGACTATTTCTCACCACGCCAACACGCGCTTCTACGGACTAAACTGAATTGCTAATTATCGATTACACAATCGATTTCGAATGACCACCAATCGCAGGGTACCTCCTCTGTGAATTTCGTTATGTTAATGTAAAATATGCGAGTTATTAATATGGTCAATAGCTTAGCTAAATAGCCATTGTCGTAATTTCTACCCGTAATGACCGCACAGACACGTGCATACATTTACACTAAACTGTCTCTCGTGGCGTGGAGGGACAGTCAGTGCTTCGCTGATAAAGGATCCTGATCATCGTCTGCTGCCTCGTCGTTTGATGATTGCTTCACAACCTCACAGAGACAAAACACACGTACAGTAAAGATTAAGTTAATAAATCGCGAAGAAAAGTCCCAACGCGATAGACAGAGATACAGTACTCGAGCTGCTGCCTCTCAAAGACTCCACCACCCGCGCCGAATAGTGCTGATAAGCTAATACGCTTACACTAAATTTAAAAAAACTCAGACTCAGTACCACCAGCGTACATCCAGATTTACCACCTCAACGCAGTTTAGTGTAAAATAAAATAAATTAGTGATAAATCGAGACCTTATAATATTTTACATTAAATGCAAATAAAATCAAACAATTCCAAATGATTCGTTTTCCCTATATTATTTTTATTGGTAATCCAATTGGTAAAAATATTTTATTTGTACAATGTACAAAGGATTTTAGTTACAGACAGCAGATACACTCACAAATCAAGATTTCGTAATCTCCTGTGTGTGCGCGTGACGAGTGAGCTCAAGTTCAGAGACAAAGCTACACGAGGGCAGTCGTTTCTAATCATTTCTCTTAATACTTCCTTGCAACATAGTTACTGAAGATAATTCGTTTCTTATGGTTGTTTTATTGTTGTTAGCACAGTAAAAAAGACAGTGTAAAGAATGTTGAAACCTGGACGATCGACTGTAGTAAACAAAGAAACGAACAGAACTGTTTATCTGCGTGCAAACGTTTACAACTGCACTCACCGACAGAGAAACATTAGTGTAACGTCCAGTAAACAACTCAGCTCTATCAACTAACATGCTCATACCACGTGCTACGCTGGGCGCCATTGTGATGACGTAGACACACGAGATGGTGACAAGCATGACAGTCAGTGCCATCTGCTGACTGCGACTGTCAATAGTGGCAGAGCTAGTCTTTTCTCTCCATTCCATAGCAGTTCTAAGCTTGACAACTGTCACACATGTTGCTAGTAAAACCAATAGAAAGGTGATGATTGGTACACTAACTTCAAGTACTATGGCACAGATATTGTTTACCAACATATTGTCTTGTCGAAACTGGGTAGGTAGAACTACCCAGTGGTCTCCTGTTGTTGTCTTGACCATTGCCGCCTTGTATGCGAATGGAGTGTGGAGGTAGGTGACCTGAAACAGCAAGGTGCTGAGGACCATCAACGTCGCCATTGTTGTAGAGCTCATCAGTGTTGGGGCTCGTAACGGATACAACACGCATGCGCATCTTTCCATGGCGATGACTGTCGTGATGACACAGGACGATGACCTTAAGCCGTTCACAACACTAACAAACAAAACAATCGCCTTCGCAAAATATTCTTCGCCTGTGAGTAAGTCGACAAGTTTGACATAGAAGCTGAAGGAATACACGAAAAATGTCCCAAGTAAGTAAAAGCAATCAACCAGCGAAAGAGCGAAGAGGCAGACATTCATTCGTTCTTCAAGCCCCTGCCGGAAGAACACTACACAGTTGACGATGTTCGTGGGGATGCCGATGACACACAAGACTGTCGTCAGGAAAGCAGAACAAATGAGTTCCACCAGGAATCGAATCTCTGGAGAGATGATCGACTCACCGAGTTGAAAGAGGCTCTGTGAGCTGTTGTTTATCTCATCTCCGGTAAGGTTTAAAGAGTGACTCATTTTGCCAGGTACATGATTGCTCAGATTTAAAGTTTAATAATTGTTTTCTTTTTTTCAAAATTTTAATGAAAGAGCTGGTAGGATCAAGTTTTAGTTCCATTTATTTAATTGTTAAATATTTTACTATCTAGGCATCCCAAAGTAAAGGACTAAACAAGTTTGGAGACTCTTTGTCTGTTTATATATCTATCAACTGTCGTTTGCTTGCTCTGTGGTCAATCATACGGAAGTATTATTTTTAAAATGAGAGTCTGTTTATTTTACCAGAAGAACAAAAAAAAAATATACGAAATTAGTAGAACTGAAGCAGATGAAACAAATACTACAAAATGCGATTTCCATCAGTAATAAAATCTGTTTGTATTCACCTTTCACATATTGTGTGTATGTGTGTGAGAGAGAGAGAGAGAGAGAGAGAGAGAGAGAGACTGAGAGAGAGACTGAGAGAGAGAATGTGTATGTGGTGGTGGTGATTGTTTCTGTTGTACATAACATTATTGACGTCTCTAAAGCTCGCGGCATAAAATTGATAAGGCACTGAGAACACATACAATTCTCTTTCTAAAATAAATATTTTTTACAAGAAAATTGTGAACACCTTCGTCATCCTTTACTGTTTACTAATCAACTCCCTTATTTGTTCTCAGTACAAAGAAAGATAAATATGAATAAGGTCGTATGAATATTTTCAAGAATATTACATTAATCATCAAACAAAATATAAAAGAAGAAAAAAATTAGGAAGTAAACTTAAAGAAAGAGTTCAGAAACTGGATGTGTTGATTTTTTCTAATGCTGATACTTCTAAAATCGTGTAAGACGCTATTTTCATCAGCTTGATTATTTACTACTTAATTGTGTAGAAGATGGTCCTTGTTTTCAATATGACATGCTCCAGTCTTCTGCCGAAAGCTTCTTCCTGTCCACATGGAATGTTTTCAGAAGAAAGAAAGTCAGATGTCACGAAACAAAACCGAAAGTCTTCACATTCCCAGGATGTGCTTTCCTAATGGTGATTGAATTAAAGTTCATTACTTTGAAAGGTATAACAAATCAACGCATAATTAAAAAGCCAAGATACTTGTTTAAAACTTGTTTTGTTAATTTCAAATTAAACACAATTTTGGGCGGACAACCACAGGGCTTCTAGCACATTTTAAAATAAGTCTAACGCACGGTTTGTTTAAAATGGTAGATTGAATGATTTTGCCGACTGCCTAGCATTAGTAACATAAATGTAGATTAGCTTGAGTTAATATTAATGGTTTGTCAAGAAAAATAAATTGATACTATAGGTGGAAATATTTATGATTTCATTTGAAAGTTAATATTCTTTTTTAAATATTAAATAATAATGGTTATCAGGGCTAAAATCATGTTTATAAAAGATGATATTTCTAGCTAGAAGGATTTCTTTTTAATGTATTAACAAGAGTTTATAGGAAGGTGTAGACTAGGAGTGTGTGTGTGCGCGCGCGCTCAAGCATTTATTCATCTAGATGTATATATATATATACACACAAACACAGATACACAGACAATTTATAACAGTTTAACTTTTGGGTCAGAAAAGATTCTCCCTATACCTTTATTTATTTATAACAGCAGTAATTTTACTTGTTCTTACAAATACAAAGAATTTTATAAACGAAGGAAAACGATCTGAAACCTATATCAAGACCTTACACTCTTTACATGTTTATCGTTTATTTACAGAACACGGATTATTTTTAATAAGGTTTAAAGCATGAGAAAATGCATGTTTATATTGATTGTAAATTGTTTTCCGTGGCAGTCACGATGGTTGCGCTATGATAGATCAGACGGTGTGTACCATGACCCGTAAGCAGTCGTACCGTTGAAGGTCTGTAACTCGCTGTTTGTACCTGACATAAAATAAAGACATAAGCAAAGTGGATCTTATTATCTCCCCTCAATCAAGAGGGATTTGAGATGGCCCTGGAGTCTAACGAGCATCCTTTCCAGAAGAAGCTAAGCAAACTAGGGACGTACACCAACCCTAAGGTACACACGTGAACTATGGAAGAGTTACCAGCTTCTGAAGTCATCGTACAGAGCTTGGAAGTTGTACCAGACCCGTTACTTACATTGAGCACAGCACGGTCCATAGTCTAAACGCCTTGTTAAACGCATGGAAACAGATTACAAAAGCATTTAGGAGACAAGAAAAATGGCCTTGGGCAAAACTAAAGATTGCTTATCTTTCTCTCATTGAATAAATGTTACACTTTGATTTATATCATTTGAGGTAAAAGCGAGTCACAAATGCTAAGCTGGGCATTGTAATTATCATGTCACCTTTCTGTGAAATTCCTAAGAGTGAGCTAGAATTCAAAGCAATGCGTACACCTGTCAGACATGTGTTCTATAAAAAAACTGCCAAAAGTTTACTACAAACAAATTCCGAGCATTTGCTACAAGCCTTGTGTGTGAGGGTTAGTACTTATTTCATGGTGACGGGTCGGGTACATACAGTATAACCTCGATTTAACGTTATCAAGGGACCGTCAAAAAGGCGTTAAATCGAGGAAATTTTACAGCAAGGAAACACTTTTATTTACATCCAAACATGAAAAAGTATGATAGGCACCGCATATTACAATCCTATATTACGTTGTACAAACAGCAAGGTTTTTGACATTTTCGAATACAGGACTTTATTTCCCCTTTGTGATGGCCTCATCTAAGATTGCCTGTCCTGTGCGATGCGCTCGTATTAGCAACAAAACATGTTCTGCACATTGAAAGTGTTCGCACAATTCGCTGTCTCCAGCCCTAAAAGGGCTGAAAAACAAAATCATACTGAAGAAATCGTTAAGTGAAGAATTAAAAATGAAGGCTATGCTATATATATGTCTATACACAGAGTTTTTTTCATTTTAAAGTTTTTAATTTTTTTTTAAAAAAAAAAGGCTTTTCCTTTTGTTTTTGCATTTTAAAGCTCACTTTTAAGCTACTAGTTAATTGCTACTGTAGGGAAAAATATATATTTATGTATAGATGACACCTGCATTTACCGCTTCCAGTAGAACTGAAAAAAACTATGGAGGACATGTTGAAACCTAGACGATCGACTATAGTAAACAAAGAAACGAACAGAACTGTTTATTCGCGCGCAAACGTTTACAACTGCACTCACCGACAAGAAACATCGTTGTAGCGTCCTGTAAATAACTCAGCTCTATCGACTAACAGACTCATACCACGTGCTACGCTGGGCGCCATAGTGATGACGTAGACACACGAGACGGTGACAAGCATGACAGTCAGTGCCATCTGCTGACTGCGACTGTCAATAGTGGTGGAGCTAGTCTTTTCTCTCCACTCACAGCAGTTCTAAGCTTGACAACTGTCACACATGTTGCAGCTAAAACCAACAGAAAGGTAGCAACCGGGACAATAATTTCAAGTATGATGACAGAGATATGGTTTGCAACCAAGTTGTCTTGGCGAAACTGAGTGGGGAGAAGCACCCAGTGGACTTCTGTCGTTGTCTTGACCATAGCCGCTCTGTAAGTAAATGGAGATACAAGATAGATGAGCTGAAACAGCAAGGTGCTGAGGACCATCAACGTCGCCATTGTTGTAGAGCTCATCAGTGTTGGGACTCGTAATGGATACAACACGCATGCGCATCTTTCCATGGCGATGACTGTAGTGATGACACAGGACGATGACCTTAAGCCGTACACAATACCAACGAAGAAAACAATCGACTTTGCAAAATACTCTTCCCCTGTTACTGCGTCGACAAGTTTGATAAAGAAACTTAAACAAAACAGAAAAAACGTCCCAAGTAAGTAAAAGCAATCGACCAGTGAAAGAACAAAAAGGCAGACGTTCATTCGTTCTTTAAGCCCCTGTCGCCAGAAGACTAGACAGTTGACGATGTTTGTGGGGATGCCGATGACACACAAGACTGTCGTCAGAACAGCAGAACAAATGAGTTCCAGCAGGAATCGAATCTCTGGAGAAATGAACGACTCACCGAAAGCTGAAAGCTGGTGTTTATCTGCTCACTGGTTACATTCACATGATTAATGTTCATTACTGCGGTTGTGTTTATATCACCGCTGGTTAGGTAGACATAGTGACTCATACTGCCAGGTAAAGGACTGGTCAGATTTAAAACTTACTTTTTCAAACTCAAAGACATTTCATTTTATCAAATTGTTAAAACGCAATTGGTTCAGTGTCTCGATGAAAGCAACTAAAATACCCTCCTAGATCTTAATATGCTATATATAAAATAAAGAAATTCATCAGTGAACGCTGAGAATTTTCTGACTTTTTTGTGCTCTATCAATCAGGGTTTTCCTAAAAGTATTTTTTAAAGTAATGACAATCTTCTAGATATAATTAAAGAAAAAATATATGTAATGAAAGCTGATAAGTAGGAAACAGTATCAATAATGCAGCTGTTTGCTTTGCTCTTAGGAGACTATTATTATTTATAAAACCAATGTTTCTGCTCGTGCTAAATTAAGAGATGAACTAGTTTTGCACTCTTAAAAATCCCGATAGACATGTTATGCAAATTTTGTTTGTATCTGTGTGCGCTAGAAAGGAAGAGAGTGCTTATGTGCTCATTTATGGGTTTGCTTCGTGTGCATGTCTGTGTGTGTGTGTGTGTGTGTGTGTGTGTGTGTGTGTGTGTGTGTGTGTGTGTGTGTGTGTGTGTGTCAGTGTGTGCGTTTGTGTTTTTCTGCTGGCTTTCTATGAGTGTAAGGAAAATAATAGTATATACAAAGGTATTGTCTTTTCTACAGCTTGCAGAGAAAAAATCGACACTTAATAAGGACACTGAAAATATTTTTTTTACAATTATTTTCTTTTTACAAAACAATTAGAGAAAAGTGGTCGACATCTTTGTTTTCTGATCAACTGGGTTATTACTTTTGAACAAAAACAGTGAGATAAGTAGAAGCATTTGTACCTACATAATTAAAAGCAGTGAAATAGCAACGAATAGTGAATAGTGGACTCCATAGCAAAGGGTCGGTGGTTCTAAGCAAAGTCTAGTCTGAGGCTGAAAAACTCTAGGTGTCCACATGGACCATGTCCAACAAAAGAGTTTGTGATTGACTTATGTTTATTGATATACACAACATAAAACGTATTTCCATCACAACAGCACACAACGATTTTTAATATGGTGTACTTTAGTGTAGACAGCCAGTGCATTTTCAAACAGTTTGAGCTGCCTTTTGTCTTATGCTAATGACATGTTTAGTCACCGTCGATTGTTAACTCAGTTATCTACTATTTAGTTTTCAAAAGTGTCACGTTCCTAGTGTGACCCTTAAACATAAACAAAGATTTGATAAAGCTAATATTACTGGATTATGTCCAAAGTTAAGAGCCTTACTTTGTGAGTGCTTGAATGTGTCGGATTAATTTACTAAATAAAATCTGACATAGCCTGAAGAAAAGGATTACAACCAAGTACAGTCTACATAAATTCCTGGCAGTGCAGATCCTGCTATAAGGATATGACTCGTGAACTCCGATCACCAAAACGGAAAAAAAGAATTCTGGCAGTCAAAAACTTGTGCCTGAGGAAACTGCTCAGGATCACATACAGAAAACATAGAACCTACCACTTTGTGTGAATACCAGAAACCTAATTTTAAACAGTTAGGTGACGTAAGCTGGTTTTCTTTGGACACGTCACCCTTGTAAGCCACCTTGATAGGTAGTCGACGCCGCGGTAGTCAAAGAAAACAATGTCAAAGACTGGAGTGGTCGACTATTAATCTTCTGTCCACTGAGAACAGGTATTTTGTGCAGCGAATCGAAAGTAAGAGGTAGTAAAGGTTTAACTAATACTGAAAATGCTTTTATTTAAACGATCTAACTGTACATGCACCTGTTATTCAGCCAACAAATGCTCTGGGGTTGTTCGTGTGCGGTTCCTTGTTTGGGTGGCTGCTGATGCTTGAAGTTGTGTAGTTCTGTTTGCTGTTTCCTTTTTTGAAGTGTAATAACACATAACATAAAGGTAACATAAAGATTGCGTACATTTTATTAGTCATTCCTTCTGTTCCAAGACTTGTTGGCACATAACAGTGAGTGCCTTTATAGTTGTCAGCGCATACCTGCCTTTCGCAGATATGTATACAGTATATGTTTAAGTGTTGCGGCTCTCCTTTCCTCGAGGAGTAACAAGAAATAAGCTATGTATGTATAACCGTGCGTTAGACTCTTCGTTTTAGGAAAGAAAC
This sequence comes from Pomacea canaliculata, assembly GCF_003073045.1. Taxonomy (NCBI): domain Eukaryota; kingdom Metazoa; phylum Mollusca; class Gastropoda; order Architaenioglossa; family Ampullariidae; genus Pomacea; species Pomacea canaliculata. Next base: position 17,242,476 of record NC_037595.1, read on the forward strand.
ACATCTGTGTTTCCCTCTCTCAATATGCTAGCTTAATCGACTGTTAGGAATGTGATGATTTCTCTCACCTCCTAAAACTGGAAGGTGAGCTCTTCTAAGATTCTAGGAATTAACGGCTTTCCCTATTCGTAATAACCTAGCACAAACGCGCACGTGCACACACACACACACATTCGCATCTACACATTCCTGACACTCAAGTAAAGTAGTGCGACACACCTTAGATAATACTATCCCCTGCCTTTCACCCTAGTAAAAGACTAAATGATGTATAAAACAAAATACAAAGCCAAATATTTATTAATTTGCAAATTATGCAAAGTACATGCACCCAGCAAGTTGGAATAGCTGATAAAGATCCCCTCACATGTGTTATAACCGTATGTTATATGTGACAGTGTTATTAGCTTCCGTAAACACCTTAATTCTCTCTTATATAAACGCAAACAATGTAGCTTGGGTACCTGCTACTTGTACTGCCATTGCTCCTTCGTCTCAATCTCTCTTTATTACGAGGTAGGTAGCCAGGACCAGCTACTGTGACTGAAGTGACCAGCACTTGGATGACATTCAACTCAAAGTGCCCTGCCATCCACTTGGTCTCCTAACCACGTCAAAAACCAAAAAAGCAAACAAACAAACCAAATGACATCTTCTTCTCTAACAAGATGGTTTTCACACTCTGTCCAAGGATCGTCACGTGGCTTCTACGACGAGTGCTTGCTCACCCGACTAGACCATCATTCAGTTCACAGAGGCAACTGCTGGGGTAAACAGCAGCCAAACAATACCCACCCTGCAAGATAATTCATCTTACTCCAAAACTTTGGAAGGCTGGCTAATACTCACATTTTCTAAGAATATTTAAATCCACAGCCTCTTCCCCAGCCTTCTACCCCCATCTCACCCCTACAGGCATCTCAAACTCTGGTTGAGTAATCATTGGGGCTTCCACAAAGACAAATGGTAATTCTTCGCTTTAATCGTTTGTGTTATAACAAGTGTTTGTACTTTTTTGTCGGTTTATTAATGTACTAAAGTCTCGAAAGTGTTAGTCATTTGAGGAGATACGACATTGTATTTTTTTTCATGCGTGGTTAAGTGCATTGAATAATTTCTGACATGTACTATTTAGTTATAGAAAAATGCTTTTAAGATCACATGTGTCGTAAAATATAATTTTATGATATCTAAAATATATGAAGCAGCGTACTTATTGTTAAAATATGAGCGTGTAAGTACCGATGTCTACATTGATAAGTGAAGAAGCCAAACTATGCATCCTAAACGTTATACAGAGGTATTGGTTGCTCTAAATTTTAAGTCAAAAGTTATCAATACTTTTCGCTTATGATTCAAAATTAACCTTTCGCATTTAAAATATAATCGCTGGTGTTAAAATTCACCACATCACAACAGGCATTTACGTAAACATTCCTTGTAATCACAAATAACAGTATGACTATTTTTATCAAAGAAAAAATAAAATTAGTAAGAAGACATCGGGATAATAAGTTTCCCTTTTAGAGACATTCTGTTTTCTAAAGTTTAGACGGCGTCCTGATTTTTACTTGAGGCTATCACTACCATAGTAAATTTGAATTGGCAGTTGTTCAAATAGTTTATATATAGAGATATACATTCAGTGAATAATTTATTCAACCTCTTCTGCAATGAAGGACGGCACAGGAACCGAAGGTTTTCCCATATTCTTCTAAATACTAAAATCTTTACGAGCATGAAGTGATTCTAGTGTGTGAAGACGATGATGATTTGTAAGAGTATAAAGTGCGAAAGACCTTACTAAATTTAGAAGATCGTTTGTAATAGATTACAACGTTGACAGACGAGTCGACTAATGAAGACAATGCTATCAAAAATTCCCACATCAGTAAGATATTGAGAAATTGATAGGAAGTAAAAAAATCTGGAAACACAAGGTGTGTCAGTGAATTTGCAGTAAAGGGTATGGCGGCGATGATGTACTTGACGGACACTCCTACAAACATCCTGGTCAGTGCTGTCTGCTGCTTGTCCTGGTCTGTCAACGTGCAGCTAATGGATTTCCGCCACGTCATCACTGTTTGCCACTTGATCAAAGTAATAACAGTGGCTATTGTTACGACAATTACTGTTACAAGAGGCAAAAACAAAGTCATAAACGATATTGTAGTATCAAAAAACTCTGCGTATAACAAACCAAGGTGAGATATTACCATTTGCCATTGGCTGTTGCCACCTTGTTCAATTTTCTGTATTTCATATTTTAATGGCAATGGTATTAGCAAAAGTTGTGTTACGATGACAGCAAAACCTAACAAAATACCCATAGTGCGAGTCTTCATTAGAGTTGTCGCACGTAGAGGGAACACGACACAGAAACACCGGTCCACAGTAATAATCATGTTTATCAAGGCCGAGGCTGATTTAAAAGCACATACAACTCCTCCAAGTAGATGATAAGCTTGAAAGAGATATTGTTCTCCTGTGTTCTCATTTAATGTGACAGCAATGGTTATCACTGCAAACACAGACTCCAGGACAAGAAAGGCCAGGTCTGTAAGAGACAGAACAAAGAGGCTGAGGTTCATACGATGGTGCAGTCCTTGGCGCCAGAACACAATACAGCAGACACTGTTTCCAACAATGCCGAAAAGTGCAATGAAATCTTTTAGAAAGCCACCAACAACTAGACGTACAATAATGTAGACTGCTTTACTCAGGTAACAGTCTGTACAGTCAGTTGAAACCTCGTCTGTCATGTGATGTAACAGGTCGGTTGGCGTAGATGAAGGTCTGAACGACGAAATTTGGGACGCATTTTGTTGAAGAAACTGCGGCATTATTACTGCGGCCTTTGTGTATACTTATACGAGCTTTTATAAACTCTTTCCTTTTGTTTAATTAGATATGTTGTTAAACGAAGCAACCATCATATTAATTTGAGTAAGGGGATGTTTCTCTCTCTCAAACACACACACACAGCTACCTTTGCACACAGCGTTGCTGAACAATTCAAAGAAAAGAAGATAATTTGATGTGATAGTCCGATTAGCCTAAAAGAAAGTAACAAGTGAAAATAACTTATTTAATAAAAATCCAGTTAATCAGAGTAAAGAACGACAAAGGTTTCAATTAAGGTTACTTAGTAATTTTACTGACACGTAAAAATACCTGTTTAGCTAAAAAAAGCAAAAATATTTCTCATATTTTGTTCTTTTTTCTTTCTTTTCTTTTTTTTTTAATTAATCAGTGACTTAGAATATAAATACCAACGAAATATACAAATCAGATACCCGCGGCTTGCTTTGTTTATTCTGTTTTCCATACACCAAGCTGCACATTTGCGTTCGAGTCATTGTTTGTATTAGAACCAAGTACAATAATTATTTAAAAAGAAAACCATGTTTCATCTTTGCGAAGTTGTGTATTTTAACTAGTGTGTAAACGTGTCCAATAGACAAGTGACACATATTTTTAAAAAAATTAATGATTCGGCATACAAAAGAATGTACAGTAATTTTGCAATTTTTCTGCTCACTTTCGATTGTTTTCTGTGTGTTATGAGGGAGGGGAGGGTAAAATCTCGCTACATTAAGTGGCGCTAAATTGTGTAGGAACAGTTGGAAGGTACAACCAAAGCAATGATCAAGACACTGGTGATTCTCATGATTATCACTGCAATCATCATTTCATCTCCACTGAAATTCGTCAAAGCAAAAAATGAGACGGTGCAACCATTACGTTTCTGTCATGTCTTTTGATGTTTCTCAAACAGAGCCCTATAATAGCCGGCCATAAGGCTGTGTGACGCAGTCCTTTCCCCTGATTGTGGAGGTTGGCAGAGAAAACGCAAGAGAGGGGAGACAAGCACCGCAGTGAGAAAAGCAGCTCCGGGATAAGTAACGATCTGAACCTTTGACATTTGAATCACCGTATGGTTAAATGATTACTGAAAGAATTAGGTACATTGGCAAGCACGTCGCCAGGTAGCTTTCTTTGTACTTTAATTATTTGTTTGTTTGTTTATTTCTTGTTACTCCTCGAGGAGCATAGGGCCACAACAACACCTTGCAAGCGGACCCGGTCTTGGGCAGCACCCTCCCATTCAGTTGAGCCCATGTGGTTCCCACGTCCTTTGCTCGCTCTCTACTGTTGTTTTTCAAGTCTGCTTTGGTCTCCCAACTCTTCTCTTCTCCTGAGTGTTCCAGTCAAGTGCCTGCCTGGCAATGGTGTCAGCTGGTTTACGCAGGGTGTGTCCTATTCAGCCCTATTTCCGCTTTTTGATGTTTTGGCTAGTTTCATTCTGGTTGGTTCTTTTCCACAGGCTGCTATTGGGGATCTTTTCAGGTTTTAGAGAGGTAATTGAAGCAACATGAGTGCGAGGTACGTGAGCCACTTTACAGCAAACAATAACACACACGATGCAGGGGCAGCTCTCCAATGCCTGAAATAAAGAAAAGGAAGAAATGACCGTCTGGAGCTGCGCTAAAGTGTGCAGGGGATCTTGCGTTTAGCGAGGTCAAGGGAAGGAATATATTATAATGTACTAATATGCAGTTTTTTAAAATAATTTTTGCAGATACAAGATTTTTCAGTCTCTTCTTTAAAAACGGTGTTCTTTTTACCACATTTCAAACTATTGTTATTGTATAAGGTAAGTTTTTCTTCATGACGTGTATTTATTACGGGATTTTCAGCTTCGTGTACCGGGAGTCACAATATGATTTCTGTTTTAAGCATAAAAATGCAAGATAGCAGAAATTACCTTCTAAGACCTGCATATTACCATAAAGTTAAGGTAACAAGTGGTGTTTTAATTGTCTTTTAAAATTTTTTAAAACAAATTTAGAGAATGAAGGGGGTAGGTAGGACTAGCTCGTCAAATGAAGGCCGACAGTTACTTCCCTTCTTTGAGTATTAGGCTAGATGTTTACTCCGCTACCTCGTAAAATAAGAACTGCAGACAATCGACAACATGAAGTAGAATGAGATGACAAGTCACAATCGATCTGTTTTGTTACTGAACTCTTCACTAGAAATTATAGATAGGGACTGCATGATCTAACGAGGTAAGAAAAAAGTTGTAGTGAAGGTGACTGCGTTTTCAGAAAAATAACTTTGTATTTTGACTAAATGACAAATTGATTTGACAAATATGAGTATTGGTCATAATTCTATTACGAAGAGTGAAAGAAACCATAATGAGATATAAAAAAAGGAAAAACAAATCTTGCAGCTACTGAACCGTATTTTAGCGGAAGTATATCATACTTTTATATTGCATCGTACACATGATAAATCACTCTTTTTACACTCAATAGTCGTTGCCACAGGCAGTATAGACCAGTTAAACACACAAGTAGGTATTCGCCACGGAAGTCTTTTCCCAAAAATTAAGGCAGTAGAAACAATCAACCGTTCTTTTCGGTAAAATATCAGGCGACTTGAAGAGTTAATACTCTTTATTTTTTTTATTTACTACTTCTGACGTGTTCTGCACGAATGACAAGTATTCCGTTGCACGAATTAAAAGTAAAGAGAAAGTAATAAAATCTTTTAACCATTACCATGGCTGTAGGCAGCATAGACATGCATAATTCACAATTAGTTAATTAAATAAGCAATTTCTAAGCAGACTCTCTTTCTAAATAAATGAGATCCTAGAAACATGTTTCCATAACTATCAGGTCTAGAATAAACAAATACTTCTTACTTGAAACTTTCAATGGAATAGTAAGCTTTTGTAACCGTTGTTTTAAAGAATTTCAGGAATCTACAAAAATGTTGAAATGCTCGATAATACAACGGAACTGAAACAGTAGAAATATTCCCCTGGCGGAAAATGTAATCAATGGACGTGGTATTGTGATAGTCCTTAGTCTAAAAGACTTCGAAAATCTCGACAAAGTTTTGCAACAACATAAAGAAATTGAAAGTATACGATTACATTTAATATAATAAAAGGTCATCCGTATTAAGACGCACTGGTATGTGTGTGTGTGTGCGTCAGTGTCTACAGGCGCGAGCGATTGCTTCCGACTAAGGTGAATAATTTTATACTTTTGTTCCCGTTATGTTGTTTAATGTTTTAAAACTAATGCTGCTCAGCAGCAAAAAATTAATACATCATTAAAATTATTTTTTTTCGCACGGGTAAAAACATCCTTGATTAAGATGCTAGTGTGTGTTCACACGCATTAACAGACAGAGGCATCGGAGCTTATGTCGCATGATGTGTAGTATTGACATAAAGATTTTTTTTCTAACATTTTCCAAGTCTTAAATATGGTATTTTAATCACAAAATAAAACAAAAAATAAAAACATTCGGATCTCATGATATTTCTATTAATTATCTGCAAGAGAAAATGTGGCATTTGCGCATGATTAATACTACTACAATATCCATTTTCGACATAAATTACAAATCATCAGATGAATTGATTCTAGAGAATAGGAAAGCTCGGCTTAATGACATGCTCTCCACTATTTAATAACTGTTATGGGATGGATGTGAGCTTTGTCAATTATTAGTGGAAGATTCGTGGCATTTCAGTCAGTATTGTAGCATGACAAAAAAAAGAAAGGTATTATACTGTACCACTTCGCTTTAGTGTGATAAACCGAAATAATGACTTCATCTATAAATACTTCTTTAGAATATGGTATTCTCAAAACCAATGTCTCGGCACCATCAAAAGACATGAGTTTAATTAGCAAGGAGACGAGAAAGTTAGTTGAGATGGTCTGTCTGTCAGGCTTAACAACATTGGTGTATCTAATTGGTATTCCCGCCAACATCATCAACTGCATCGTGTTCTGGCGACAAGGTCTGAAGGACCGCATGAACCTGTGTCTCTTCTCATTAGCAATCACTGATTTGGCTTATTTGGTGTCTGAGCTCGCAGTGCTTTCTATAAGTTCATTTCTCAGTTATATTGACCCGACTTTAGGCGAAGAATATATGTCTAAGGCAATGGTTGATGGTGTAGGCATTACATTCAGTTTCAGGTTAACTTCCGGTTTCATCAACATGTTGATCTCTATAGAGAGGTGTCTGTGTGTGTTGTTTCCACTCCACGCTTTGTCTTTAATTCGAACATCAACCCTTGGAATATTAATCATCATCATTTTGTTTGCAGTTCAGACTTCATATCTTATAATTCCAATGTCTCTTCGAGCTGTACTGGTAAATGCGACAGGAAGTGCCCGTTGGTTCGTAGTTTACACTCAGTTTGCTTTAAATAACAGAATATTTGTCGACATATTCGGAAATATAATATTAGGCGCAGCCATACCTACCTGCATTTTCTTTATAATCTCGGGAACAACTTTTGTGACCGTTACGAAGCTGACAGCAGCGATGAAGTGGAGGAAGTCTGCTGGCTGCGTCTTGGTGAACCAGCATCACCAGCAGAGGGCGCTAACCACGATGCTCGTGCTCGTCTCGTGCATCTACATCTTCACGGCCGGACCGAACGTAGCTCGGGAACTTATTCGTATTCTCATCCCGGCCCTCGTGTCTGATCCTCACTACTATGATCTGTTCTTGGCAGTCAGCGCTATGACACTGCTACCTCCGCGACTCAACAGCTCGATCCACATCTTTGTCTACTACAACCGCTCGTCGCGGTATCGCTCTGTTCTTCGCAAGATGCTTTGTGGTTGTGGGAAGAAGCAGCCATTTGCAAGTGACTTATCTGTGTGACAAAGAGAAAAGCGTTTAATTCGAAGATATGATGTCTTTAATACTTCTTTTGTTTTAAAAAAGTTTTCTAATATGAACCTTACCACGGTTAAGTATTTTGCAGGACATTGTCAATTGTCTACTGTACTTTATCTTCTGAATCCTTGAGTAAAAAGTCATGGCAAGAAGGCGCAAATGGAAATAAATATGTAGATAAAATAGAGGTCTTGAAAAAACAAACCGCAGAATGATAACTTCATGTTATTTTAAAATAAAAGCATACTGGAATTATTCAGATTTAGTTGCATGATCTGATGAAAAAGTCATCTGATCACATCATTACCTCAACATGTCGATGTAAATTAAAAAAGTGCACAATAGCATGAGTGGTCAATTAGTTGTGATGAAAAAAGACCTTAACACCGCGCGCAAGAGATGCGAATAAGACGGATATATGTAAAACGAAATATTCTAGATTAAACATTTGTTAGAATGTTTAAATCGTTCAAGTGATACATAAATTAGTTATTTTACTAATATTTGCTCCATTATTATTGTATCATTTTTCAACACAAATACGTTAGCATTGAGGTTATATGTTGTGATTTGGTTCTGCACTGCCTCACAGCCTGCACCCGAGTAGCTCTGACTACCAGGTCTTACGGTCCTACTGAAAATAAGAAATTTGTAAAGACAAAGCCTTCTGGGTACTTGTATTTTTTCTTTAAATCTCACAAAAGCGGCACTTGTACAGTCCAGCATTTTTCGACAAGTAACGGATTGAACTTTAAACCTTTTTTTTAAATCGAGACTAGCAAATAAAAATATTGGTTATGAAAGATATCTGAATTATGTGCAACGACAGTGTCCTAGGATGTGTGCTTTGATATATAAGACATTTACATTGAAATTAAACTTCAAAAATTGAACAGAATAATGCAACATAAATGTTTCATTTTACATCTAAAGACGGCTTTTAATTTAAACTGGATTAAGCGTAAAAGAAAGCGCGTGTGTTAATGGAAAAACCGATACATTTCTTTGTATTACTAGTTATACTATTGAAGTTTAAAAAGTAAATATCAGCATGCCACTGAAGCAAGTTTTCTTAGGAACACACGCAGGTCCAGGTTTCAAGCTGCTATGTAATACATTTATAATAGTTTACTTTTTATATACTTATTACAACTTAGCCATCAATATAGGTTTTGTATACAAGTGTTTTGTAATTTCCGGTGCATCAAAGACGTTATACAATTAACCAGGCTATAATGACTAGCAAGGTAAGTCGTGTATTTAGGACAAAGATCAAAAAGCAGTTGTGTGAGAGGAAATTTGCATTTACATCTCCGCTTCTGGAAGTATAAAAATCATGTTTAGTGAACTGCAGTGGCCAGTGTTTATATTATGGACAATGTTCCAATATAATAAATAAATATCTGACATCAAGAAGAGTATGCATGCCGGAGACTGGAAGGACAACTCAAAAAAAAAAAACACAAACTTTTTGGTTCCACGCGAAGGAGGAAGCCATTACGTATGTTTGAGTTGTTTCCTGAACTCTGTCAGGTTCTTGCCAGCTCTGTAATTGTCAGACCGTAACACAAGCCTTTTTATGCGAAAATCAATTATTCATTTAGCTATTATTTTGGCCAGAAGCTGTTGTTAACAGTATTCATGTGTAGATAACGAGTTTAAAAAATAAGTAACTCTTTCAGGGCTCCATAATTGGAGAGAGTACGCATCAAATCTTTAAGCAATGACCTATTGGAAGACGAGTGAAGTGCCGGCAGCCGCGGTCCGTTCTACTTCAATGGCGTCTATTAAAGTTGTTGTGATTAAAAAGCCTGTCGTGCAAGTTCTAACAAGGATTTCATCAAGGTTATTGCGAAGCAAAGCAGGTGAGTTCTTAGGGAGCCAGTTTCCTTTCTCTGCTTCTCCCCGGTCTCCCAAACCACAGAGCTCTTTCTTGTGCATTATTAAGTAAAGTAATGAGATATTCACACACTATCATGATTTTCGCTCTTACTGACCGAGACAAACAGATTAAAGGTCTAGCGCCACATATTCATGTAACGAAGCCGACTATCACATTTGATTCGAGACTCGCGTGGATAAACGTTCAAGAAGCACAAGGATCAGAGTACAATGTCCCATTCTGTGTGATTTACCGCAAACAACCATTGACCATACGTACAGAGCTTGCCTTTAATTCGATGGCAGTAACTCATTAACTTGTAAACAAGTATACAACTGCGACAGCTACTTTACGTGTAGCACGTTTGAAAAAGCAAAACCACGTGACTCTTTCTTGCTCACATATGTGTGAGTATAAAAACGCGGGTAAAATGTCCAAATGTATGCTTGTCATGTGCAGGACCTGTCGTATTTAAATGTCTTTCGGGTAAGAACGTATTTGAACAACAATTACATAAATATTTATACAAGATGGCTGAAACGTAAAGTGTAAAAATGGGATGGAATGTAAATTTTGTTGTAAAAATGTTTGACATAAGGCTGTACATCTACAACTGTTAAAGTAGCATATCCTTGTGTTTGTCATTTAAAAATTTAGATAATGTCCCTTTCGTTTAAAATGCGCATGTTTTGTTTTAATCGTTTTTTTTTTTTTTTTTTTTTTGAAAGGAAGCAAGTCAGGGAACTCAAACAAAAATGTTTTTCTAGCCAACCGCTTGGCTCTCAGGCTCAGACGTGAACAGTAAATGTGAATGATCGCGATCTGAAATAGCGGACAATAAGTTTTGTACATTAGGGCAGGTTCGTTTAATTTTAAGAATATAAATAATTATGACTGACTGTATTCACGTAGTCCGCTGACTAGTTTCTATTTTAAAGATAATTTTGTAAGTGCTTACACGTTCCAATTCCTGCCATTTTCTTCACGAAACACAACTTGCAAATAAATGTTTGCAACCATAGGAGTACAATGACATCTGCATCTCGGTTTCTCTTGAGAAACAAAGTATTATTTTCCTAGTATGATAGAAAAATACTGTATCTGCTTTTCCACTTTGCAAGGTAGAGGTAGAGTCTTAAAGTGGTTAAAAATTTAAATTAAAGCCCCACTGCGTTCACCTAAAAGGTAAAAACCTATTCACTGAACCCATTACAGGTAGAAGCATTTTTTTGGTCATTTTTTGTTTTTCAGCTTCTCTCATTTACTGCAAGTTAAAATACAAAGATTGTTTTGTAAAGATTTTTAAATAGTTGTATTAGTCTCAACTTTACCTTCGATTATTTGTAATAAATGTATAAGAAATAAAACCATTTACACTCAGCCTACTTGGGGTTGTATGTACTGATGTAAGCCTTCAATTTCAGTCAATACTGGGTTGTACAAGCGCATGAACAGGACAAAGCTATTGTTCCTAGTGACTGTCCTGGTTAGTTCATCGTCTACGTCCTCTTGGCATTAGTACACCTGAGTTAAAAACGTTTCCAAGATTGCATGAATGCTACCTCTGCTCTTGCAATTCGTCTATCAAACTTTATCATGGGAGGAAGTAAGGAAACTGTCGTCCTAGGGCTTATAATATAATGGAAATGTTTAATACCAAAAACATGTTTTCTTTTTTTTTTTTTTTAAAGTCTAAATACGTGCATGCGCACTCGTGCTGGTTTGACCTCTTTCCCCACTTACCTCGCACATTCTGAGCAGTGACGCCCTCCCCTGTGAGGTCGATATCTAACAGACAGAAGACTAAATGCTTCTAAAGGTCAATAATTCAAGCCTTTCAAAACCACACATTTAAAAACTCAGAATCTTGATTAAAATAATATTTTTAGTCAAAGCGGTCAGTTTTAATGAAGATACCATCTTCCTATGTGCTGCCTTTACGTCTTATATTGAAAATTACCAAAAAGAAACGCCATTTAAAATGCATCGTTTATTTACTGTTGTATCATGTCAAGAGTCATATCATTAACTAAAGAATTAAAGAATTTTCAGTATTATCAAACCGTATCATTATTTGAGGAATTTATCTTTTGATTAATCGCTTTTTTCTTTGTCATTTGGTAACCTTGTGTTCCTAGCAGCTCACGATGCTGTGACGAGCTGCTCAGCATCGTGACGAGCGACTGTACCAGACGAAGACATGGACTGAGCTGTTAGTCGAGGGAGAAAAACTACACCGAAGCTGACTGTCGTGAACAGATCATAATAGATCAGATAGTAATGAGGATCATACACAAAGCTAAAACTTTTAAAACTCAAATTCTTATAACTGTATAGTGACATGTGATACAAGCCGTATAAGTAAGTAAAAGGGTTTGCAAACTTGCCTTTAGAAACTAATTATGTAAAGTCTGAGGCCGTTGCCGGAGACAGCGACCATACACAGCGACGAAGACTACCTCCAGCACAGATGTGAACATCAGTGTCTTGCGGCGACAGGAAGCAACACATGATGGCTTCTAGTACCTGGCTGGCGGGACCAGCATGAGGTACACGAGTCTTTGTTTCCAAATGGTATTAGGACCAACACGGTTGTAATCTCAGGCGTTAATGGAAATTTAAAGTTGCATATGTTATGGTATGTATTAAAAAATACATGTTCAGTTGACAAAGTTGAGCAAATAATCATCTTAATCAGACATTGAATCTTAATTTTTAAAGTCTGTTCATATTCTTGAATTTGTTCTGCAAAATAATTGAAATAAATGTTGTACACAACTGATACACGATTATCAATGCAACGTACATTTCACTTTAGCACGAAAACAATTATATTTTCATAATCTCTTTTCTTTATTTTGTGGACAGTAGAAAAGATTCAGGTAACAAACATCGTTAGTCTATAGCAAATCTCACAGTGAAGAGACACTAACACAATCAGCACAGGGTCAATGATCAGGATATTAAATGACGAAAGATATTTTGCGTAAAAGCTGCTTCTCGTTTATTCAAAAACCGCCTTCGAAATGTTGAATCTCGGACATCTATTTTGAATGAGTAAAGAATCAAGATAGCAGTGCTTTACTGTTTATTATTAGAACACAAAATGGAAAATAAAGTGCTTTTTAATGGTGGCTTCTTTGTAAAATGCTGTGTCCCATCGTGCTTTTTGACTGACAGTGTGGTAAGAACTTACTAAAACGTGGCCCTAGTCAGCATGCTTCGTATAAAAACCATTTTTTCGAGTAAATTAAATGTAAATAAGTGCATGCGGACTCGTGTTGAATTGACCTCCTTCCCCACTTAGCTTGTAAACCACGCAGCAACGCCCTGAGGTGTGAGGATGATGTCGATTATAACATGTGATGTTAGCTGCACTGTTAATGTCCTCAGCTGCCTTATAAAATCACGATTGTTACATATTTTTGTTCTTAATATTGTGCAATCGATATTCAGTACAAAAGCTATACTTTTCTGAATAATTTATTTCCTATGTGACGTCTATGACGACAAAGGATAAAGGGAGGTAAGCATAGTATGTTCCGTGAGTACAACACGACTGTTGAGAGTTGCGAGGCTTCTCAGCGCTGTACGCAAACTTTATAGGTTTAATGTTTTCAGGGAAACTTCTCCTTTCGTAGCAGCTAATTAGTACAAATGGGTCAACATATTTTCAGGTAGGTGTAGCGGAGATATTCCGTAGACTGTAAACGACTTATGTTTATTGCGCCTACTAGGGTGTGAAAACCATTCACGCTATGTTTATCTTTGGTCTGATTTCTTTTTCTTTTTTTCATAATCCTCAAAATGAATTAACTACTCAGTTTATTCAAATTTTCTAAATATTTTTAATATACAATATAAACGCCTTGGTGAGTTCTCCCGCACTCCTAATCACAGTAGTCGTGAGATACGTCGCATGCAGGTGGTGTTTGTGGGACTGCAACACGTGACATTTCGTTTTTATCTGGTCTCTGAGGTAGCTGGCAGACTGAGTGAGGAAGTGAAGACGGACAGTCGAACAGGTAACTATAAGTAGAGTGACCGGCGTGCAGTGGCTGGGGACAGGAGACCTTCTCACCTCATCACAAGCTTGGACTGGCAGCGTGTACAGACTAAGACTCACCAAGGTTTGCTCTACGAAAACATCAGTAACAAGTCACAGCTAAATGTATGTGCGTATGTATGTTTGAGTTAATAATGTTATTAGCCTTGTGACATAGTAAGTGCCGATAGCACGGATAGCACTGATTCTTTTTAGATTAACCTAATTGTTTCTTGTATGTATTCCATAATTTGTACTTTAAAAATTTACTACTAATAATTTTTGTACTTTCTGCCACATCTCGTTAGTAAGCCTTTATTTTTTTTCTCATCAAGAGCACGGTCGGGAGCTCGTGAGTAAAGTGTCGAGGTTTTCAACAGTCACTATGGTACATAATGTCCTCTGAATCATCATGTTCACGTGGACGGCAAGAGTTACATCGTGACAGTCACACGTGCCCAGTTCGTCACATATAATAAGTCTGATATCACTGGCACAACACTGGAATGACAACTGATGTCTTTGCGTTAGACAGGTCAGCCTTTGTCAGACACCTGACATGCTTAGAATATTAATAGGATTAGTGAGGTAGATTGAACAGACAACAAATCTGTAAACGCAGATTGCAGATGATAAATATCTTTTTTTTCTATGCATGCAGGGTGGAGTGCAAGAAGAGCAGTACATAAATTATACTCATTACACTGTTCTTTTGCATGCCTGGGGATATAACTACTTTAATTATGTAGGTCTCATTATGTGTTGAAGTGAAAGAACGATGGATTTGTAATTGTTCACAGTTGGTGTAGACACTACAAGTCAATATGCGACTCAAATAATCAATTCACCCGTCGACCATCGTGGTTATTGTACCTCCTATTTTTTTAGACATCATAGAAAAATATAATGGCCATTGTTACACTTGTAACAAAACGTATAGCATGATTTAGTATTACTTTTCATAACGGGAAATAATCCTCCATATCTTAAAGATTTTTTACATGAGGCCGCTACTTGCGGTTCTAACACGACTCAAGCCAATCTCAACACGTGGTTGTCGACTGTTGACACCTGCTGCTGATATTGTTTATTAATTAAACGTTAATTTTTGTAGGTGGACGACCTTGCCGAACGTTCTTGATGCTACCGAAAAGCACCTGTCGATACCTAGAAGATCGAAAATAGTAAACGAAGAAATGAACAGAACTGTTTATCCTCGGAAACACGTGCACCACGGCGCTGACTGCCATGAACAAATAATAAAATCGCCCGACGGATGAAAACTCCTGAATGATCAACCGAACTATTTCCCTCGCTACGAAAGGCGTCATTGTGACAATGTTTATACATGACACGACTAACAACATGGAAGTTAGAGCAATGTGGTCCTTGTGACTATCAGTAGTTGTGAAACTTGCCTTCCCACGCCATTCCGAGGCTGCTCGAAGTTTTATTACTGTAACAATCGTAGCAGCGGATATTATGAAGAAACTACCGACAGGTATCAAAATTCCAAGCACAGTGTTGCCGAAGGTGTGCACTAAAACTGTGTTGTCTTTGTAAAATTGTGTGTAAACGATAAACCAATGCACATCCTGGCCTGTCTTCATCTTTTCTGCTCTAATCGAGAATGGAATCATCAGGTAGTATGCTTGGAAAAAAATGAAGCAGGTGATGATAAGAACTCCCATTGTGCGAGTTCCCATTAATGTGGAAACATGAAGTGGAAAGAGTACACACATGCATCTCTCTATAGCAATTGCCATATTAATACACCCGGATGTTGACCTGAGGCCGTAAGCAATACCCAAACAGGCGACCGTTGATTTTGACAAGAACTCTTCGCTGAGCATCTCGTCATAAAAGCTGATAAACTTGCTGCCAGAATACATCACAAACTCACACGTGAGGTACGCCAAGTCGACGAGAGACAGGAGGAAAAGACAGAGGTTCATGCGATCTCTCAGTCCCTGGCGCCAGAACACCAGGATGTTGGTGATGTTGGCGGGTGTCACGGACCGTCCGCAGACATGCGCATTCTTTCCACAAACCAAAATATCCTGATCGCTTGAGGGTGGGCGTACCTTCTTAGAGGCACAAATAATTATTCAAATCAAATACAAAGTCAAATGAAACAAAGGCAAAATCCACACTCATAGATTCACTCCTTCATTCGCCACACTAGATGTATTACCAATATGTTATCATTCATCCCACATAATATTAAAGGTAACAATAAAATCGACTCTCCTAAATTATTGTCACTGATGAAGAACCCAATGTTCGCTCCCGATGAAACATCAACCTCTTATTTTAAAGTCTTTGAGACCCTCCCAAGTCCTCTATTCCAATTAATCCCACTGATCTTCTTTCCACGAAGTCTATTTATGATTGAAAATAAATGGTTTTTCACAGTACCCACAGTTTATAAGCAGACGTCTCGATCTTGCGCATGCGGCCGCCTCCTAGATGTTTGGCCGGATGATGTTAGATTCGCTGAAGGCCGGAGGAAACCTTTCCTCCACCGGCGCTTACTCTCAGGCTGTGAAGAGCTGCCCCTTCCAGGCGACAGATGGAAGTCGGTGCCCCAGTCTTGCACCAAGTTTCTGTTCTTTTCTCGCTGATACCAGTGTTTAGTTCTTGACCCGCCAAGAAACTGGGATGCCCAAGCCACAGAGCTCCCCCACGTGTGCGAACACGGACTACAGTGACTCACGACCTGTGAAGTACATCCACCTGTAGTTTACCCACGGTATTACTTTCCGTAATACTTTTTCCGCTGTCGCAGCAGTTGCGAGAAAGTCCCGAGAAAAATCCACCAGCTCCAACTTTTGTTTCGCCGTCTGCTCTCTGCTTTCCGTTTTTTCTCTAACGTTATTTTCCTCTGTCTTTTACGTCACCTTATTTTGACGTCCTAGTTTGCGTCATTTGCTCAAGGGCAAACAACTTCCAGCCCACTACGGTAAATCAGATCAACCACGGTTGTCGATCTTCCCTCCTAACCCCCTCTACTAAATACTTATCCGTTACATTCCTCCCCTCCTGAAAAAAAAAGAATGAAAAAAATCAATTTAACAGTTTTCTTTCTTTTTTTACTTCTACGGGATAAATTGGTCCCACTCGACCCGGGATAGATTGTCAGCGAGAAGATTCTCTGTTCCCTTAATCGTCTCAACTGAAAACTGAAACTCTTGAAGAGCTAGCATCCACCTCATAATTCGAGAATTATGATATACAGATGTTTTTAAAAACACAAGGGGTTTGTGATCTGTCTGTAAAATGAACTTTCTTCCGTAAAGATAACGAGAGAGTTTCGAAATTCCCCATATTATTGCCAGGCACTCTCGTTCTATGGTGCTGTATCGTGTTTCAGGACCTGTCAGTTTGCGGCTGACGTAGGCCACTGGAAAACGATCTCCTCCGTATTCCTGCAAGAGTACTGCTCCTAATCCCACCCCACTCGCGTCAGTTTGAACTATGAACGGCTTGTCAAACTTTGGTAGCGCTAGTATGGGTTGGGATGACAGAACGGTTTGGATGTGAGTTAATGCTTGGACACATTCATTCGACCATTGAATATGTTTTGGGCTGTTTCCTTTTGTCAACTCTGTAATGGGTGCAACCACCGTAGCAAAGTTAGGAAACATAGCGTCGGTAGTAGCTGATCAGACCTAAGAGTGCTCTCACTTGCTTCTTACTGCTAGGAGTAGGAAGTCTTAGAATTTTCTGTACTTTATCAGGACTGGGACGCAGATGCCCCTCCCCCACTATGTGTCCTAAGAATTCCAAGCTCCGAAATCCCATCTGAATTTTCGAAGGTCTTACAGTGAGTTGATAATGGGCTAAGGTTCTTAACACACCTTCTACATGAGTCAGATGCTCTTCCCACGTTTCGCTAGCAACCAGTAAATCATCAAAGAAGGTATGTGCTGAAAACCTTTCCATATTGAGCGCTCTCATAGCTCTCGCAAACGTTGCAGGAGCTGTAGCCAATCCAAATGGCATTCGGGTCCATTGAAATAAGCCTTTGGTTGTTTGAAATGCTGTTTTTGGCCTATCTTCTTCTTTAACTCTGATTTGCCAATATCCTTTGGCCAAATCTATTTTAGTGAAAAATTGGGCTCGGCCCAATTGACTATATACAGTTTCGGGATCCGGAATGGGTTCTGAGTCGAACTCTGTTATTTTATTTAGGGCTCGGTAGTCGATACAAAAGCGTACTGAACCGTCCTTCTTTCTGACCAACAACGCTGGTGATGCATAAGGTGAGGATGATGGTTCAATCACTCCCATTTGTAACATTTTAATCACTTCCTTTTCCATGGTTTGCTGTAGAGCAAAAGGAAGTGGATAGGGCCTTAAGCGCACTACCTCTGGAGAAGTCAGTCTAATTTGGTGCTCAATTTCACCGTTAAACTGTCCTGGCATCACGGTCAGTATGTGTTGATAATTCTTTAGAATATTCCTCAATTGTGTGGTCTGGAGTTCTGTCAAGTCGGGCCCCACTTTCATGCTGTTTATGTCCTCTTCCATCTCCCCAGGAAGAACTGGTATTTCCACGGAATCATCATCGGTATCGGCTATCAATAAGGTCACATTTGCCAGGTGTCTATTTGATTCCTTCTCGGATACTCCTGACGGCATGATAAATCTTTGGGGCACATCTCTTCCGAGATAAGATCCGAAAAAGCCATGGGTTTATCGTCATTGGTCTGTCCACAGTTAGCCGTTTTGGTGGTGTCTGGAATCTTCACATCAATCGGCGGTTCACGTCTGTGATATTTGCGCAACATATTAATGTGCATAACCCGGTCTTTTCCCTGCATATGGATCACGTAGTCTGGATGACATTCCCGGATGACTGGAAAAGGTCCCTTCCATTGCATGAGTAGTTTATTCGTGGACGTAGGTAACATTATCAGCACTTCGTCCCCACCTGCAGAGTTCGTTGTTGCGTTTTTCTGTCAAAGTAACGTTTATTTCTCGCCGCCGTCCTATGGCTATTCTCTTGGCCAGTTGATAGCTTTCCTGTAGTAGATTTCTCAACTCATATATGTATTGGTAAACAGGTTTTGCATCCTCATCACTGATTTCCTTCTCTGTCCAAGTTGAGATAAGGAGATCAAGTGATCCCTTTGGTCGTCGTCCGAAACGAGTTCGAATGGTGAGAAACCTGTACTTTCGTGAGTTTTCTCTCTGCAAGCGAATAAAAGAGCAGGAAGATAGCGATGCCATTCTCGAGGCTGGCGATGTACCAACTTCCGCAGCATTGGTTTTAATGTCCCGTGGAATCTTTCCACGCACCCATTCGTTTGTGGATGGTAAGGGGTGGAACGTAAACCCTTGATGGACAGCAGTCTGAGAAATTCCTTCATGACATCAGACATGAATTGTGTCCCCTGGTCGGATAGAATTTCTTCGGGAAGACCCATTCTGGCAAATACAACCAAGAGTGCTTCGGCCACAGATACACTGTCAATTCTTTTAACGGTATTGCCTCTGGATATCTGGACGCCATGTCTATTATACTCAATACATGGGTATGGCCCTCATTAGATGATGGATGTATAGGACCCATGATATCTATAGCCACTCTCTTGAAGGGCTCATCGATGACTGGCACATGTACGAGTGGCACTGGTCGATTTCTTCCGTGTGCCACGGTTTTCTGGCACGCGTCACATGTTTGGCAATACTTTCGGGTGTCGCTTTTTACTCCCGGCCACCAACAATTGGCGAGCACCCGATTCAGCGTGGCACGGACGCCTGCATGTCCGGCTAAAAGACCATCGTGAGCCGCACATAACACTGATGCCCTGAGTGTTTGTGGCACCACCACTTGTTGAAAAGTCCCTGTAGTGGTGCGGGATGATCGAATCAACATTCCCTGCTGAAGATGGAAGTTCGTCTCCAGGTTGGCTTCTTCGCTCCTTTGACAGGCTGCAGCTCGGCATGTGATCAATGTCGGATCCTCCCTCTGGAGTCGAACTAACTCCTCTCTAGTGATGTCCATTGCTGGCTTTGGAATATGCAGCGGAATTGGCAGTTCCAATTCCCGCTTCTTCTGTCCTCTGGTTGTGACTAAGGCTGCTTTTGGTTTTGTCACCAACACTCCCTCTACCCCGTCTATATTACCCAATATTAAATCTGTTATTGGTTCGTCTATTACGCAACAGCGTAGTTTACCCGCAAAGAAAGGGGTCTCTACCTGTACCTCAGCGACTGGAAAGACTTCCGTATTACCCCCAAACGTAATACAGGACTGGGACTGTCCAGTGTATTCTGACTGCCTAACCAGGGAGGCTCTTATGCCTGCTGTTGTGGCTCCCGTATCTCTTAACACCGTTATGGGTTTATCTCTAATATAACCTGGATAGAGAGGAAGTCGATCCATCTCTTCACTATTAAGAGTGCTACACAGGATGGAAACGCTGGTTACTACCGGAGTGGATACTTCTGTGTTTTCTCTCCGTCTAACATAAGGGCATTCACGGGCAAAATGTCCAATTTCGTTACAAGCGAAGCAAATGAGCTCTCTCTTAGGTCTTCGCAGTACCTCGTCTCTTTGCCTTCTCGGCCCGTTACTTCCTTTGGGAAAGGTTTTGTTGGGACTTGATTTACGAGGACTATTTGGCCTATTAGGAAGTCTAGATTTGGGTGACCGAGGACGCCAATTCACCCCGGTGTTGGCAACTCGATACGACTCGGCTCTCCTCGCCATACTTTTATTGGCATGCGCCTGCCTGTACTTCTCTGCACTTGCTATCATCTCGGCTGCGACTTAAATTCACGTTCTTGCAGGAAGATAGCTAATTCCTTCGCTACGCTCTGGAGAATCTGTTCTCGTAACATGAGGTCCAAAAGACCATCATACGTTTTGTCTGCCTCGGCTAAAGTTATCCAACGGTTTGCTAAACCGGACAACCTAGAAAAAAATGCCGCCATTGATTCCTGCGGTTCGGGTCGGATGGATCTAAATCGTTCCCGAAATCCCTCAGCGGTACACTGATACTTTTGAAGTAATTCCCTCTTGAGTGTTTCATAATCAACTACCCACTTTGCACAAAGTGCATGATACAGGGTTAAAGCCTCACCCTGTAAAAGAGCTGACATAAGCAAAGGCCATAGCGGCTCCTCCCACCTAAGAGCAGTTGCATGCGCTTCAAACCTAAAGATGAAAGAGTCTATATCATCTTTATCCTCACGGAAGATTGGAAGTTTGGGCAGGTTACCACGCGGACCCCCCGTGGATTGAGCTACTTCCCCTTCTGTCCTGCTTCCTGCTTGTAGCCTAAGTCTTTCTAACTCAAACTCCCTTTCTCTCACTCTTTCCCTTTCTTCTCTTTCTCTTTCTTTTTCCCTTTCCTTTCTTTCTCTTTCTCTATCAAAACGTTCTACACACTGTTGGACGTACTTTTCCAGGTCACTATTAGTCTTTCCAAATTTCTGTCCTTGGGCTATGAAGCTATCTATATCCGGGAATTCCATGTCTCTCAAGAACAATTTAAAGAAATGTACCCTACGATGGCAAAACAAGAGTAGTCAAAAATAATCCACCAGATACAGTACTAATAATACCTTTTGTACAATATTTGTAAACCACCTCGCCTAGTACCGCCTCACCCTAAAGCGATCACGTCGGGGGTCACCAAGATGTCACGGACCGTCCGCAGACATGCGCATTCTTTCCACAAACCAAAATATCCTGATCGCTTGAGGGTGGGCGTACCTTCTTAGAGGCACAAATAATTATTCAAATCAAATACAAAGTCAAATGAAACAAAGGCAAAATCCACACTCATAGATTCACTCCTTCATTCGCCACACTAGATGTATTACCAATATGTTATCATTCATCCCACATAATATTAAAGGTAACAATAAAATCGACTCTCCTAAATTATTGTCACTGATGAAGAACCCAATGTTCGCTCCCGATGAAACATCAACCTCTTATTTTAAAGTCTTTGAGACCCTCCCAAGTCCTCTATTCCAATTAATCCCACTGATCTTCTTTCCACGAAGTCTATTTATGATTGAAAATAAATGGTTTTTCACAGTACCCACAGTTTATAAGCAGACGTCTCGATCTTGCGCATGCGGCCGCCTCCTAGATGTTTGGCCGGATGATGTTAGATTCGCTGAAGGCCGGGAGGAAACCTTTCCTCCACCGGCGCTTACTCTCAGGCTGTGAAGAGCTGCCCCTTCCAGGCGACAGATGGAAGTCGGTGCCCCAGTCTTGCACCAAGTTTCTGTTCTTTTCTCGCTGATACCAGTGTTTAGTTTCTTGACCCCGCCAAGAAACTGGGATGCCCAAGCCACAGAGCTCCCCCACGGTGCGAACACGGACTACAGTGACTCACGACCTGTGAAGTACATCCACCTGTAGTTTACCCACGGTATTACTTTCCGTAATACTTTTTCCGCTGTCGCAGCAGTTGCGAGAAAGTCCCGAGAAAAATCCACCAGCTCCAACTTTTGTTTCGCCGTCTGCTCTCTGCTTTCCGTTTTTTCTCTAACGTTATTTTCCTCTATCTTTTACGTCACCTTATTTTGACGTCCTAGTTTGCGTCATTTGCTCAAGGGCAAACAACTTCCAGCCCACTACGGTAAATCAGATCAACCACGGTTGTCGATCTTCCCTCCTAACCCCCTCTACTAAATACTTATCCGTTACAGCGGGGATACCCACCAGACACACCAGCGGCGTCAGACCCGCGAGACATATCGTTTCAACTAGATGACGGGTGTCCTTGCTGATGACACTACCTTGCCCATCCAGAAGAAGACTTTCATTTCCGTATATACCCAGTGATGTATTCATCGCTACTGGTACAATTTTACTAACCAGTCAAATGTGCAGTAAAGTTTTTAATTATAACTTAGAGGTTAATTAAGGTAAAATCTTTAAGCCTTCAATTTACTTTGATAAAGAAAGGCGCAGCGAGCGTTTTTTATTTAATAGGTAAAGAGAAGACAATCGAATATCTCTAAATATACTTGTTTTTTTGTCCTGCGAAACACATTTTCTTTATTAAATCTTATTACAAACAAAAATGTTTCATGGCTCCATTAAGTTGAATATGTCTTAAATTATTTACTGTTTGCTTTCAATCGGTTAATCGACCAGATAATTCATAAGTACAGGGGAAATAAACAACAAAATAAGCCGACAAGATTGTATGCAGAAACAAATAGCAATTTATTGCCACCGAATTTGTGACACTCACAGATATAATTACAGGATAATTAACTATGTATTTTAGAATATTTATCTTTTTACCATCTAACTAAATGTTATTCTTTCAAAGATGCTATTTTTTCATACAAAACATTTTATATTAAAAGCCTAAACTCATTAGAATGCTTCGAGAACAATTTGCTTTTATGTGGTTTTAATGACTCATTTTTTAACAAGTCGAAGTTTTCAGCAGCCGATTCGTTATTGGAAACTAGAATGTTAATTAATCAAATAGAAACTACACAGTACTACAGTTCTTCTATCTCGACAGTGTTTTAAACAGCTTTTTTGATTCTACCAAAAACGGAATATCAGGTAAATACAACACTAGAGAGACTATCTCTTGCACCTAGGTTAGCTTTCGGTCAAATGGACCAGTTTCGGAAGCTATAGACTAACGCAACTACATTCAACACTCTTCTAATTACCATTATGAGGATCAGATGTCACTGTCAAGAGTTGTCAAGATACAAGCCATACTGTTCTTCAATGAAACTTAAAACGTAGAATGGCAATGACTTGTAATACAGAAGCAAAAAGCACCAAAGGCAAATCTTTAATCAAACCTTTACTTGATTGCACTGGGGGGTAGAAGGGGTAAAAGAAAGGCATAGAGATCACATAGCAAACAGTTTTCTGAAAAAGGGCAATCACAGAACGCATTTTTATGTATAAAACTGTTATCTAAAGTATTTTGGGTTATGGTTATTCCACATACAAGACAACTACAAGCATCTTAGTCAGCGCCACCTGTTGGTCCGGATTCCCTCCAGTAACGCAACATGTGATTGCACGCCACGTCATCACAGCTCTCAGTTTTACTATGGTTGCTATAGTTGCTGTCAGCTCGATGATAAAGGTTCCCATGGGAACTGTAGCTTCAAGCACAATGTTATTAATCGTCTTTTTTCAGAAGTGAATACTGTTGGAAAAAATGAACCACGATAATGTTAAGTTCGTATGTAACATGTTTACAAGTATCGACAAGGGGACGACAGTGAAGGCCCGGAGTAAGGTAAAGGTCGAAAGGGCACATAACAAGAAGCATGAAGCAAAATTACAACACACACACACACCTCTGCATGTAACAACATAAGCAGGATTATAACTCGACGTTTAAAATAACATCGGCACAAATTACATCATTAGACTAGTGAACCCTGTTAATAAAACGGTCATGTGACGCTCCAATCGACGAGCTGACCTACAAACTTTTTATGCAAATCAATCGCCTATGTGTTTTTTAGTTCTTATTCCCTGTCTCAAAACAAGGTTTTTCTCCCCTTAAAATACATTTGGCAAGGGAGGCAACCTCTATCTACGCGAACACTTTTAACAGGCATAGAGTTAGTAGCCTCCCTTATCGTGAGCACTGTTTTGAACATGCACATCTCCACCGTTGTTGTATTACTTAAAAAAAGAGTTCAATATAAACTTTCTGAGAAAATAATTTGCTTCCATGTATTTTGTACGATTTTGAAGTCTAACGGTGATCGCCCTTTACTGCGGGAACGCAGCGAGTCCTCGCATTGTTTTTCCTTCTACATTTTTTTACTATTTTGGGATCTTGTTCCCTCTCTGTTCTTTGTGCGATAGAAGGAATGAATGGCGAATTACAGACCCTCATCGACAAACGTGCTACAAGCGCGATTACTTACGAGATAGAAATCACTCATTCGCACAACGGATTCCTCCCAACTGAAACAATTTAAGGCGTTGACAAAAAACTTATTTCCGTCCAGTCAGCCCATCCAGTGAACGTGCACTGCAATAGCTGTTGATCGTCTGTCACATCAGGTCAGGTCAGGTCAGTCCCATGCCCGGTCCGGGCGTAGGGGGGACCGTCCGGCAGCAGCAACAGACAGAATTTTCCACCCGGTCCTGTCTTGAGCAGATGAGAGCAGGTCTGGCATCTCGCGTTCGGTCCATTCTTTGATGTTGGTGACCCAGCTTTTCCTCGGACGACCACGACGACGGCTCCCTTCGAGGGTTCCTTGTAGGATCGTCTTGGACAGGGTGTTGTGGCGGGTGACGTGACCGAACCAGGCGAGCTTGCGCCGCTTCACTGTTGCCAGAAGGGGCTCATGTGGGCCCACGAGGGAGGTTACGGTGCTGTCACATCATGAATGTATAAAATTGACTTCTCCGACCACTCAATACGACCACGACGCACAGCACTTGATATTTTCCAGATTTCTCATTACCTTCCTCACACAAATCATACGTCCAACTAATCAGTGAGCAGTCAAGCAGAAAATCCAAGAATGATTAGTCTTGTAGTGCTTCCATCTAAAATAAATCATGTCTCCATCTCTTTTTCAAAAAGCAGACGACTTTCTGTTATGTCGTCACTCCTGTTAGTTTTCTTGCCAGACGTCAAAGCAAAAAATTGCGTCAGATTAAAGTGACGCAGCAACCCCCTCCTTTCCTTCAGAACTAAAGCTCGGGCTGAGCTATCATGCAGAACGCGACACTTAACACTTCAAAGAAATGCAATATTGGTTATTTTTAAGGTTCATGCAGATACCTTAAATTACTTGCTAATAAGAAAATGACGCCATTTTACTAAATATTCGATGAAATAAGAAAGCAAATATTGAAATATAGAAATGAAAGAAAAGTAACACTTTTAACTACATAAACTGTTGTTTAAATACTCATCTCTACTTCATAACCGACAACCTACCACGCCTTTATTCCTAAGATTATCACGAAACGTGCGACACTTGTCGAAATTGTTTCAGACGCTAGTGGGACAACAACCCTCACAACTTGCACGAATAAGCAATCCATCGACAGGTGGAGTTAATTTGCTATCGTGCCTCATCACGTTGATCTGTCTAATTGGTATTCCACAAATATCACAGTGTCGTGCTCATTTACATCGTCTTCACCCCCTTTGTTCCACTATCCAACAAAAAAAAATAAAAAATAAAAATCCCTATTAGTCATTCAGAATGTGAGCTCAGCCACCATCGCTGTGCCGGCAGTTATCGCTATATCACCATCTGTGTCAGTGGATATAAATATATAGACATACAGGGGGAGAGAGAAACAGGCATACGCACATGTACTTTTTATGTCAAGGTTTTTCACCCCGACATAAATTCCAATATGGTCGGGACTTGCACTTCAAGAGCTTGGTCAATATACTAATTGGGCACATCAGATTACTTCAATATTTGCGAACGATGCAGCTTTTAGGTGAGCATCTAGATCACAAATGTGAAGTATTTACACAGTTTGAGGGATACAGTATTTATTATTTAGAACTCCTTCGATGCAGGACCTTAACAAATAAACTGAGGGACCTAATATAGCTTAAACAGTACTTTGAAATAAAAGCAAATGTTTAATGTCGAAGTACATAGATATTCAATTCCACGTATTAGATTTTATATATGTAAATATAATTTTTTTGTGTAAACTTTTAGTATAATGAATACACAACGACACCTAAATTTTCCTAACCAAAGTGCTTCAACTGCCAACAAAGTAATAAATTGGTAGGATATGGGTTTAAATCATTTTTTGTTTAATGTACTTGCTATATTTTAATTGAAAAAATACACCTTTTTATGTTTTTCTAAATACTTAAAAGAAATTAAGAACAAGACTTTTTTACGGGGGAGCTTTTAACCGACAAACAGGTTAATTACAAATTACAATCTCTAAAAGATGGGAAATACTTTGCAAATAGTGGGCTGTACTTTAAAACGTGATAAAAGACAATAACACTGAGAAGAGTGGGGTTAGCCATGAGTAATGTGACATACACGAGTATGATTCTTCACGATGATGTGACACCAGACAAAAACAGTTCAAGCGACCAAACAACCCGAGAGGTTCGTCGACTGGTGGAGTTTGTTTGCTACGCTGGCCTCACCACTTTGGTCTGTCTGATTGGTATTCCAACAAACATCATCAACTGTGTGGTGTTTCAGCGCCAGGGACTCACAGACCGAGTGAACTTATGTCTCTTTTCTTTGGCTCTATCTGATTGTTTATACCTCCTCTGCGCGTTCACAGCCTCGTCTGTAAACTCCTTGTTACGTTTCTATGACGAAAGTCTTGGCGAAGAATGGTTTCTGAAGTTTGGGGTGTCCTTATTAGGTTTCTTAAACGGACTTCGGATAACATCGAGTTGTATCGGTGCTATGATCGCGGTGGACAGGTGCATTTGTGTGGTGTGGCCATTGCGAGCAAATACAATCATCAAGACCCGTACTACTTTTTTATTTATTCTTATAAGTTTTCTGCTTTCTCAGGGTTGTCAGGTTCTTCCATTTACATTTGATGTTGTTGGCGTAAATACAGATGGTGCTGTCCACTGGGTTCCAGCAAGGAGTCAATTGTATTACGACCACAAGATGTTTATAGATATGTTGGTGGTTACAATTCTAGGAGCAATCACACCCATTACTGGATTTTGTATAGTATTTATTGCGACTACAGCTACGGTTATAAAGTTAAAACTTGCTATGAAGTGGAGAAGTAAATCAGATTATGTATCTAGCGGTATCAATGACCGACAGATGACACTGACTATCATAATTGTTATCTCCTCCAGCATCTATGTCGTTACCATGTTTCCGTTTGTTTTACGAGAAATAAGCTTTTGGATTATAGATGATTGTTTGTTGATTGTTACCTGTAACGACATTTTTATGGCTTTAGCAGCTATCGTTTACACATGTGCAGAAATAAACGGTTCTATCCACTTTTTTATTTACTATTCTCGCTCTTCAAGATACAGAGCTGTACTAAAAGGTATTTTCACAAATAAGAAAACTCAGACTTTTGTAGATGGTGAGATATAGAAAGATAAATTGTATAAGCTTGTTATATATTTACGCCTACATTTTCTGTTGACAGCTTTAGGATTGCTTGCAAGTAATCTTTCGAAGTTTTGAATTTATTTGTGATATCAATGTAGGAGACTGTCTTGTATCACTGACAACTGGTCAAAAGAACACCTTCAGGTTTCTAAGGGTTTTGTTCATAAAAAGAAAAAACAAAATTCTTCTTCAAATATGAACACATTGCAACACTTCTAACTGTGGCAAAAGCGATTGGCTATTTTAAATGTACAACATGAGATTCTATTTATATTAACAAGATACGCTTTAATATGTTATGTATATAATAAAATTGTGTTTTGGAGTTTATCGAAACAAGGATGAAGTCTTGATAATTTCAAAAACTCATCTTTTATCAAAAACACACACTGTTTTGCTTACCTGAAGGTCACGCTACATATATTATCTAAAGAAGACATTTAATGTTTCTAGTTAAATGACAAACAGTTTTAAAATGTTGCATATAGTTTTTTACATGTTAATAACCATAAATGACATGGATATCAAATATACTCTTTTTACAATCAGTTAAACCTATCTTAAAATGTAGAACACGATAAGTCAGGTAAGCTTTTTGCACTTATAATAAAGTGATAATAAAGCTCGCAAAATTAAATTGTATAAATTAACTGTCGATGAACTATTGTCTACAAAATCGCGATGTATCATTAGCAGTCGTTTTGTTTTCTTACCATGTGCTTCCATGTTACTGTATTTTAAAAACACATCCACTCTAGGTTAATTTATTTTCAGGTAAAATTAGTTTTTATATAAAATGTCTTTTAATCAGGTATCTTGTTTCTGGCTACTAAGTTGTTATAACGGATAATATAACTTTACATGCAGTATTCCTGGGTAGATTATTGCAGCTTGACTTGTTACTTAGGATTATACACCACGGAACCTGATATTGTTTACCATTTATTAATACCTGTATGCCATGTCATCGTTAAAGATGTCTGGAATTTGAGAAAAGACCTCTTAAATATAAAGGAATTATTAACACATATTAATTAATATTTTTATCTGCGATAACAGCTTACAATTTTATAATAATAGGATGAAATCTTATGTTAAGTGAGCAAATAATAAATATCCGAGAAAATACTACGCTCTTATTTGTCGACAAGAGTTGTATGTTTTATTTAGCTGAAAGTGCATCTTATTCAAGGATTTTGTCTCATACATTCAAATCTTATTTGTTAGAGCATTAGGCTTACGATTACTATAATTTCATGCGTCACCTGTATATATGGGTAACTCAGGAGGCAGGTTCTTGCGTATCAGTAAAGAATGCCAGACAAGCATTAATACATGTTTGCTTCATCTTTAAATACACACACCGGACAAGTGAAAAATGTATCTAATACAGAGAATGAAGAACCTCGTTTGCACTCAGGTTTTAGGGAGAATCGACAACTAAGAGCTCAGGGATCTTTCTTTGCAGTGTTCAGGTACCTCAACATGTTTAGACCCTGTAGGATTAAAGTTAAGTTTAATAACAAATGTCAAACTTAGAAGTTTAAGCGTTTCGGATACCTTTAACTACCGAAATAATCAAGTGGTAATCGTGAGATCGTTTGCGCACAGACAACCCAAAATTATATATAATCCCAGCTCTTCCACAAACAGAAGATTATAACGTAAACAGCTCCAAATATAGTCCTGACCCTTGTTGTTATTTACAGCTTTCTGTGCAAGCTGATAATTGCAAGCGTGTGTCACCACAACGAAAGGTGTGTTTGACAGAGTGTAATCTAGTCTAGTCCGCAAAATAAATTGTTTTAACCTGCAACACCTTTTTTGTTGGATTGTGTCCGAATGTTTTACTACAGCATCAGTAAAGATAAATTGAATAAGATCATCAGCTATCTAAAAAAAATCGATTTTCACAACGCTATGTATTTGCCTTAATTTGTTTCATTACAGTAACCAATTAAATGAGCAAATGTGTTTCTGAAATTTGAATGTAGATCTTTCTCTTTGTTGGGCCACAAGTATAAGTTCCTGTACGTGGATAAGCAAACACACAGAAAGATACAAAGACGCATACAAAAACACAGTCTCACGCAAACACAAGTATTTTCACACATACACACGTGAGAGTAAAGATGTTGACGAAACTAATATCAATGATAAGACTCCCGACGTTAGTTAGTTTTTAACACTTTCACAGGTCAGTTTCCTGAAATGTCGGCACCATGAACACGTTCTCTCTCTCTCCTTTCTCTTCCCCACTTTCTCCGTATCCTACATCACTTGTAGATTTTTGGTCTGTAAGATGTCTGCTTCATCGCCAGTTAAGTAAAACTAAGCTTTTCCTTTCAAAATATGTTGTTTCCTTTTTTGCCTTAAAAATCCGAAATCTGTATTGCAGAAATGTTCTTAAGTTTCTTCTTTTTACTTTACTATCTGCAAAGAAACTAAATGTCCTTTGCGACGTTTTGCGTTTGTTGCTATCGACTTTGTGCGAATGTCTCTCGACTAAATCGTAGCCTGCAGCGGGTTGCGACTGATTGGTTTGTTCTGTCACGTGACGAGGCCCTGGTACCGACGCAAATCAATGTCCCCAATTCCTTCTGGAATGTTCATGTGCGTAAAACAGAACTGATCACTGAAGTCAGCGTGATATATATATACTGTTAAAAACTAGGATGTCTAAGCTCTGTGTGTTTAGTTTACTTAAAACTGTATTTATATAAACATGTATATATATATATGTAATGTATGCTCATAATAAATTTTAATTTATATATAATATAGTCTTCTTGTATGTTAACCTCGTGAGCACCGGTATTTTATTTTTATTTTATTTTTTGTGAAGAAGAGGAAACAAAAACAACGACTAGAAGATAAAAGAAAGGCAGCAGACGAGAAGCTTACCATCTCCCAGTTAGGGGAGGTAGTGACGAAAAGTAACAGGGGAACTCTTTTAAGGCTTTGTTTCTTTTAATAAAGCACACATCAAACCCATTAGCAAAGATCTATTCAAAGGTTAGTCTGCTCTCATCAGCGAAGTGACTACTGCTTCATTATTGTAAACCTAAATGAGGTAGCCATCTTCATTTGCCTTACTGACGATACTGACTGGAGGTAGTTGGTAGTGACTTTGGTATGCTTGACCAGTCATTCGTACAGAAAATTTATAAACGTGGATTAACATAGTGTTGGACCATAACACTGTGCTGTTGCTCTTCTACAGGAAATATCGTGAAGCTTAACCTGAAGTTGGAGAGACTCTCAAACACCCCCTGAATTAGCTTTAATGTGGAGATGTTGCCAGACCCAAACACTGCAGAAGTCTTCAAGGATGAACCTTATCACCTGTGCTGCTTAGTATCTTCTTGCAGGACATTATGCTCGAAGCTCAATACGAACATCATACTTTCATCTCAATTGGTGGAAGACCGATCTGCAGCCTATGTTTCACACACGACAGAGATCTGCTACCAGGCACTAATACAGACTTGCAAGACCTCACCAACAGGCTGTTAGAAAGCTGAAATGCATATCACATTAACTATTGACGAGCACTGAAAAGAGAAAAGTTATGGTCAATAAAGCAGAGATCTGTATGAACCAGGTACAGCTCAAGGAAGTGAGCAGCTTGAAGCACTTGGGAGCCACCCTCTTCAAGGACGGCAGTTCCAGGTCAGACATCAGCATCAGGATCGCGAAAGCAGCATCGTCAATGGCTAGACTAGATAATATCTTGCGTAACCATAACGGTCACTACAAAGTACATGCTGTACAAATTCCTCGTAGTGCCAATCCTGCTCTACAGTTGTAACATGTGGGATCTGCTCGTCACTACGGAAAGGAGAATCAGGCATTCGAGAGCCAGTACCAGGGGAGGCCGCTCCGGATTTCATACAAGAACATAGAACTTTCTACAAAACAAGATAGCCTTACTCGTAGGCACAAGGAACCTCTACTTTCAACAGTTATATGACGTAAGATGGTCTTCTTTAGTCATGTGACCCAACACGACACCTTTTAGGAGACTGTCCTTCAAGGCACCTTGGGGTCAGAGGAAGAACCGATTTACGAAGGTCAAAGATTGAACTGGTCGTCCTGTACAGGACCTGCTGACTATCGCCCACAATAGGCAAGAGTAGAGGACCTGTCAGCTGCCGCGTCGAGCTATGGGATCCCTCCAAGAACAAGTGCCGGTCAAGGGACGACTGACTGATAGTAAATTGTGTGTGTGTGTGTTTTTTTATCTGGATGTTGTCTGGCTTTCGGAGAGAATTAAGAATCACTTTTAACTAGTAGCCTAATGTAAGTAAAAGTAACGATTATGCAGTTTTTTTCTTGTTATCCTGCTATTGCTTGTAGCAATTTTAATGTGTAAATTAATAGTGAATGTCAACCTGTTATATTTTGATTCCATGAGTCAAAACACATTTAATATCTTCAAAGAGTGCATGGATGCTAACGTGTTGTCTAAAACGTGCGAAGCAGTCAGTTTACTTACAATTAATATTGTCATGAGTAACAAAGCCTTTGATTGCTGACATATTTCGTTTTAAGTAAGGTGAAGCAATATTTGCCCCTGATATCAAAAGTCTGGTTTTATAGCCTCTACACATTTGATTACATTTTATTGACAGATTTTAAGAACATCGACTGGTCAATTATTTCATGAGATTAGATTAATCTTTGAATCACCTTTTTATCATAGAGGGAAGTTATCTGCAATCCACATCGACCAAGGATATCTGCCATTCTACTTTACTCTTAGTTCCAGTTTATTAAAACAGGAAAAAGTTTTACAGACGTGTAATTTTTCTCAACGTGATTATGGAAATGTCTTATTGTGACTGTTAACAGTTTGGACTGAGGTTTGCTGTGGGACAGGTGATCTTACAGAAATGCTTCATACTCCTTGTTAACGATAGGTGTCGTGCTGCTGCGCACGAGATATCTACTACAACATTTTGTTTCCAGCCGCTGGACCTGTACACGACTGGCAGTACACCCACCCTGCTAGCTTCGGGTCGTCTTTCTTCGTTGCAAGCAATGATGCTCCGGTAATTGCTCTGAGCGCAAGAGTTCAATAAATGTAGTGCATAGCTTCTAGTCTGCTCTCCGGAAGTCAGAATCAATTGTTTTTGTGTTTGAACATGTTTCCTGCCAGCTGCTGCTCCTTGTTTGATCAACACAGCGGCTTTGCGTCCCTCTTATTGCAGCTCCCTGTGTTCCACCCATTCAACACATCAACCACACTCACACCATTTTTACTTTTATTTCATATTGATAGCTCATGCTAGTGTAGAATTATGAGGTTCAAATGCATTTGAGAACAAAAGTGTTGTCAAGAGTTTGGCAAGAAGATCCAATGCGTACTTAGTTCGTTAACGTCTTTCAAATTTCATTTTCCTTACTTGTGATTGACAAAGATCCATCGAGAGCTGGTACGTAAGTGTGCTTCCGGCTGAGTGTCTTTTTGCCGCCTCTTGGTTGCTTGATATATTTCTAACTAAATTATGTTAAATGCACCTGATACAGTCGCTCCATTAGTGCTTTTAATCGTGACAGCCGAGTAATGCGATTTGTATGTGTGTGTGTGGGTGTGCATGCGTGCTTGCTTGTGTAAGTAGATTTTTGTATCACTAAATCTTTCTCTATATATATATAGATGCATGCGCACACGCATGCGTTTGTACGTTTATGGTTCCCTCTTAACAATTTGTGACAACTAAAAAAACACATTATATCAGATGTTTGAATCGGCCATCATGGCTGGAAGTCTTCAGCTAATTTCAGCAAACGATGAATGATGACCTTAACTTCAGGTCGACCAGGGAGCAACTGATGTGCAGAGCTTCTTCTGTATTGTATTGTTGTATACACAGGCTCTTTTCTCCTCTACCGACGTTGATTTACGTTATTTAGCTTTTCTGCTGCACATTTCATACGTTCGTAATATGTGTGTTTGAGATAACTTCTTCTATCGCTATCTCTCTTACACACACACGAGCGGTACCAATGTGCCTATTGTAGAGCAAATGGAGATTTAAGTTAAAATTAACAAATTTATTTCATGCTTGTATGTGAACA
Organism: Pomacea canaliculata; assembly: GCF_003073045.1. Lineage (NCBI taxonomy): Eukaryota > Metazoa > Mollusca > Gastropoda > Architaenioglossa > Ampullariidae > Pomacea > Pomacea canaliculata. The sequence goes on from NC_037595.1 coordinate 17,276,291, forward strand.
TCGCGAACATACTGAATAAATAAACACGGTTTCTCCTCTTCAGATTTCTCATCTTGCATCAGGCATTTGGCCGAAACCAAAAAGGTGTTTTGAATTGAACTGCTATATTGTCTGCATGTCGCTTGAGAACACAGTAAATAATAAACAAGACTTTAAAATAAAATGTTTGTATCTCACCTTACCTGTCCAATGCCTTCGTTGGTTTTACAAAACCCTTAAGCGTTTTTTTTTTTCCATTTTATTTGAAACATAACGGCGAATCTTTCCATTCTTTGTGCTTCTTCTTTGTCTCGTGACCTTCTGCGTCTGCTGTTATCGACGCTGTCGCTGTCGTTATAAACAGAAGTTGAGGCTGCAGCGGCGCGCGGGCGGTTGTCGCTGGCTGTGCCACGTCTCGCGTCATGACGGCGCGCGATGACGAATCAATGACTGACTCCGCCTTCAGCTCTTCCTCCGCGCAAACATACGGCATTACGTCATCAGGCGCTAAAAATAGCTCTTGGGAGACCAGCGTTCGGATCCCAAAGGAGCAAAGGAGGATGCCAAGATTTCGGGGCTTAATACATATGTATCAATCCGTTCCTGTCTTTTTTTTTTTTGTTTTCGCGAGAGCTGTATGAATGTTGTAACTAGCGGTGTACTTTACACTTTATGGGCAAAACCTATGCGAAGATACACAAGTGGTAAACTAGTTCGGTTACATTTTATATTAGCATAATTTAAGATTGACCAAAAAAACTTCCTAAAGATAAAATTAGACCTTACTTAGAGAAAATTATAAACAAAAATAGAAAACTTTATTTCACAATGTATGTAGAAATGTTACTAGTACAATCTTGTTCAAATAACATTGTAAAGGAGAGACAACCTGAGCCAGAAAAACATAAATTCCCTAAGAGCATTTTACATTCACTAGTATCATGATTTAAGTACTCTCATATTCTGACTCGAGAATACATTTCCTTTGAGCACCTTGCATGTACTTTCCTCATGGAACAATTTCGTATTCGTAAGATTATATACATCATTTTAGTTAAATGATAAACCTTCTATACACACAGTAAATCTGAATTATTACACCTCTGAAACTTTTTAAAAAGTGCTGAAATGAAACTTCAAAATGCGTTATACTATTTGGTGCTCATGCTTTGAATAATGTCCTTATTTTTATTATTTTACCTTATTTTTTTCTCATTTTGCCTTCGTTCTATCGTTAAATCTCCAGTTGCGGGTTATTTGACTATACCTACCTCTATAAAATATGGTTTCTATTGAAATTAATGAAAGATGTCAGTCTTGTAGATTGTTATTGTGTTACTTTATGTTTATTGATGTGACCAGGTTTCTTTGCCTTTTGTAAGTAGCTTCCTGTTCATTTATGGTTAGCGAATCTCTTACGTTGATGGCTGCGAGCTTACCGAGGTCTTTATCACGTTCGGTGAACATAGGTGCGTGTTTGTTAGATACAGTTAAAAGTAAAAGTTTCCATTTGGTGTGATATGTTGTAGTATTTGTCTTTGAAAATTATAAACAAAAGTAGAAATCTTTATTTCACACTGTTTCTGAAGTTAATGTTTGGCTCTTTTGGTCCCTTACTTGCGCCGTTAGAAACACGGGCAAATGCTTTCTGCAGCATTAGATGGTACCCATCCTTCAATGTTCTTTTGTTGCTGCCCTGGTATGTATGTAGGTAAGTCCTGTCGCACTTATGTAGTTGTGTATCTGTGTGTGGGTGTTTGTGTCTAGTTAGCGGCTTGATTGTGCAACAGAACAAATCGAAGGTGGTGAAGTAACTTTGTCTACACAAAACAATGTTCAAAAGTCTCGGGCAAACACCGGCGGTGGATGGCGAAGGCCTGAGCAACGATCATCGACCAATCGACCTGCACAACTGTGTTTTCTTTACATCAGAGAATCAAAACTCAGTACAGGAACACAATGTTGAGCTATTTTTTTTCAGTGGCTTAATTTGCATCTCTGTGCTGGTGCATGCGTTCGTTATGTCAGACGATTATACATATATGTTCATTTATGTTTACCAAACACCTGCAACAGAAACAATTAAAGCTAGTAAAGTAATTTGGGCAAAATGTCAAAGGTCCCAAGGTCCTGTTGGCGAGTATTGAGCTCAATGGACCGGTTGTGTCTCTGTGACCTTTGTCTATTCCTGTATATATCCCATACAAAGGCCACATGGTCAAACTGCTCGATGACCACTTCTAGTGACGATGACTGATGTTGAGAGTGACCTTCAGGATGTTTCTTGCCAGTGGTTGGCTGACATGCTGGTGGACAATCAGACAGCTGAGATTAGGAACAAGAAGAACATTTTGTTACTGATTTGTCTGACATATCTCTTGTCTATCTTTAGCTTCTTGTTACTCTTAAATTTATGAACTTGACCAGCTACTAATTTTAGGTAGTCATTCACCTCGGGGCTTGAGCTGCCCTCTCAACTGCCCTGAGTTCACATCTACATCTCGGAAAGCCGTTAGGTGACGTGTGCGATCTTCATGTGTGCACAACTAATGTGTGTATGTGTTTGCATGCCTGTGTGCCTCCATAGATTAATATCATAACTGTCGGCATATTCGCCTCAGTACACATGTCTCAGGTTAGTGGCTGCTTCTATTCGTTTTGTGACAGAAAAAAAAGAGAAAAGTGTTAGTACACACATAAGCCTGATGCTTACATTTTTGATGATCGTTAGATTTCTTTAGCAAATACCGGCGAATGATGCCACCAGCCTCGGACACGCCCAGTTACCTTTATGTATGCAAAGCTTCTGCTTCTTCTTGTGCTTGACAAACATATCATTTGCGGCTTGTGTCGTTATCCCGATTTTTAATGTTTGCAAATAAAGCTCGCCTACATATGGGTTTTTTAATCACGGATTCCTAATCCTCTTCTTGGTCGTCTTGCACGTAGTAGCTGACCCACGCCAGATAGAGGTCCTGAATTGAAATTCTGTTGTTTTTTTTTTTTTCATCTATTGCTTTCATGACTGCACCTTACCTTTTTTATACTACAGTTACATACTATAAGGCTTTGGAAATAAATGTTTATCTCAACTCCCGCTGTCGACTACCTTTGATCGATACAAAACACCGACATATTTTTAATTATGCTGTTTGTAAAATAAAGGTGTTTTTGTTTTACGTTTGCTCATGATTATTTTCGGAACATTCCGCATCTGCTGGTATCGCTGTCGTTTTAAAAAGTAGTTAAGGCTGTCAGGTGTGTCACGTGCTACGTGCTGCGGCCTGTCGCCGGCTTTGTCACGTCTCGCGTCACGGCGGCAGCGCGTGAACGTGAATCAATGGGTGACTCCGCCTTGAACTGTTAGCAAACGAAGGAAGAACAAATATCACAGCATTACTAGCTTTATCACTTAGTAGATCTGTGTTCAAATCCCATCATAGAACAGAAGGAGGTCAAGAATGCTCGTTTTTACACACTTTTTCCAGTCGTTCGCGCTTTTTTATTTATAAATCCATTTTGCAACATGAAGTAAAAGACCTGAGCAGCGCCCAAGTAGAAACCTATATAAGCAGATACCATTTTTCATTAGTTACAAGATTTCTAGAAATGTAAAACATAAAACAGGGACGCTATTTGAAGCCAATCTTTAAAAGTGGCTGAGAAGACGATAATAACGCTTAACGCCAGGACAGGGTCGTAGTTAGAAAAAGATGAGTCCTTAAGTTTAGAGGTAAGAACAATAAGAGTGAGGGTTTTGCTGTGTGAGTTTTTCCCTTAAAACATTTATCATTAACAGAAAGTTAATTGTAAAACTCTTCAAACAGACCTACAAAAGGCAAGACATTACATAATCTTCCAGAGGACCTTCTATAACCGTCTGAACTAATGCTATTATCGTAACAGGAACGTTTTTGATCTCTCTCCGGCATCTGTAATTATTCAGTTGTTATCATATCATCAACGATGAGCACTGTACACCGGGTCAGAGTAGGGTAGAATGCCATTAATGAGACAAAGGTGGTGGACAACTTTTGTGAGGGCGGCAGGGAGAACGATTTATCGAAGTCTCTGTGAAGGATGACAGCTTTTGTATGAATTCCTTCCGTAATTAACTAAACTTGTCGTCTTCTTGCACACTAGAGATCGACCTCCACATTCAGCTTGCAGCCGATGTAGCTTTAGGCGACATATACCCCTCCCACACACTGTACTCCAAGTAATGAGACTTCGGTAATGAGCTGCGGTGTTCGATCATTGCACAGGTGAGATACAGTCCTCTATGACAAAGTCAAAAGGAAAACGGTTTCGATTTGAAATTGTTTTTTTTTGTGCCCAGAACAGATGCGCAGCTAGATGAGTGAGGAACGGATGAAAAACTTAGCTAAAGCCTATGCGTTCGCTCCAGATGTTTTCACATAATGATCAGAACGATTGGGTTGTGTGTGTGTGTTTGTTTCCACGTGCATTTGTCATAGTGTGTCACCTCCTCACCCTTAGGTGCAGTTGTCCAGATGCCACTGACGCCGGACAATACAGCAGCCGGTCAGAGTAGTTCAGATTTAATCTACCACCACAATAATGTCAGGCAACCTTTAGGTGCGTCCAGAAAAAGGAGCACTGACTGGTGACAACTCTTATGATCGGAATAAAATCTTCCGTGACAAACGACTGTTTTAATGTTGATCGTGATTCTCGTAGCATTTGGTACAGAAACAATAATTATTTTGCAATTGTTTATGTTGGTGGCCATTAGTCAATGATGCTGCAGGGTGATATTGCCAACAAATATTGCCATGATGATTGACTTTTTACAGCAGCGGTGGGGTAAACTCTCTATTCACCACACTGAGCTGGTGTGGCTTCAATCGTACACATCTGGGATATTGTAGGAAGCAGAACTTAGTCAACTAATGTATAGGCAAAACAAAATGACCAACTGATCCAGTTCATGGAGCGAAAGGTTTCCCTAACTTTAAAAGCTAGCTACTTTTAAAATAAAAATTATTGTGTACTTTATGTAAGTGTTCTAGTGGTCTAGAAGGCAAAGAATGGGCAATCGTCATCCCTTCCAGGCTGAATCAGAAAAGTGTCTCTCTACCAGTGATTAAATCGTATATATTCTCTAAGGAAACCCGAATAGGAGGCGCGCCATATACTAATGTCTGGCGATCAACGGCGAAAGAAAAACGAACATCAAACATGGCAGAAAGACACATAGTCTTACTCTTTCATCAAAAGAAACAGCTCCAGACAAAGCCTAATTCAAAAGACCTGGCTATCAAACTATGGTTAAAAGGCCGATAGCGTAGACGAAACTGTTGATACGATGAGAACCTGTCGAGAAAATAACGACCACAAATAGAGAGACATACCAGAGTCGAGTTTATTAGTAATCTTGGCAGATTTATTCTTTGTCTGAGTTAAAGAGAAGCCTTACATAGACTTTACACCTTTTATACCTTCTTCTGAACAAAAATTGCAACGTAATGTTGCACTGGAAGAATGATTTTGTAAAACTAAAGATGTCGCTAATACAAAGTCGAAACATCGACTTTTTTTACTCATAGCCATATACAGAAAATAAAAATAAAAAAGGTACATTTAAAAACTGGAGACTAATGATCTTTACAAAACATACGTATTCTTTACTTACATTCATCTGCACACACATTTTGTAAGTTAAATGCTGGTATATATTGATATACACTGAATTATCTACATTAAATTTACAGGCAGCCAAAGAAAACTTCAAAGTTTCGTCTAAAAATAAAATTTTCAAAAAATAAAATATTTAACATTTTATTTCTGTTTTTATAGAAAAATGGAACAATATCGAACCATATGGAAATTAAAGGTGCTTACCTTTATTTTTTTCACTGAAAATGTGTGTACATAGTTTTCCTTGTAACATTATTTATACATTTAATGATGCAATTAAGTGATGTCATGCGTTAGTATAAAAAAATTAGCTACATGCTTGTATCATATAAACACACAAATTAGCTGTTAACTATAAGTTGACTTCCATAAACATGTGTATATATATATACTATGTCATATGACATGGATAAAAGATAAACTAGAGTCTTGTGATCATAAGCTCGATACAGTGATCTTTGTAGTCTATAGTCAGAAGTATGAACACAACAACAGATGAGGTAACCCTAACTCAAGACGACTTTCTTAATTGGAAAACTGTGCAAAATTCTTCTAGCAAGTACATTCAAAGACTGGTAGAAACAATTTGGTTTTCTGGTTTGTTAACAACAGTGTGCCTGATCGGTATACCGACAAATGTTCTCAACTGCATCGTGTTCTGGCGCCAGGGTCTGAAGGACCGCATGAACTTGTGTCTCTTCTCTCTTGCCTTAATGAACACCTGTTGTCTAGCTTGCTCACTGATGATCTACTGTGTGAGCTCGTTTATACGATTTTATGACTTCACCTTAGGCGACGAATTTTACATGAAATCAGCTGCTGCCTTAATAGTTGTTTTGAGCGGATTTCGATTAACATCAGGTTGTGTAGGTGTAGTAATCTCAATAGAGCGATGTCTTTGTGTGTTATACCCGCTTCATGCTCAGTCTCTAATAAGAACTCGAACCGTAGCTACACTCATTGTAGTGTGCTTCATTTTGTCCCAAAGTCTTTATTCTATCGGACGCACTATGACACAAGTGGTAACAGTACAAATTGAAGGAAAAATAGTTTGGCTGACTGTTCCTACGGAATTTTACCTGGAGAATAAGGTATTTCTTAATACTTTAATTAAAACACTACTTGGAACGGTAATACCCATCGTTATGTGTGTAGTTATAAGCATAGCTACGACAGTCACAGTTTTTACACTGAGAACAGCCATGTCCTGGCGAGTGAAGACCAGCTTCATTAATGAGGACAGTCAAAGCCGGCAGGTGGCTCTGACTAAAATGTTGGTGATCGTCTCAACCACGTATGTCATCACCATGGTGCCGTTTGTAGGCAGGGAGATTGCTGTCTGGCTTGTCAATGATTGCTATGTGTTAAAAGGTTCATGTTACGACATAATGGCAGCAGCAACAGGTATTGTGTACACCTTTCCTGAAATCAATAATTGTTTTCACTTCTTCATATACTTTCATCATTCATCTAGATTTCAAGCTGAATTTCAAAAGGTTGTTACTTCTGTTGGAAATTTTTTTCAGTAGAGAGCACAAATCCACTGTCTAAACTCATGTCCGACAATCATAAAGACGGAGAAACATCCTATCAAAGACTTTGAACTGCTAATTTGATCAGTGATATGTCATAAACTTTGTTCGAGTGAAAGATTTTCATCGCATGGTCGTTATAAAAATGTCATATCTTTCCACGACCAAGCGAGACATGCAAAATAGTTTCTTTATAGTAAAGCTGGTGCTGGTATCTTCCTCAGGTGTGAGCAAATCGAATCAATCGCTTTAAGGAAAGGCTTTATTATTAATAGTTTTGATACTTTTCTCTGAAAGGGACATTTTCTTTAAAAAGTCTTTATTTACAAATGGTTTCATTATCATGAGTACCAGGTGTAATTGCCAGCACTTTGTATTGTATAAATACAAAAGTAACACATTAAATTACAGTATTTGAATATAAACAGTTAAATGACTAACGTCGGTAGATGTCAGGAGTGTACATTTCCGTTTTCTACGATTTGACGCAATTTTTAGCTCCAGTTGACGCTTTTCGAAAATACATTTCTTTTATAGCTATTTTTATTTTTATCACCATAAATGGTATAAAGCAGTAAAATTTCTACAATCTATGTTTCATCAGTAGTTTCTGAGCATTTTTGACTGTTTATTGTTATTGTCAGATTCCGCCTCTCTAGTGTCAAAATACTTTCTTTTAGAAGTAAAAGACAAAACGGGGAAGAATACTTTCAAGATTTTATAGTGTAATGTCTTGTTTGTTCTTTGTTAATATTTCTGTTACTTCGGTCAATTAATAAACAATAATATTAAATAGTGTTTGTTAAAACACACTTTCAAAAAAACCCAAAACAGACTGTGTGAAATACTGTGCGACGTGACATTGCCGAAATAAACGAATAATTTTCAAATAACTTTTCTCTGTGGTAGAGAAATAACGATTTAATATCTCAACATAAGCCAGTGTCATAAATTATTATGAAACATTTCCAATCTGATTACTTTAGTGACCACTTTATTTGTAACGGCCCGTGAGCAAGTCACGATTAGGGTGTTCTTGGGGGCTTTAGAACTCAGAGCATGAAAGGTTTTCAAGTAAAAGGTAAAGAAGGTAAAGTGTTGAAGAGCTTTCTTAGTGTTACATTAAAAAGAAACACGTTAAATATCGCATTTGCAAAAAAAAAAAAAAAAAAAAAAAAAAAAAAAAAAGGGGGGGGGGAAGCATTTAATGTTTCGTTTGTATAAATTTGTTATAAAAATGCAATTTGTAGGACGTATTATTTATTTGATGCATAGATTTACATACACAAGATGTGGTTTATTTTAACTGATTTAAACTAACTGTTATATAGCTTTACAAGACACCGTCAACCATTGCCCATGTGTTCATCAGTTCTCTGCTCCACACGATGCAAGAACATATATATATATATCTAACCATCAGCATCTCCTTTAACAAAGCTAAAACAACAGTCTTTCAAAACATTTGTGAAGGATTATTTGAGTAGATTGGTAATGCTGTTTTTACAAGTGACTTGCTAATGTAAAATTAACACAGAAAAGTAAACATTATGAACTTACAAATGATTGGCTTGATGTGTAGGAATGGGCTCGTATAGGCTTGAATTTTTTGGGTTTGTGCATGCATTCATGTGTGTGTGTGTGTGATGAATGTGCAACCGGGGATGCTTCCATAGTAGAGGGATTAGCCTCCAAGATACCAACTCCAAGATATCTGAAAACGCTCGACCTGTCGTACCGGGAAAACATAATCCGCACCAGAATAGAAAGAAAGAAGAAATACAGAGAGTATGAAATAGTGTAACTGAGCACCTCGCTACCTGGCATAATAGGTCGCCCTCACCTAACACATTAGGAACCATGCGGTTTGGTACGCAGGACAGAAAGCACATAGACACCGATGAAAAGATAGGAAAAGATAAATAAGACAGGAACATAATTGATAATCTACAATGCTTCACTATTAACGCTACAGCAACAGTTAACCACAAACGTCCACTCAGTAACCTTAATCTAAAACCCTTTTCTCTATACCAGTGGTTCTCAAAGTATTTCGGACCGCGGACCACCTTACTTAAGTAAAAGCTATGGCGGACCACCAAGGCCTAAAAATCAGTCTGTACTATGAATTTCAAATTTAAATTGCCGCCTTTGTTTCATTTTAATTCAAAACTAAATGTCCTTTTGTAAAAGTAATATAGTAATAAGTTGACATAAAACTACGTACCTCGTCCTTTGTAATTAAAATGTTAATAGGAGGAATGCATCACTTTAAACATCACTTTGCTGACATATGACGACTGTCAGCCGCGGACCACCTGACTTATACCCGCGGACCACACTTTGAGAACCACTGCTCTATACAACATACATCTCAGTACATCTACAACAGTGGTTCTTAACCTGGGTTCGATCGAACCCTAGGGGTTCGGTGAGTCGGTCTCAGGGGTTCGGTGGAGCCTCCGCCACGGATATCAAGACACACCCGCAATTCGTGATAACACTAAAGAAGGGTTCGGTGACTGTGCATATGAAGCTTGTGGGTTCGGTACCTCAAACAAGGTTACGAACCACTGATCTACAATCTTACATCCTGAAGTCCTACCTCGTGTTTACCAATCAAATCTTCTCAAGGCGCGTGTGTTCCCCTCTCTATATCTCTATCTCTGTTAAGTGTGGAGGTGAAACAGAGAGCCAACCAAGTGCTTATGTACCGTACACTGAGTTATCGGATGTACTAACTAACCAATCGATAAGTGATCATTAGTCAACCCTTAAATGGACAGAACCTCACCCGGTGATTAATGTATTTTGTAAGTTATATCCTATTTGTAGCCATTGTCGTAATTATTACAAAGGAAAAATAAACGACCAAAAGACAACGTTCCATATGACCTTGTAAAACGAATTAACAGACTTAAGAAGGTTGGTGATAGAAAGACAGCAGACACACCCCGGAGTGGTGAACAACAAGAGAAATATCTTTGATTTGCATCTTTCTCTCCTCTTTACTTCCACTTACTTGCATCGTAGGAATTTGGTGGAACCGATTAGTATGATTAAAGTCCACTTACCACCAGGATGTCCTTAATTTTGCTGACAGTTTTTGGAAAGTACCTGAATTGAAAAAAAGTTATTGGGTGAGGAGTGCCTTTGCTTTTTTTGTTCCTTATTTGGGAATCATCTCACGACGACATTCGAAATAAAGTTAAAAATTATCTTCACCTGCTGCTAACGCAACCGTGCATATCGCAAACAAAAATATAGGTTGTATAGGTCTACTAGCACAATTTCACTTTTTCCAGCTATTTAAGACAAGTTTGAAAATGGGAGGACAGGGGACCAAGATGGTGATGCTCAATGAGAAATGAATACAAGTAGAAAGTATACAAGAGCTTATCAAATACCCCCAGAATCCTCCTGTCCGGCACACTCATAAACAGCGTTTTACTCAGTGAGTCTTTCACGCCTGCCTCTTTATATGCATGCGGACCATAACTGAAAAAGCGAACTATAAAGACGATAGATCATTAGCCATCTAGAACCTTCCACAATACTCGTAAAGGACGTCCCACCCAATGTGTCTTTTACACTGCAATTAGCCTACTTTTAGCTCTGTGCGTTTCTATTACTTGTGACTAAAATGTTTTGCCCTTCATAAGTTATGCATAATCATACAACATAAACCTACAAGATATATCATCTTTTCTATCGACTTGCTGCTACGCCCATCTAATGTTCAAGAAAAATGTAGACATGGAAAAACTTAGTGACTAATGAGCGGCACAAGACACACGCATGCAGGAATCGTTCAGAGATGCACATACATAAAGATTTACAGACATGCATGCATAAGCAAATGTAAAGGATACAGCGTACTACTAATTTACCTAGAGGTCTATCGTGAAGTCAAAGCCTTAATTAAACATAATCGAATTTATGTTTTCGCAAAAATGAAAACTCTGCACGTTAAAGGTTATTGCAAAAAGTAAAATTCACAAAAAACTAGTTTCTTTGAGTTATTAAAGGACCACTAATGATATGTGAATCTGTAGTACTTTGGCGTGAACGCAGAAAATTTACTGATGGAAAAAATATTAAATGTCAGATATAAGGGAAAAAGGAAACATTTAAGTAAAACTGATATCAATATGTGCAACAAAACGATTATAGACACAAATACAGCTTACTCATATACAAGAATAATTTTACGGAGATAAATCATTGAAACGTGTGTGTGTGTGTGTGTGTGTGTGTGTTTCTAGATATAAAATTACCTGAAATCTCATAATCTTTAGCTCTTAATGTGACTTCTGGACTATATATTTTTGTGTCAAATATTAGAGAGAATTGTTCAGCATATTTGACTTCAGTATGAACAATACCACCGACCAGACCGATCCACGGCAAACCTATTGTCTGAACCAGCAAAGTGTGCACAATGCTTCCATTATGTATACTCAAACATTGGTAGAAACAATCTGGTTTTCTAGTGTGACAACCCTAGTATGTCTAGTAGGTCTACCCACCAATATAATCAACTGCCTTGTGTTCTGGCGCCAGGGTCTGAGAGATGGCATGAACCTGTGTCTCTTCTCCATGGCCTTTATGGACATCTGTCTTCTGGCTTGTACCTTTATAATCTATTCAGTGAGTTCTTTTGTGCGGTTTTATAATCCTATATATGGTGATGAATTTTACTTAAAAGCAATCTTTTACTTATCGGGTGTTTTTAACGCTTTTAGACTTACATCTGGGTGTATAGGTGTAGTGATCGCAGTAGAGCGATGCCTGTGTGTGTTCTACCCACTCCGTCCGAATGCTCTAATGAACACTGGCACCGTAGCTACAATTATTTTCACGTGCTTCATTTTATTCCAGTGTTCGTATGTTGTTCCCCTTTTAATGGTTCTAGGTGCAGAAATACAATTCAAAAATAGTTCAACCGTGCTAGCCTGTATAAATGAACTCTACTCACAAAACAGGGAATTAATCAACATATTTCTCAGCACCTTTCTCAGTATAGTAGTACCCATAATTATATTTGCATCAATATCAGTGGCGACGTGTATCACAGTCACAAAACTGAGAGTAGCTATGGCATGGCGGGAAAAGTCAAGTTCTATTACTGATGGCAATCAACACCGGCAGGTGGCGCTGACCAAAATGCTTGTGATTGTGTCGATCATCTCTGTAATAACAATGATACCCTTTCTAGCCAGAGAAATCAGTTGGTGGTTTCTCTTTGTCTGCCTGGAGGATGGTTCGTGTACCAGTATATTCGTGGAATACAGTGGCATTGCGCTCACGTTTCCTCAGATAAGTTCTTGCCTCCATTTCTTTATTTATTTACATCAGTCTTCTAGATTCAAAACAGAACTTCAAAAATGTTTTCGTGCATGTCTTACATTGTCATTTTAGCCAAAATATTTATGGGAGCTATTATTGTTTCTTTAATGTGTAATGGTGAAATAATAATTAAGGAGTACTTGGTTGTTTTAAATTGTGTTAACGCCTCAAAGACTAAGCTCAGTTATTTGTTTAACTTTGGAAAGTCTCGCGAACGTTCTAAGTGCTGATTGGTCAAAATCACACAAACTTTATCTTATTCCTATATGACAGTCACAAACGACAGGTACTCGATGGGGTGCTTTGTAGCCACCTACTAGGTATGTCTTTCTGTGGAACCGAAGGGGTCTGCTTTCAGGCAAAGAAACAGTGACGGAAGGATGAATCATACCTTTGTGAGGAAACAATCAACGGCCTTCATTTACTTCGGGCACCTTTATTAACCTCTTTCATAAGCACCCCGAATATTACATACAACTGCTTTACAGTAGCCAGACGGGTTTTGGGGGCCACGAAGACAAGGTTATGGTACATAGAGTATTCTTACTGGTCTTGTCTACCATGTCTGATTTTTTAATCTATTTCCACGAATAATGCAGAACTTTAATTTTATATTTTGTTTTACAGTAATAGTATGCGAAAGAATAGTACATAGGTAATGCAGTTTGTCAATAGATAAATAATGAGAGGCTTCGGATTCATCTAGACTCTGACAATGCGTATTCCCGCAGTAATCAGACGATAAAACTTGCTTAGCGACAGCTGTCACCTGCTTTAGTCGCGAAAAACTTGCATCATGCTTGAAACAGTATTTTCTGCAAGAACTCTAGAGTCACAAACTTATATTATAACCACTGTTACCATCAGTGATTTATTTTGTATATGTATCTCATAAACGTTTTGAGTGAAAACCATTAAAACTCAACCTAATGAAAATAAAACTTGTAGACAACAGAAATGTGCAGTTCATTCTTTTAAAGCCTATATCATTGCTGCCTTTATCTAGTCATTAGATGCATGCTGAGACAGTAGTAAAACACATTTGTTTTATACGAAATTTTGAGCAAGAAAACATAACAGTTGCAGATATGTAAAGTATTGAAACGGATTAAGGCCAAGTACTCTCTCTTCAAGTGACGAACATTTTAATTTTTAGCCATTTTAACACGTTTGTTTTGGAGCCATTTTGGATAGTTTCCATGGCAACCGATAGCGTGACACGTGCAGTAACACTATTTTTGAAGGGCAAAATAGATGATATAAAAAATCAGCGATATCCTGTGAAACGTTTTTTTTTTTTCGTAGCGTGTTGGACCTTAAAGGAACCCCCTTTGCCAAATAACTTTTTTTCACCATTTCACTTGTAACAAACCCTGAAACAGTCAATATAAGCGTATAATAGTACCATCTTAAAATATTGTGTATCAGTATTTTAAATATTTTGGATCAATCAAATTGGAAGGTTAAGAAAGAGAGGCCAATACTTGTTGCTTTCATCATATTAAGTATTCCACGAGAAAACAAAATAAATCTCACCTCTGTGCAAGTGTCCTGTGTCCAAAATACATTTATTGTTGCATTAAAATTTATAATTGGAACAAATCCAAATATTTTGTAAAGAAATATGTTGTTGTCTTTTAACGAACTGATATAATTTTTCCGTCAATTTATAATGACAAATATTTTTGTTTACTGTATACCTCATAATAATATGTAATGCGCACCAGTACATCGTCAATTCCAGTATTGTTGTTAACAGAATAACAAAGACTTAAGTGTTCCGTGCGGTTTTGCTGCGAACCTATGATGTAGCTTCTGTGTTCATAACTCTCTTACCCTATTTAAGGACTAAGAAAAAGGCAGTTGTTCCCTCCACTAACAAAGTCTCCACATTTATTTGTCTTTCGAGTGGCTAGTTGAAACCAAGTGAGAAATCCATTATTTACGGATATTCTTGAAGAGGTTTGTTACGATACGTATTAAAGGTATATATCAAAAGTCATGTCAGTTTTGACTAATACATGCTAATGTGAAATTAGGTCTATGAATATTAAATAGATAATTACTCTTTGGTTATTAAGGAAACCGCTATTATATGCGTGCGTGTGTGAGTTTGTGTGCAGAAAGAACTGTAAGATAATCTCTAAGAACTTGCTTTTAATGTTTTTAAATGTAAGTACAGTTTTGATAATGTATCAGTTACCGTCTTGTAAAGCGCCGGCGGGTTGAAATAAAATGGTATTGACAATTCTTTATTTACAAAAGTTGGAGTTAGCAAAAAAAGTTTGTTTTTGTTATTTGCTTTCGGCCTTTGCAAGCCTTATCTAATTTTTATACAAATATTTTTGTTAACAACGTTGAAAGCAGTTCACAAAGTTTAATTGCTTCATACGGAGAGGGACGCTGTTTCATGGCACACTCCCTGAGTAGTTTGTTTTTTTCAGTTTTAACAAAACTGTTCTAATCACTTTCCTCTGGACAGTTACTACAGGTTTCACGGAAGCTCCCCTAGCGGAGTCCCAGTGGATAACGGTGATAGACACCCTCACTAGCGAACAAGAACTGAACTACATCCCTCATTTTACCATAGAGCTGAGGCACGAACTTGTATTACTGGAATTCTGGCAAACAATCCCCCCACCTCAGGCAGGTGTGTGCAAAGCTTCTGGTTTAGTTCCATTCATTGTTTAGGCTCGCCGAGACTAACTGCGAAGAACTTTGCAAGAGGCTAAACGTTAGTCTCGGCAGACAGACCACCTGTACATGTCAGTTGTTTGTGCAAGCGGTGAACACGATTCACGGATAAGCCAGTGCTTGAATAGCTAAATCAGGTATGTCGGCCTCAGCAGAGGTAGTGTCTAAAATTCTCAACAAACAACAAACAACAAACAACAACAACAACAACAACAACAACAACAACAACAACAACAACAACAACAACAACAACAGCAGTTGAGCAGCTCGTTGAAGAGAAGAAACATCAGAGGAAGTGCTGGTCGGGAAGAGCAGTTACTAAAGTAAACCAGCAAGCTTGTGCGATATGAACAACGAGAAAGATAACTCTTGTTAAGTTTCACAGCAATCGTCTAGGAGTATTCTCCCTTGTTTAGTTTTTTTATTCTCACTTGTAAATTACTCCCAGTTCCATCAACATAGAAAACTATTTAATGTTTGCTATGACGAAAATATTTATCTTTTTTTCATTTAAAACATATTTGAATATTGGGTAGTTCCTTTTTGTTAAAATAATTTAACGTAAGTAATATAAAATAATTCTTGAGGCAGAACTCTGGATAGCTTTGTTTTCCAAACTACATGTGTGCCAACAAACTTAAATTAATGTTTAGTTTTCTGGAAATTTAGTAGCAATTTAGTAAAAATTTCATAGCAATAGAATTTTTGTATACCTCTTTTTAGAGTAGCAAACAATAAAGAACTGATATACCTTGATAGTTTTTAATTTTTTTACATTATAGTATTTGGTTTTTACTTTATTAGCTCTAAACTATAAAGGCTCATTGCTCATTTGTGACTGTTGTGCAAAAACAAACCAGATAAACCTTCGTGTTTCATCTGTCTGAAGGCTCCCTCTAAAGACCGAGCTTGTCAAAGACAGTAATAAATCCATAGTTAACGGTTGTCATGGAAGTTTGTTAAACACGTACTGGAGATTTGTAATAAAAGTGTTGCTGTCATATTGATGTGAATAATGCTGATGTGAAATTACATCTTTGCATATTAAAACTTGAATTTGATCACATTGTGCTGTCTTTGTGTGTGAAAATGGGCTCGCTCTTGCTTGATTTTCTATGGAGACGTCTGTCACTAGTGTGTGTCTGAAAAAAAAGATGTTAGGTTTGTTCTGGAAACATTAACACGATCCGACTTATTGTTATTAAACATAAATTATTTACAATAATAACCCTTAGTTCTCAAATATTTCTCTAGCTAAACATGAATAAAATACTCAAAGTATTTTTCTATACTAAAACTGGTTCACCTAAAAAAAAATTTGTTCCCAGAAATGTAACCATCTTGTGAAGGTACAAAGTAACAAGATTTATCACCATGACTTTAGTCCTTTTTTATTATTGTCGAAGCTGTCTGCTATGAGAATGAAGCTACACAAAGACATCTTCCTACTAAGACAACCACATGGATAAATCATTTTAAAAAATTAAACATAAATACACTAATCTGCGTCTTCTATGTAGTCAGAGCGGATTGTAGAAAAACCTGCTGGAAATATAACATTTTTGCAAACATCTACAGCACACCATCACAAGGTAAAATACTACATTTGGTTGTTTAGTAAATGAATTATAAACTCACGGATGTAAGAAAACAGAACGCTTAATTAAACCACCACGACTTACAACTGTTACACGTGGAATGAAATTATGAAAATTAAAGACAAAGACATATAGCATTTGTGCATGAAGCTCCTTTATCGAAATGTTCATGATTATGCAATCAATATCCCGTGCTGCCAACTAAAGATGAGATAACTTTGTATTGTGTATCTCAATTTACCTGCGTATTGTTGTCTATACTTTGTTTATTTCGACTCAACGTTGCGTCATCGCTGGCCCTGTTTGTATCGTATTTACCCTTGATAACCACAGCTTGTTGTTGGTCCGGAACTTGGTGTGGGGATGTAAGATTGCGTAGTCTCTTTGGCATTTTTTGCGTTGTTTAAATGACCGGTAATGAAGCATACTTTACCCTACCCATTCCTATTCCATGATGTAGGTGTCTGCGATTTAACTGCTGCTATTGGTGTATAAACTACCCGTAGAGTGGTGGTGGCAGCTGCTGCATCCGTCTGTCGGCACACAAGGTACAATTAATGAGCCTACCTGCTACTGCAACTAACTGATTTTTGTAAGATTTCTCACGATTTTCAGAAATATGTCTTCGCTAATATAACTAATTAAAACTAGTTGTACGATACAAAACACAAGAAAAATCCCCTTTTGGATCGACGAAATAATGGTCAGGAAAATGTTAACATAAAAAGTTATAGACTAATGAGATTCACATACATACGCATATATGTGAACCGTTTATAAGTGCTTATGCATGTAGATATACAGTCAAGTATACGTGTACAAAATACAAATATATCACTGATTATATTTATTTAAAAACTATTTAAGTTTTGACAATTTCAAAATTTAAAATACGTTCAATTATGATAACATGAAATAATTAGCATATCTTAAATCGTTAGAATAAAAAAAGAAGCTAAAATTAATTTATAGAGGGTAATATGAGTGTCTGTTTCTCGGTGTTAACACACACACACACACACACGTGCGTTCACACACATTAATATTTTTCTTCTCTTATAGAAAGTAAATTAATTTAAAAAAAAATAAGTGTGTCCGATGTGTGTGTTTATCTTTGTTTTGACGTTGATATAAAGCGACGTTTGATCTTGTGATCTTCAAGTCTTGATATAAACTTCTCCACTATATTTTTGTTCTTAACAGTGAATAAAAATGCCTAGTGGAGACAACTTCAGTGCCACAGAACAAACAGGCTCAGTGCAAGTATTTTTTCTGAACGAGCAGATTGCAAAGAATGTTTCTAGTAATTATAGCCAAACATTAGTAGAGACAATATGGTTTAGCACTGTGACAACACTAGTATGTCTAGTAGGTCTACCCACCAATGTTCTCAACTGTGTTGTGTTCTGGCGCCAGGGTCTGAGAGACGGCATGAACCTGTGTCTCTTCTCCATGGCCTTCATGGACATTGGTGTCCTGGTGTGTACATTTATAATCTACTCAGTCAGCTCACTCATGCGGTTTCATGATCCTATAACCGGTGAAGAATTTTACTTAAATACATTGTTTGACTTGTCTGGTGCTCTGACTGGCTTTCGACTTACATCTGGTTGTATAGGTGTGATCATCGCAGTAGAAAGATGTTTGTGTGTGTTTTACCCACTGCGTGAAAATACTCTGATGAAAACTCACACTGTGGCTGCAACTATTGTCTCTTGCTTCGTTTTATTCCAGAGCTCGTATGCTGTGGCACGCCTTATGCCCCAAGTTGTAGAAATATTGTTTAAAAGAAAAACATCCTTGCTGTCTGATATGACACAGCTTTATTTACAAAACAGGGAGTTCATCAATATATTTTTCAATACTTTTTTGAACGCAGTAGTACCCATTGTTATATTTGCATCAATATCAGTGGCAACGTGTATCACAGTAGCAAAACTAAGATCAGTTATGGCATGGAGAGAATCATCGAGCTCTGTCAGTGGTGCCAATCAACACCGGCAGGTGGCACTAACCAAAATGCTGGTGATTGTCTCTATTACATATATAATCACAATGACACCCCTTCTAGCAAAAGAAATTAGTTTTTGGTTTTTGTTTTATTGCCTTGCTGATGGTTCTTGTAATAATATATTAATGGCATGCAGTGGCATTGCCTTTACCTTTCCCCAAATAAGTTCTTGCCTTCATTTCTTTATTTATTTACATCAGTCTTCTAGATTCCAAACAGAAATTCACAAATGTTTTTATTTATGTTTTAGTATTCAATCTAAGCCTCACTGATTGCATAATCTGTTTTGATTATTACCCTTCTAAGGCCCAATACTACCTTAAGATTGCAGGGATGATTTTTATTGGGACAGTAAGTCATTAGTCAGCCAGTTGTCACACCTGTCGAGTATCACCTGGATAGTCGGGCAGCTGACAAGTCCCGACTCTCGTGTCTGTAGTAGGCTTCCAACACCCTGCAAGGTATTTTAAAACAGTCTTCGACAATGTGTCCCGGAGAGCCACATGGTCAAACCTAACTACCTTTCATCCATTGACTGCTGCAAGTAGAAGTTTCTGGTGTCTGACGAGTGTAGCAGCCGTGCGTCGTACAAAGTATTTGCTGTTATGTTCTTTCATAAGATCCAGAGCGGTTCCAACTCTCAAACGCCTGGATTCTTCTCTACATATCGATGAGCAGAGTGCACTTTTATCATTCATAGAGAGATTGGGTACTAGAAAGGATTTGTACGTCTTGTACAAAGTAGTAAACGTAATCTTATGACTGTAAGATCCTGTCCAGCATGACCTTTGCCGCCGTTGCTGATGCCGATAGCTGTCGTGGACCTGTCATCCCTGGAGAGGTTGGCTTCACAGTTTTTTTAATTAAACTATTTTGTTTCATGAAGATGAACAAACATTGCAGAACTAAACATTGCAATGCCTGCTTTTCATCCATCCAGATTAGGTAGGTCAGAAAAGTGAAGTGTCAGTCACTTAAAACAAAATCTTGAGTTTATTTTACAGCCTTAGGTGTGACATGAAGGATCGATGCACATTCAAAAAATGGGTAGTTATAGATAGAAAAATAAATTGAATTGTTTTCAATCTATTTCTTAAAATAACAAAGCAACAGAAGTAAAAAAAAAACGAGTAATGCTCATTCATTTCAATAATAAAATATAATGGAATTACCAGCAAACATTTCAATAAAAGATTATGTTACGGTGTATGAGTTAATATGTTGGTTCCAGAGTATATCAGTTAATTATCTCGCGAGCCGTATTCCGTTCATGTAAATCTCTGCTTTATCGTTGCCAGTTATAATAAATTTTCATTAGAACTGTCTATCAGTCTGCTGGTAAGATCTTGAAGATCATTGTTCGTACCTGCGAAAAGGTCTAAGTCGTCGGCAAAGGGTAGGAAGAGTATGTTGCAAAGTGGCCTTGTACCAATTTGCAATGAAAGTATGATAGCCGTGGAGGGTTCAGGCATAATAATTTTTTCAAGATACTGAACACTAGAGAGGACAGAGTGTCAAAGTAAAGTTTAGTAAGCTTGTTTCATTGTATACTTACCGATGTGTTTCATAGTTGTAAGACGAATCTCTGGTGGCAAACAACAAGGTAAGAGTGATTGGGACATTCTTATTGCTCCTTTGTAATAAGTCAACAATTTGAATCAGATTTCACAGATAATAACGTTTTAAATTTTCAATTTATTTTACAATTATAGCATGTAGAAGAATAGTAGTCGGTAAAGCTTGTTCTGGAGGAGATAGTGTAGTTGGCTCAGTCGCGAATAGTATGTTATTTTCTTTGTCAACTGTCTTAACGTAAAAAGACATATACTATCATAATAACGACACTTCCAACATCTATGAATTGTAGTGTAGAGGTGCATATAAACTCAATGAATGAAAAGCATTAAAACGGAAGGTAGTGCACGAAAACAGTTTTTTTTTACCTACATTTCTTTATTGCTACCTCTACTCTGTCATTGAGCGCGCCAACACTGCAGTGAAATACATTTATTTCATCATAACTCTTGGGCTGTAGTTATGAAACAAGGGTAACAGGGGGAAGCAAACATCGTGTTGGTCTTCTTATAAAGCGGAATCGAGGCCTTAGAGATATTACTAGAGGCGCAGTTATGAGGCGGTGACAAAGGTATCCCAGGGTAAAGGTGCACGAAGTAGTGTCTACGGGGTCTAGACACTGCTTTATAGTTTTGGAGGTAGTACGCTTTATTTGCTGAAATTCCATTTTTCTTGGGGTAAAGAGTTACTCCCCTTTATGACTACCATTAGTGCGTGTAATAAATGTTTTTCCAATCGTTTGTGAAGGATACGATTGTTTCCAATTGTTGTTTTAAAATATTGGTTAGGGGAGCTAAACTTACATGTTAGGATTATATCGCCTATATCTATCAATATCTGCAAAAGACGCAAATCACTCAGGTGAGTCTTTACACGTTTAGAAATATAATTACAGGTACATTCGTTAGTTCTTGCAAAGCCTTTTGAACGTTCTTTGTATCCCGCTCTGCTATTAAACTGAATAATAAACAAACTAATATTTATTTATAATAAGTTTGGGATCTTTGCTAATCATTGCAAACTAATGACCAATCAATAAAGAGAACAATTATAAAATATCACTTACACACATGGATATATATATATATATATGAGAAAGAAGTTAATCGCTTATCGTTGTCGACATCTATTACCATAAGTTCTTAGAAAATGTATATAAAACATCTTTTTTTGAAAGACAAAATGGCAGTGTGTTTATCTAGTCATATAAAGTACTTTCATGATTTATGGAAATGTAATTTCTTTGTAACAACTTTATTAGTAACGGATCCAATGTATGTCAAAATTCACCCGTTGTTTATGTTAAAGATTAAGATGCTGAAAGGTTCCAAAAATCAAAGCCAATATTTATTCTTCTTATAAAAATCTTTTGCAGTTTGCCAAAGCGAAAACATGTTACTGATAAGAAATAGATAAGCGTGTATGAAAAGTTAGATACAGCCAACTGCAATTGCGAAGTGTGTAATAAGTAAAACCATCGTTAAATGAACGTGAAAAGAAATTTAACTGTAAATTGATACAGATAGCATTGTTTATCTGTAGCAGTGTTCATAACAACATAAGGCGTATTAATGAACTTTAATAAACGTTAATAACAAAATAACTTTTCACTGCAGAGTATGTTTTGTTTGTGAATGCCAATGCTCATCAGATGCTTAGTAGAAGTGATTAATAAAAATCAAGTAACATTGTGACTAAACACTTGCATTTGGCATAGAAATGACAATCGTACTGTCTTTTATCAAAGCGGTGTATTGCAAAATGACAAGCCTACTCCCTATATACTTATTTTATATTTTCACCTATAGAGCTAGGCAAGGTGTTGAAAATGTTTTGCTGTTTATACTTAATATGATGTACATACATTTGGAGAAACATAGAGCTCATGTCAGGCATCTGTTCTGCGTTTAAAAACTGTGCAACGTCACTTGTTGGTCGAGTTTCCGACTTCCATCTCTCACCAACTCTCTTGATCCTGGATCAACGGTGTCTCTTTGATCTCCTTGTCACCTGTACGGGTTCCTCTCAAGGTTGATGCCTTTCTCCACTATCGTTTTTACTTTCTACTTCGATATGTAGATATAAGTTTTTTTTAAATAAAATTTGCTGATGATTCTGCCTTACTGTCACTTTTGTATGATAGTGAACATGTTTACAGTAGAGTAATTCTTGACTGTGTACGCTAGTATGACGAACAATTTCTTGTCTTCAATGCCTAAAAGACTGAGGATATAATCTTAGTTTTTAGGATTAAAAATCTTTTGAAGTCACTAGTAATATAAATGCTGATGCCAATGATGTCTGTGTGTGTGTGTTATATTATCTAGCACGAGTACTATTTTGAATAGCCCTTGTAAATGAATAAAGCATATTTTCAAAAATTGAAATACACCTGCTAAATCAGTAACACAGCTTAATTAACTTCAAGAAGGAATTTGATAGGGTATGACACGATGAGCCATGGCACGTACATCACATACTGATGGAGGTGGAAGAAGGCCTGGCTCACAACAGTAGGCGCCGTACGATAGCCCTATGATCCTGTTACTGTATAACGATGAAGTGGGTTAGCGCTTTTCAACAACGGCGGGTATCCGACAAGAGTAACCATTCTCCAGTGTGCTGTTCAACATCTACCGAGATAAAATTTTGCGCGACACACTACAGGATCATCAAACCTCCGTGTCGATCAGGGAAGCCATGTCGCAATCACCCATTTGCTGATGGAGAACAGAGAAGCGAGTTACAGACCCTCACAGAGAAGCCTGCCACAAGCGTGTGAGGTTAATAGCAGTGACAGCGGCTTCTGTACCAAATGTAGGTTCCATTAGTCTCTCAGGGTGCAGTGATGCTGGAAGCTTTCGAGACCTAGATTTTACTAACAGAACAAAAGTGAAGCATCCGGGAGTTTGAGATACCTCTTCTAATATCCTACAGGGAGCAAAAGACGAAGACTTTCGTCCACAGTTAGTCACCTGTCTAATGAGTATCTGTAATTGCTATCGTTAGGCGACAAAAACTTAAGTCCACCGGTCATGTCGCCCGACACAACATCTCGCCCATTATTACGATGGTTGACGCCATGTAAACAAGAAGAAATGACGGGCGGCCAATGCGAAATAGTAAATCAGTTTTTCTCATGTGAACCTCAGACAGTTCCAGTTGGAGATTACAACTGGTAATTAGCGCCGACTTTACGGCATGAAATAAATTTGGTCGAAACGAGCACATAATATCTACAAATCCCAGCGATGGATGAAAAAAAGAACAAGGCATTGACTATGGAGAGGTCGATACTCACAATTCTTTCTCTTACATTAGAAATTCAAAGCTCACTACGAAGGCGACATATTCAGCTAGTTTGTTTGTATTTTTTGTATCGACATGGATATTGACCTTATAAATATTAATTCATGTATACGTTCCTAACAGTAATTTTCCTATAAGTCTGTGCACACTCGCACAAACACACACACACACACGCCATAATATACAGTGCACATAAACCCGTGTAACGTTTCTATTGTATTTATGTATGTGATAGTAAGATTTTTAGAGGCAATAATTGTAGAATCATTGATTAATTAATGTTGACACCATCTGCTTTTGCGCGGAATGACGGAAGGAATCTAATTTATTTCACCTTAGCTGCTACCTGGTAATTGGCGTAAAAAATGTTTTTTCCAAACAGTGGGGGGAAAAAGTAATAACATAAAAAGATCAAAAAGAAAAATACTTTTGTCTTTCTTGTTCTTTTTCGGCTTATTTGTTTTAGCGATCTCTAAATAAGAAATTCAAAAATTTGTTTCTTATAAGTGTTTTTGTATGGTTTAAGTTTTTTTTGTTTTTAGTTTTATATCTGCGTACACAATATAAAAGTAAAAAAAGGACAATTTACAATATTTAATATTTTTCACTCAAACAAGCGTGCGCGTGTTGTCGGGAGAAATGATAAATGTAAAGAGATGTAGGGACATTGAAACATATTTTACAGCTGTGACAGTAAGACCGCGCCTTCTCCTCGTACCTACTAACAATGTTTTAAATATGAATAACATTACTGACCAATTGGACTTACAGAAACAGGAATGGGTTTACTCGGAAAACGTGCAAAACGAGTCTACAAAACACATTTTACAAATCGTAGAGACAGTTTGGTTTGCAGGTGTCAACACTGTAGTATGCCTGATTGGTATTCCGACAAATATCATTAACTGTGTTGTTTTCTGGCGTCAGGGTATCAAGGACAGAATGACTCTTTGTCTCTTTTCTTTGGCCCTGATGGACACTGGTCATCTAGTATGTAGTTTAACTCTCTATTCTCTAAGTTCCTTTATCAGGTTGTGTGACAAAACACTCGGTGAGGAGATATACATGAAAACTGTGGTTGCTTTGTTTGGTGTTTTGAATTGTTTTCGACTAACCTCCGGCTGTGTGGGCATCATCATCGCTGTAGATCGATGTGTATGTGTGCTGTTTCCTCTACGTGCTCATTTTCTCATAAAAACTCGAACAGTGGCTATAATTATTATCATGTGCTTTGTTTTATTCAACAGTCTTTCTATTATTGGACCATTTATTATCTCTGTCGTAGAAATAAAAATCAACGGAACGTTATTGCGGATGATTACTCCTACACAATTCTACTTCGACAACAAAGACGTCCTTAATATAATTGCAAAAACCTTACCTGGAACAGTAATACCTATAGTTACCTTTATAATTATATCTGTGGCAACGTCCATCACAGTCATGAGATTGAGAGCAGCCATCACATGGCGAGAGGACATCAGCTCCATCACAGGAAGTAACCAGGAGAAGCAGGTGGCGCTAACGAAAATGCTCGTGGTCGTCTCGGCCGTCTACATCATCACCATGATTCCTTTTGTAAGTAACGAGGTGGCAGCATTGTTCCTTGTTGATTGTTTTATAGGTAGCAAGTCCTGTTACGATATATTCATAACAACATCTGATTTAGCTTACACCTGTCCTCAAATTAGTTCTTGTTTTCACTTCATAATTTATTTCTATCATTCGTCTAGATTCTTAAGAGAATTTCAAAAATGTTTTCTTTATTGCTATAGAGATTTATCAAAACTTACTAAGATCCAGCAGCAATAGGGATGTCATGATATATTTTGCTATTTTTCTAGAAACAGCAATTATTTACTGGATTCTACTAAATGGGGTAGGATCTACAATAACTACGCACAATAAGAGCTTTGGTGAGAAATTGTTGTCTGAAACTGAATTTAACCTGACAACCGCTAGTGTCGCTGAAGCTCACTTCTTCAATAAATCTGGTAAATTACAATAAAAGGACTTTTCCTGATTATGATCATCTGGACATCCACAGACTAAACAAAGCAGAATAAAATTTCACTGTTTGTTATAATACTTACCCAAATGATATTTGCAAAACACACCTTTTAAGTATACTACTACGTCAGGGTAGAGACTTCAGCCAAAAATTACTATCGTTTGTTCACAAATATTAGTGATCATAGAAGCACCGCCAGACCTGAAAAAAAGTTGAGTGTGCTGATAACCTGCAACACCTCGAATGCTTTTTCTGTCGTCACTGCTTCGATTGAATTTATTGAATGACTTTAACAAAGATGAACATGATGTTAAACTCGAACATTGTTTTGAATAATTACACAAAGCCTATTGTTAAGCAGCTGCATGTAGAGAAGGTTACAGAGCACGAAATGTTCGATGATCTTGTACTTACATGTAATTATTAGAAGAACACTATTTATTGTCGATTTTTTTAACCTTTGCAAGTTATATTGTTATTTCTTTTTAATTTTTTAAACCTATCGTTGACTTGTAAAAGGGTTTTGCAAAGAAGGTGTGACTTTAGACTTTCTGTATTTTTCACAAGTATGTGTTTTATGTGTTCTATAAAAATACATAATTACACGTAGACAATTAAAAAACTTCCAAGAGCAATATATTACATGCAATGTGAAATTTTACACTTAATCTTTCGCATTAATATCTATTGAGATAAACTATGTCAATGCAAGATTACCCGAACTTTCCATCACATGAAAAATTTTTGAAAGGGATAAAGCATAGTAACCGCAAAGACATAATATGGAAGGATGTGTCGAAATTACACCAATCAGTATCGACACCACACCCTTTCCAATATATTGCTGTTACCTCATTATTACTAGAAAAGTTTTAAATAATGTCTTTCTTTAAACGTAGGTATCATTCGTGTATCATTTCGAGTCAGCATAAATTACGAGGTTGAACTCGACAGTTGATCTACCATTATAATGAAGTTATAATTGTTGCATAATGCTTTTATATAATATCATTATATCAGGAGATTTTTAAAAAATGTTCTACAATTTGTTAACCAATGGATAGTGTTGCAAAAACTGAAAATTGAGATACTGTCTCTACCTACTCGCCTAGATTCCTCTCTACTTGATATCAACTTTCGTCGACTGTGTAAATTGTTGCGACGGATTAATAGTTGCTCAACAATTCATCCAGAAAGACAAAGTTAACCACGCCGTCGGAGTATTTGGATGTTTAAGTGTGTTGTTGATGTTGAAGTGTGTTGTTGATGTAGCTGTGAGTCTGCATTATCGCCCTCAGTTACAAACTTGGAACTGCCCTTTACCTGAAGACGAGGTTGCAAGAGGTTAAAGTTAATGTCACAGCTTATACCACGAGGATAACGATTGTCGGTGAAGTCCTACAGGCTGCAAGAGCCGTCAAACAGTTGTGCTATTCGCTCGGTAGCGATCTGCTGTGTATATTTTCAATCACATTAATCATTAATTATTTTAGGATGTTACCGAATTTTTTTTTAATTTCTTATCTCGCAGACATTTTTTCTGAAGATTTAATTGAATGATCACCTTAAATTTTAATGACTTTAATATTTCTAACCTATTTAAACCTTATTTCACATCAAACTCTGGACTGTAATTTCTTGCTATTCACACGGGGAAGTGATTGATGCAACCAAAGGCGACAAACCTCACAAATATTTTTTTCTGGTTGCTGGAATAGATATATGCATTATGTATGTATGAGAGTGCATATGTTTAGGGCAAATACCAGCGATGAATGGAAAAGACAAGAACAAGGTTTATGCATAAACTGATATGCGCAGCTAACATTTTCGATTTATTGTACAGAGGAGCATTAAAACATGAAACAGGGATGTAATGTGAACCTCTCCTTTGAAAGTTGCTTAATTTGCATCTTTGTGCTAGTGTTTTTATTACAGCTATGCAGATATATATATATACCTTAAGCTTCACACCCCCAGTATTAGCGCATGATATACAGTGTACACAAACTCTATTATCTTTCGATTCAATTTATAAATGCAATAGTATTGTAATGATGATATGTGAAAACGTTGCCAAAATAAACTTTACAAATTAATTTGTCTACCGTGTGTGAAGGTCTTTATTTACACGAAATGGTGCACTGAAATACATAATTAATGTTTATTTCACACTGTCTTTTGCTCTTCTCCCTACGTTTAGAACTTGAAAAAAATGAAAATCGAACATTGTCTGTTTTAGAAAATGTGGTTTTATTTTAAGGAATGAAAAATATTTCTTAAAAAAAGCAAACTAAAAAAACTATTGTTAGTTTCTATAAATATATTTTACTGTATTCATTCATTTGTTGTTTCTTTATTCAGGTCTTACGAGAACTTAACCCATTAATGTTTAAAGTTGTTCGTTAACCTAGTATTGCCAATTCTGTTAAATCGCTTTAAAAATGGGGGCTTGGTGATGATATCAACATTATAGAAAAAGCTCATATGTTTGCCATGAAACGTTTTCTGAAGAATAGCAGACAAACCAAGCTGATCCATTGGTGCAAACGTCAATAGGAGAAGTAAGTCGGGACTCGCAAGGAAGATAACTCTTCTTTCAAATCATTGCAGTCATTGAAGGGTACTCTCCCCTCCTTAGTTTTCCCTCCCCAGCCAGTCTTTCCCTCCTAGCAACATCTACACAGAGAACTACATGTATTTAATGTTTACAAAGATCAATTTGTCGTGTTTCGTATTTTGTTTTAGCAGTACATACTCATTTAAATACTTTGATAGTCCTTGCTAAAGAAAGAATAGAAAGCTATCGTTGAGATAGAAAGCTCCAGACATTTTCTCTTTCACACTACATGTCGCTGATCGACCCCAGCGTCGCCGGATGCACGCTGACAGCCGCTTACACACCCGGCACCAACACACACCCACTCAGACAGAGGCGGCACACCACGTACCTAGCGAACCTTTGATGAACGTAGACCATAACACAGACACAATGAACGGAACAAATAAGAAGTTTAGTCACATATACATGAAAATAGGAAACAGAAAAAAATGATTGGAGAAATACACATACGCGTGCATGCACTCATGCAAGAAAACAGGGGACTAACCCCACCAAAAACAATGGTAATGAGAGATGTTAGTAAGGGAGATAATACAAAAAAAAGCCCGCACACACTACGGCTCATTTTTATCGGAGTTCCTTCCCCTGAGTTTAAATGCGTGTCAGAGACTAATAATGTTTCAAAACTTTTGCAAAGAGTGACAACAATTTTGTTTCTAAATTATTAATATAATAACTGTTGCAGCGATCACATATCATATAAAATAGTATACCTTTCACATAAGTTGATATGCTGCAACTTCTTCACTTTTGATTCAATATTTTCCAAGAAAGCAAACACGTCCTTCATTCAAAGAAATTGTATGCACGCAACTATTTTAAGCTATTTTTTTAAATCGGCTGCTTTTTAGTTATTAAAGAAAATGCGGCTTATTCCGCCATAAATAAGGTCTTATCCTTTCGCCTTGTTTACGAGCGCCGAGGATGGGATGGGAGTGGCTAGATAACGATCACCTCATACACAACCTACACGAAATATCGATGCAAAGAAGCTCATCTGTTACTTCAATTCATGATTTAATGG
Source organism: Pomacea canaliculata (assembly GCF_003073045.1). Taxonomy (NCBI): domain Eukaryota; kingdom Metazoa; phylum Mollusca; class Gastropoda; order Architaenioglossa; family Ampullariidae; genus Pomacea; species Pomacea canaliculata. Next base: position 17,305,657 of record NC_037595.1, read on the forward strand.
ACAGATGATGTGAAAATATCACCGATTGCAAGTGGCATTCACTTCTCTCAACTGCTTTGACTATTTAGCTGTTTGGAAAGTACACATCCTCAGTAGTAGTTGTCTGCCACGATACACGATACAGCGATACGACTGTGGGTTTGTCAGAAAATAATTGCATGGAAGCTAGCAAGCAGTTAAGCTTCTACTGCAATTATTGTAATAAGGACAGAGTCAGACTGACGTCGGCACAGTAATTATGTCAATTATTCTACAGATTACTTAATAGTATCCAACCTCCTATTTATAGATTTCTGGCGTACGTATATATTTTTCTTTTTTCTTACTTTTTTCTTGCGAGAAACAGATGAGTAATCGACAAAACAAAGAAAACCCATCAGTTAAATTTTCTATATTTAAACAATAATCATAAACCAAGGTATGTGCCGTTTGTAATTTGTCCTCTTCAGGTACCACATTTATTTTTAACTACAAATAAAGAAACTTAAATGGCAGAAATGGTGTGAAATATATTAAATCGACCTGTTAGGAATGAAAATTGCACCCATTAATACATTATATCAAAACAAAAACAATTTTATAATATTTCCTTCGGTATTTTTTAAACTGTCCTTATCCTTTACTTTTTTATTGCACACTCTCTCTTCCTTTTCTAATTATCCCCCCCGCTCCTTGCCTTGCACGCAGATATTTGTTTGACAAACAGAATGGAATATTATATATTGTGTCGCTTCTAGCCACAAGACGTCTAGGCTGTTTAAGATCAACAGTTTAAATTTAAACGTGAACCATAAATAATAATAATGTTTGCGCAGTCTATTTTTTCTTCCGGACAATTTAAGATTTTCATTAATTGGTATGCTTAAGACGTGCTTTATCTCTTATATCATCTGTCTCCGTTACATATTTTATACGCAATTGTGCACTTCCTTTTTAATTTAATATTTATTTTTCATATTCTAGTATCAAGAATCAATTTATTTGACTTAGGGGTTTTACATCGGTCTATAAGCTCATCCTCTTATATATCTCATCATTCGAATTCTTCAGACATTTACCTAACGGATTTCCTTCATCCAAAGAAAACAGTGTTTATGCATACATGCAATTTAATGAAGGAATCTTGAAAGGATATATAATGGCTCGCTAAATCATTTATTTCTTGCCGACTGCCTATTCGTGTTTATACAGCATTCAGTATGAATGCGACTGTGGACGTGACAACCTTTGTGGAAGCAAATGTGACAGCAGGCAACAGGCAAAGCCTCAGCTATGTCCTCAGTGCCAGGGAACGACAGATTGTGGAAGCTGTCTTCTATGCTGGTCTTACCACCCTTGTGTGTCTGGTGGGCATACCCAACAACATCATCAACTGCCTGGTGTTCTGGCGACAGGGTATTCGCGATCGTATGAACGTGTGTCTGTTCTCTCTAGCACTAGTGGACTGTGTCTACCTCATGACTTCATTCGCGATGTACTCAGCTGGCTCCTTTATAGACATTTACGATGAGGCGATAGGCGAAGAATATCGAACGAAAACAATATCATTTTTGTTTGGAGTCTCATCCGCTCTCAGAGCCTCGTCAAGATTCATCGGTGTGATCATCGCTGTTGAGAGATGCGTGTGTGTCGTTGTTCCACTTATTGCTTCAACGATAATGCGAACAAGTACCATGGTGATCTCAATTTTCGTTTCTTTTATCGTCTTTCAGGTTTGTTATGCTTTTATTCCAGTTTCATTCCAAGCTAGGATGGTTGTGATTGCAGAAAAGAAACACTGGCTTTTCCTCCCGACACGATTTTACCGTGACAACGGTAAGTTCTTCAACACTTTGATATACACCGTGCTTGGCGCTGCATTTCCTGTGTCCACCTTCTTAGTGGTGACAGTGATGACAACTGTCACAGTCATAAGACTGAGAGCTGCCATGAAGTGGCGAAAGAAAACAAGTTCTACTACTAGTGACACTGTCGGTCAGCAGGTGGCGCTGACAGTCATGCTAGTGACTGTTTCCTGTATTCAAATTGTGACACTGGCGCCGTCAGTGGTTTGGGAACTAGTCTTGTATTTCATGATGAATCTTTTCTCCACTGAACCGTTTTATGAACTGTTTAAGGCCTTGAGTGCCGTCGGAAATGTCTTTCCTGAAATAAACAGTTCGGTAAACTTCTTTGTCTATTATACTCGTTCGTCCCGATTTCGGGCGACCGTTAACCAGATCTTTGCCAAAAAGAAAGGTCAGTTTGCATCCGTTGCAGGAAAATCAAAACTAGAAAACCAAACGTAAGAGTGTAACACTATATCCTAATATTTTGTGTTATTTATTTTTATAAAATCAAATGAATATTTAAATTCTGTATGACGCATAGATTTGTTAATCGTAGAACAAATACTTAAGGCAAAAATTAGGAAAAAAAATGGTGCTATAACATTTCTCGTATGCGTGTATATATATATACGCTCGAAAAATTACAGTTGATTTTAACTTTCGATTACCTTAACCACCAAAGATAACAAACGATAATAAACAGAAAACGACTTTAATGGGTGTGACAAAAAGGGTAATAGTACCTTGAGCACCATACTATTTCACGTGATTCTTAACTGCAAAAAACAAATCATCATCATCATCATCATCATCATCTATAAAGAGCTACTTTTACTAGCCTTATCCGAACTGATAGCGGTTTACATATTTACACGTGGATTGAGAGAGCGCTTTAGCAAGTATCAAAGGTAGTCTTAAAAGCCTCGAACAACACAAAACATCAACACACATACATCAGAATAAACATTGAGTCTGATCTTACTGCGTGCTCCTATAGAGTAGCCACTCATGTAAACCAGGTGAATGCCAACAGGACAAATGTAGAATGCAAGCAGCCCAATGCATGAAAACTTCTGTAAAACTTTGATATAATTTGTTATAATAAATTCTATTATTTTGTGTTTTCAAGTTATTTGTTTGGTTTTCTATGACTGTTGACTTAATCTTGACAAAGTAAGCAACAAACTTTCTGTGGGACAATTTCTTTTCAGTAGTAGATTCATGAAGAGGTAAACGAATAACAAAAGACTAGAAGCTTGACTAAAATAATTTTTACATGTTGGTTTATATACAGGTAGTTAGACATATATACATAACTCTTAGGACACATGTAGCACTTATACATTATTAGTCAACGGGTAATGACTTAGTACACTAATCGTTTTGCCTTTTCCATTTTGTATGAGAATATTAACCGATTATTTTAAAAACATGTCTCCAGAAGTGGTTGACAAGAGATCTCTTCTTTAATTACTTTAGGATTAGTTAGTACACGGATACTCAATAAATTTGTACATGTGTTTGGCAAATTGACGTTTTTTTTCCATCAGTCGAGCAGCAAAATGTGCCTGCCACAACTTTTTCGTACCAGTGGAACTTTTCTGTTAAAAGTGCATCTGTAGCTTGCTGATCACAATTTTTATTACTTATATTTATAAACAAAATATTTTGAAGGTTTGTTAAATCCTACTATGCCACAGTATACCTCGGTATGAAACATATGAACAGGCGCAATGTATCGGAAGTTCCAAGTGTCCCAGAAGGGTGACAAGAGACTAAACAATTAGCACAGCGAGGGTGGTCGAGCCTCACCTGTTGTGTGTCTAACAGAGCTTTTTTGTAAGAATGTGATGAAGAAAGGGGGAAGACCATTAAATGAACTGTTGCGGTTCAGTGCTTGACTTCCCGAGGAGACACAGCAAGTGGAGGGACACTGCGTATAGGGAAGGGGAGGCTGCGTCTGCCTAGAGAGGACGGTATTTGTATTTTGTGCATCTCAGGTTTTTAGAGTATTTCGGACTTTTTTGTATGTTAACTTTTTCCTTTTTGTCTTTAAAAGATTTGGTTATGTGTATAAGTAATGTGGGTCTTTTACTTGTAACTGTCAATAGGCGCAGTCTGCGTATCCGAGATGGGCCATGGAGTGTTTGTGCTCGGCAGATGCAACGGAGTATTTGAAGAGTTTTGTTTGTTTTGTGGGTTGTCTGGAGTTCAGTGGTATTCTAGAATATTGAGCCCAAGAAAGTTGTGGTCGCTTGTCCTCAGGAGGCAGAGAGTTTGAACACCGTTTGACAACAAGAGGCAGCGTTTTGTGATAGAAGGTTGATGTCATTGTCCTCTGAGACCGAGTCATGTTGTGTATAGCGTCTATCCCCAGGTGGAGGCATCAGCAGTGTCTTGTTTGTTTGATTCGACAGATAATTTGCTCCAGCAACCACTAGATATACTATTTATAAAGAATAAATAAGATATTATCAAAATTAGTCTACACTGCCCGAACAATTGCCAGATTGCAGATGCCAGTAAACAAGAGAAATTGATGTCAACATATGAGAACATTATGTGTACACATGATTCAAGTTGTCAGTATACTTAGTAAGCATGCATTTACTCTTGATAGGACTGTTTTATGTTGCCTTGGATTTGGGTAGAGGATGGTTAAGTCTTTCATACAAATCAGGCTTCGTTGATTATCTATTTTGCAATAGTGGATGGAAATAGAGCCAGTTGTTATTAAAAAAAATTAATGTGTACATTTAGAAATACCAAAATGTTTTTGCAATGCTCAATTACTTTTGTGTCGATTGTATGAATTTTACTCTTTGCGTTTGCTTGTGTGTCTTATTTTTAGTTCTAAACCACGTTTGGCTGCTTGCATGTACCTGCATCTCACAGGAGCAATGTCGCCTTTAATTCACTTTTTTGTGAGTAGTTATTAGCCCCGACTATCTAAAATTAAACTAATCAAGTATCTAAATAACCTAGTGACTCCTCGAAATTATGAGACAAAATTATTTTGCTTCCCTTTAATCGCACATCAATGGGACTCGCTCGTCACACCCGCCCTCGGATGCAGCTGTAAAGATTTTTTATTTTTCCGACGACTTGGGCGTAACCCTTCTTCCTTAATTACTTTGAAGGAAAGACCGAGTGAGCAATATTGACAAGTGTGATGTTCATATGTAAAGTACTTTACCTAGCATTGCTGGGAAGGAAATCGTTCAGTGGATATACTCAACGAACGCTTGTACAGGGACATGTTTAATCGTGCACGTGTCCACGCACATATTTGCACATATATGTTATCGAAAGATATTTCAAGAATTGTCAAAAATCATATTTCACTTTGAAAACTATAAAGGCCCGTGTATGTACAAGTAGTCAGAGCTCTTTTCCTCTATACAATAAATCCTTTTAGATGTCTTTCTTTTTATACAGCAGCCGTGAGAATAAAATGCTGCTTTTAGTGCCTTTTTAGTTTAGAGATAAATATCGGATTTTGTTTTACTTTGTGTGCGTTAACAAGCCGTAAATTGTCATCCATGTGGACAATATGTTTTGACAATAAATATGTTTTGCAATTTGTGTCACAGTTGTCATTTGTTGTTATTGGTGATGAACATTTTGCAGAATTCCTCCTAGAACGAAAGGAATTTGGGACATTAAAAGGTACCACGAACTAGCTTTGAAAAGAAAAGCACATTTTAGAAAAAAACGGCTGGGCAGATTCTAGAACAGACCTGGGCAAACGCCGGCCCGCCTCCTGTCTCTGACCGGCCCGCCCGCTGGCCCGCCCGCCAGTATATATACTATGTATACAGTATTTGGTAAAACTGAGTTAACTATATTAGTCCGGCCCTCTAGAACCATCCCAGTTTCTCATGCGGCCCTTGTGAAAATTAATTGCCCACCTCCAGAATATGACATGCTTGTACCTTTAATCGACCGCCTGCCCTAATTTATGTTTAGTTAACAATGCGAATTATGTACAGGCAAGGTACATCAGTTTACAGCCCTGAAATTTTAATTAAAAGATAAAAGGTCATTATAATAAACTGTCATGAATTTTCCTATATGACCATATTTATAAACTACGTTTGTTTGACATCGATATTGCAGCTTTGTTTTCTTGTTAGTCTTCATTTAAAACACATCTTACCGTTTAGAGGACACGTAAACTTAACTAATATGTTACCAAATCAGATTAGTTAAATTGATAAAGGTGTTAAGCTATTAACGAGAGTGATTTAAACGTTATAGTTTGTTTATAGAAATTGTCGCGTACCACCCCCCAGCGTCCACAGAGCACGCTCAAGGCCACTCACACAGCAGGCCAAACACACTCAGTCACTCAGCCGGAGGCAGGATGCGACTTACTTCTCGAACCCGTGCCCAAGCGAAGACCATGACAAAGACGGAAAGAACGACACAAATACAAAGTTTAATAAAAAAAAAAATATATATATATACCCAAACACCCAAACACCTAATAAAACCAAGAAAAAGAAAATACCGATGCGAGTACTCACAAAACGAACAAAACAAACCAACAACCAGGTACTGCACCCCCGAAAAGAAAATAAAAACAAAGCGCAAACGCGCACAAATTGTAACACAGCAGAGTTAAAAAAAAAAACCGCGCACCGCAGCCCAGTCCAGTCAGTTAAACGTAGTTTCCTCTGAGTCTTTAATTCTTAACACAGAACAGGGGCTTGAGGCGCTTAGTACACAGTCTCAGAAGCTGTTCACAGTACAGTTCCCTTTCTGAATGCAGGTGTAGAACCCGTAGACGTAGACGTCACACATGAAGAAGTGCAGAATGGTTGATTATATCTCAGACGAATGCTCGTCGAACGAAAGTACGTGGAGTCAGGACATAAGGCACGCACGCATAGCACGTATACACAGGAAGTTCACAGTACATACACACCGAGGGCGTGCACCCCGGACATACACAAAAAGCCCACACGGCTTATGTTAACGACCGACGGTCACCCCGAGAACAAACGGAAGCACACTCCCGTAGACAGTAGATGTCACAGCCCAGACTCCAGCCGTCTTCTCAAAAAACTCTCCGCTCTACTCAGTTCCTTGGTAAAAAATCTCTCACCAGCAGCGACCAGCCCTCAAGCAAACCTCACGTGACGCAGCAAGACTGTGACGTCAGGTGCTGCTACAGACAACGGGCGAAGGCCTTGACCTCTTCCCGCGAACCGGACAAAAATAGCCTGAAAACACACGTTGACTGTCGTCTGCTGTCAGCTACCTCTCCAATACAGGAGCGTCCCTCCGCGCTGAGAGAGATGCAGACCTAGACGAAATCATGACACGCGACAGAAATGATGACTGAGAAATCGCTGTTTTTATCTTTTGCTATTTCTATTTTCCTGACAATCCTTTGCCAGTTACTTTCGTCTATTCATCCTCATTTATCTCAGAATACTAACAGCTGTAAAATGAAATATAAAAAGAAAGACAAATATTGAAGCGCAGTTCTCATAGTATTTCTTATCTGTAGATGCCTACCTAAAATTAGCAATACAAAATAGAAGCTACGTTGACTGAAGTTGTAATAATGATAATTTGTAATACTGACCGCAAAGAATTTCGTATTTCAGTGCTTTAGAACTTTTCAGAATCTGTCATCTTTTCCCTTCTGATAGGAAGGATACGATTTTTACATTATTTAATATTAATGCTTTTAATAGTTTAAAAATATCATTAAGTACATATCGCAAAAACACGCTGTGTAAAGTACACGTGAAGACAAGGAAAATATGTAAAACAATAACACATAGACATACACATGAACATTTTTTTTCTGTATTCACAGCTGGGTGTTTCATCTGACGGTAATCGTGTTTACTTCCATTTCCTTCCAATCATTTACCTTTTCCGTGTTTGTTCACTCTGTTAGTTTCTTTCTATTATCATTATGGCTGTTTAATTAATAATCTTAAGAAAAAACACATTTTAGTTCCATTCAGTCATTTTCTTAGAACCTTCATTTATGATTTCTGTCACCTTCTTATATAACTTGTGAGCCTGTGACAGTTGCAATAAGTGTGGTAAATCTTAAAGTCGCACTAACTCGAGCTAATCATACTAAGATTATATATCGAAAAAAAAATTATATATATATACTTATTATGCGCCGACTGTAATGCAAAGATCTAACACAACGAACACATGGATGTCTTTAGCTTATAACAGTGTGCTGATGCTAACAATCATATTTTTCTGTCACTGTATAAGATTTTAAACCCCTATTTACAGCTGTACAACTACTTCAAATAAGCAGAAACGTGAAACTATATTTATATTTAATGTCATTTTTGTTTTTATTTAAATACGAAGAATGACACCAAGTACTTATTATGAAGCCTTTTATAGGTATAATGCTTCGTTTGGAACTTCTAACAAGTCATTTGCCTTCTTTAATAAATATGAAGCAAAGTAACAAGACAGAATGTCGACTTGCGTTTGTAATTGCCTAGACGACAATAAGTTACTGAAATCTCAGGGGAATATATTAGAAAGAATAAAAAAAAAAAGAAAATCGCTTATAAACCCTTTAAGCGATGAATATTATACGAATCTAATACAAACAAATGTTTGTTCACTTTCTTCTCCTTTGCCTACAACACTAAAATAAGGGCAGTTGAAGGCATTATGTTTTGTTGTCTTTCCTGCAATAATATGTCAAAATCAATGTTGTTGATGCCCTTTTGCAAGTCTTCCAGTACATGTATTTTGAATTTTTAGAGCTCGATATAAACAAGTAATTCTAGTTCCCTTCTTCATCACATTTCCAACACTAGTCACTTGGGTACATAATTTGAAATAGTAAAATAATTAAGCTAGGAAAAAAATAAGTTTACAGAAACTGTTGTGGAGTATCTAAATCTGTTGAGGAACAAGAGTCCATCCCTTCCTTCGGACCTACCCAGGGTTGTTGGCCGTCGTGATGGTGCCGGCATTGGACATGCGCACGACGAGGAGTTTTTCTTTCATCTACCCAAGTGGATTTCTTCATCTGAGAACTAGAGTGTGTTTAGTGACTGGGTGTGGGACTATCTGCACCAGTATTCCAGTGAAGTAAGTTCCAGCGTGTTTTTCCATTGGAAAGTGTGGGTGAGAGAAGGCTGTTGGAAGGGTAAGTACTTCTGTACTTATATTGGATATATTGGATAATGTGTGCCATTCCGGAAGCTGTATAATGTTAACTTGTCGTCAGCTGGGAGGGGACGAGCTAACTGTGGAACGTAAGTGTCTCTTAGAAACTACTATTCACCTTTATTGTTTGGAACTGGCTAATGGACCTCACCCGTGCTTGCAAACTGTTTCTGAAATATTGTCAGTGTGCCTCAATTATTTCGTTTACTCCTTGTTAGGTTAAGAGGGTATTTCTTATGTTGTGCATTGTAACAAGTTCCTTTTTCATTATGTACCTTGTGGGAGTAAACTCATCTTTTAAGAAAAGGAACAAAGCAGAAAGAGTACCATGGCGTTAATAGTAAATAAACTAGAAGCCCATTAACATCGCATTATCTTTTGTTGTTAAAAGAGCGCGTGTGTGTATTAGTGCTCTGAGTGACACATCCTTGACACTTGGATAGATAAATGCATGAATACACGTGGGCGCACGCTCTTTGAGTGTTTGCCTGTGTGATCATGTCTGTTTATTTTTAATTATGGGTATGACCAAATGAACTTGTGATGCTGTATTTCATTGTCTTTTCTTACTTAGCAAGTGCGCAATGACTATGCAGAATAGCAATGTCAAACAAATTATCGAAAAATATATTTTTGGTAACATGTGTTGCGAAACTGTTTGAGCGGTGAAAACAGGGTATGTTAATTTAGCAAAAAAGATCAGAGAAAATCATTCTGCCTTTACTACATCCCACAAAAATCCTGTTTGTGCCTGAGACATCCCTCTGATGACGTTCGGTCGATCTTTGGGGCGTAACCATAGTGACTTTACTTCAGTAAAGACACGACCAGGTAAGCTTTATTGACATATGCGATGTTCACAAAGCATTAGAGGAAGCCTTATTAGGCATGAAATTGTTAAATAGACTTTAGTTTTAAAGACATAAAAACTCTGCTAATTGAATCCTTCAGCACACACAAACGTATATGCGCGCACGGTCTGAAAGTTGCACGCGCGCACTAACAAATGTTCAAACGCTTGAATACATGAAGACAAATGCATGAATAAATTCCGTTCCCTCTTCTTACTTTGTAGCTAAAAAGCACTCGATTGATTAAAACATAGATAAGTTTATAAAAATTAAAGCATTCATAAATAAGGACGTGATTGCGGGCTTAGGAAACGCTTTAAATAGTGTATCACCAAAAAAAAACACTGTTTGATTGTCCTCAAAATATTTTACCTTTTCCTTTTTAAATCTGATACATCTAAGCAAACAAATAGTAATAAGAGCAATAATCGTTAAATCCGGTTTATATAACCTTCTCTGTATGGATCTATCACACAAACCATAAAATCACTGAATAGTTTAAAGAAAAAAAAGCTTGTCACAACATAGAAAACAAAACAAAGAAAAAAGTAATTAGTAGTTATCTACTTGGCACTGTCTATAAGCAACATATTGTCGAAAATTTGATTATCTTGTGATTAAAGCTGCCATTATCTCAACAATAGACGCGATGTTAACAGAAGTAAAAAACAGACTAGGGGTACTAACTAGTAGATTTTTTTTTATTAAAGAATATTTCTGTAGCCTCTCCATAAGTTTATATAGTATAACAGCTCATCTTTCTGTTTTTCTTTAGTCTTTCTTATAGGAATCATCCTTCTTAGACTGGGTGCTATCCAGGCTCGTTCAGTCGACATATGTACCCAAATGAACCTAACTGGTAGAAAGTAAGACTGGCGTACTCAATAAGGAGGGAAGGAGGGTACCGGCAAACTCAGAGAAAGTAAACTTACAGGCTGATGTCTAGGTTACTGCTGTGTGAGTAACGGCTTTGTCAATACAAAGGTAGATATCTTCCTCACCTGCTTTTGAACGACGGCAAACAACAAAATCGTCTTCATATGAAAGAAGCGGAAAAAAAAAAAAAAAAAAAAACAAACAAAAAAACCCAAGTAAGTCCTCTGTCCTTCCGATGACTACTTTGCTGTCCCTTGTTGTTATCATGTGTCTTGCTGCATTTCGCCTTCCTTTTTCCTTCTTCTGGTTTTATCTTGTACCATTCATTTACCTGCCTCGATTTTAAAAATCTTCTTGCAGCGATTTTGTAAAGTAAAATTGACATCCAGAATAAAAATAAAATTAAGCATAAAAAAATTTAAAGTTACAAAAATTTGGTTTTAACGAAACTGATTTGACATAGTGCCCAAATCATATAGAAGCTTGTATTTTAATTTTAATTTTCCTTTTCTTTCTATGATAATAGTCTCCACTTGTACTCAAAATTATAAGAGATGTTTTTATATGAAGGAAAAAATATTCTTTTTACAGGTTTGTCTAAAATACAAATATCTTCATAAATCGCAAATGGCTAATTATTTTGGCACCCATTCAAATTTATAATTTTCTCAACAATTTAATTTTATCTAAAATATAAAATTAATGAAAAATAAACTTCCGCAAAGGTATTTTAGCCAGGAAGAGAGTTATTTGCAAATAACAGTAATAGAAATGTCATAATTGATTACTTCCTTTTAAAAATTACTTACACACTCAGTCCTCCCCTATTTTTCGTTTTTGTCAATATTGGTTTTTCCTGGGTATTTTTGAATGGCTTTTGTGTAAAAACTTGTAAATGATTTCTCATCAAATAATGACTCAAGCTCTAAGCATACATAGGTGGTTTAGGCACCACGGCCACACAAAAAACTACATAAAAATGAAGTGGGAGAGTCAATGAGACGCGTGTTGCAACTACAATTAGTCTGTGCTATAGGTTGTGGATGCCATTCCATGTAATGTGTTTATGCAAATGCAGGCGTTCTCATTTTCGCTAGAAGACTTCTTATCATGAATAATTCTATTAGCCTCGAAGGTTTAGGGAGGGAAACGTGACTTCAGAAGTTGTTTCAGGTTGGAGTGTTGTCAGTCGTGAGGTTCGTGAGGTTGTAGAGGCGGTATTTTACGCCGGTTTATCAACACTAGTATGCATCATTGGCATCCCCACCAACATCATCAACATCGTTGTGTTCTGGCACCAGGGCCTTAGAGACCGCATGAACCTCTGTCTTTTTGCCCTCGCCCTCGTGGACTGTGTTTATCTATTATGTGAATTCATCATGTACCCTATAGGTTCTTTTATAATTTTTTACGACAGTGCGCTTGGCAATGAATATCAAACAAAATTTATTGCGGCGTTGTTTGGAGTTTCTTCAACATTCCGATCGACCTCGAGGTTCATCGGTGTCATCATCGCCGTGGAGAGGTGCGTATGTGTGGTATCTCCGCTTATAGCATCGACGATCATGAAGACAAGCGCTATGGCGATAACGATTTTCACCGCTTTTCTCTTTTTTCAGTCCTGTTATGTTTTCCATCCACTTTCTTTTCAAGCTCAGTCTGTCGTGATAGGAGGTGAAACGTACTGGATGTTTCTTAGAACAGACTTTGAAATCCAAAACGAGAAGCTCGTTCAGTCTTTGTTATTCACGGTTCTCGGTTTCTTTATTCCTGTTACTTCGCTTTTTATAGTGACAGTAGCGACTTTGATCACAGTTCACAGACTGAGAGCCGCCATGGCGTGGCGGAGGAAGACAAGCTCCACTACTAGTGACAGTGTTAGCCAACAGGAGGCGCTGACAGCGATGCTTGTGATTGTCTCGGGCATCCACATCGCCACCCTTGTTCCTTCTGTCACTTGGGAGCTGGCTTTGTATTTTACAGCCAATTTATTTGCTGAATCTTCCTTGTGGGAACTTATGAAAACCGTCAGTGCTATTGCCAACGTCTTTCCAGAAATCAACAGTGCTGTTACCTTTTTTGTCTATTATTTTCGCTCTTCTCGGTTTCGAAGCATTTTGCATCCAACATCCAGGAAAGCCGATACCAAAACAGCTTCCTCGGTATTCACCAAAGATACTGTGTTACAGAAAGACATTCAAAAGTAGATGCAATATTTAATTACATTTGTTCGAAGTATTTCTTCTGTCTATCTTGAGAGAAAATAGAGTTTAATGACCAGAAAGTATACCGCTTACAATGTTTTACCTCAATCATTTTCTTTTAATCACTTTGACCTAATAGGATTTGTAAAAAGAAATTATCACTTACAAAGTAAAGCTTACAATAAGACACGTGTTGCTCATCGATAAAATTCTTAATAACACAAATTTTATTATAAGCATTAAAATAAGCAAGTAAATGCATTTAAAACCTCGATTGATATATGCATTATGTTTATTTCGAAATAAAACTGTCTGCATAATAAGTAACACTGCAGTCTTCTACCTTTTTAAACTGGAATTATAATAGTTATTCTTAATTTAGCCCCAGTTAAGTGGCAGTTGATTCGCTTTACCAATAGTAGCGATAATCGAAAAAGCATGTTTACGACTTATCAAACCTGAAATGCTCAAACAATCAGATGTGTTCATCATACCATTTTTGTCTATTAGAAAAAATACATCCACTAAGCAATAGTCTAAGCTCAGAATAGTGTGTCCGTATTCCGAAGACAGTGCCAAATGCAGTGTGTTGTAAACAACATGTAAAAAAAACACTAGAAATTATTTGACAAGAAATGCATTTTGTCGCAGTCAGACAGAGCCGGTAGCCTGTGGCTGATATCTTTAATTAATTTAATACCATCGAAATGGAAGGGCCAAAATATAATGATAAATAATGGCAGGTAATTGTCTGTTCGGATCTTTAAGATAAAATATAAGTTGTTAACAAATAATATTACTTAGTTGTTAACTTCAATCTCAATTCGTTTATTGCGGCAATTTTTCTCGTTAATCTTTATTGAAGGTGTACAATTATGTCTCATGACACAACCAGCAAAGCCTAAGCCATTTTAGCATGCAATTCAGGGAAGAAAGATGGATTTGTTTATGCTCGTTGTACGCTCATTGTCGGCTGTAATTACAAAGTGCATACGGTTGCATTACAGCTAAGTATGAGGGAGTAATAGAGAGTCATGTCATATGCCTTTGAAAACAATTTCCAGGCAGTACTGACACCAATCACAGACCTCCACGATACATAAAAATATATTCCCAATGCTGGTTCCATAGGGTATTTGTTTGCTAGCCTTCTTGGATGAAGTCGCTTTTGTCGAATGTTTTTCGCAGACGTCCATGCTTGAAGGCGAACTGATTTTGTAGTTAATACATTTTGTAAAAATGTCTTGCATAAAGACAGAAACAATCCTAAAAACTTAATATCCAAACTGTTTACCTAAAGCTACCGATTACTCAGGGAATGGGGGCAAAGGAAAATCCCCCATGTCGCTATCGATATTTTACACTAAAATTTAAAAAAATACAATGTTACTGTTTTATCCTTACCCCTACAAGATTTTGCATAAATTTATGTATATACTATTTCAAGTGCACATCGGCGGAATTAAAACGGAAGTTAGGTATTCGATACTAAGAACCTGGATTTGACTTTTTAAGGATACTTAACTGACCAAATTGTGAAGTTTCTAGTGTTTGATGAATGGACCATTGCATTATCTCGTCTTGCATGCCCTTAGCTGGGTCTCTCACATCATCTAAGTTTTCTAAATTCTTAAATCTTTTGACGGCTCGCACGACAGCATGCTAACAATTATGTCCTTATAACATGCTCAAATGCCTTTAAGCTTCACACAAGATGCTTGTGTTGGCAAACTCCATCAATCAGTTCAGGTTTGTCTCTTCTAGTCTTCCTGTGTCTGTACCTCATTAATTAAGAAAGAAATAAAATGCATGAGTAACTCAGGGATATAACATGTAAATTATGTGTATATAAGCTATGAATGTCTGTAATTGATATGTTTTTGTTACTTCAGTGATGAGATAGGTCTTTAATGGGCACTAATGTCAAATTTCTTACAAAGATCACGAAGTCTGTCTGGCTGTTCAGGCCCGGCCTCTTCTCTGGCGCAGTCACACCTTGTGATTTTAATTAATCATAATTAGGCGCTGACAGTGAGTCCTACTATCTTTATTGTTAATAGAAAATTTATTATTAAGGATTTCTGTTACAGTTTGCATCTCAGTTTATGAAGAATTATGTTTGTAGAAAGATGCCATTTTAAAGGATAATAATGTCGACGCACTGACATGTTTACCAGTACAGGTACACGAGGACGAACGTGAGTGAGTACTGATCAGTTACTATTTCAAGACTAAATGGATATATGTATTCACCCTTTATCCATTCTAGTAACAAATTATTTCTTTCTCTTTCTTTGACTTCTCTACTACAGGCTAACTATCCCGCGTAATAAACTGTATTGATACGATTGTAAGTACGAAAAATGACACGGCAGCACTTGTGGGAAACAAAGATAACTTCTTGATCTAAAGACAGCCGAAAAATATCAATCTACTCTGAGGCTTAATATAAAATACAAAAGAAATATAATAATGGTTCTCTAAAGAAAAAACGGAATGTGACTCCACTAAAAATAAAAGTGCGAGAATGTTGTGGATATGTGGATTGTATGTTAATGAATGTGTTTAAAATTGGATGACGTGTTTAAATTGAATTATTGATTATTCTAAAATGTAAATATACGTTCATAAGTAATAATACACTGTTGTTATGTGTGCATAGTCTAATGCAATTAAACTTACGTTAGGTCTACAATAATTAATGTTTCGTGTGAATGTATTTATGTGTAAGTATCTGCTTGTGTTTTTGGCGCGCGTGTGTGTGTCTGTAAAATGAATACACTCAAGCTTTTTTAGAAGTTCAATGGGTGGAATCGAAAGAGAGATAAAAGAGAGCAAATGTTAGTGGAAAAACTAATCCGCTCCAACTATCTCAATAACGCACAAGCCTGCGCAGACCATCTCAATGCAGGCTATTTGAATGAAAGTTTTATTAATAATTATTGTACTTATATTAAGTAATAATGTAGGCACACACTTTTATAAAGTATTGCGATGATGTCAACATTAAATAGTAAGGAAGCTAAAGTAGTCACTAATTTCTTACTGAATTTTTTAAAATTTTGCTTACAAAAGGAAGACCTGAGATGCCTTTTTTTTGTCTTTTCGACCTATGTCTTGTTTGCAAACGTAATTTTCAAGCCAATACAGAAATTACAATATGTACATTTGGAAACAATAGTTTGGACACAATTTAAAATAGCATCCTTGTTTCTTGGAGTAATGAATGCTGTTTTATACCTTGCAGGTTTGTTTGTGCATGTAAATGTTCAGAAGGGTTACATCGACAGTTATGCGTAAATGTTCGCCGATGGTGTTGCAGCATATTGTTTGTACTCATATAAGTACAATGTAATAAAGTTCCATCTGCGGATGTCTAAAAAAGAGAACGTGGCATTTCCTTAGAATTTTAAAGATCTGTAACTGCTTTACTTCTAACAGATTGATTACTTCTATGTTTTTTTAAAAGCTAGATTTGCAATGTTAAATTTTATGAATGTTATCTAGTTCGGTCGATTATTAAAAGTAATTAGAGTGATTAGTTATAAAATCAATGCATAAAAGAGCTTTGTCCGTTTTGTGAAGAATAAAAGAACAAAATGTAAAGAACATTTAAAACATGATATGAAATGACTCGAGGGTTTTAGAAGATGCTAAACATCATAAAAACACCATTAGACAAAAGCTAGTCCAAAAATGTTTCATAAACAAAAGTATTAGAAGCCATTTATAGAAATGTTCTTTAGTTTAATTGAGAATATCTCTTTTATACTGATAACGAAAATTAGTTAAAACCAATGTATCACAAAAAATAGTTTAGAAATACTAAAGGACGACGCTAATGAGTGCATTGTGCTGGGTCACGTGAGTGAACTAGGCCACGCTGCACCACTTTACTGTTTTCAGGAACTGTTCTTGCCATCAGACCTGAGTAAGTACCTCCATCTACACACTTTTAATAGTTTCATGTGGTTTGTTGGAAAATCGGAACAAGTACGAAGACATGACAATGAAAATCAAATATTTTTGTGAAATATCTGTTGTTTTTATATTTGACTGACAGTTAAGAAATGTTTTTTGTGCACGTGACATGCAATCGGATGCAACAGAAATGATTTAAGATGACACCTTATCAGACAATTTAATAAATCACTCTTCTGAAGAAATCGATTTTTATGAGAAATTTACGAATTATTCACATTATGAATTTTCCGTCCCTTTGTTTTGTTTAGAAAAAAGACCGGAATTGGCCAATGAAAATGCCTGGAGGCCCCAAACTTAATTTAGTTTAAAAGTTTAATAAACGTTTTCTCTGCACATTTTTTCGTGACAGATACACATGTTTCTACACGGTGTTATCACTTTAAGAGTGTTTAAAAGACTAAGCTTTTATACTATGCCATTATACTTAAAATCGCTAGAAATTTTGATTTTTCTTCAAAGTTAATAATCAGGTTTCCCATCTTCCAAAACCGGATTGTATTGTTGTGACAAAACTGTTTATGTTGTCACTGTTGCGAACTTTGGAAAAAAGGTTAACGGAGTATTTAATGAAGTTCACTTCTTGGACGTCCACAGCTCATGAGGATCAGTGTGATATCGAGTTGATTATTCATATTTATTCTTATTTAATCTGTTGGCTGTAAAGGGTTGCATTTTTTCTTCGTTGCCTGGCAATCGGTAAAAATAAAAACTGCAAATCATATTTAATTTTACTCAGTGTTGCTCATCTTCGTTCTCTTTGCTACCTCAGTTAAGGCTTGCTGTCCATAATAGAAAGGAGAAAGATTTACACCGCATATATGAATGCGGTATTTTTTTATTTCTTTGGTTTCTTGGTTTCTTTAATTCAAAACCTTTTACATTGATGCGATACAGACCTCAAATGTGCTTGATGACTTTTCTTTATACATATTTAAACATTCTAAGGGCTTTTGAAAAATATACTTGGTGGTTTAGTATTTACATTGTTTTGAATAAAGTTTTTTTTTTTTTTTTTTGCTTTAACACATGTTTTAAAATAAACCATAAAAAGCAATTACGCTGGTTTTGCTAATTTCCTTTTTATGCGATTGCAGATCTTTTCTTTCGTCAAACATTTAAAAACTAATTTAATGTTTACCTACAAAATGAACAAAGTTTTGTGTTTTCAAACATGTTTGCTTTGGTGTCTTTTTTTTGGATTGTTTCCATGGCAACCGATATTGTGACATGTGCAGTAAATCCAATTTGTAAAATCTTCATTTATGGGCAAGCTAGTTGACATTGTGAAAGACACAAAGGTTTTTGGGGGGCCGTTTAGAAAGATTTTAAAAGTTATAGACTTCCTAACGATAAATTGTCTGAACCGATTAAACATTTGATGTTTATTGACTGTTCCATCATTCCAATCGCCTACCATGTCTTCCGCACATCACCGGGTGTCGAGCTTATCGCCACCTCACTCTTACTCTCATGTTAAAGCTAATCACATTAATGTATCACTACCCGTGGTTCTTGTAATGGCACACGCATTTCATACTGCCGTAAATACGAATGTAGCTGAGGAGCAATTTCCACTATGAGAGCCCTAGTAGGCATTAATTTTAGTTTCGACCTCAAAGGGAGGTAAGAAAAACACTACTCAAAAATATGTTTCTGGCGTTACCTCCCTTAGACAGTATTATGTACGTAATAGTCTGCTCTCATAGACAATTCTAACATGCACACATATGATGATAAGGAAATATACCCGGCCTGACTACCATGGATGCCAAACATATGTTAATATTGAGAGATTTTTTAATACACAGCAATTCAAAAAACGGCGTTTCTAGTTGAATGGCGATAACAATTATATTGTGTAGTTCGCTGTTAGTGCCTGCTAACAGATCTTTTTTGTATGTAAAAGCGAGGGTGTAAAAAGTTGCGATAGATGTCCCTATGATGTAGAAGATGCTTTTCTATAAGAAGACGAAATTTGAAGATCTGCATTAAAGCCGGCATGTTCTTCTGCTAGATGTTCATTTGTAGTCGTTATGATGCGGTTCCTTGTGAACTTTCTCATGACTTTGCCCGGGGATAAAGCTTCTGTTATGTAGTTCTGGTGTTGCTTGCTTCTTGTTTGTAGAGGATGATTAGTGATCCAAATGCGACTTATGTCTAATAGCGTGTGCTCTGTTAGGAATTTTTGCAGCTAAGGTGTTAAAAAATAATGTAAAACTATAAATTCTTCTGACCAACCGTTTATTCTATAGCACTACTTTGGTCGGAAACCACGTAAAATAAAAGAAATGTTTTTAGGATGATTCTTTATGGGCCATTACAACGATCATCACATCGCTCCAATCATAACAACCACATTCCTGATATAAATATACCGGCTTTTGCTACCTCAGTTAAGGCTTACTGTCAATAACAGAAAGGAGAAAGATTTACACCGAAAATATGAATGCGGTATTTTTTTTATTTCACGTGTAGGTGGCGTTTAAATAATTTAATACCGGTTTCTTGTCGCACATTAAATAATTTCGATAAATAATCATAAGATCAATCATCCCAAAGCTGTCAGCAAATATGCATTAAATGTGTCATTATTTGCAGTAGAGAGCACTGGAAAACAGGCCCCAGGGAGAGCATAAGATGGGTCATGGAATAAGACTTATTGCAAGGCACTGAACGAGTAATAAATACTTTGCCAACCTGATGTCCATTTTTTGGATTTTGCTACAATCGTAGAACCAGTCAGATATTTATTTATCTAAGCTGTTCATTTGTGTTATAGAGAAGATTATTACAAAACTACAATACTACTGACTGTCAATAAATAAAAAGCAGAAAAAAACTATGGCAAATACGTTTTTGTACTCCAAGAATTTCAAACACATACAAAGCAATGCCTCAATAAATGTTTGTACACATTCATACTTTCGATGTCACACACACGCTACCGCTCGTGGTTAATATTAAGTGTACACACGCACGTGCGCACACAGGCAGTTCAAATCATAGATAACACATTACTCTTTTATAATTATATACACACGCATGCAGCGCTATAAAACTAAATAATTAAATGAGGAAATTAGACATTTCAAGACAAAATAAAATAGTACAAATTTCCCTGTACCGACTTGTAATTTAAAAATAATAAATACAGCCTTATGTTTGAGAATGACGATAAATACAAATTTCCTTTTTAATTGCTATCTTTTAAAGTTCTTTACTTAACTCAGTTTTAAATTTTCTGTAATTTTATAACTATGTGAATTTCATATTTTATTTATAAATTATTGTTTTTCGTTTACGAAAATGAATTTGCCCACCAGTAATTGCTAAATTGTTAGGTGGACTAAATATAGGAAATCGTCTTGCCTCTGACTATAAAGAACAAGTGATTTCAATGTTATCTAGGCAGTCATTTTAAGACTAGTACCGTATTTAATATCAGAGTTTATGTTGCCTGTTTGCTCGGCCTTCTTACAACTTGTTTATCATGAGTGTATTCGCCAATAGCACGATCTTTCTAAAAGAAATCACGACAGATAAAACCTTAGTTTGGAACTCTCTTGTAAGTAAAGATTTACGGATGGCTGTAGAGTTTGTGTTCTATACTGGTCTATCATCACTGGTGTGTCTTGTTGGTATCCCGACAAACATTCTCAACTGCTGGGTGTTCTGGCATCAGGGTCTTAAAGACCGTATGAACATCTGTCTTTTCTCTCTCGCAATAGTGGATTGTTGTTACTTATCTTTAGAATTCGTCATGTACCCGGTAGGTTCTTTCATCGTTGTCTTTAACAATTCTCTTGGCAACAAATACCAAACGCAAATTATCTCTAATTTATTTGGAGCTTCCTCCGGTTTCCGATCGACCTCGCGGTTCATCGGTGTAATTATCGCAGTGGAGAGGTGTGTCTGTCTCGTTGTTCCACTCTTAGCTTCGACCATAATGAGGCCAAAAACTGTGACGATAACAATTATCGTTGCTTGTCTTCTTTTTCAGACTTTTTGTGTTTTTATTCCACTTTCTTTCGAAGCCCAACCAATTTTAGTGGAGGGAGAAGTATTCTGGATGTTTAGTGACACAGATTTTCAAATAAACAACAGAAGGTTTGTTTATACTTTAATCTACACTGTGCTAGGATTTATAGTTCCGGTTACTTTTCAATTTATTGTGACAGCAGCGACAGTCATCACAATTGTCAAGCTGAGGGCCGCGATGACGTGGCGCAGGAAGTCAAGTTCCACTGCCAGTGACAGTGTCAGACATCAGGAGTCACTGACTGTCATGCTTGTCATCGTCTCGCTCATCCACATAGTGACGAACACACCGTCTGTGGCCTGGGAGTTAGGTCTGTATTTTACAGCCGATCTGTTTGCACCTCCGTCCTACTGGGAGCTTCTCAAACTTGTCAGCGCAGTGGCCAACGTGTTTCCCGAGATCAACAGCGCCGTCAACTTCTTCGTCTACTACCTCCGTTCGTCTCGATTCAGAAGCATCTTGCATCAATATCCCGCAATTCGGACCTTCGGGCATCGGCCTCATTCTCAGAAAGGATTAATGATAGAAAAAAACTGTGAACGAAGGCGAGCTGTCACGTGACGTTAAGAAATTCTAAGCTTGTTTTTTTTCCTCGGTATAATTATTATTAAACTGGCAAAGCAAAAAAGTACTCTAATTCAAAATCCATAAACGTCTTCTAAACATAAAAGGTAAGTAATTTAATATACGTAAATACCTTAATATGTAACAACGAAATTCGCTAATATTTAAAATCCTTGCTTTCTTTATTGTCTTTGACAAATGTTTTTTTAATTGTACACAAATTCAAAAAAGAAATCCATAAATATGGATAAGGGTGTACCACATACTGATATAATTCATTACAATTGGTTGTACGTAGCATAATTGGGATTTTTCTAAGAGAAAACATCTCTATATAAAACTCATTACAATGTTTTCCAAGAAAATTTTTGTTAAAAGTAAAAATAATCGCAACAAGGTGTGTAAAACAAGCTTAACAATTAACTTTTTACTTTAAAACTTATGAAAGAAAGTTTTTTTTTATTACTGTCACATGTCTACAGTACTTTCCTCTAAATGATGTAGCAGATGTCAGGATATTGTGTACACTCCATTGTCCATTTAACTACATGAAACTCTATCACTTAAGATATCGTTGTCTTCTAACTTTGAGGTATTAATACCAACAAATTATAACGAATTCTGCGTATTTTTAAACAAATAGAAGATAGGTATCTATTGTAAATAAAGTTTATTAATATGTTACAGCGAGCAAAGAATTAACGAAGTCAAGAGGATGACTAATTAATTGATTATCAATGCAACACCTTCATGAATTCACTCTCCATCCCTGTTTCTTGGAAATAATCCTCAACATCGGTAGTCATTAAAATATTGGAGAAAATCACCAAAACTCTGATTCTAAATGCAACTAACAGATTCTTGACCCGATTGGAATTTGCATATCCGAATGAATTGCTAGTGGTGCTACAATGTTTATCCTTCATATCTTTTTAACAACTGGAGAGACTAAAATAAGTTCAAAAACAATTAAACCTCTAGCAACTTTCAAATGTTATTGTTTGCGAATAAATGTTCTGTTTCAGTCCTGAATGTATAACTCTGTTTGGTGGATATGGATATGTTTTGATATTGTTTTGTACTTTTAAATCGAGCTGCACTGAATTGTCGTCCTATAGGATAAATAAAGTGTTATCTTATCTTAAATATACTCAGGGAAAGTAATTTATAAGCTCTCGGTAATGAATACCAGTGTTATTCTCCTTCATTTTTTTTCTCGCACATTTAGGCAATTCACTCACATTCGAGCATGTTGACTGTTTGTCAATGAGCCTCCACTGCTTTTTCTTGTTGCTGTCATAAATACGCACGCTCGTATCTTTATTAATGAAGACTTAGGGTTTGACTTTGAAGTCTTTATTTTCTTGTTTTGGTAATGTTATTTTCTTACTTTGGCAACTGTTACGTGCTTGTTCTCTTGACGACGATGTAACAAGTAAGTACAATTTACTTGTATTTCACTTGTCAGTTAAGAACAACAGTATAGTCTAGATCAGGGATGCCCAACCTACAGCCCGCGGGCCATATCCGGCCCGCGACGCAGTGCCATCCGTGCCGCGAAACTTCTGCCCACAGTGCAGGAAATCGGCATGTCAGTAATTAAAAAAAAAAACCCGAAAAAAACGAAAAAAGAGAAGAAGAAGTATTTATCCCCACGTAGGGGCGTTTCCCAATCTTTTTTTCGATGAACGAACATTTCGATTCAGTTCTCCGACTTGGTGTCTCTACGATGCAGCCAGACATTCAGAAGTTGGTTTCGGGAAAGCAACTTCAAATTTCCCACTAATTACTAAGTAATTAATGGTAAGTACAACTTCTTTCTAATAAAAAATGGTATCTGCTCTATTTTTTTTCTTTTTTGTATTTTTGAGGTGAAGTGGCCCGCGACACGGCTGTCCGAAATGGATATGGCCCGCAGGCCAAAAAAGGTTGGGCATCACTGGTCTAGATTATCTTGCGTTTCCCTGTTTTCTTTAGCAAAGGTGGTGTTTATTTATAAGAGCTGGGGTTTACATAAGTTGGTTCACTTCCAGAACTAAATCACACTTTACGCCAGTTTGATGAGTAATTTCCCATGCTGTCTTATGCTACTGAAAATAACTGACATTATAAAATCTTCTCCGCAGCCTGATTATACTTGATAACCTAAGCGGTAGCCGATAATTCTTTAATTTTTAATCATTCCCCAGTTGTAATAAGAATTAAATGGAAGTAAATTCCAGTCTCGAATCCACTCTACCTCAAAAACTCTTGAATAAGTTGAACTCTTTTCTCTTATTGCACCGTCACAATCTACAGCTCACGTATTTAATTGCGGCTAACATGCTTATCAGTCGACTATTGTACATAATTAATAGTTGTTTTCTGGTGTTGCCTTTCCCCTCTCCCCAAGCACAAACCCTTCTCATCGCTTTGTGCATCTAATTCCTTGGATCGAATTGTCCACGACATGAGTTGTATGGACATTTGACATACTTTGACTTAATTGGACATGTCAAAACATATTGACTGACTTTAGTGATTTGCTTTAGCATCAAAGGTGCTTCCAGTTAGAGGTGATTTCACGGCTAAAAAGGATGTATGGAAAAAGGAG
Organism: Pomacea canaliculata; assembly: GCF_003073045.1. Lineage (NCBI taxonomy): Eukaryota > Metazoa > Mollusca > Gastropoda > Architaenioglossa > Ampullariidae > Pomacea > Pomacea canaliculata. The sequence continues at coordinate 17,329,773 of NC_037595.1, forward strand.
AAAATTGAAGTAGATATACTGAATATAAATCTGAAACAATTTACAATCACTGGGTAAGGTCATTAAGATCAAGTTTACACTACGAAGATAAAGTTGCGACCGATTTTAGTTCAACATATTCGTGTTAATTAAATATCATTTTCTGGCTGTAAAGGTTTTGATACCTAGTGTGTATCTACTCATTTGCCAATCGTAACTTCCCCATGTACCAGTGGTTGTTAACCTTGTTTGAGGTACCGAACCCACAAGCTTCATATGCACAGTCACCGAACCCTTCTTTAGTGTCATCACGAATCGCGGGTGTGTCTTGACCTCCGTGGCGGAGGCTCCGCCGAACCCCTGAGACCGACTCACCGAACCCCTAGGGTTCGATCGAACCCCGGTTAAGAACCACTGCCATATACAGTATTTGCTCAGCAAGCGGGCAATCTTCATTGGATCTCTCTTTGACCACAACAGGTGAATGCATCGCGTAAAGAGAAAAAAGAATCCTTGTTCTGTTTGTTGTGAGAATGTTGTATTTGATGAGTTAATCGGTTCACTTAAGTTTTACATCATGGTGTATGCACTGAACTTCTGGCTGTTGACATTAACCTGCATATATCTCATCACCAGTTCTCTGGTTATGACAAACATTCGCAACAACCATGCTATAATACTGTGCTATTGACTTTAAACTTTCGATGGCAGATACAATTTTGCAGCTTAATTATTTTAAACCTTAGTGTGTGTTTTAGTTTTTAGCTGCCAAAGGCACCACGCCCAAAAAGTCAATAAGAGCTTGTCTCGGTGTACAGATTGTCTTCTTTCAGTCGAAATTTCCATGATGACTATGAGTCAGTACCGGCAGGTAAGCCACCACCTCGAGTGGTAGATTGACAGTAGTCACTATAATGACTATAGAGATGGTGCCGAGCTTTCGCAGAAAGGCAATAGATCGATAAATCATTTTCATGTTCTAAAAAGGGAAAAAAAACCACATCTTCACCGGATGCTGTGTATTTTAGTTGTAGGAATCAACAACTTTTCTATGCTGGACCAGGAGTCTTTCTTATGTCCTTTCTCGTACGAGTGAGAACTAAATGTTTACTCTGTATCTTTATTTGATTGTGTACATCAGGATGTAAACTGCAAACATGAGGACATTTATATATTTGTGAATGTTTTGTGTCTCTTTAGTAACACAAGTAGAGTCCAAAGTCGTTTCTTGTCTTAAAATTGTGGCTAAGGAAGAGACCGGATTGAAGGCCGGTAGAAGCATGATCGAACAGATCATCAAAAGTTAAATGTACAGTAAAGATTTGTACAGCAACTTCATTTACTGTATCTGTATACAATTAATTCTTTGTAAGTGATACTACTCATATAATGTCGTACGACTCCGAGACCTAGTCCTTGATAAGAATACAATAGGGAAGGATCCAGGCAATAAAAAAATGTTTCAGGAGACTACTCCTGATCTTATGGAAAACGATCTTATGTTAATTGGTCTTATTAGTAATTATTTATTTCTATTATAGCTTTATCTTAAATTGTAGCCTAGTCTAAATTATTTATAGAAAAAGTGAGTATTTGTCATTGGCTACTTCGGATTAAAATCTGTGTATAAACAAGGTTTACTCGTGTTTTCAGACAAAAAGAAAAAAGTGTAAATTTTATTATGTAAAAATACTGACCGCAAATGTAATAACAGAACGCAAACGAATCGTTGACATAATGTCAAACAAATCACAAACATGCTACGTCACAAAACCTTTTAATTTTTTTCTATATATTAGCAATAACTAATATGTTTATATTTACATTAATATTTACATGACATACTTTTGTATCTGAGTGTTATAGTGATGTAAATATTTATTTAAAGTTATGAAAAATGTATAGCATAATTAAATTGTACATAACTGACATAACTTTATTACAGAACAGTTGGCTATATTGACCAAAGTACTTTCTTGTAACCTTGAGTTTAATAAAATATATTTTACGACGACTAGCAAAACTTGTCTCGAAGTGCCAAAGTACAAACCTAGACAGAAATTATTTGTGTTTAGAAAAAACTGAAACGATATTGTTTTTACGCATAGAATAAAACTATGAAAGGATTATGAAAGTTTTCGCGATCTATGAAAGTCCGCATTTTACATTAAAAATAAGATTAAGTTATCTAATTGTGTAATGTTTCTATTTCAAAGGAAACTCAATTATTTACTTGTAAACAGAGTAGTAGCATACGAATATAGGGGTTCTTTGTGACACAGAAGCAAGAACCCTTCGTTTGTTCTTTAAGAGTTTTTAGAGAATGTATTGGTAGAAAACTGTAACTACATTTCTTTCGGGGAATGGAAGGGAAACCAGCAATAGCAAGAGCGAAGTCAAAGCTGATAATGGTACCTAGTTTGGCGAGAAAGTGCTTCCACCAAGAGGCGATTTCGCACTTCGAGGCAAGAGGAAGAGGGAAAGAAACCGGAGCTGACAGACTTGCAAACGTGTGTGAGATACAGAGTGGCGAGGGACGAGATGTGAACCCAAAGTCTCTCACTGCAGTGGTGAGAAACAAGTTCACTACATGTACAGGATTATAACTCGGGGACGTGAAAATCTTTATGTACTTACCACTCACCTTCCGAAAAAAGTCTGCAACCTGGACTTTATCTGGAAAGCAGCACCATGAGACTATGGACAAAGAACTTTTCGTTCGTCTAGAGCAAGTTGAAGCTAGATACTTTTGCGCTTTCGATGCGTGATCGCTGGAAGGTAACATTAAACTTGACAGTTTTGTCCTGTAAGCAATGCATTTGAATCTCTCTAGTACTTTTTATGAGAATACAGTAAAAACTTGTCAAGTAAACAGTGCCAAGCAGACTGTATCTTTGAAACTATGGAATAATACAAGCAATATTGCTAGTAGTTCCCTTGTTTACGTGTTATTTTATATCATTCTTTTTCGAATTATTATACTCACTGATACTATGGTATCATCGTGCAGTGCTGCTTCATGCCGAAAATGAAACTACTAAACCAGCATAGAGTGTATTAGTGAAGAATCCTCGATGTCCAAATGAAAGCAGAGCTTTTATCTGGCTTCTGTTAAGCTCTGCTGTAAATTAATTAACATTATTAGCTCTGTAGAAAGTTATAAAATCAGTTGATACAGAACGAAAAAAAAGTCCTAATCTGATCGAATTCTGATGGCATCTAGAATAAAACAAAGTTTACAGTAAAATCGTAAATAAAACGATCTTTGACATTTCTTCTGAGGGATTTTCAAAAGGTCCGTTCGAAGAAGAATTCAATATTGTAGACCTAATTAGGACGCGGAATTAACACCCACACGTACACACGCACGCACACGCACAGAGCACGAGTTTGTGAGATATATAGAGAGACAAACATCGACATCAATATGCATGATGAGAAGTACGAACAGAAAGAAAAAAGCCTTGTGAATATTCTGCACGTTCCTGAAGCTAATGATTAAAAAAAAATATTTTCCTGTATTTTTTTAATTCTTGCTACAAGAATAGGAAGATAATAATATGTTGCTGCACTAACTACGAGGAAAAAAAGAATAAAGAAAACGTTATTCTTTTTTTAATACGGTTTTAATATATTTTGATACACTTCCATGATACACACACACACACAAGCGCACTCTCATATTGACACTGTCACTCTCCATGCTAACACATACATTAACACACCCAGAAACACTTTTTTTAAAAATTTGTCCTATATTTCTAGATAAATACAGTGTGATTAATGAATTCAGAGAACAAACAAGAAATGCCATTGCAGCCTTAGTATACAAGTTTTAAGTAAAACATAAGATATGTTTGAATACTGTGAGCAGTCTGAAATACTAGCGAGCTTTTTCTGATTAGTGTACATAAGATGTGAACTCTCTCTCCACATATTTACATGTTACCTGATGGATTCGTTTTTAAATATTTCTGTGACGGCATGATGGATGTGGGGAGACAGGCGAGTATAGTCAGCAGTGAGACTCGCTATCTCTTAGAAGTCATCTTCCATGCCGGAATAACGACTCCGTGTGTCTGGTGGGTATCCTGGCCAACCTCATGAACTGCCTCGTCTTCTGCAATCAGGGCTTTGCAGGATCGAACTAGCCTTTGTCTTTTTTCTTTTTCCTTCGTAGACGCCGCCTACCTTATTGGCACTTTAGTAGGAAATCCTCTGAGTTTTTTTCTGGAATGGACATCGGCATCGCCTCTTTGAGAAGTTCTACACACACGTGTACATTGTGATTGTAGGTGTCTCGTACGGCTTGCGAGCTACATCTTTTCTGATCACCATGGTAATTGCTGTTGAAAGGTGTGTTTGTGTACTTTTTCCTTTCCGGGCTTCCAAACTAATAACGACGCGTTTTATGGGTACATGTCTCATAATATTTTTTGTGCTTCCCCAAATTTGCTATGTGACAATGCCCCTGTCCTACTATGGTGGCATAGTTATAAAATACGGTACAAAGACAAGAGTCTTCTACAACACGAGGTTCTATATCAATAATGAAACTTTCATTAAAATATTTTTAAACACTGTCCTCGGGTTCGCAATACCTGTTGCTGTCTTTAGCATCGTATCCATAGCAACATGCTTGACGGTAATTAAACTAAAAACGGCTTGAGGTGGCGAGAAGAAAGAAGTACGGGGGTGGCGAGAGTTCGATTCCGCAGAAGAAGCTGACAGTGATGCTGATGGTGGCAGCCTCCGTCTACATCGCCACCACCCTGCCTTTCGTAGCCCGGGAGATGTGTTTACTGTGTGGAGCAGCGACATCAACACTCCTCGCTACTTCGACCTCTTCATCACTGTCAGCGTCGTCGTCCGCCTCTTGCCGCAGATCAACAGCTCCATCCACTGCGTCATCTACTATCGTCGCTCCTCCAGGTTCAGGCTGCACTTCCACAACATCATCAACCGGGTCACAAGGAAACTGTCGGTGTCTGGTCAAAAGAAGGTTGCTACTGTAATAAAATAATCTATTAAAAGTATGATTTGATCTACATACTCTTTGTGAATTTAGGTTTAATGCAAAGTACAAGTAATTCAGTTATAGTAACTTTTATTTATCGTCATTATTTCACATCACTTATAATAAACTGTGCATGGATACCTAGTGAAGGATATTACGATGCCATTTTATGAGCTTAAAAAGAAAACAATGATTAAAGACAACCCTACTATTAGGAATCATACATTTTTTAGGAAAAATGTTTTAAAATAAAATCTTTACCTGTGTCCGTAGCTACCTCAGCCTGTTACTATAAAGATAACTTTGACATTTCTAATCACCTTAAAATAAGACGATAGAACGTTTATCACGTGCAAAGTTAAATCTGCCCCTTTCGTAGCAATGCTTCTGTTAAAGTCCATTTGTTTTGTGTTACCCGTAAAAATTCGAAGCACCTGGTCTACAAGACTTATTTCTCCTCTCAGTACAAGCAAGAGCAGTCCACGTGACTATCAATGCAACATAAATGGAACTACAAGGAACTTACTTGTTGTAAGCCTAATGGCACTCCTGCACCAAATATCTCAACTCTCGATATTAATGTTATTGTTTTGCGATCCTTATTAAGAAATCTGTCTGTAAGTACTGTTCATGGAAAAGGGTAGAATCATGTACTTAAGTTATTGACCTGGTCGAGCTGTCGTTAGTTGTTTTCGATCTCTGGTTTGTTTACGCTGGCTTTATTGTTTTAAGTGTGTATCTTCATTTCACTTGCATTTTCAATGCAGTTGGTTTTGATGATTTCTTTATCGGTTTTCTATAGCTGATTTTAGCTTTCATTCTTCCGGTGTATTATTTTACTAATTTTTACTTCAAAGTGGACACGAGATTTCCTGTTTTCGTTTTCAATTCTTTTTTACGCCAAAGAAGTTCATGTGCTTCATTCGAAACCCAAGGTAGTTTTTTTCTTTCTTTGTAATATCTGATTCTTTTAAAGATAGTATCTACATGTTTAAAGTCGAAAATTTTCGCAAACTTTAGGCAGCTTTTCCAGCAAAAGGACTTCATAGATTGTGTAAAAGGCTAGTCACCTTCAGCTTCAAAATTTAACTATTTAATACTAGGCTATCGGAAACTATGTCGCGTTCTATGTGGATCTTGTTTTCCTTGATGATGCTAGAAATGTCTTCATAAAGGAGGAAGTAGATGTCATTATGGACCAGACCATGTAGCGTTTCCGTCCTTGACAACTTGTGGCGATATAGGAGACTGGTTAGTGGGTCTTTTACAGACTCGGTGGTCCTTGGCCATTACTAATAAGGAAATAGGCTGATCTTGGCTTTAAAGTCATCAACAGCGACTAAAATTAACTGGCATCTTCAAGTGAGGTTTTAATAGAGGTGAGCTGTTAGCGATTACACTGGAACAAATCTGCTGTTTTCAAAATACGCTTTTTCAATAACAACGGTAAACTACATACGTCTTTATTTCGGTAAATTGATTTTACTCGATTTAATCTCATTAAAGCAGACTGTGTATTGTATATGTTTTACCTCTTTGCCAAATACGCTGTCAAGCGATGACACTTTGCCAGCTTTTTTTGCTTTTTCAGAAGTACACTTTTCCTGCAAAATCGGTACCCTAAACACAGAATCCACCAACCAAAATAGTTCTATTTCTTGTTAAACGTATATCTGATTCCATTCAGTCGTTTGTCACCATTAGAAACCACTATACGGTAATAGATTGCCACAAGCACAGAGAAAATTGCCACAAATAAAAAATGCTTTTATACCTTCTGCAATTCAAAGTACCCCCATGAATTTATCGGTTTCAAATGAATGAAAAGAATATATTTAGAGAAAAAATAAGTTTTATGTAAGGTTAAATTACAACTTTTTTCCACCAATACATTTTCAAACAACGCTGAGCTACTAGCGAAAACTTTTTTTCCAAAGGAACTTCACGAGTGAAACCCTTATCTATACAACTCTCACATTCCATTTTTATTGGTCGAAGGCCAATTTGTAACTTACACTCTACCAACACATTGATATGATAGCAGGCACTACATATTAATAAGACCTTACCAGAAGGTAAGTAATATGCTTCTATATATATATACATGTAAAAGGGAAACCAGAAACTGACAAGATTAGTGTTGTAGGTCAAGAAAATAAAACAGATACTCAAAGCCTGGTGCGAGCAAAGGACACCAATCGCTCCCCAGGGAACGAAAAGGCGCATACAGGTAGAGAGATTGCAAAACTATACGTTGATTATTGTCACTTAAATGTGGCTGAGGGAACAAAACAAAAAAATTCCGAAAAAAAAACTTAAACACGCAAACAACCCAACACATCAATAAAAATGACGAGAGAGAAGTACACGATTGAACGGGCAAAAAATATCCTCTCCTTGACGACATCAGTCGAGCACCATTCCTGGAGATACAGGCCACGTCAGAAGCATTTTACTAGGGAAAATAAAAAAAATCTTGTCAAGGCTAGCTTGGGCAGATAACTCTAATCAGGAGTGGTACCAAATAAAAAGAATTCACTTAAGTGCTTGTTTGCTTGTGCAAATGCGGCGTTCGTCTCTCGCTGTCTCCGGGCCCGTGTAGAGTCAGGGTCTACTATATGTGTTCCCAGTCTACCTATTCTAGATCCTCTCGGAAGTGAGCTTCTGCCTAGGCCACCCTCTCTAAGATTCAAGCCTACTGGCTCGGTCATGTCACTGCAATCAGTGATGGCGGCACACTACCAGATGTCGACCCTCAGAGGTCAGTGACCTAATGATCACAAAAACCGTCCAGAGAAATGGAAAAAAAAAATGAAGATGATGACAAGAATGACGATTCAAGATGATTGAAGATGAAAATTGGAGAAGATGAAAACGAAGAGCCCAGTGGCTTGTGATTCGTAATTTTTGTTGTTCACAGAAGACACATGAGAGAAACGGTTGCCTAGAATTCGTGCCACAAAAAACCATAGCAAACATGCTGCATTGGGTTGTCCATGAACATGTTTCTGTCATCCCAATAATTTATGCATCCCGTCCATCCCACGATCTCCACAATCGGACACACAAAACCACCTTTTCGGCGGCTACTTCGATTTCAGTGAGATTTAAATCCTTGCAGTAATTTTGCGTATCGAATGGGAAATACTGTGTGCCGCGTTTCCCATGGATTCCCCATGGATTCACAACACCTGTATATCATGCCGCTGCAACGACGACACAAGCCTAGTTAGCCGGAACCTGGCCGACCGGTAATAGTTACCTCCTACCCACGTCAATATAAACCTGCAAGGGAATCATACCTACAGTGTTCACACCTAAATCACTTAGTTTATTACTCGGCTCACTAGTCCTGATGTTTCCCGAACACAAGACATAACGACGTGTGATAAAAGTATAATACTAACAGATTTACTTAACATAAAGAAAGTTAAATATATACAAAACAACTTGTCTAGAGGGTGTTCCTGTACTCTTTGTGCTAAAATCTACTTTCAATATTACGGTGCTGTTACTCCTCGTTATTATTCCATTACCTCTCACATGCTACGCATCAACTTATCTCAGTTGTTACTGCTCCTCTCACAATTTCTTGGATGTCATTGTTTGTTGTTAATTGGAGATCAGTACTTGGGTTGATAGTCACTGAAAGCCAATGAATTTCCCTCGTAGTTGTTTTTCCGAACTGTCCGTCGTCCTTCCCGCTCGATCTGCCAACCACATCCGACAGCGACGACTGCTCTCCCGACGACACACTATTATTATAATATAATAATAAAATGGTAACATATTAATTTGTGATGGGTATCAGTGCAGCAGCTGGCGGTAGCTTGTGTTGCCAATGTTAATTAAAGCTCTTCAAGCTTTTCACTACAAGTGTGAACAAATGTAGACAAATATATACACAATTTCAACAAACATACACAAATCCAGGAGGAAATGTAACCGCCCTGTTCCCATTAACGAGCGGCGCCGTGTAGTAAGCTCTGTGCGTAAATAAATGAAAACATGAGGAGGGAACTCGTAGCCTTTACAAAATGTTCCAGTATGTATTACTTCCCTTTAATAAGTGGGGGGGGGGGGGTCACCAAACAAGTATTTTGTTATGTTTGAAAGTGGGAAAAAGATTCTCTAGGTCAAGCGTCATGTGGAAGTCGGTTACCGGATTTCCCAGTTTAAATTTGGTACTCAGCCGAAAATGAGAAGAGAACAGTAGGTAATATTTAAATTATACTGTAGATTCTAATAAAATATATATTTGTTGCCACCTTATGTTTGAACATATTCTGTAAATATTTTTGTTACTTTTAACGTTTACCTATTTCTCGATTTGTGACTTCTCTGTCCCTTGCAGTTACAATCTCTTGAGTTTGCTACAAGAAAAGAAAACCAATAATTCTGAAATTCACATGTAATAAATGTTTTCAAATTGCGACTTTAAAACAGTGTTCCACAGAAAATTTTCTGTATTGCAGATTAATATAATATCAAAAAACAAAAAAAAAAATTTCATTCTCAGAAATTCTCCTCCACGTCAAGAATTTTTTTGCAGAGGGGAATTTTCGTCGCTGTGTACGGGAATAGTTAACTGAAAGACAAAGAGACCTAACAGACGAAATAGGAAGAGATGAAAGAGAAGAAGCAGCAGCGAGAGAATAGACAACAACTCACGGCTGACACTGACAACACAGCTAACATCTCCAAAAGCATTTAATAAACATAGATACTAATTACTGCAAAAACTAATCATGATGACATTTAAAATTTAATATTCTAACCCGCTATAGCAATACCACCTTACAAAATATATCTTCTGGTATAATATTTTAATTTTTAAGTGGTCTGCTACAATGTACAATTTTCTTCTTAAATACAACTACTTTTATAGTTTTACATTTCCATGGTAAAAATAAGCAAACGACTTTTCCACTTCACTAGCTCTGCCGTTTGAATTTATCTGACAACTTATATGAGCCGTGACTACGTTGGACGTATTCTAGTCTTTCAAATTCACAAACTTTATTTAATCAATAGTCTCATTAGGAAAAGGTTACAACAAAAGATGAATTAGGTTTAAAACATTGCTAAGCCTCCTTTTACTTACTTGTTGCACTTTCCATACCTAATTGTTGTCCAGTCGAATTTTGCTACGGTTTCAATTTCCTGGGATAAGGAAACGTAAAAAAAATAAATAAATAAAAAATAACTGTCCAATTAACTACCATGTTCGAACGCTAATTAGAAGATGCAATTTAAATTTAAAATATTTTTTTTTTTATAATACAGAACTAATTTTCTTGCATATCTGTAAAATGCGTTTCGAACTTGCAAAAGGTAATTATAATGTTTCATTTGTTCTCCTATCGTTATTTTTTCCTATTTCATATTCTTCGGCATATTTTTTTTTATTTTGTTACTATAATCCTTGAGATTTTTAAAATCGACAAGAAGTTATTAAAATCGAGCCTCAGAAAAAAAAAAATGAAGAGGTCTTTGTTCAGTGCCAATGATTTAAAACCCTATTATCGACACTACTTACTAGCAGCAGGCTATATATCTTTTGTCTGCTGACTACTTCAACAGGTAAAGCTCCTCAAGATGAACAGCTCTGCCAAATGAAAGGAAAATTTGACAATAATGGCAATTTACAATGGACATCTAATTTTTATCGAGAAATCCGTCAAATTATCGAGGCTGTGTTTTACGGCGGTGTGTCCTCGGTGGTGTGTGTCATAGGCATCCTGACGAACATCTCAACTGTGTGGTCTTTGGGTGCCAGGGACTTCCAGGACCGATGAACCTCTGTCTCTTCTCTCTCGCCCTCGTAGACCTCTCTTACCTACTATGTGCGGTTGTTATGTACCCTGTAGGTTCTTTCATAACCTTCGGGAACGAAAGGATTGGCGATGAATACCAGACGAAAATTTATCACGGCTTTGTTCGGAGTTTCTCTCGCCTTGCGATCAACCTCGCGGTTTATCGGTGTCATCATCGCCGTGGAGAGATGTGTGTGCGTCGTCGCTTCGCTCATTGCATCAACGATAATGAGGACAAGCGTCATGGCGATAACCATTGTCATCGCTTTTGTCCTTTTCAGTGTTGTTATATTTTGATTCCATTGTCTTACCAAGCGCATATGGTCGTAGTAGGAGAAGACACGTTTTGGATGTATATAGAAACACAATTTGTAAAAGACAACAAAACTTTAGTTCGTGTCTTGGCATACACTGTGCTAGGCTTTGTAGTTCCAGTGACTACTCTTTTTATATTGTTAGCAGCGACTGCCATCACGGTCATCAAACTCAGAGCCGCCATCAGGTGGCGGAAGAAGACAAGTTCTGGCACTGCCAGTGTCAGTCAGCAGGAGGCTCTGACAGTCATGCTGGTCATAGTCTCGTGCATTCAAATCGTTGCCATGGCTCCCTCGGTAGCTATGGAATTAACTTTATGGTTTATTGCAGACCTTTTTGATTCTGACACGTTTTTTGATGTTCTTAAAGATTCTTAGTGCAGTCGGAAACGTGTTTCCATTAATAACAAGCTGTCTAAATTTCTTTGTCTACTATTGTCAGTCTTCTCGATTTCGATGCACTTTAAGGCATTTGTCAATCAAAAAAATACATTACTTGACTGCTTTTGTATCCTCGAAAGAAAATATAAGGACTGAATTCTAATGTGGACATATTGTGGTGAAATTCTCGCTTGTAATGTTAATAATGTAGTGTTAAATAAAGTAACAAAAAAGGAAAAATTCTATTAAATACCGCTGTTCCTGCAAAAGTTAAGATGGAGCATACCAGTGCTTGAGAATTTTTTTTTCAAAGAATATAAAAGTGATGTATAACTATATACGAGTCTAAGCGACTGACATGAGTGCAGTGTGTATTGTTTCGTTGGTGGAAAATGCGACAACAAATTATTTTGTGTGGTATCAGTCAAACTATACTAAGTATTCATTGCTAGTAATAAGTTAGTAGTGATCTGGACATTATGAGGGCATAGTCGGTTATGTTTATTAGGAATATAATAGCGCCTCTTTCATGTTTTTACTGTGTTTTTGTCTGGTAAACTCTCCCAGAAATCCACGTAACAAACTACTTAAATTTTTTAAAAAATCAATATTTGTTTAAATAAAATTCAAAGTGTGCGCGCATGGCGAGATGTTTGTCCAGCCTTTATGACGGCCACTTTTTCTTTGATAAAAGGAAACATTGAGGGGCTCCACTCATGTGAATGTTAAAGATTAAGATTGAGAGAAAGACTGTATTTTGCTGCATGTTGCGTGTCCTTTGATTGACTTAAATTGTAACTCTATTCAATGGGGCAGCTAAATTTAATAATGCTTTCGTATTGTAAATAGGATAAATGCAACACGATACAAATAATAAATTGCAACTATCATTAAGAAAACCAGCCCTTGAGAGAGAAAAGAAAAGTTTAAAATTATGATCTATCTCGCAGCTAAATATTTTGTTAGTTAAACAATTTAGTAACCTGTCAACTAGTAATAAAGTGCTTATTTTACAGTTTTATTTGTATTTAATATTTTCATAAAATGGCCTGCATTTCTAAAAAGTACACAAAATACTGAAAATAATAGAGTAAAAAAGTAAAAGATTGAAATAAAAGTGCAAGAGCAGACATTATTCAGGGAATATGATGCCGTCTGAATACATTATTTAATGTGCTATTGACGGCTAAGGTTTGCTCACTTTTTCATGGATTTACCCAGTACAGAATAAAAACTTACAATTAAAATATTATATACATATATTTTAAATGTTGACTTCGTGATTCCCTGATATTTCATTAATATTAACAGTCGTACATGAAGATTTGCTGCGTTTGAGCGCCAGTTTGGCTGTGAGTACTAGTCTATTTCCCCGATCGCACCTGATATACCTTGCATCCCGCAGTCAGCTACATACGAAAGAGAAGTAAGGATCCCGCTTGTTGGTTTGCTTTTGTAACAACACTGACCTCCACTACCTACATCTCCTCTCGAATGTACGGTTGATAGTAATTAAGAGCTGCCCAGTGTTCTCATTCACTGCATTTCGCTCACCCAAGCTCTCTGGCAATAATGAGAGTACAGCGAGTGCCTCATCATAAATAGATGTTGTATGGACTCTAGTATTCTGTACACTTGACATTCCACTCCAGACCCTCTTAAACTGTGATAGTGGAAATATTCTTCCCAAGGTTCATAGGGTCATGAAAGTAAGGACACCCTCTAAAACGTTTTAACGCCAAATAAATTCCTTAGATTATAGTAGGGTTCGTCAGTCTTACTGATTTGTCAACTAAGCACCGAGGATATACACAACAAGTGAGCATCAATACCACATAACAAGCTATATTTGATCATTGCTCCTCGTGATCATACCGGGCCATACCTCCCTGCTCTCAGTCGCTCCCACCCAGTATGTGAAAGATAGCGAAAGAGTGAGAGAAAACGAGATTTGATGCTAGAATTATCTAAAATCTGCCAGCGCTGTTATTTTATTGAAGTAGTTTTAATTATTTATTTTAGTTTTATTACATGTCTGAAAAGGAAATCCAGAGATGCGTATATTATATATCTGACTGTTGTAGTTAAGCTTTGTCTATCACAAAGGGAACATGTCGTTTTGTTTTGAAAAAGCATTTAGGAAGTGCCTTGCTCTTCTTATCAAATGTAATTGTCAACTCTTTGTTCTATGTCAAGTGTAATAAAATCACATAAACGTTTTCTACAGTTTCTATTATTCATGCTTATACCAACTTCCCAACTGTGTCCGTCATGTCTAATAATTTATGCTAGTAAAATTATGTAAAAAAAGGGACGCAATCTCGTAATTTTGGCTAAGTATATCACTTTCAAAAGAGTTACAAAAGACAGTAATTGAAAGATTTATAAGTTTTTTCTTGGTGAACTTTTTTTGTCAAAATAAGATACAGTGACTTGAGAGCACACACCAAACTGCTAGCAATGTTTTCTTATGATTAAGCCTATTTCTGACATCTCTTTTGTCATCATAACTTATGTTTACCGTAAATTTCAGTCTATTGACCCCACCTGTTTATAAGCCACACCCGCTATTTTTTTAAATCTCTATTTTCTCTGAAAAAACAGCCATAGACATCGAAAACATGAAAGCTGCACTGTAAATATTTTCTCTCGTTTTTTAGGCATGATGAGGGTGTGTGCTTGAGCAAATGATCCGAATGCTTTAGTTGTATGTCTCTTTGATGTTTAAATGTGATCAGTTGACACTGGAACATGAAGTTCATCAAAAAAGTAATCGGGATCCGGACATCGCCTCATCGCAGGGTATTAAGCTGGGGACAACAGTCACACCACAGTCCTGGTGTGTGACTAGTAAATTCAACTAAACATCTGACTAATCATCACAGCGATGATCAACTGTGCGTGAAGCTATATCAATATTTTTGACATAAAATTTGACACACATAATTTACTTTGGATTCACAAGAAAATGGGTTTTCTCTAGAAAATAAAGAATTTCTTTCTCTCAACTTCGAACTCGATTTACTATTTTGAGTTATCTTACTCTCATGTTTACGTTTAAGTTTATATTGTTAAAACACTTTGTGCATATATAGGTATAAAAATCAATGGTCAAGACCAGGACTCAATGCGATAAAATATTAAATGTCATAATTACTTTTATGCTTGAGCACTTTGTAATTTAACTAAAATTGAATATACCTTAATGATCATAGACATTTTCAATCTATTTACTACTTAAACATTATTAATTACTTACAGTCTTCGCCAAATTTAACATGAATGTTAAAAATGTAAGGAGGCTTGTTCTGACAGCATGATAAAATGTTGACATAAGTAATTGCTGCAAGTTCACAGTCCGTCTTCTTATCTATTAACTAGTAGCAGAGGAAAATGTTGGCAGGATGAAAGCAGAGTTACTAGAGGAATACATTCATACAGCAGCCCAATAAACACACACACACACACACATCGTTTTATTTGGAAAAGTGGGCTACCAGTTGAAAAAAATTATGAAACAAAGTTATTGACAAAGTTTTGCTGTGTAATGTGAACAGACAGATACGTAGTAAAAAAAATTCTATAAATAAAAACTAAAATATTTACTATTTGGTATCCTAAGTAATCAATTTTCTGTATAATATATTGCTCTATTTTCCTTGTCACTGTACGTTTTAAATTAGGTTCATTGCTTTTCTCTGTTGGAAAAATCTGTTAATGATTTATGCTCTCGGCTTTACTACATCTATATAATTATATCAAAACTAAGTAGTTGGTTTGTTTTTTGTTTTTTTTTGTTTTTTTTTTTTTTGCATTTATGTTTAAGATTTAGGGAACCTCAATCTGCTAGATGCATTCGTGATAATATTGGTGAAAATTATTTTTTATAAAGTTCCACGCGAAATGAAGACTATAACATCTTGGTATCCAATCTCCCTTTCGGTAACTTCATTAATCGTACAACCTGCCAATGTTCTAAATTGCTACGACAAGGAGAAAGCTTTTGAAGTTTATTATTTAAATACTGTGATAATAATCAGAAGACAGTTTCAGCAACACAAATAAACAAGGGATTTCAATGTTAATCAAATTTCTGAAATTTGGAGAATTATGAGTGAGACTACTAACTTATCAATGACTGGAAGCCCACAATATAATAGAATGGAGTATTGACACCCGCAGGTTGATGGACGCAGTTCTATGTGTGGGTCTCACCACACTGGTGTGTCTCATCGGTGTCCCCGCCAATGTCGTCAACTGCCTGGTGTTCTGGAGTCAGGGCTGCGAGATCGAATGAACATCTGTCTCTTCTCTCTGGCTCTTGCAGACTGCGCCTTCCTCACTTGCATGCTCCTTCTGAATCCGTGAGCGTGTTTATTGAGTGGTGGGATGAATCAACCTTTGAAATTTTGTTTAGAGATGTGTATATGGCTGTGGTAGGTATCGCCTACGGGTTTCGTTCTACATCCTCTTTCATCACCATGGTGATCGCGGTAGAGCGGTGCGTGTGTGTATCTTTCCCTCTCCGAGCTTCTGCTCTCATCAGCTCACGAGTGATTGGGATGCTTATTGCCTCAATTTCTGTCTTTTTCAGGTTTGTAACGTACTTCTTCCCCTCTCTCACTATGGTAGTGTGAGTATTATTCAAGGACAGAGGTACAGAGTGGTTCTTAGCACTCAGTTTTTTATTAACAACAAAACAGTTCTTAAGATAATAAGAAACAATTTAATTGGATTTGCGTTTCCATTTAGTGTTTTCTTTGTTGTTTTAGTAGCGACAACAGTTACGATAAGAAAACTAAACTCCGCCTTCAAATGGCGAGAAAAGACAAGTTTTTTCGAGAATAACAATTCCAGCAACCAGAGGTCGCTGACAGTGATGTTGGTGATTGTAGCCTGCGTGTACATCGGGACGATGCTGCCGTTTGTCGCACGGGAAACAGTTGTCGTGATGTCCAACACTCTCGTCGGTTCTGTCTCAACACGAACCTCTTCATCCTACTGAGCACGCTTGCGGACTGGATTCCGCAGATAAATAGTTGTGTTCACTGTTTTATCTACTACTCTCGTTCTTCTCGTTTTAAGCTGCATTTACAGCAAATTTTAAGACGTGGTTGCATGTTTAGTGAACACATTACTGTCGGTTAATTAAAACAATAACATCTCAGATAACAGTAAAACGATATTTGAAATGTGCCTTAAGTATAAAAATAATGAATGTACTGTTAAGAAATATATATTGAGATACTTTTATACTGAAACTAGTGTTGACTTTACAGATTTGACATCATTAAACTTTTCATCATGTTTATCAAGCCCCTAGTTTGTCATAAACAGTCATCTTATTTTATTTGCTAATGGCCAGTAGAAAAACGCAGTTCAAGGGTAATGTGTTTCCTTTATCTCCTCTTTCTATCATCTCTCTTACCATCTTCCTTATGGTTTCATTTAGCTGAAGTTTCCATTACACTGACTAGCATCCATGCCCCTAACTCTCCTGGTAACTCATATTTGTCGTTCTAATTATTCAGTTCTTCGGATCAGAGCTCGCAGACACTACTATAATATCTAGGCAGCAAAATTGCCTGTCATATCTTCACTATGTTCACACCACATAAATGACAATCTTCTTAGAGCTAAGAACTCCGACTGCTTTCAAATAATAAAAAAAATGCTACACTATTTCTGAACTAAACTTCACCGGCTGTTTAACCCATAATTAGTGGTCGTGAAATATAAAATATTCTCCGCTACACTCTACCCAACACCTGTCAGAAATATGAGTCCTTAGGTTATTACCCATTGTGTTCTTAAAAGACGTTTAGCTAATGTTATTCTCTTCAGGTTAAATAATTTTTACCCGTTTGTAGTACTAAAATATTGTATTGAAAATACACATTTACTATCAATATTAGTTTGGCATTTTGCTGTACTTGTCTTTCATTGTCACTTCAATTTTTATTTCGCAAAATTTAGTGGTGGTCCTAAAACCTCGACCTTTTAGGTGAATCATTGCTAAGAAAGAATGAGTCATGAATACAACTCTTACAGTTACTGCTACCACCATGTTTGTATGGTTTGTAAATATCATGGAAATAGGTGATGTCTTCTTTGTCTTTATTGTTATAATAGTTATAATATATATATAAACACCTAAACCTTAACATGTACGATAATTATATACTATTTTTTAGATTAATTTATTTGTTTTTGTTCGGTAAAGATGTTCGGTTTGGACAGATCATCATGAAGGCAGCACACTACATTTGGGAAACAGGTAGACCAAAAACCGTTTATCCACTTGTACTAAATTGTAGTCAGAAGCTGACAAAAGAACAGACGAATCCGCGAGCTTTTAATACACAAAAAAACGATTGCCGGAGGATGCCTAAATCATGTTCCTTTAGTTATCAAGTAGCTCAGGTTCTTACAGACTACAAGACGAATACATATTCATAATAATTCGCCTCAACACAGCGTTCTGAAGGCAACGAAGAGGTAAAGGATATAGGCAAAGTTTACATTCGGGGCACTTTCCACGATCATACATCATAGTCAACTCTGACAAAGTATGAAGATTATATACTTCTCGCACTCTCTTCTACTGTTGCAATAAGGTTCTAGCTCTAATGTTTCGGTTCAATTCTCTGAACTTGTGCTTCTTCGATTTGTTCACCTACAAATCTCTTCATCTTCATCGTCATCTGAAGGGGCTCGTCGAGCTTTGAGTGGTGCGTGTGGTGTGTGTGTGTAAAACGTGCGTGTGCAAGGTAAGTGTACGTTCGTCATATTACAATCAATTGCGATTTTTAGTATTTTAATATATCCAAGTTTATTGACATTGATGAAAAATATGCTCTGATGTTGATATAAGCGTATCTGTGATATAATATTTATGACAACAGGAGGCAAATAAATACGAGTGTAATACGTTGTACGCATACTCACCTCCTGGGTGTATACGATAAATTACAAACACTTAACACTAATTACATCTGCTGGTCAGTTTCTCGACACCATCATCTATCCATTGACCATCTTCATTTACAAGTCTACACTTCGATGGTGTCGTCACTAGTTTAGAAATTACATGCTCGTGTTCTCCCAATCAAAATAATCACATCCTTTAGCTCTACTGCTCGATGGTAACTGTACTGAACAGAGAACAAATCGGACATAGGTCAAGAATTAGAAATTAGGAGAAAAATTGTTTTCACATTAGATACAAACAAGTACAAACCAAAGATATATTTTACTGAAATATACATACGAATTTGAATATTACTTTTTTCTTTTCATTTTTGGTTGTGTAAGTCATAATCCATGCTGAATTCAGTAACCGGCAACGAACTTCAACATGCTTCTTATTAATCATCTATCCTTATGGTTATTTTAAAACATAACGAAATACCTCTATAGGTTCACGTTTTCAGCTGTTAATGGGAAGTAATCCACAACTTTTTAAGGTATCATTATTTTCTCCCTTATGTATTGATTAATTTACGCACAGAGTTACAACCTCACACTTGACTGTAGACAAGCAAAGGTCGCGGGTTCACTGCCCTGTGGCCGGCGCTATGGGCTGGTGAATGGGGAAATGAGTGGGTTAAGTCCCGATGGCCACGAAGAGTCAAACCTAAAACTGAAACAATTTTTAGATGTAGAAAAAGTTTGTTTAATAACAACGCAAATTATATGTTGTACTTTCGTGCGCTAGTGGAGATAAGATAACCGTCATGTGCAATATTACATACACGCTTGCATGGAGTATATGTTCAAAGTTTAGTTATGAAAACGTTGTCCCCCACTGATGGGGATATGGCCAGCATTTATTTAGTGTTCGAACAAAAATATATTTATATGTTATATTTCAAATGTTTAAAAAAAGTTATTTACGCGTACCTAGAACTTGTGTTCAATGCAAACTTTCAGCATCTGGAATTTACAGTCCAGATATTATTTTTATGTAAGTTATACTCTAATCACCATGTTTTGCTTTTGTCCTTACCTAATTTAAAATAAAATCCCTTTGTGAGCACACGCTTTTTATTCATCATTTATTTGTTTGATTGTGGTAAACTACAACTGCATTTTACCTGTTTACATTGCATCATTTCTTGTGCACACAGAAAAACAAAAGAACCATCATGCTGCACGCCTGAATTCTGAATTTTAAGATGATACAATAAATGCGTAAAACCAAGTGTAGTTTTCATGTGATCACAGAGAAGAGAGGAGCGTATTATTTTCATAGAACTATTTTCAAGCAGCGCAATCACTGAGAATACAACGGTCCGGTCAGTCCATCAGCTCCGGACATAGGTTAACTGGCTGGTTTGTTTGTATGCACGCACGCACACACAACACAAGCACAAAGAATATATATACTAACACGTCCACTCAAAGTCAGCTGCATTACATACACGAAAATTTTATGATGGAGACAATGGTGTCCACGCTGTTAAAGATAAAACACTTATAAGCTCCCAGATTAGTAACAACAGGTTTCATTATTGTTATCTGACATTCATATTTTAATAAAGACCATAAAATATAAGTAATACTTATCATGCTGAGTCACTCTGTAGTAGTTCACACACATGACAAAGATGTGTTTTACACATGAAAAAAATCAGTGCTGCACGAAATATAAAAGAATGAAGGCGGCGACGAAAATCGAGTAACTGTCATCCTCAAACACAAGTCAACTGTGTTCTCTGATGCACATCTTAACACACATAGCAGCAGGATACTGGGTAACCATCAAGTACTTTACACGTGTAGTAGTTTCGAAGTTGTTTTCGTCGACTAAGTCTTGTTATTGTTTTCTAGGCCACATTTGATGAAAAGCTAATAGTTTCTACTATGGCTTCATATGTATAAATCTTTCAAATATCTCTTTATTTATAGAAATAGTATTTAAAAAAGTAATGTTATTTCAACAATGTTCATCTTATCAAGTAGAAAAAGTGATTTATTTTAGTTAATTAATAGTGATGTTATTGTTACATGATGGTGCTCTCGGTCAAGCATGCACATCAGTACATTAATTTTTTTTTTCTTAAAACCATTCCGAGCTTGAGAATTCATATCTGCTCATGTTATATATCCCTGAGTTACTGGAGTTCTAGATTACAATCTTTGTATCAAAATATCTTTAAAATTACTGTAACATCTCTTTCTTTCTCGATCCGACATACCTGCTCTCTCTCACACACACACTCGTGTGCAAGGTGCCCACCAGAAGAAATTGCTCGAAAACACAACAATTTGCTTTTTACAAGGAACGTAGTTGCAAACTGAAAGAAATTGCATAGGAAACTATTGACAAAGTAAGGTTTGATAATTACAAGATGCACTAATGTTTCAAAACGTTGTCACTTTAGGAAAATATTTCTTTTAAAGTAAACTAATTGCGATTTCGCTCACGCATAAAGAGCTACATATTTCCAACTTATTATTATTAATTTCAATCATGACTGTACGTCGGTGAATGCGCACATGCAATTTAACGCCCTCAAAAATATTACATCAACACACAAAATGTATTTACAAAGCTTAAGAACAACTTTTCATTTGAATACAAACACAAAAAATATTTATGCAATAATCATTTTGTGGAAAATATATTCTTTTTCTAAGTATTCTACTGTTGCTTAATTTAAAGAAAAGTTAACACTGCGCCGCTTTGTGATTGGAATAATCTGTTGATGGATTTAGCTCTAGGCTGTACATATAGGATGCATTATTTATTTTTAAATATAAATGATTGCAGTAATTTCCTTATTTTATTTTGATTTATGGGAGCTTTACCCTTCTACCAATTATTCTTAAAATGAAATCGTGAAACTCGATGACAGCCAACATGATAAATGTCATCAAATCTTTGGCGTATACTTATCTTTGGGACGGTTGGTCAGAAGACCTTGCTATAAAGCAAATAGCCTCTTGAGTGAGTTAGATGCTTATTTCATTTCATAAAGTCTACACGTAAAGGTAGTCTGTTTTTTTCACAAATCTTACACCTACAATGTTTGTTTATTCTTTGTCTTAAAGTCGGCAAATTATGAATGAGTCGTTTTCGCTAACGACTAAGTTCGCGGAATATAATGACACCAACCTAAGCATTCGCAGTTTAATAGACATAATTATATTTGTTGGTCTCACCACACCGGTGTGTCTAATTGGTATCCCGGGAAATGTTGTCAACTGCCTGGTGTTCTGGAGTCAGGGTCTGAGAGATCGAATGAACATCTGTCTGTTTTCATTGTCTCTCGTGGACTGCGCCTTCCTCACCTGCATGCTGATATTGCTTCCCGTGAGTTATGTCATCGAGTGGTGGGACGAGTCGTCCTTTGACAAGTTCTTTCATGAGGTGTACATTCCTGTGGCAGGTATCGCGTATGGTTTTAGATCGTCATCATGTTTCATCACCATGGTGATCGCGGTAGAACGATGTGTGTGTGTAGTGTTCCCTCTCCGAGTTTCTACTCTCATCAGTTCACGAGCCATGGGAACGCTCATCATCATGATTTTCATCATTTTTCAGCTCTCTTACATCGTCTTTCCGCTTTCTTATTACGGCGCCAAGCTTATTATTCAAGGGCAGAAGACACGAGTTATTATGACCACACAGTTCTTTGATGACCACCTGACATTTGTTCATCTGTTTACAAACACTTTGATGGGAGTCGCGTTTCCTGTTGGTGCTTTTCTAATTGTTTCAGCAGCGACTGCAATTACTGTAATAAAACTAAAAGCCGCCTTTAAATGGCGAGAAAAGACAAGTTCTGTCGATAATGACAAGTTAAGCCGCCAGAGGGCGTTGACAGTAATGTTGATAATAGTGGCCTGCGTCTACATCGTCACCATGCTGCCTTTTGTAGTGCACGTAACAGTTCTTCTCGCGTGCTACAGTCTGGGAAGTTCATTCTTTAACAGCGACTTTTTTAATATACTTACCTCGTTTTCAAACTGGTTTTCACAAGTAAATAATTGTGTTCACTTTTTAATCTATTATAATCGCTCTACTCGTTTTAAGGACCACTGTAAACACATGATTCGTGCTCGCAAGAAAATGTTTTAGAAGCTTTGTAGTAATAGCTTTAATTGTTTTGACTTGCAAATTCTTAAAAGGAAAAGTATATTATTGGTACTATTACTCGGCATTGGCGTGAATGATGTCCAACAGATGGTCAGGATGTCTATTAGTGAGGTGTCAAATTCTTTTTTAACTTACTGTAAGGGATCATTAGGAAGTTAGAAAAGACAGATGGAAAAAGAACGATTTTCTTGTAAAGTACTAAAAAGTTATTTCTGTGACAGCGTCTGTGAGATGGCGCTGTCAGTGCCAAAAAGTAAGTAGTAACGCACACGTTGAG
Organism: Pomacea canaliculata; assembly: GCF_003073045.1. Classification (NCBI taxonomy): domain Eukaryota; kingdom Metazoa; phylum Mollusca; class Gastropoda; order Architaenioglossa; family Ampullariidae; genus Pomacea; species Pomacea canaliculata. The sequence continues at coordinate 17,352,661 of NC_037595.1, forward strand.
AGGTAATAGAGTCTGCTACCTATTCTTTAAAACAAGAGAATAAAATCGTTCGCCTATATAAACCATTGCAGTGATACAGCCATTGAGCCATCGTATGCAGTCTAGAGAGTGAAAAATGTTGCAACCACTTAGAGGAGGTAGAGACTGAAACCTTAAAGTGTGAAAAGATGTTCAGTTGGATGTTTTTTTCTATGCATCAGAACTCTTTTCTCTTCAATAGCCATCTTCCCACCATCTTATCATTTAAACGCGGTCACCGAAACAAGCGCAAACGTCGAGGCAAACAGATGCAATAAGACAATGTAACACAAAATCATAACATATTTACATTTTGTTTTCATATTTACATCGTGTGATCATCTTCTCGGAACACTTATTAAAAAACTAAAATGATATTTGCTCATTGTAGCTCTATTTTCAGAATGGTTTATTTTTGTCTCACCATTGCAATAAATCATATTTTTTTTCAATCCTTTTTATTTTAGGCTATTTTATCTAAAGTTATAAATCAGTTTTTTTTAATGAAATGTGTTACGCTTGTCTCGGTGACCGCGTTGCGCTGAGAAGTGAGAACTCTCGGAAATACCCATGTGTAGCGAGCAGTGGAGCTTGGGAGCGAGCTACACAATGGGCTCTTTCGGTCTCTCGAACTCGCTACAGAACCGGTAATAGCAGTGCGAACCGGGTGCTCTCGGAAGTGGTTGGCAGATCAGGCGGGAAGGACAACGAACACTTTCGAGAGTCAGCTAAACTATTGGTCTCCATCGAACCACCATTGTGCACCCACAAATGCAAAAAAAGAGCTTTAAGAGTGAATGGTCGACTAGAGAGAGGTAACAGAAGTTGAAAAGTCGGAGTACGCTTACCACGTATTTAAAACATTACTATCAAATCTACTGAACGTATTATCCGGAGAACATTTTATTATAATTTAGTGGAATGCAAGCTACAGCGGTATAGACATATTTAAGCCAAAGAAAGTAAACAGAATTACCGTAAATTTCGGACTAAACGCCGTGACTTTTTTTTACAAAGCTTTGACCCTATGGATTACCTGATTTTTGAATTTGATTATTTCTCTATAACCTCCATGTTCAAATGTTAAGCTCCATCTTGAAATGTTAACTGATAGCGCTGTTACATTCTTATTTGTTCACATTTTCAAATCAAAGCCGCGTGCAATTGAAGCATGAAGATCAGCGGCTGAAGCATACATCCTCATCATGCCGAAAACGAGACAATTGCCCTTCTATGCCTTCACGTTGACCGACCTGGCCATCAAAAAAGTGACTTGTATAAGTATAAATGCGGCTTATTTGCCCGGTAATCTAACATTTATTGCAGGATAGTCCATGGTGGTCACCGAAAGCCACTTTAGTGCGTGCACGCACAGGCTCGCGCACACACGCACACGGTTGATATTGTCAAAAGGTTTTGCACATATGCACGTCTGTTATTAACAGCTAAAAAGTCAGTGAAATAGAGAAATTAAATGCAACCGAGTTTTGAAATCATTTTATAAAACTCTTTTTCTGTTGATGTGGCTGAAAGAAAAGATATTTTCTCATACAATTAATACGTGATGGATCGAAAAACAAAGGTGTATGTATTTGAAAGAATATATAGAAATGTGTGTGCAAGTATGACAATGTGCGTTGTGTGCTCGTGTGTGTGTGTGTGTGTGTGTGTGTGTGTGTGTGTGTGTGTGTGTGTGTGTGTGTGTGTGTGTGTGTGTGTGTGTGTGTGTGTGTGTGTGTGTGTGTGTTGTCTACTTCAGAGAAAAATCAGTGTATGTGTGTAGAGGTTTCGTTTGTGAAAACAAAAAAATAAAAACACAAATAACAATTGTTAATTTGAAACATGATATTACAGCATAACAGCACGAAATACGTATTTTATTATGGTGCACATCGATTGTACTGCAAACTTCAATTACAGGAAACCTCTTCTTGAGAAAGTGGGAAAAGGACAGGGATTGTGTACATATTTAAACCACAATAAAAAGAAACTTGACAAGATGCTGTCACGTTTTATGGTTTTTCTCTCTGTACGCTATAGTCATTGGATAATAAAAAAATATGCTTTATATTCTTGTGTTTTACTTGTCTTAAGAACACACGAAAGTAAGCTTTAAAGATAACAGAGAAAACACAGCCAAGTTTAATTGGGTAGTGCAAATATTTTTTTTTAATTTTAGAGGATGGACGAGAAAAAAACTTGATGCAAATTCCGTTCTTTAATCCTAGACAGGTAAACGATTTTTAAGCTATGTTGTATGCTATTTTTTTCCTTTTACCGAGTAAAACATTTGGGGTTGTATAAACGAGATAATAACAGTTGATTTTTTTAAAAGTATTGTAAACCGTAAATAACATGAGCAAAGCGCAGTCTCTTGAACTAATAGTTATTATAAAACACAGTGGAAAGTCTTTGTCTCTCGATTCATACGCTGAGTACTTATAGACACAGAGATCACTACTCACAATACTGTGAGTAAGGGTTATGTATCTTATAGTTAGCTCCATTTGTATCATACTCATTTAGAACTAAATATCTTACAGGAAATAACTTGTATCCTGTCAGTCAGTCAGTAGTTCCTTTGTCAGATAAAAACTAATACGGTGATCAAGATCTTACGAACGGACTGAGACCTTTTGAATCACCTTCTTATGCGACTTCTCTTCCCATAGTTGTGTCGGAATTTTTCCGAAATTTTTAAAGTTTTCCAATGCTCATCCACATTGTGCAAAATCAAATCCATCGATTCTCCAGTTTTTTGGAGCGTTTAAAGCGTATTACAAAGTCTACGGAAAACACACTAAAAAACTCTCCTTTTTTTCACCGAGAATGAAAGAATTCGTGAATGTGACCACACCCGGACTGACAGCCGGAATTTTACAATATAATAATACAGAACTGGACACAAACACAGTATTAGATATCGCGTTATCTGTCGGCCTGCCATCATTGATGTGTGTTATCGGTATCCCAGGCAACGCCATCAACTGCGCGGTGTTCTGGAGTCAAAGTCTTCGAGATCGAATGAACCTTTGCCTCTTCTCACTGGCACTAGCAGACTGTGCCTACCTCGTGTCACTTTTTATGATGCATCCGTTGAGCTTCATTATTGAATGGGAACAGGAATTGATCTTTCAGACCTTCTACAACAAAGCAGGTATACCTCTAGCGGCAGTGGCTTTCCGCCTTCGATCAACATCTTTCTTCATCACCATGGTGATTGCAGTGGAACGATGTGTCTGTACTGTGTTTCCGCTCCAAGCTTCAACACTAATCAGTACTCGTGCCATGGGAATGACAATCTTTGTGGCATTTGTACTACTTCAACTCAGTCAAGTGATCATGCCCCTAGCTCATTACTGTGATGTCATCATTATTAATGGAAAGAGTCGCTTTGCAAACCCAGTTCTATAAAGACAATCAAAGATTTATTACGATTTTTAAAAATAATTTGATAGGATTGGTATTTCCATGTGTTATGGTAATAATTGTTATGGTGGCAACGGCCATCACTGTAATTAAACTGAAAGGCGCGTGGAATTGGCGACGGAAGACATGTTCTGTCAATGACGAGAGTTCCAAGCGTCAAAGGTCGTTGACGGGGATGTTGGTGATAGTTGCCTGCGTCTACATCGGAACCATGATGCCGTTCATTGCGCGGGAAACATTTATATTACTTTTCGTCGATGATGCTATATTTTTCTCACAGAGTTACTTCTTCCTCGCCTTGACTAAACATGGAAACATGTTTCCAGGAATGAACAGCTGCGTTCACTTCTTTATATATTTTTCTCGTTCCTTTAGGTTTAGGAAACATTTGCAACAAATGTTCAACCGTTGTAGTAGAAAATAATAACCTGAATGATTTCAGTCACAAAAATGATATCGTATTTCGTGTTGAAAACTGTCCTTTCTGTGATATAGCGTAAGCAAATTAATTTGATACCATTAAACCGTGTTAGTTTTAATGCTCTGTTGTGAAATTATGTAATTTTTGGATAGTTGATCTTCAAAGTTAAAGTTTTTTAGAGATGCAATAGGAAGAGGGCTTATTTTCAGGCCTAATCGCTGTAGTTAGCTAACAATAATGTATTAAGGACTTTTTGGTAGCCTAAAATGATTCCTTACTGGGACTATCTAGTACGGGATAAGCTGTAAGTAGCATCTATCGAATATAAAATAAAACATTATTTAGCTTTTATATTTATATCCGAGTTGTGCTGTTGTAGAACCTTTCGAATTGTATGAAACAGTAAACATATCTGTAAAAACGTCAGTTATTTAGAATATACCATAATGTACTCACAGTAAGCTGATGAAATACTGTGAACAATACAACTACTGTTATGTTCTACAAAGTACGTTGTTTCTGATTTTGTTTTGATTATTAGACTTTGTTGAGTAAAATAATACTCAAGAAGCAATCAATCATGCTAGTCGAGTGGCTATCGGGATTAGAACGTACCACCATAGTAAAGATATACCTTTTGATAAACTATATTATATATGCTGTTACAAGGGACCAAAGCATGTCACTGCAGTTCTGTAACTTATAACTGTAGATAAATATAATTATTCTACTGCCAGTAGCAACGACATTTTTATCTCACGTTTAAAGTACATGTTAAAAGAAAAATACGTAATTTCTCTGCTGGGAGCTTAAAATTTTCTACGGTCAGTAACTGTATACTAAACTTTTATATATTCTTAAAGTGCATTAAATAAATACATGGTGGAATGAATTAATCCAACCTCCGTGCTCTATAATTAGACCCTACACTACAAATCAAAATAAATCAAACTTTATTCTCCAAAAAATCGAAGAATGTTTTCTTTTGCTCACAAACCTAACCACGTATATACGGGTGGGCCACGTGACGTATTGATGGAGACAGGGAAGCATCTTACAGACATTACGACGATTGGAATCCCAAAGAAAAAATACTGGCTGGTCAACTGATCTCGTCGCCGCTCGATTGCATGTGTCCGCGAGGTTGAAGTCTGTGCAGGGCACATAGGTTAGTATAGTGATTTGCCGAGTCTACGAGGTCAATAGTGAGGCCTGAAAGACACTGTCAAAATCTGATTGTGGTGAGTACTATTCCGCTCCAGCATTGTGTGGTTTGTGGCTCATTTCTCACTCATAAGTATACACAGGCCTCCCCATAGATGCTTATTCATTGCCTGTGCATTTCTCTCTGATCGAATCGTTGTTTATCCTTCTAGGTTGACAGTTACCTCTTCTGTTAGCCATGTTTGAGTAAGACAGAAGAGATCACAACGTGGGTAGTCCCCACCCAATTTAATCAGTGCAGATAGTTCGTCCTGTTTGTTATAAAAGGAGCGCGCATTGGACGGGATGATGGCAGGTAATGATGTCGAAACTCTTTCCTCCTCAGTTTGTTTCTGATCCCTCCTCTAAATTTTCTCAGTTTATTGTTTTTTATTAGAGTTTAGTCAAGATGGAATACTGTATTGGATGTACGTGTTTATATAAAAACAATAGCTCAATATCCTTTCTACACACCAGACGAACCGGCAATAATGTTGAACGCTATCTTGCTGAGGTAAAAACAATGTTTGAAGTCAAGATAACACCACATAGACTATTGTTTGTGTTCACAAAGACATAAAAACTGCTTCAATAATATCAAAACAACAAAGACATGAACTATAGTTCTTATAATGTACACATTGAAGTAACCGTAACTTTAAAGAACAGATTTAATTAAGGAAATGTGCCTTAACTATCTGCGCTGTTTCACTCTGCCAAATTGAAAACAGTATTAGGATAATGATGTGATTATCTCATAATCAAACAAGGAAAAAGAAAAAGCATAGGAACGAGTGGAGTCAGAGCGGATTGTAAAATATTAGTCGTGGTCACTGCCATCTAAACTGGAACGAAAGTCGCTAAAAATAATAATATAATAAATGTAATACATGTATATATAATAAGTCTCTTACTATGCAGAGACTGGCAGGCGGGAGATTATAAAATCTTATTGGAAAATTTAGGGTATAACAGGGTATTCGCAGTCATTGAGCTCTTTAACCAACATGGAGCTACTAGACATACAAGCTGGAGCTTTCTTCACTACACAGCAGGTGTCTGTCAAGGTACCTACATCCTTACCCACTGTGCTGTTGACATTGGAATGTAAAGTTTTGACCAGATTTGTTAAGACAAGAGTAATTAATGACGTGAAACGTGTTCAGATAAAACTGTGTCGGTTTAGTTTCGAGTATTTCGGTAAGTTGTTATTTATTAGGAAATTATTAATTCTGGTAACAAATATCAGTAGTATAATGACATGAAATCTGAATGGCTATTAGATTTTAAAGAGAATATATTTTTCGTCGTCTTTGCTTTTTTATCCGTTTGTACTTTTCAATGGTCTGCCGGATCTTGCTGGACATCGAGACACGGAGCAGCCTGGGAGAGACTGGTGTGTCTGTAACCTATAATATTGGAGTTCTAGTCCTGACTGTAGAGGCTTCATATTGACAGTAGTGAAAGAATTTTATCTTTAAAAAAGTGAGACGCGGTTTTGTATGTCTGTAAAATAAATAATATTTATGTTGAAAATTTTCCTGTATTTTATGTTTGTTACATTTTGAGAGTGCATGGTGTTAGTGTATTGGGGAAAAATCATTTTAGTTTGAACAAAGATTCATCAAACATCCGCACATCGCACTATACCCTGGTACTCGATTAACATCCCTTTTCTAGTGCTGACCACAGCAGCGATGACTTCCCTCTTGTTACATTTGCAGACAAGACTGGACTAAGAGGACCGAGTCTGAACGATGATGACTCCTGTAGACAGGAGATTGAACATTGTATTACCTGGTGTGAGGTGAATTATTTAGAGCTAAAGGTCAAGAAATCAAAACAAATGATTGCAGATTTAAGGAAAGAAAATGGTAGGCGTGGTCGTAACAAAAGTAGACATTGTATTTACAATAAACTCACTTGGAAACCTGTTGATAGCGTTGTCAAGAAAATGTTTGCCGACTTTGCTGTTTGAGAAAAGTTTTAGTATCTGCTCATAACTTTTGCACCTATTCTGCACTTCAGTTTAGGATACGGGTACACAATATTTCCACCCTTAGCTTTACACTAAAAAAAAAAAAAGATTTAAACTATCAGACTTCCCATCTCTTCACATAAAGCTTTAAAAATCTGCGCGTTCAAAGGGCGCCCTTTGATGAAGTTTATAATTTTTATTGATTCTTCCATTACTCTTTTAAGATCGACGGGCATTTTTTTTGTTGCGAGTTGTTCTCGATGAATGCAACAGTGCGTTGCTACTGCCAGTGGAGCAACTGTTTTGATACGTGCAGTCAACCCTTTGATCTTTCCCGTCATTGACGCAGCACCATCAGTACTCACACCGACACATCGCCGCCAGTCAACTTTGTTACTCACAATGTAATTGTTCACAATCTTGAAAATGTCCTCTCCAGTTGTATTGGTCGGTACAGACTTGCAGAAGAGAAAGTCATCAATAACAGCGCCTTGGTATTCATACCTGACACATGCCAACAGGTTTGCTTCGTTGGCTATGTCAGTAGACTCATCAAGCTGCAGCGCCAAGTACTGACTTTGACATGTCTTGATAGCAGCTGCCATTGCACACTGTCAGCCATGGCTGTTATTCGGCGTTTCACTGTGTCGTTTGAAAGAGAGACTTTGTTGATAACATTTGTCGCCTTTTCGCCAAGCATGATTTCTGTCATTAGTCTGGCAGCAGGTTTGATTAAGTTCTCTGCAACAGTGTGGTCTTTGCCGGTCTTTGCTATCAACAGCAAACTCTGTAGGATGCCTCTGTAGCCTTAGCGTTTTCATCGCCAGAAGCAAAAAGGTGCAGCATTCCCTTATTTTGTTGCAGCTCTTTGCATTTATTCTCAAAAAACTCCAGAGGCTTATCAGCATATTGGAAGTGCTTGGATTCAAAATGACGCTTCAGTTTGGAGGGTTTCATTGCTCCATTGGCCAGAATTTCACAGCATAAAACACATTGCGGATTAGGTACCTCTTTATCACCCGTCCAAAAAAATCCCATGGTCAAATAATCGGTGCTATATTTTCTTTTCACTTGTTTTGGGTTGTTTTCAATGCTGGAATGTCGCCACTTCATGTGTGTACCACTTCTGTTCTTCACAGCTTGTATGATGCTGTCTTTGTTGCTATTATCTTGAGCAGAAGTTGAAAATATCACGTCAGGTGCATCTTCCACTTCTTGGCTAATTTCTTGCGCTTTGCAGCTCGTAAGCCTATCAGTAGAACAGAGTGGTTGATTGGGATCACAAATGACATCAGTTGCATCTTTTCCTCCCTTCTGCATCTTGTTTGCACGTTCACAGTCACCAGCATCGGGGGATTTACGTTTCAAGGTCCCTGATTTTAGCCAGCGATCCATAATAACCCTTCGACTTGAAAATACTGAGAAATAATACTTGGAAAGAGGTCTTCTCGCCAGCACGCAGATTGGGAAAGTGGCCAGCCTTTCTTACTAGAGGGGAGTTGTCTTTGCCCGCCTGGTCCCCTTTCATGTTTGACCGATTCAGGGAAGCTGGCACATACTAAAAATCTTCAACAGAGCCGTCCTGCTCAGGTGGGCGTGTCACGCGTCACTGTTGAAAATTGATGGCCGCCTGCCTTGACCATCCTTTCAGGCCATTATCGGGTGCGGTGGTAACTTGACTAGCTAACGGTTGGGTGTCCGACACAAACTTAACTGAGGTTTTCTACAAGCCTACCTGGTGATTTAAACATCACTTTGCCATATATGACGACTGTCAGCCGCGGACCACCCGACTTATGCCCGCGGACCACTAGTGCGGACCACTAGTGGTCCGCGGACCACACTTTGAGAACCACTGTTCCAGATTACAATCTTTGTATCAAAATATCTTTAAAATTACTGTAACATCTCTTTCTTTCTCGATCCGACATACCTGCTCTCTCTCTCTCTCACACACACACACACTGGTGTGCAAGGTGCCCACCAGAAGAAATTGCTCGAAAACACAGCAATTTGCTTTTTACAAGGAATGTAGTTGCAAACTGAAAGAAATTGTATAGGAAACTATTGACAAAGTAAGGTTTGATAATTACAAGATGCACTAATGTTTCAAAACGCTGTCACTTTAGGAAAATATTTCTTTTAAAGTAAACTAATTGCGATTTCGCTTACGCATGAAGAGCTACATGTTTCCAACTTATTATTAATAATTTCAATTATGACTGTACATCGGTGAATGCGCACATGCAATTTAACGCCCCCAAAAATATTACATCAACACACAAAATGTATTTACAAAGCTTGAGAACAACTGTTCATTTAATTACAAACACAAAAAAATATTTATGCAATAATCATTTTGTGGAAAATATATTCTTTTTCTAAGTATTCTACTGCTGCTTAATTTAAAGAAAAGTTTACACTGCGCCGCTTTGTGATTGGAATAATCTGTTGATGGATTTAGCTCTAGGCTGTAAATATAGGATGCATTATTTATTTTTAAATATAAATGATTGCAGTAATTTCCTTATTTTATTTTGATTTATGGGAGCTTTACCCTTCTACCAATTATTCTTAAAATGAAATCGTGAAACTCGATGACAGCCAACAAGATAAATGTCATCAAATCTTTGGCTTACACTTATCTTTGGGACGGTTGGTCAGAAGACCTTGCTATAAAGCAAATAGCCTCTTGAGTGAGTTAGATGCTTATTTCATTTCATAAAGTCTACACGTAAAGGTAGTCTGTTTTTTTCACAAATCTTACACCTACAATGTTTGTTTATTCTTTGTCTTAAAGTCGGCAAATTATGAATGAGTCGTTTTCGCTAACGACTAAGTTCGCGGAATATAATGACACCAACCTAAGCATTCGCAGTTTAATAGACATAATTATATTTGTTGTTCTCACCACACCGGTGTGTCTAATCGGTATCCCGGGAAATGTTGTCAACTGCCTGGTGTTCTGGAGTCAGGGTCTGAGAGATCGAATGAACGTCTGTCTGTTTTCTTTGTCTCTCGTGGACTGCGCCTTCCTCACCTGCATGCTGATATTGCTTCCCGTGGGGTATGTCATCGAGTGGTGGGACGAGTCGTCCTTTGACAAGTTCTTTCATGAGGTGTACATTCCTGTGGCAGGTATCGCGTATGGTTTTAGATCGTCATCATGTTTCATCACCATGGTGATCGCGGTAGAACGATGTGTGTGTGTAGTGTTCCCTCTCCGAGCATCTACTCTCATCAGTTCACGAGCCATGGGAACGCTTATCATGTTGATTTCTATCATTTTTCAGGTTTCTTACGTTTTCTTTTCTCTTTCGTTTTACGGCGCTAAGCTTATTATTGAAGGACAGAAGACACGAGTGATTATGACCACACAGTTCTTTGATGACCATCCGACATTTGTTCTTCTGTTCACAAACACTTTGATGGGAGTCGCGTTTCCTGTTGGTGCTTTTCTAATTGTTTCCGCATCGACGGCAATTACTGTAATAAAACTAAAAGCCGCCTTTAAATGGCGGGAAAAGACAAGTTCTGTCGATAATGACAATTTAAGCCGCCAGAGGGCGTTGACAGTAATGTTGATAATAGCGGCCTGCGTCTACATCGTCACCATGCTGCCTTTGGTAGTTCAGGAAACAGTTCTTTTCGTGTGCTACAGTCTGCGAAGTTCCTTCTTTAACAGCGACTTTTTAAATATACTTACCTCGTTTTCAAACTGGTTTTCACAAGTAAATAATTGTGTTCACTTTTTAATCTATTATAGTCGCTCTACTCGTTTTAAGGACCACTGTAAACACATGATTCGTGCTCGCAAGAAAATGTTTTAGAAGCTTTGTAGTAATAGCTTTAATTTTTTTGAATTGCCCATTTTTGAAAGGAAAAGTATTTTATTGGTACTACTACTCGGCATTGGCGTAAATGATGTCCAACAGATGGTCAGGATGCCTATTAGTGAGGTGTCAAATTCGTTTATAACTTACTGTAAGGGATCATTAGGAAGTTAGAAAAGACAGATGGAAAAAGAACGATTCTCATAAAGTACTAAAAAAGTTATTTCTGTGACAGCGTCTGTGAGATGGCGCTGTCGGTGCCGAAGGTAAGTAGTAACGCACACGCTGAGAGGTAATGTAGTCTGCTACCTATTCGTAAACAAAGAGAATAAAATCATTTGCCTACATAAACCATTGCAGTGATACCGGCATTGAGCAGTCGTTTCGTGTCTGGAGAGTGAAAAATTTTGGAACCACTTAGAGGGGGTAGAGACTGAGACCTAAAAGTGTGAAAAGATGTTGTTCTGTTGGATGTTTTTTTTTTTTTTATGCTGCCGCAGAATTTTTTTCTCTTGAATAGCCATCTTCCCACCATTCAATCATTTAAACGTCCATAAAGAACACATTTGATACACGAGCATTTCTTTTTACACCAATCAACAAAGATGTGAATATTTGTGATTATAGTCCATTGACTAGTCTTCCTGTTTGTCTTTCTCTACAGATTTATTACACCATCCATCCTTACTGTTTGTTCCATGGTTTCTCTTTTTGTCTTCTTTGTCGATTATTTCTTATCTGCACAGTTATTTCTCCTTTTATACTCTGTAATCTGTTCGTGTCTCTAATGTGTCCTAAGCGCTGGGTGCATGCTCCTTGGTGCGCATGATTTTGTGCTGTATACGATAACTATTATTATTAGTAGTAGTAATGCTGTCAAGGAAAGGAAGACAGTTATAGTGATGCTAAGAAAACTTGGCAAAATTTTTATTACAAGAGATCTATGAGTGTGTACGAGATATATTGTATTCATCAGTGAGAAATAATACTTAAAACCTCACAAGAAAACGTTTGTATTGTTTTGAAAGAAAGGACGATTAACAATCCCAAGCATACTTGATGAGGTTGTGACAGGCTTTCTTGGTCAACTAAAACAATAACCGCTCTAAAATAAAGAAAAATACTTAGCGTCCAAACACTAATTTGTTTTTATTTATTTACATAACCGTGATATAAATAAATATTCTTATAGAACTGTGCAGAATGTTGGCATCGGGATAACAGCTGACCTAACATTACATTCATCCTCTCTGTGGATGATGATGATGATGATGATGATGATGATGATGATGATCATGATGTGATTAGGTTGCTTTATAATGTATAATTATTGCCTTTTAGTAAGGGAAAAACGTGTGTGTGTTGTTCTGTGGAATGCGCGCGCATTTCTCTCTTCAAAGATATTTAAGCACTCCTACTTATTTTTTGTTTTCGCACTTGTCATGACAGAAATACCAGAATACTAATGATACTTCCTAATACCGCTTTTATTAAGAATGCTTTTCAAATACTTGTAAGGAAAAGTACCATCGACTAACGTCCTTTATGTTAAAGATTTTAGGACATAAATGTTAACGTTAGCTTTTATCTGATGTGTGGAGGAACAAACCCTTTCAATTAGGGTCTAGGTGGTTTGTTGACGAGCCTGAGGACCCGTATGCCAGGAAAAAAAAGGATGCTTATGTGCCAGTGTAGAGGAGTTGTTTGAGGTAGGAGAGCAGAGGAGTTATTTGTTGGTGACAGCCCTAAGTGGCTACGGTCAGCCAAGCGCGACCGCCGGCTGACAGAGGTGTCAGTGACGTCTATGGCGAGAATGACACCTCGGGGGCTCCACACCTGCCAGGTTAAAAGGGAGTCAGGTTTAGTCACCTGTCCACCATGCCACTGCAGGCGGGGCGAAGCGTCAGTAGGGTTCACGCAGCGTTTTCTTGTTGATGTTGTCTACTTGATTAGTTGGTTAATGAATGACCAATGGCATCCATCGGTGTATGTGACGTGTGAATGTACAAAGCAGGGAAGGGAGAACCGACAGAACACTTCTCGGCATGACGTCATAGGGGACGAAGCCGCTGGTCAGCAGTCGAAGCGACTTCAGCATCTCTAAGGCCGACTTCACTTGTACCTCGAGACCAGCTTTTAAGCCAAGAGGGCAAGACTCGGGAGGAAGGACGCTTGGGTAAGAGAATCTTGATCAAGGGGACGTTAGTGTCAAGGAACTGTCAGGACTGCCTGTTCTCGCCGTGGAAACAAAGGGCTACGTGACCAGGGCTTGCTCTGACTGTCAAAGGTAGACATTAGATGTCAGGACCAGAAGTCGTCGTCTCCAAAGGAGGAGTAGATCTTCTTTGTTTGCCCTAATACAAAGACCCGCAGAACTTTGCTTGAAGGTGGTGTTCGTTAGGCGGCTGTATGTAGCATATCAGTTGTCGAAGATACCACGTGTGTGTCCCTGGACTTGGACAGGCTCGACTCTGTGTCGCCGAGAGAGCAGTCGTCGCTCTCTGACGAGGTTGGCAGATAAGGCGGGAAGGACAACGAACAGGCGGAGCAACACTTTCGAGAGTCAACTAAACTATTGGTCTCCATCAAAACCACCATTATGTACCCACAAATGCAAAAGGAGCTTTAAGAGTGAATGGTCGATTAGAGAGAGGAAACAGAAGTTGAATAGCGGACAAACGCTTACCACGGATAACACACGTAATCAAAACGCTACTCAAAAATCTACTGAACGTATTATCGGGAGAACATTTTATTATAATTAAGTGGAATGTAAGCTACTGCGGTATAGACATGTTTAAGCCAAAGAAAGTAAACAAAATTACGGTAAATTTCGGACTAAATGCCGTGACTTTTTTTTTTGTGCAAAGCTTTGACCCTATGGATTACCTGATTTTTGAGTTTGATTATTTCTTTATAAGCTCCATGTTCAAATGTTAGCTGTTAGCGTTGTTACATTCTTATCTGTTCACATTTTCAAATCAAAGCCACGTACAATTGAATCATGATCAGCGGCTGAAGCACACATCCTCATCATGCCGAAAACGAGACAAGTGCCTTTCTATGCCTTCACGTTGACCGACCTGGCCATCAAGAAAGTGACTTGTATAAGTATAAATGCGGCTTATTTGCCTGGTAGTCTAACGTTTATTGCAGAATACTCCATGGTGGTCACCGAAAGCCTTAACTTTAGTGAGTACACGCGCGGGCGAACACACACACAAGGTCGAAATGGTCAAAAGGTTTTGCACATATGCACGTCTGTTATTAACAGCTAGAAAGTCAATGAAATTAATGAATTAAATGCAACCGAGTTCTAAAATCATTTTATAAAACTCTTTTTCTCTTGATGTGCCTGAAAGAAAAGATGTTTTCTCATACAATTAATACGTGATGGATCGAAAAACAAAGGTGTATGTATTTGAAAGAATATATAGAAATGTGCGTGCAAGTATGACAATGTGCGTTGTGTGCTCGTGTGTGTGTGTGTGAGTGTGTGTTGTCTACGTCAGAGAAAAACCAGTGTATCTGTGTAGTGGTTTCGTTTGTGAAAACAAGAAATAAAAACACAAATAATAATTGTTAAATGGAAACATGATATTACAGCAAAATAGCACGAAATACGTATTTTATTATGGTGCTCATCGATTGTACTGCAAACTTCAATTACAGGAAAACTCTTCTTGAGAAAGTGGGAAAAGGTCAGGGAATGTGTACATATTTAAACCACAATAAAAAGAATACACTTGACAAGATGCTGTCACGTTTTATGGGATTTTCTGTCTGTATGTTATAGTGATTGGATACTATAAAAATATACTTTATATTCTTATGTGTTTTATTTGTCTTAAGAACACACGAAAGTAAGCATAAAAGATAATTGAGAAAACACAGCAAAGTTTAATTGGGTAGTGCATATATTTTCTTTGATTTTTAGAGGAAATGGGATAGACGAGAAAAAAAAACTTGTTAATGCAAATTCCGTTTTTAATCCTAGTCAGGTAAACGATTTTCAAACTATGTTGTATGTTATTTTTTTTATTTTTACTGAGTAAAACTGTTGGGATTGTATAAACGAAATAACAACAGTTGATTTTTTAAGTATTCTAAACCATAAATAACATGAGCAAAGTGCAGTCCCTTGAACTAATAGTTATTATAAAACACAGTGAAAGGTCTTTGTCTCTCCATTCATACGCTGAGTACTTAAAGACACAGAGATCACTACTCACAATTCTGTGAGTAAGAGTTATGTATCTTATAGTTAGCTCCATTTGTATCATACTTACTCAGAACTAAACATCTTACAGAAAATAATTTGTATCCTATTTGTCAGTCAGTCAGTAGTTCCTTTGTCAGAAAACAAACTAGTACGGTGATCAAGATCTTACGAACGCACTGAGACCTTTTGAATCACCTTATGCGACTTCTCTTCCCATAGCTATATCGGAATTTTTCCAGAATTTATTCAAGTTTTCTAATGCTCATACAGACTGTGCGAAATCAAGTCCATCGGTTTTCCAGTTTTTGAGCGTTTCACGCATATTACAAAGTCTATGGAAACCACACTAGAAAACTTTCCTTTTTTTTCATCCAGTATAAAAGAATTTGTAAATGTGACCACGCCCAGACGGACAGCTGGAATTTTACAAAATATTAACACAGAACTGGATACAAACACAATATTAGACATCGCATTATCTGTCGGCCTGCCATCATTGATGTGTGTTATCGGTATCCCAGGAAACGCCATCAACTGCGCGGTGTTCTGGAGTCAAAGCCTTCGAGATCGAATGAACCTTTGCCTCTTCTCCCTGGCACTAGCAGACTGTGCTTACCTTGTTTCAGTTTTTTTGATGCATCCTTTGACCTACTTTATTGAATGGGGAAACGAATCGATCTTTCAGACCTTCTACAACAAAGCAGGCATACCTCTAGCGGCAGTGGCTTTCGGCCTTCGATCAACATCTTTCTTTATCACCATGGTGATTGCGGTGGAACGATGTGTCTGTACAATGTTTCCGCTCCAAGCTTCAACACTAATCAGTACTCGTGCCATGGGAATCACAATCTTTCTGGCATTTTTACTGCTTCTGCTCAGTCACGTGATCATGCCCCTAGCTTATTACACTGATGTCATCATTATTAATGGAAAGAGGAGTAGAGTCGCTTTGCAAACCCAGTTCTATAAAGATAATCAAAGGTTTGTTGCGATTTTTATGAACAATTTGATAGGATTGGTATTTCCATGTGTTATGGTAACAATTGTTACAGTGGCAACGGTGGTCACTGTAATTAAACTGAAAGGCGCGTGGAACTGGCGACGGAAGACATGTTCTGTCAATGATGAGAGTTCCAATCGTCAAAGGTCGTTGACGGGGATGTTGGTGATAGTTGCCTGCGTCTACATCGGAACCATGATGCCGTTCGTTGCGCGGGAAACGTTTATCTTACTTTTTATCGACGTTGCTGCATCTGTCTATCAGAGTTACTTCTTCCTCGCTTTTACTAAACTTGGAAACATGTTTCCAGGAATGAATAGCTGCGTTCATTTCTTTATATATTTTTCTCGTTCTTTTAGGTTTAGGAAACATTTGCAACAAATATTCAATCGTTGTAGTAGAAAAAAATAACCTCAATGACTTCAGTCACACAAATGATATCGTATTTCGTGCTGAAAACTGTCCTTTCTGTGATAATATAAGCCAATTTTGAAAGAAATTTGATACAATGAAACCGTGTTAGTTTTGCTCTGATGTGAAATTGTGTAATTTTTGGATAGTTGATAGCTAAAGTTTAAGTTTGTTAGAGATTCAGTAAAAAGAGGACTTATTTTTAGGTCTGATCGTTGTATTTAACTAACAATAATGAATTAAAGACTTGTTTGTAGCCTAAAATGATTCCTTAATGGGACTATCTAGTACAGGGTAAGCTATAAGTATCATTCATCGAATAAAAAAATAAAACAATATTTAGCTTTTATATTTATATTCGAATTGTGCTGTCATAGAACATTTAGAATTGCATCATACAATAACCCTATCTGTAAAACGTAGATTATTTAAAATATATCGTTATGTACTCACAGTAAGTTAATGCCAAACTATGAACGATACAACTACTGTTATGTTCTACAAAGTCCGCTGTTTCTGATTTTGTTTGATTATTAGACTTTGTTGAGTAAAATAATACTCAAGAAGCAATCAATCATGCTAGTCGTTAGACATCCTCCGAGTGGCTATCGGGATTACAACGTACCACCATAGTAAGGATATACCTTTTGATAAACTATACTATATATGCTGTCACTAGGGACCAAAGCACGTCACTGAAGTTCTGTAACTTAAAACTGCAGATAAATATGATTATTCTACTGCCAGTAGCATCGAAAATTTATCTCACGTTTAAAGTACATGTTACAAGAAAAAAACGTAATTTCTCTGCTGGGAGCTTAAAATGTTCTACGGTCAGTAACTGTATACTATACTTTTATATATTCTTAAAGTGCATTAAATAAATACACGATGGAATGAATTCATCCAATCTCACTGCTCTATAATTAGACCCTACACTACAAATCAAAATAAATCAAACTTTATTGTCCACAAAATCGAAGAATGTTTTCTTTTGCTCACAAACCTAACCACGTATATACGGGTGGGACACGTGAGGTATTGATGGAGACAGGCAAGCATCTTACAGACATTACGGCGGTTGGAATCGCAAAGAAAAAATACAGGCTGGTCAACTGATCTCGTCGCCGCTCGATTGCATGTGTCCGCGAGGTTGAAGTCTGTGCCGGGACATAGGTTAGTATAGTGATTTGCCGAGTTCACGAGGTACATAGTGAGGCCTGAAAGACACTGTTAAAATGTCATTGTGGTGAGTACTATTCTGTTCCAGCATTGTGGGGTTTGTAGCTCATTTCTCACTCATAAGCTTACACAGGCCTCCCCCTAGATGCTTGTTTGTTGCCTGTACATTTCTCTTTGCTCGAATCGTTGTTTATCCTTCTAGGTTGAAAGTTACCTCTTCTGTTAGCCAGTGAGACAGAAGAGTTCACAACTTAGGTAGTCCCCATCGAATTTAATCAGTGCAGATAGTTCGTCCTGTTAATTATAAAAGGAGCACGCATTGGACAGGATGATGGCTGGTAATGGTGTCGAAACTCTTTCCTTTTCAGTTTGATTCTGATCCCTCCTCTAAATTTTCTCAGTTTGTTATTTTTATTAGAGTTTAGTCAAGATGGAATACTGTATTGAATGTACATGTTTATATAAAAACAATAGCAGCATATCCTTTCGACACACCAGACGAACCGGAAATAATGTTAAACGTTATCTTGCTGCCGTAAAATCAATGTTTGAAGTCAAGATTAACACCACATAAACTATTGTTTTTGTTCACAGAGATAAAAAATGCTTCAATAATATCAAAACAACAAAGACATGAACTATAGTTCTTATAATGTACACATTCAAGTAACCTTAACGTTAAACAACAGATTTAATTAACGAAATGTGCCTTAACTATCTGCGCTGTTTCACTCTGCTAAACTGAAAACAGTATTAGGATAATGATGTGATTATTTCATAATCAAACAAGGAATAGAGAAAGCATAGGAACGAGTTGAGGCAGAGCGAATTGTAAAATATTAGTCGTGGTCACTGCTATCTAAACTGGAACGAAAGTCGCTAAAAATAATAATATAATAAATGTAATACATGTATATATAATAAGTCTCTTACCATGCAGAGACTGGCACGCGGGAGATTATAAAATCTTATTGGAAAATTTAGGGTTTAAAGGGGTATTCGCAGTCATTGAGCTCTTTAACCAACATGGAACTACTAGACATACAAGCTGGAGCTTTCTTCACTACACAGTAGGTGTCTGTCAAGGTACCTACATCCTACCCACTGTGCTGTTGACATTGGAATGTAAAGTTTTGACCAGATTTGTTAAAACAAGAGTAATTATTTACGTGAAACGTGTTCAGGCAAAACTGTGTCGGTTTAGTTTTGAGTATTTCTGTAAGTTGTTATTTATTAGGAAATTATTAATTGTGGTAAAATATATCAGTAGTATAATGACATGAAATCTGAATAGTTATTAGATTTTAAAGAGAGTATAATTTTCCTTTTGTACTTTTCACTGGCATTCCGGATCTTGCTGGACATCGAGAGACTGAGCAACCTGGGAGAGACTGGTGTGTCTGTAACCTTTAATATTGGAGCTCTAGACTTCATATTGACACTAGCCAAAGAATTTTACCTTTAAAAAAATGAGATGCGGTTGTGTATGTCTGTGAAATAAATAATATTTATGTTAAAATTTTCTTGTATTTTATGTTTGTTACATTTAGAGAGTGCGTGGTGTTAGTGTACTGGACAAAAAAAAGCATTTTAGTTTGAACAAAGATTCATCAAACATCCGCAAATCGCACTATACCCTCGTACTCGATTAACATCCCTTCTCTCTAGTGCTGACCACATCAACGATGACTTCCCTATTGTTACATTTGCAGACAAGACTGGACTTAGAGGGCTTAGTCTGAACGATAATGATTCAAGCTGCAGACAGGAGATTGAACACTGTATTACCTGGTGTGAGGTGAATTATTTAGAGCTAAAGGTCAAGAAACCAAAACAAATGATTGTAGATTAAAGGAAAGAGAATAGTAGGCGAGGTCGTAACAAGAGTAGACATTGTATTTACAATAAACTCACTTGGAAACCTGTTGATAGCGTTGTCAAGAAAATGCTTTTCGACTGTACGGTTTGAGAAAACTTTTAGTATCTACTCATAATTTGTGCACCTATTTTGCACTTCAGTTTAGGATACGTGTACAAAATATTTCCACCCTTAGCTTTACACTAAAAACAGATTTGAACTATCAGACAGACAGTATATATGCATCCATTAAACACCATATGAACACAAAAATAATCTTGATGAGGATTTTCATAGAGTGTGAAAAGAGAAAGTCAAACATGTCAGTTTGGTTTCTATACTCTTTACTGAAACGGTCTAACGTATTTTTATTTTGTCCTTAAACTAACGATTATTTCAATACTAATTATTTTAACTTAAAAATAATATATATTTAAAAAAACAAGACTAAATCGTAACATTTTCTATGTAAAATATAATTTTTAATAGCCTGTTGTAAAGGAAAACAAAATTAAAAAAAAAATAACAAACGGACTAACAAGAGAAAAAAAAGGTCTAAAAATCAATATATCACAGAGAAATGGCAAACGTAGAATGCTTTTTTAAATTTGGTTTTACTTAATAATTCAGAGACTTGTAAGTAAATTATTTATATATGCGTGTGCAAACACCTACCATTACACGAATCCACATTAATACACGGAGGAGCATCGGGTCTATAAAAATCAGAACAAAATAAAAAAGCATATTTAGTACCAGTGGATCGACAAAAAGAGTATTGACAAGAAATTTTGTTTTTAGAGAATTTCTTATCTCATTATATTTTTTAAAATGTGGGCCTGAAAATAAGAAAATAAAATTTTGTTTTAAAATATCCTTGATATATTTCCCCTATTTTAGGTGTAGTCAGTGCAAATTCTAAGTTTTTTATTTTATTTATTTTTTTGGAAAAAGAAGTTGTATTATGCCCATTTATATAAGTAGAAATTCATCAAACGTTTTCATCACTTTTCTACAACACCTTTTGTAAAGACAACATCTCTTTCGATGTCCGTTTCCATCACTTGATTCATTTGCACTGGCTACATTCTTATTTTAAATCTGCAATGAATTATCCATGTCTATAAACATATAAAGTGGCCAAGCGCTTTTTGACATGAACAAATCCATAAATGATTCTTTAGACAATGCGACAAACAATGACGTGGCCAGGGAGGTGCGTCTGTTGGTGGAGACCATTTGTTTTGCAGGTCTGACATCGCTGCTGTGTGTAGTCGGCATCCCAACAAACATCATCAACTGCCTGGTGTTCTGGCGACAGGGACTACACGACCGTATGAACCTCTGTCTCTTCTGCTTGGCTCTCATGGACGGCCTCTACCTCACCTGTGCTTTGATGATCTACCCTGTCAGCGCCTACCTCCGTCTGTATGACGCCGCCATCGGGGAAGAATTCTATTTCACCGCTGTGTCCTTTGGCACAGGAGTGTTGTACGCCTTTAGAACAACTTGTGGATGTGTCAATATGATCATTGCCCTCGAACGATGCGCGTGCGTGTTGTTTCCGCTCCGCATCTCCACGCTCATGCGCACTAAGACGATGGGCGCAGTGATAGCGCTGTCCTTCTTGTGTCTCCAGGGTTGCTACCTCGCTCATCCCTTTTCCTTTCGGCCAGCACACGTGACTACAGCGGCAGGTGTCATGTGGTTTCTGACGTCCACAGACTTTTATAATATAAACAAGGTCGCTATCGACACATTTGGAAGCACAATACTGGGAATAGGTGTACCTGTTGCCATCTTCATCACCGTGTCAGTGTCAACAACAGTGACAGTTGTTAGACTCAAAACGGCCATGGCCTGGCGACAGAAAAGTAGCTCGACTTCAAGTGACGGTCTCAGACAACAGGTGGCGCTGACCACCATGTTAGTATTTGTCTCTGTTATTTACATTGTCACCATTACGCCTTACGTCGCATGGGAGGTGAGCCTTAGAGCTATTACTGATTACCTCCCTGCTTTGCACTATTATGAAGTTTTTCTAGCGGTCAGTGCCTTTGTCCATTCCGTATCTCAGGTCAACAGTGCCATTCACTTCTTTGTTTACTTTTCTCGCTCCTCGCGCTTCCGAAAATCTTTCCACGATATTTTAAACTTACTAAAGTTAGCAGGTGGCAAAAAGGAAAGCAATCCCACCTGTTGAGACTGTCGATATGCAATCTGCAAACAGGCCGTGCTTTTGCATTTCTGTACAACATTCTTTAAATTAATTTCATGACGAGAATCAGTTGACCCCTTACAGGTAAACTGTTAGTTTTGTGGGTCTCAAGTTAACTGTTTAAAATCTTCTGTATTCGTGCATCGCATTCTGAAGTTTTTAGTTTCAGACTCTGATAAATGCTTTCAGAAATCAGTGAAGTTATGGTAGAGCTATATGCCGTGTTGAAGCTCTTTTCGATTCGGATTCGACATTTGAAGATCTATTTTACTGTGCTTCTAACTCCTCTAAGGCAAAACGAACGAACGAATTCCTTATTGAATAAACCATTTGGTTTGTTTCACGGAGTTTAGATAATTTCAGAAAGAAAAAACAACAAACAAACAAAAAAACATCATCAGCAATATTCCTAATGCATCACTAATCAATGCATATTAACATTTCTTCAAGAATCTATTTCATTGTTAGTTTTAAATACAAGATACAAAAATCTCGATATTTGTCTTATTGTTGTTTCCGAGGTATCTGTAAAAACTTGCGTTATTCCATCATTGCCCTGTTCTATGTTTATATATGTTTATATGTTTATATGGTTATATGGTGTATTTGCCTCTAAGGCAAAATTTGCTAAGAACTTGTCAACTCCAAGTTTTAGTGGTAAAAAGCTGTTGAGATTTATGTCCACATGCTCGTGTTTGGTTTCCTCTGCGCTTTATCAAAGCTTCTGGCTTTTGTCAGTTTCGGTCTTTCTAAAGTGTCTTTATGAGACCTCTTCCAGTCCGACAATATCTTTCCTGCATCATGGGAGAGCAGGTTCACCTCGGCACAATAGTCTAGTGTACAGACATTTCTCTCTGAGATGGAAGTTTCCTCTCGTCGCGCACAAAAATTGGCTTGAGGAGTGCTTTCTTGTTATATCCTTCAAGAAGAATACGAGACCCGATGTCCATGTCTCCGCGACTAAAGTAACCTATCGAGTGGAAGGATATAGAATTTAGTGTGAGTTGGATAGGACATAGGTGTCAAACGTATAAACCAAAGATAAGATCACGGCAATTTAAAGCATACAGTACACTATTATTTGAACTGGTGAACCGGTATTAAAAATCTAATTGTTTATATTAATTGCCGTCTGCAATTCGGATACCTCATTATCCTTTCTACTTATCTCTAGTGAACCAAAATTGTCGGGATTGGTGTCTTGTTATTTATTCTGAGCCATTTTGTCACATAAGTGGATTAAGTGGACATTAAGTGTATTAATTTACATTACTTAAACATGTGCCCTTATTCAACTTTACTAATACCAAGCCCCTGCTGTGCTAATAGGTAGCACATAATGACCAGTTTTACCTTTTTATCTGATACTAATGTGAAGAGGAAGGGAAAAATATTAATGATGTCAGCTGTTGTAGATCAATGACACTCCTGATACATTTGGGAATATTTACATATTTATATTACAGTTTCCTAACATTAATGTGGTTTACATTATATATATACAATATTTTATCGATACGTAAGCGGCATTTGTGCGATTGGTGACACTTCGTTTAAATAATTTATAATTTTATAAGTGATTCGCACAATAGCAATGATCACACACGATGTAAATACCAAATTGTTTTTAATTTCGTGTTAATCTTAATTAATTTTACAAATTGTACTTACCCACTTTGAATGTATTTAACTTTGAACATTATTATTTCCTGATATCTGTTAGTCACTTGCAAAGTTCGTTTACCTGACAAACTTTGTCATAGTATACCTGTTTATTTCAACAAGGTCGTACAACTATTGGCTACTGAATGTCATCCATTTGAAGGTAAATAAAGTTAGATAGCGCGAAAAGACCTTAATAATCTAAGAGAGAAAAGTATACAATGCTCATTAATAAAAACTAACATTTTTTAGTTCTTGAACTAAATACATGTTTGATAATCGTGTTTGAATAAAACATGCGTTCAACCCTTCACAACTTCTCACGCTTTTGTCTCTTTTTCAAGCCACAAATCGTTGTTAAAATTAATTCCTATTTATTAAAACATTTGTGTGTTGAAACTTTGCAATTTATTTCTTTTTTTACTATCAATGAAATTTTGATATCATATTTTTACTGATTAAGAAATATGTCTTAGTTCTTTGTCATGTATATACAACCAAAAGTACCCTTAAAGATTGCATGAACCATAAAGAACTAGTGTAGGCACTACACTGCTATACAGACAAAGTGGAACGCGCCAGAATAAACAATGCCACTTGCAGCGGATCGAACACCACCATAATTCCTTGTCTTCTTTCCGACTCCGATGTTTGGGAGAACTCACAAATACATAGATGTGTTCTTGTCTTCTGAGCAAAGCGACTCATTGTGCCGGCAGTGGTGTCGAGCTTCGACCTCCAGCAGACAGCCCCTCTTAACATGACCCTGACCAATTTCTTTGCTTGCCTTTATTGTTTTGTCGCTGCTTCTGGGCACATGAAGTCATAATTTCTACATAACTATTCTCTAATTGTGGAAGAATTTCCCGGAACCACTTATAAGTACCCCAAGAAAGGCAATAACGGGTTAGCAAAAATAAAAAAAAAAACATTCATAATGTATATGTCTTATTAACGGTTTGAGTACACAGTTAAAACTTGAAGTACTCACACACATACACACAAAGAATAAAAAAAAAACCCAGAGTAACATGAAATAACCTCATACGGCATCCATGTCAACATATTTTAGAGCCACAGTTATTACTTGTTAAATCATCCACAACAAGCACGGAACACAAGACTTTAGAGTGCCGTCAAGCAAAGGTGCATCCTGTTACCGACACTATTCTCACTGGCCTTTTCTTGGCTTGCCATCGTTTCACTCGGGGAAGTGGCTACTGACGTTGAGCCTTCACATGTTGTAACTCATATGATGTTATGTAGTCGTACTTCGTCATTAGTTTCACATGAACTCGACAGATACACCTTCGTTTCGAACCATTAGCGGGGACTTTGTCCCCAGCTTTAAACCTTAAGATTAAACAGCAATGCGGTTTGTTTGCGGACTTTTTGAGGTTTTCTCAGATTTTAAACAATTTTTCGATGTGCTCCATTTAAAGCATTAACCC
Source organism: Pomacea canaliculata (assembly GCF_003073045.1). NCBI lineage: Eukaryota > Metazoa > Mollusca > Gastropoda > Architaenioglossa > Ampullariidae > Pomacea > Pomacea canaliculata. Next base: position 17,377,547 of record NC_037595.1, read on the forward strand.
TTCATGTTGTTACAGAGTTAACTGTTCATATTTTAAAGTCAAAGCCGCATACAATTGAAACCTTCAGATCAGTTGTTAAACACCCTCGTTTTGTTAAAAACGAGACAAAATGATTATGATGCAAGTTTCAAATTGTAGATATTTACGGCTTAGTTGTGAAAAATTACAGATTTTCTTTCTAATTGAGTAAGTGCGGTTTGAGATACAGGTCAAGTAAATAAAAACAAATTACAGTATTAAGATTCCGTTCTTTAATTAAAACGTGAGACTTACAATTTTTTAATTATATTTTATAAGAAGCTTAGCTGAAAATGGTATATTGAAACTGCTTTATATACATTTCAGGATCTTCATCTTATTCTGTTACATTATTTTTTCCGCTCACTGGTGCTGTGGGCAGACCCCGTCATGACAAATTGTTAAATTTATTGTACTTCAAGTAAGACAGGCACAATTATTTTTTTAATTTTTATCCCCTATAATGATTGCAAAGTAAAGTTATTCTCTTGTCGTATAAATTAAAATAAATTATCAGCTTATAGGATGTCAACCCGTACACAGCTATAGAAATAAAGCAGTGTTGAATATCGTAATGGCGACAGACGTCCTTTGAAAGAGAACAAAACTGTGTGTTTGTGACATTGTAAAGATTTTACCGATAATCGCTGCATTTTTTTGCAACATCTGATTTCATGAATTACGCGATAAAATAATGAAAAGAAAAGAAAGAAATGGTAAAAGCTGTTAATACTTTGCAACAGAATCAATGCCTGCATACAAATAGAAATGAGAAAATATAGTCTCGATTGAAAATATAGTCTGCCCCATGTCTTCATCATTTAACATTTACCCAGCCTTAAACCGTTATCATGAATTCAAAGCCAAGAATCGGCTTCAGCTTAGTGAAAAATATTTCGCCGGCTTTCATTTGAGTCTAAGGAAGATGCTTATAAGTTTAGAACTAATGTCAATGCCCGACCAACACCTTGAAGTTAATTGAAAGGAGAAGGGAGGTAATCTTTATTTTTTTTTTAAAAGGACAAGAGCATGACAAAAAGGAAAATAGAAAGTCCTACAGCGATACAGCTTGCCAGGAAGAAATCAATTGAACAAAAAAAAACTTTCTTTACTCTAATTGATTCTCCATCTAGAATTGACTCGTGTGAGACTACAATCAATTCAACGGAGAAAGGCTAGTGTAGAACAGAAGAGTAATATTTCAGTACTGACCAGTCCAGTAATGGTACATATTTACCTTCTGCATTGACTCCAGTCCTTATGCCATTTTATTCATGCGCTTTTGGCAACGGTAATTATCCTGTATACAAGACACTCGGCTACTGTCTTCTGATAGTCGTTGCAAACAGTATCAAATCCAGACCATCCTCCAGGTTCGTATCCCGGAACCCGCAGGAGTCATTATACATGTATTTTTTCTTTCTGGAACTATTTCTATTTCAACATTTATTCAGTTACAACCAATCAGTACTTTGCCCTTAAAGACATTTGTGAACTAGACTATGAGGTAATTTCTTTTTGTGTATGGACTTGAGCTTGCCATAAGGCAAAGAAAATGCATTAGACAACCAAGCTGTATTTTAGAATAATAATTGCTATTATTGCTATTAAAACGATTTTATATAGGAATATATATCGTTGATGTTTCCTTTTATGTGTACATTAAGCGCTCGCGTTTTCATGTGCGCCAGTTTTTTTTTTTATTTTTGTAGAATAAAAATGCAGTAAATGTGTTCTGTACATTTTGTGCAAAAATGAAATTCCAGTTAATTTATTCCTTATCTAATTAAAAGGAAAGCACCTATTACTTTTTCGCTTTCAATTCTCTACTCTCATGTCACCTTCATGCCAAAGGCACTGCAAACTTCACATTGTTATTATTACTTGAGGACCACGCACAACACTTCGCCTGAGAGAAACCATAGATAAATAGGTTGTTTGCTAATGTCCGAGTTCTTAGTTTAGATAAAACTCATTTTCGTCATCGAACCTTTGGTAAAATGAAACATTCGCTCTACACACTTCCTTAGTACTTTTATTGGTCTTACGATTGATAATATCATCAATCCTGAAGAGAAAAACATTGATGTTTGCATGCTAGTCTTGCTAGTAAAAGCTATAATCGTCACTTATTACGTACTACCTTCTGTTGAAGGAAGATATTATGGAAGTTCTCACGAAATCGTGATGAGCGACGATAATAAACGAAAAAGTGAGCAGAGCTGTTGATGAGCGGGCAAGACTGAACAACGGCGTTGACGGCCATGTTGACATTATACAGACGATTAGGAGAAAACATATCTTGCAGGACGACACGAACAGTCTGCCAAGCGACAAATGGGCAACATTGTTATAATATAGACGAAAAGATACAGCAATGAGCATCGATGTCAACGCCATCTGTCGGACATGATTGTCTTCCTTTCCAAAGCTCGACTTTTCCCTCCAAGCCATACTGTCCTTTAGTTTAAATATCGTTATAGCCGTAGCCACTGAAACTGCTGAAAAAGTTGTGATAGGAACCACAGCCCCGAGCAAATGTTTGTTAAAAACTGAATAATCGTTTTGTTTGCTTCGTAAAATTCAGTGGTAACTAAAATCCATTGAAAGACGCCGTCTCGTTTGACAAACACAGGTCGGCGAGAGAACACCAAAACAAGATATAAAAATTGCAGTAGTAAAAAGGAAAGACACAGGAGACATGCCATGACACATGGTTCTCATTAATGTAGCAGCATGGAGAGGAAATGCAACACACAGACATCTCTCCACTGCTATGATCGCACTTATGCACCCGGATGTAAGTCTCAGTCCATACGTAGAACCTATCAGATAGACCAACGACTTCAGGAAATATTCCTCGCCTAAAGCCGGGTCATACAGGGTCACGTAGGAGCCAACAGAGAATGCTGCGAAAGCACAAGTCAGGTGGAGGACGTCTGTTAGTGCCAACGTGAACAGACAAAGGTTCATGCGGTCCCTCAGTCCCCTGGCGCCAGAAGACAAGACAGTTGATGGCATTTGCTGGGATACCCACCAGACAAGCTAGAGATGTCAGTCCTGCAAAACAAACGGTTTCAACAACTTTTCGAGTGCTGGAGCTGATGTCATTGTTTTCACTGTTGCCTACGTTTAGTCCCAACGATGAAATATTGTTTTCAAATACTGAACTGTTGTAATCAAACATTGTGTGTATTCTGAGGGATAAAGGGATACGCCAAAAGAAGAAAATTTTATATAAGTTGTGCTAAATATCAGAATGCTCTGTCAGGAAGCAAATACAAATATGTTGATTCAAGGTTTCCATTTTCGGGAAAAATGGATGATTTTAGAATAAAAGGCAATACATAGGCAAGGAACTTTAAATTTAAAAATAAATAGGAAATATTTCTCTGCTGTAAAGCATTTTCCCTGTAATGATAAATAAATAGTGTTGCAATTATACTGCTATTCAATGATTTTTAGAGAACCCAGGCTAATTTCATCTTCACAAAAATGAAGTTACACAATTTTGTATCGGTTATTCAATACTCTTGTGACTATTCAAACTCTTTTAACAATTATAAAAAGAATTATGACATAAATAAAAAAAATAAATAGGTTATGCTGAAGATAATAGAAGTAATTACTTAAAATGGAAATAAAATACGTTTTATTTTCAGCTCAAATTTGTGGAATGTGTAAATATTCTGATAGATAAGTTTGTGAGAATTGCTCAAATTTCTTGACAACGTGCAGAAGTGTTTGCTTTATTCTGAGAAAGTAAATATGATATAATTTTTAGTAATTCTTTTTTTTTATTCTTGTGTTATTTTAAACAAGATTATGATGCTAGTCTTGGTTCGTCTGTACTTAAAAGTGTCAGTGCCCTTCTACATAACATGATAATGTACTGATCGTGATTGCTTGATTGTTTCTTTAACAGACTTGAAAGAAAACACTCACTTCCTTGGGTCTGTATTCCTGAAGACCCTTTTCCCATTTTCAAATGGGTACACAGTAGGTATGTCTTTTACCTTCTTGCATAGGACCGATTCCTATTTTCCCTTTTACGTATTTAGGAAAAAAGAAGAGAGTTTGTGGCTGTGTTAATACAACAGAATCTCAGAGCAGTGTTTAGCAGTTTAAGGAATGTACATGAATAAATTAATAAACGCCGTTTTAATGATTTCAGTGACTTTGACTGCCATCAGTCAATATCTCAGTAGATAGTATCCTTATCCATAAAATTATTTTAATCCACAGATTCCGTATCTCGAGCTCGAACTAGTTTGTGAAAAGTTAAAATATGAAGAAAAAGAAATTGTCTGCAGGGTGTAAAAGTTCTTATGTTTACTTTTCCTCTCTCTCACACACACACACCCTCTCTCTTTACTTATCTTTTCCGTAGCTAGCTAGTTATAATAGACATTTGATGGATTGGAAAACAAAAGAGTATTTATTTAGCTCAGTTGACTGAAATGAGCTTGTGAGCGCTGTTCGAGAATACACAGTGGAAATACTGCTTTAAATAGAGCCTGTAGCCTTGTAAAAAGTAAATATCAGAGAATACAGGCAATGTAATAGACAAAAATTACATTCGGTAAACGGAAGTTTCAACTTAGTTCCGTAGTCAAACTAGCGTGTCTGTGTGTGTGTGTTTGTGTGTGTGCATGCGTGTGTACGTTTGCCCTGAGATTTCTTTTCTTGAACATAAGCATAAGTATTTATTTAACTCTTCAACGCAAAGGAAGATCTTACATAGTCTATGTGGGTAGGAAAAAAATTTGATATCTTGAACATTTTGTTTTATGTAAATTCTTTCTTGCTTTTCGTGCCCAAACGTTTTCACAACCCTGTAACTGTTTCTCACCCTGTGATGCAAGCTGCGTAGTTTCTCAAAAGTCATCGCACTTTCCATTATAAAAAGGGTAGGGAAGGAACTATTGTCTCGTTTATGAATTGTCTGAATTTGAACTACTTTTCTTAATATCGTTTCTGTTGAACTAATCCTGTCATAAGCAATGCTTTAGTCATGTTTCCGACGGTTGCCTGTTTCTCAATTTGTAACAAAAAATACAATACAACGGTGATTAATATTTCATTTTTTAATCAGTATTATACTAAAACATCATCTTGTTTTGCACTAGATATTTTCATATGTTGGGGGGTGGGGGTCTATGTTTTTATTTGTGCTTCATAATTTTCTTCTATGACAGAAGCACTATGTTGACTACAGTTATTATTTCTTGTATTCAAGTTTTGTATAGGAAAAAAATATTTGTTTCATAACTCCACTTTACATTTTGAAAATGATTCTTGTACAGGCCTGTATAATTTTCATTATGCCAAAAATTATGTTGCTGTAACTAATAAAAACTACACTATGAAAGTTAAAAAAACCCGACTTTTTCAGAAAACATTCTTCTATGTATCCTTATTTCTATCTCTTATTATTAAATTATTCATGACTCCAACATTAAACAAAATCGTAAAGTTCCTTTTCGGCAAGAGGTCACTTTTCACCATTCACTCTCAAAAATGCTCTTGTACACTGTAACTATAGTCACTGCAGCTGGTGTTGCATAGATCCACAAAATTATATATATATATAGAGAGAGAGTTTATAGATTATCTATCAGAACAAAATAAATTACCAACACATCCACTCTAGGATATATTTTAATGCATATCGTCTCTGTCTTTAGTTACCACACTCTCTTCCTTGACAGACTGCTGCCTCTGGGAGAACAGGTGTAATACACATTAGCGCTGTCTTCTGGGGACAAGCGACCAAATAACTTAAACTCCAGATAACGGCACTCACCACAAGAGAAAGCAACTAAAAATTTACTAATACATATAACAAATAACTGACCAATACAATTTATAACAAAAAAAAAGTAAAATTCTTGAGAAGTGAACCGCTGGCCACCGACCATTAATTATATGGTCTTCCCCTTGTCTTTTCCGCTGTCTGAAAAAAACCCCGTTGCTCAACGGCAGGTGCTGACTGTTTCATCTCGTGCCACCATGGACGTGTACAGGTAGATTGCTGTCTGTCTGCCAAGACCAACGCTTAGCATATTGCGAAGTTCTCCGCTTTTAGTCTCGGCGAGCCGTAACAAAGAATGTGACTAAACCGGAAGATTTAAAGTAGTATGCCTCGTTTTAGTAAGTTAATCTGAAATGGGAATAAACCCGGCAGCCTTGTAGTATCATGCCTCGTTTTAGTAGTTAACTAGAAAAAAAATCGTCTGCCAGCAGTCTAGTAATACAAGTTCGTGGTGACACCTTAACTGTCAAGCCTCATGACTATATTTTAAAGCCTTTGTGTTAATATGACATGCTGTGATTTTTTAAACCTTTTTGAACTAAATCGGAATGCATATGTTAAACGCATGTACAGTGGAAATTTAAGTGTTTAATTAGCATTGTGTTTTATTTTTACAAATCCAATACTCAATCATCTCTTGTTTGATACAAAATTACAATCAAAGTAACCCTTTAGGTGTTTTTTTGTGTAAAATTCCCTTGATTCAAATCATAGAAAATTAAATAACGGAAAACGCATAACTAGTTATCGATGTATGCAGTTAGAAATCACACAAGACATTGCAAAAGGCAAACGTTAGGACAAAACCTTGTAGTCCCAAATAGTGCATTCAACAATCACATCGCTTGTGTTCTAAAAAATGAAACTGTAACGAGGTTAACCATACGTCTACATCCGCCGTTACTATAGACTTTATTTGACGAGCTTAAAGACGGAGGCAGAACTGTTTAACCCCGAAATTATGTTCGATATATGAAACGGCAAGACCCAAGCATTAATATTATATTCTAGGTCCAATATATAACTAAATCCACACACAAAGAATGCAAACATTTTAAGTATAGAGACAAGAGTGTGTGTGTGTGTGTGTGTGTGTGTTACAAATGGATTTAGATGTAAGAGAATCACTATTTGCTGTTTTAATCATTTTTTTCCGTAAAAATCACACACACATAATTACTCATTGTTCCTTAGGATTAACAAGGTCAGTAAATGACTCAAAAAAAAAAAAAAATTTACTTCTTTCTTTTTGGTCCATCAAGTGAAGTTAAAGGTGTTTTCTAAGTTAGCTAGCAGCAGTCAGATTTTTTCCAGGAGTCATATCTACTGTTAATTGTCTTTACTTTCTTACCAAACAGCTAAATGATAAGTATATCACACGCCACTACACAAGTAGTCTTGTTAAATAAAGGTTACCACATGATGCATCAGGCTTTAAAACAAGTTTCTAGATTTTTCCATTTATTGCAAAGAATTATCGCTTGCTGCTAGTGCAGATGTTGCTATAGAAGACTTGGCGAAATCTTGAAGAGCGAAGATAATAAACGAAAAAGTGAATCGAGCTGTTGACCAACGGGCAGGAGTTAGCAACTGCATTAATAATCATGTAGATGTTATAAAAACGAGCCACAGGAAAGGTTTCTAGCACAATCTGATACAGTATTAGTGGCATCATGGTGATGATGTAGACACACGACATAGCAACCAGCATGGAGGTGAGAGCCGTGTCCTGACTGTGACTGTCTACACCTGAGGAACTCCACTTCCTCCGCCACGCCATGCTGGCCTTCAGTTGGAGTACAGTGATGACAGTGGCCACAGATATCACAGAAAACATCGCAACTGGTATTGCCAGTCCAAGCACAGTATTAATTAACGCTGTATTATATTTTTATTCTTTTCGTAGAATTCTGTCCAAACTAACAACCACTGAGAACTGGTCTTGTCCTTTTGAATAAAATCAACACGTCGGGTAAATATCGAAACAAGAAAAACACTCTGAAATACAAACGAAGAAAGAAATAAGAGGAAGCCCATGACAGATGTTCGCATTAATGTAGCAGCGTGGAGAGGGAACATCACACACACGCACCTCTCTACTGTGATGATCATAGTGATGCACCCGGATGTCTGCTTGAACCCGTAAAAAAATCCTCTTAAGTAAACTATGGTTTTCAGAAAAATTCTTCTCCTATGTTAATATTATAGAGTGTCAAAAACGATCCAAGAGAAAATATTACAAATCCACAGGTCAAGAAAAGCAAGTCTGTCAGAGCCAGAACAAACAGACAAAGGTTCATGCGGTGTTTCAATCCTTGATTCCTGAACACTAAGCAGTTCAGTATGTTCGTTGGGATGCCCAGCAGACATGCCAGTGTCGTCACTCCTGCAAAACAAATTGTTTCCACGACCTTTCGTGTCTCTACACTAATATCACGGTTGTCGCCTCCTTCCCTAAGAAGGTTTGATGAACTATTTGATTCATTCATGACAAGGGCTTCCGCATGGTATTTGTGAAGCAAAAATATATTTCAACAACGGTTCACCTCTTATACAATCTCAAGAAAAACAATTAGCAGTAGACATTACTTATATACTTTGAATGGTTCTTAAAGAAAATCGTTTAATAATAAATAACCAGGAGAATTTAGGTATATGCTTTTTTTTAATTGAACAAGTTCACTTATTAATTTTGAGAGAGCAGAAACAAATGAAATATTTTTTTTACGAAAAACTAGATTGGACTGTTTTTTCCTATGTGAAACAAAGTATTACTAAAGTAAATGACAAAAAAATTAAAAAAAAATATGTTTCACTAATAAAAATATAATAAAACTAGGTGTTACGATTTTCATTTTCATTTCGGTATTTCGGTACGGCTCAATGAACGATTGTGTTTGTAAATCTCGATAATTATACCTGTGTTGCTTTTGTTTGGTAACTGCAAAAAGTTAAATAGGAAGAATAAAACAAGCACGTGGGAATAAGAAAAAAATTACGAGCCTTTTTTAACAAAAATTATCAGTAAGACAGATAATTTCCGATTTGAGTTTTTATTTTTATGGTACGTCATTAAATTATTATCTTTTTCTCCTCTTTGTGTTCATCGTTCGATCATGTCTTTTTTATGTACTTACTTTTTTCTCTGTTTTTATAATTATCTGGAATTTGCCTATTCACGTGTACACAGATGTGACAGAGATTTTGTTAACTTTTAATTTTATATATTTTGTTTTTTAATGAATTCATCTTCGGATTATATACCTATGGATGAATGCTGCCTGACAGACATCCTTTGTTGACAGTAAGAGGGAATTTCATGCTGCATTGTTTGATGTTAACAATCAATACCAAATTTCTTGCAAGGTATTGACTGCGAGGCTATCAACTGTGATAATGATGAATATGTCCTTCTCAAATCGAACATTATGAATTTTGTTTAAATTTAACAGAAAGACACAATAAACTAAGCATTAGTAAAAGAGTATGGACTTCACAAACCAAATCATAAAATCCATGTTACTGATGATGCCTACTTGATTTACCTTTACTGTTTGTTTATTTTTAAGAGTCTGTTCGGATAACATTTAATAAGTGCACCATATCAGTCGAGGATTTTCCCTCAAACACGCGGATATCTTGAAGGCACTAGAAAGAACAACAGGAAGGTATGTAGTTGTCCATGCATCCTACAGTGATCTATAAACAATGGCTAGGAAAAAGCATTGATACATCTTAGGCTAAATACAGTTACTGATATTATTGCTTCCAGTTCCTTTCGCTTTGTGGTCAGAACATCATTCACTAATACTTATGTAGTTTACGGTGTTTTGCTACCGACATTTGAATTTGTCCTCTGATCCTACTAATACTAAATGAGATGCTCTTTAACCATCTGTCATTTAATCACCTTCATCTCGTTCATAATAATCAAAAGTGATACAAGTTTAATTTAAAGATAATTGTTTACCTTGCCTTTTTTAAAACAACCGAATCACGATCACAGACTGTGATACAATGCACTATATGTTTGTGTTACATTAAGTCTGTAATTTTAATAATATAACAGCTACAAAGGTAAACATTTATAAAGCAGTACTGTCAATTTTTATTTTATTTGATTCTATTTACTTAAAGAACAAGAAACATTCTGAAATTTAATGTTAGCAATGCGTTCGTTTACTAAAGGGTAGAAATACGACTTGCAAAAGGCTTTTACTTAAATCATTTTATTTTGAAGACAAAGCCTACCCAAAATCTCTGCTGCCACAGGCACATTCTTATAATAGAGTACATATCACTTCTGAGCAAAATGTTTGGTCACTGATAAAAGCTAGCTTTACCCCACTATGCTGATCAGTCGTGCACACATGTTTAAACATCAGAATATAAAACAACCATAAATTTGGTAATATTTTCGTTCCAACAGTTAAAAACATAAACATTTCTGCAATATGGAACATGATGTAAGTCGACGACTATATTTGATATAGAATAATTTTAGTCTTTACTGGTCCACCCTATATCATCGGTGACAAAAGGCAAGTCTTGTAGAACTGCTTAATATGCGATCTGCAACGAAGCAATTTGAGGGAAACCGCAACAGCGAGCATTTACAACATAATTCTCCATAGCAACCATTCTTAGCAGAAGTTGAAGTGCACAGACAGGCGCATTTGTATCCTGTATCGAGTAAGAGAGACACAACATATCTTTTGAGATCAGATTCAGAGGTAGACTTTCCAATACATTTTTATAGAATCCCTCTGCAAAATACATCATGTAACATGAAGACTTAATTAACTTCATAGTATGACACCTGCTCCTTCTTCGTCTTTTCATGATCCTTGGAACTGGAGACAAAAAATATTTTTGCTTTACATTATACTGAAGACATCGTGTACTATTTTCTTGTTTATATTTATATAACTGATATTCTTAATCCGACGGGCAGACCATACAAAACAATAACTTACTATCCTGGTTTAATTTGGAAGCATTTTTTAGCATTTCTTTATTACAAACTTCTTCTTAATCATTGTAAGTCAATTACACACCCCATGTAGTTATTGCTAGTTTCATATTATCTGTATAACGTATCTCTAGAACTGTTCTGTACCGTCTGAAACTTTACTAAAACAAGATCCAGAGAAAAAACCTCGAAGCTCCAGTCTAAATCGTGAGGATCGGGTGAAATACACGATGATGTGAACAGAGCTGTTTATTAGTGGACAACAATGTACAATCGCATTTACTGTCATTACTAAATTGTACAGACGTGTTACATCTATTAAGACGGGTATACAGGTAAATATGATATTCCACGTCACTAACGGTAGCATGGTGATGATGTAGACACAGGATACAACCACCAGCATTGATGTCAGCGCCACCTGTCTCGACTGATTACAATCAGAGCTGGACGTTACTCGCCATTTCGTGGCGGCTCGGAGTTTGATGACAGTGATTATTGGTCGCGGATATCACAATGACAAAGGTAAAAACAGGTACGACTGTTCCCAGCACAACAGTTCCTATAGTTTCGATTACAATTTTATTATCTTCGTAAAACTTGGTGGAGATAAAAGTCCATTGAGCACCATCTTCATTGTGAACTAGAACAGCGAGGCGTGAAAACGGGTAAACAATATAAATCGCCTGGAACATCACCAAGATAAATAAGAGCAAAGCACCCATGGTACTTGTTCTCATCAATGTGTGAACACTGAGAGGAAATGTTACGCACACACACCTTTCCACCGCGATTACCATGGTGATGCACCAAGAGGTCAGTCTGAAAGCGAATGCAGCGCCCATCAAAATAACAACGGTTTTTAAATAGTATTCTTCTCCAGTAGTCTTGTCACTAAACTTTATAAAGGAGCTGACAGAAAGCATAATGAACATGCACATCAAGTATGCACCGTCTACCAGACCCAGAGAGAAGAGACAGAGGTTCATGCGATCCTTCAGTCCCTGTCGCCAGAACACAAGACCGTTGATAATATTTGCTGGAATACCAAACACACACAGGACAGTTGTCAGTCCCGCAAGACAAACTGTTTCTACAACCTTTCGTATCTCCTCACTGATGTCGCAATCAAGGCTGACACCTGTTTGACAATCCTCTAGTGAAGCATTTCTGTCCTCGGATGTTGACTTATTAAGTAAACTGAACATGATGATGAGCTTGCTATCTCCTTTTGTGAAAGTTGAAGTAACACTGACGATACGATGTGTGGTATTTAAAATGAGTCAAACATGTGTTGCTTTCATAAAAATGACACTTTATCAAAATTTGTTTGGATTATAATTATTTTCAAACAAACACTGTGACAAAACCAGATATTAACCTTTTTATTCTAATTTTGGAACGATGATGTACTATGTCACCAGCTGCAGTGATGTAGCAGCCCTTATGTTTCTTGTTTTATTATATAACGATGGAGTGCAATTTAAATAAACAGATAAAAATAATTGGTAAAAAGCACTTATAAAAACTGAAGTATCAAATAATAAGAGTGAGTAAATATGAGAAACTTATTTGCTAATCATTATTAAGAATATTTTCAATTGCTGGCTACAGTTTTTCCTTTTTATCAAAATCTCCCAAATACACTTTTTTTTATTGGAAGGGTTTCTTGGTTTAATATTTTTAGACGTTGTAATTTTCGATTGTGGGGAGAATGTTTTCACACAGTTAAAAACACTGTGCATTTGAGAAGACTTCGCTGTCTTTTAAACTATGTTTACACTTTCTTAAGAAAGGAACCATCTCATTAATTTTTTTTTTAGTCCTCCTCTCTCTTCGATTTATGTGGGGGAAAAAATGTATACCGTATAAGCATGAATGTGCATTTGACGTGCGTGTGTAAATATATATATATGTGTGTGTATGTGTGTGTGTTTCAGAGACGCACTCTATATTTTCTTTTGACTGTTGTAGGAGGTCGCTCTCCCAAAAGTCTGCTGCGATATGAGACTGGAAAACTTGCCTTACCCAGCCATCCAATTTTCTCCATATTGTACACTGATATTTTAGTGAATGTAAACACGGCGTAGGTACATAGTTTAGCTCCATCTTATACACACGGAAAGGATAAACATCTTTCTCTCACTGCCTCTACACCTGTAATCTAGGAAGTCTTTTTCTTTATCTCTTTCCTTCACATGACTTGATCACTCGTTATTGTTATCGTCGTCTAAATTTATCCAACTTTCTTATTATTTGACTCTCTCTTGCTTGACTTCTCCATCCTTCATGTTCCACGTGTTCTTTAAGTCATACAATGATGATTTTCTTTCTAGTTTGTGTTCAGTAGCCGTCTTTACTTCGCATGTTTTCAATGTCTACGGTGGGAAAACTAATCACAAACATTGAACGCCACCCCTTAAGTCAAACAAACATTCCTGTTACATCCTTGAAGAGCTTTGTGTAATTACAACTTTTCATTAGTTGAATATTTGCTGCAATCGGTAATGGCTAAACAAGTATGTCTCAAGCTGTGAGATTTTATTTATAATAGGGTGTGCCCGGCGCTGAACACAGGCAAGCAGTTTGATTTCAGTCCACTTGAACTTACAGATATTAATATAAAAGAAAAAGAATTCGTTCTTGCCAAACAAAATAAGGTGCTTGCGAAACATGTATTGACGATCTAGAAGACAAAAGGAGCTGATTTATTCCTTAGGGACTGTCCAAAGATCATTTTTTTAGACATACACGCCATTTACTTAAATATGCAGCATATTTACCTCCGTTTTTAAAGTTATAAGGTTGACAGCTCACGAGAGTTATAGTGATGAAAGCATGCTCACCACACCTTACGTTACAGCCACTAGTCAGGACAAAGCACAGACTGTCATAGACATAATGTAGTCAGCTGACATAGATACTACACAGCTTGTGAAACACATCAGCGACTGACCAGCGGACAACAGCGACATGAGACAAAGTTTACAATAAATGGGAAATTTGTATTAATGAACTAGAGCTGTTTCAGACAACTATTGGTTAGGGGAGACAATCACAGGCTATGACGTACAAAGGGACATGAAGATGGAGGGGAGACAATACAGATCTCATCATCTGAGAGTCATCATTAACATGGTCCATGCAGACGACGAACTTATTTTCCAGACAACGAGCAGCCCGTCCATACGTCACCCACACCACGTCACAGCGTACTGTGGCCACGTCCTCGATGACATCCTCCTTCATCTCCCACACTGGGACATCCGATCTTTCAGCGCCCTCACCATACCCGAGTTGTCACTGACGTACCCATCCCCTACCATCAACACGTCTCACAGGCAGGTGCTGGGTGGGTTTTTTATTGTGCCGACGACGGTTACGGGAAAGGTTGTTGTTATTGTCGTGACATCGTCTGTTGGCATTGAAAGAGAAATTTCAAAAATTCAGCATACACACTGACAGACACAACGATTAAAAACAATGACGACACATCGTTATACTTAAAAGTTACAGACACACGTGACTAACACACCATCTTCTTCACAAGACTGTTTCTAACGTGAACTTTGACCTCACGTGGTGGTCTGATGTTGTCGGTGCTGTTGTCTGTTGACACTTGGCTCGCTACCTGACCTCAAAGACTTGTTGACACCGACAAGTCATGCATCTGTGTGGTATGTGAGTGAATTCTTGTCACGCTGCCCAGTGCACGTGGTGGTGGGATGTCGGTGCTGTTGTCTGTTGACACCTTGCTCGCTGCCTGACCTCAAAGACTTGTTGACACCGACAAGTCATGCACCTGAGCATGTACCAGCAAGTTCATTTTAAAACTAACAAATGAAGTATTTATATAAGGTTTGTTGTGAACGATCAAGTAGGTTGTCCTGCATATTCATTATTTTCAACACATCTCCTACTCTGATAACAATATAAATAAAGAGAGTAAATAAGATGTGTACACAAACAATGTTTGTAAATACCTAATAGATGTCATACTAAGCTGCCTTACAGTTTGTGTTTTACACCTGAGATACCTGGCTGCACAACATAATAGCCACTGTGGAAACGAGAGAAGTAAGGATGAGTTTCATGAGATGTTTCTAGGTCCTCACCCACAGCTGGCTCGTATACTTAAACTGTACCCTGTCTTTCTGTGTTTGTGTGTGTGAGAGAGAGAGAATAACTGAGGGAGGAAATGTGTTTTTATACATGTGTGTGCGTGCTTCTCTCTCTATATATATATATGTGTGTGTCCGTACCTTGCGTGTTGAGGGGGTGTAAGACGTGTATTCAAGATCATGTTTGAGTGTCTGTGTCAAGGCTTCATAACATGTGTTTGTTTGTTTGTTTGTTTGTTTGTTTGTTTGTTTGTTTGTTTGTTTGTTTGTTTGTTTGTTTGTTTGTGTGATTTAGTGGTCAGTACGTGGAAAACGGAATTCACTCCGGTATTTTCTGTAGGTAGGTTGCCCAGTACATTGTGTACTGTTTTCACTGTCGTCCACGTCTGTTGACACCTGGCCCGCTGGCTGACCTCACTGACTTGTTGACACGTGAATTTCATGCACTGGAGCCTCCTGTACTTCATGTATGTGTGGGGGGAGGGGCTTGCATGCTTATGTTGTGAACATCGCTGCTGTCGTTGGTTCTTCACTCTCTCCTGGTGTATCTCCCTCTCCACACGTGCAGACTGCCAGCAGTTGTCAACCTCTCCTCGTCTCAGACGCTGCTTTCCTCGGGACATCCTGCCACTAACAGCATTCTTATAGAGACCATCTCTGGGTGAGTTATTTTAATCATGATGTGTTTAACATGCAGGTTAATTATTTTACTCACATTGTTTTGATGTAAATGTCAGTTATTTTAGTAACTGTCTCTTCGATCTCAAGGTGAATTTACTTAGTCCCCGGGTTTTATCTGAAGAGGATTTATTTTAGAGACTCTATCGTCGACCTAAAGATATTTTCATTTCATGTTTTACCTATCGGTGAGATATTTAAATCACTGTGTGTTTAAAGTAAAGTTATTTCTCTCACGAAGCTTCTCCCATAATAAAAAATACCTTACACCATTTTTTCCAAAAAAATACTAATTAAATTTTTTCAACACCTAGTCTAATAACAAATTTTCACTGCACTGATTACAGGCTCCATTATTTTCTTGTCATATTCTGTATAATTTTATCATATACTTATCATTAATCTTACACTGCTTGTGTTTCATTATTCCTATCAAGACGTTCTTCCTCCAAGAAACAGACTTAAACTTAACAAATGCAGTTTCATGTACAAAATACTGACTGGTAAACACTATCATAGACTCTCTTTACTATTTTCCTCCAAGAACGCTAGAACTTCTCCAAAACTTACTTTTTCAATTTCTAGACTAGACCTTTTTAAATACAGTTTGAAATACTCTGGATAGCCTTCCTCTCCATCTTAGGCAATTGAACTTCATGAAATTCTACCTAAGCACATTCAAGACAATTAGATGAGGCCTCTAGAGATACCTCCTAACTCTAGGAAATCTTGTAAACATGTTTTTTTTTCTTAACCACTGCTTTTGTACATTTTCAGCTTCCACTTACCTTACCTTATTCTCATAGTACTTATAACTATTTCAATTAGTTAGTTCTTTACCCACAAAGGGCGAGGTTAAATGGAAAATGCATTTTCTTACTTACTTTACCTGTCATTAATAAGAAATTACCATTGTCATTGTCATTTAATTGGTTGCTTTCTGACCACTTGGTTAATATTTTATTTAGAATGCATGTAAAGGCTTTTCCTAATGTAGTAGTAAGAGAGATATCTCTTTAGTTACCTGACTGGTTGCTGTCACCCTTTTTTGTATAGTGGGATAATAACAGATTTAGTTGATGTGTTGGGTCAAAGAATTGAGCAGCTTGACAAGGGAGTACTAACAGGGGATGCAGCTTTTAATACATTATTGACAATGCTATCTGGGCTTGCTGATTAACATTTTTAAGTAACTAATTGCCTCTTTGACCTTTTCTGTTATCTGATTGTCCACAGGTTGGACATACATGTGCATTTGACTACTGGTACTTTCACAAGGTTATCTTGACCATCCACATCCATCACCCCTTTATTTAGTATTGTTTGGAAGTGCTTTACAAACCAACTTCACTGATTTGGTCCATTACAGGCTGTATCTCTTTATCACCTCCCAGAACTCCTTTGGTTTGTTGACTGCATTTTCTAGAGTCTTGATTTTTAATTGATTGTAGTTTTGTTTCTTTACTGTTAGTATATTTCTACCAGCTTTTCTTTCTCTGCCTTAAGCTGTTCTGTCTTCCTGTATTTTCTTCTTTCTACACTTTCTTAGACACTACTAGTCACTTTTTGTTTTTACACGCTTTATGAAATAATGTATCAAAGGGAGAAGCATACTTATTGTGTTGTAACAAGTTATATTACTAACCGTTTCTCTTATTTCTCTTATTCTCTTTCCTATATACCTTTGTTAATTACTAATTGTTGTCACCTTTGACACTGTGTCTTTTGTACTTTATGTGTTCATGCATGCCAGACACACTCACCTAGTTTTAGTCTTAAGCTTGGAGTGATTGCTTTTATTTGTGCATGTTTCTACGAATGATATTTGCCAATTATTTAATTATGAATGTTTTTAATTTTAAGTAGTAAGTATTTTGCTGATTTTAATTAATATTATAAAGAAATATTAAACGAGAAAGACTAATGAAACTTCTCGTTGTTGCATGTGCTTTATAGGTGGATACCAATGCTGCGATTCTTTTTATTTATCCTCTCCCTGTCTCCTGGTCTCCTGGCAAACGATGCAGGAAGGTAAAACGTGTTGACTCTTCTTGACTTTTGGCTTACAATATATATCGGCATCCCGGTCATCTAGATGTCTGCTTTACCGTGCTAGTCTCCATTGTGTGTGTGTGTGTGTTCAAACTGTCTGTATGTCTGATGGTAAGATCTTTGTTAGTGACTGGTATCAGTAGCATGCAAAGTGTAGGCTGCAAATCAGGTTTCCTGATGGAAAGTGAAGTGTGACAGCCTTGGAGGGTTTCATGCATGATGGACTCCAAGAAAAAAACTTAAAACACACACACACACGTCTGATATGGGTCACCTTTGGCATAAAGAATACTGTCGTTTAAAACTATTCTTTATTTTGTTATCCTATAGTACTGATTTCCTTGAGCTTGTTATTTATTGCCTTTATAACTGGAACTCAACCTTTTTGATGCAGTTAAGGTTAATTGACTCATCGCCAAGCTAATGACTCCTGACAAGCTCATAAACAAATACAGAAGTAAACCAGCTATGTCCTATACAATATCAATACAGCATAAGGTCTTTTATTGTAAAAGAGGAGTTAAAATCCCTTTATTGTAAAAGGAACATATAGCACTAATGAGACACCAATTTAAGAACTCTATGGTCTAAAAATTCATAAGCTATATGTTTTACAATAAGGGATCTGAGGAAGTGCTAAAGGGTGTTAAAGTAAAAACAAAAATAAATATTTTATAACATTGAATTATTAATAATTTTCAAACGTACAAAATCCAGATGCCAAGGCGAAGTCTGCATGCGAACCAAGTGGCACAATATAAGCTGCACGACAGACGACGATTGCGATCAACCATTCACCGTGTGCTACAAACACCAGTGTAGATGTGAAGCTGGATTATTCTACACAACACATGATACGTGCACTAGCTGTGAGTAGAAAATGCTTCTGTGTGGTATGCTTCACTCCAAGAAACTCGACTTTGTTCTCAACTTGTTACAGTTAGGGACGGAAGATCTTTTATATGATTTTCGCATTCTTAAAGGAATAAATTGTCAAACAATATAGCCGCATTTAGACAGACTGAATAAAAGGAAGTAAGAATGAATGAAAACACGTGGACCGAAACAAAATTATAAATTCATTCGCTTGTGCATGGATATTGTTCGAAATAAATTGTAATAAATAAATAAATTGTAAATAATTGCTTACCACAGTTGTTTATATTAGCATGCAGCACAGACGAGTTGCAGAACAACTTTACAGAGTATCCAGACAGTGGTATAGGTGGAGACCACCTTGCTAGCTCGGATGGAGTCAGTCTGCAAGACTGCAAGGACAGGTGCCTGGCTGACAAACGTTGCCTCACCTTTGATTTCGAAGGTCTGTATGGGGGTGGGTGGGTGGGGGGAAAGCCTTAAAACATCGGTATACGAAAATGATCTTAGAGATGAAAGGTTACTGTATACTCTAGAACTCCTAAAGTCTGCCTCACGTGTCCTGCGCTGTGTTTCTATTAATACCACACTTTATCAAGAACATCACCGGAAACCCGTAAAAATGTGAATAATTTTTTGGAAAATATATCGATAACTTCGTTCACTCTTCTTTGTTCAAAATGTTTTGCGTCATGTTCAGTTATGTCTCTGTCTCTCTCTACGTCCCGTGCCAGCCAATGGAGGTCTCTGTCGGCTTCATAATGTCACCGCCTTTGAGTCTCACTCACACTGGCATCCTAGCACGAGTAAAGGCTGGACCCACTACCAGAGATCCTGCAAGTCCACTTTTGCCTCACAGGACAACTGGCACAACTTACTGTGCAACAGCAAGATGGACTGTCCTGGTCCAAACAACGACTGCTTGTCAGGACGATGCATGTGTAATTTCGGCTTCAAGTTCGATGAAAACCAGAAGGACTGTCGTGTGACAAGTAAGTGAGAAGTAGTAGAATTATGAGTAGTACTCAGCTTTTCTTCAAACGTTGTATAAGGTCGGTTTATCTGTTTATCAGCAAGTAGGACTATCTTGTATGAGAGCAGTCTGAACTGTGTGCTGCATGACATATAAACAGTTTGCCCGAGGGACTTACCTTGACTGTTGTATGATTACCTATGAAAGATGTGATAATTATTACCGTACTTAGACTCGATTGTTTCCGTCATTGTATGAAGTTCCACTGCGCCTTTCTATAACAATTCCTTACGAGCGGAGCGATTTGTTTGTGTCAAAATAGGGTCATGTCGAGGCTGGCAGGGAGCGGAAAGCAAGAGTGGTGTGTACCATATTCACCTGCCATACAACAAGGGACATCGGGTAGTGTGGTGCGACATGGAGTCTGGCGGCGGCGGTTGGCTGGTACGTGTGGTCGTGTTTGTCAGTGTGTATAACTCAGGTAGCATCTCTCCTCCACACATACTTACAGCTCATAGTATCAACGAATAATTTTTCTTTGATATCCTTCGACATTTTTCAATTATGACTCATCCTTTGTCGACTCATTAAACTGTGATTAGTGTGGAATCCTGTCGAGCATGCTGCGCTTTGGTACCATAGTAACGACCCTTGAACTTGTGTGACGTCAGGTGTTCCAGAGACGTCGTGACTTCTCGGTTGACTTCGACCGGAACTGGACAGAGTATGAGCAAGGTTTTGGTGATATACATGGAGATTTTTGGCTGGGTAAGATTGTTGGACATATCTCTTTCATTATCTTACATTACTTCCTCCTTCTGCATAATTGAAACATTTCCTTTTACATTCAAAGTTAGTTTGTAATAAGACATTCTGTTTTATTGTGATGATCTGTGATGTTTACTGGTTAATACAAAGGTTGCTGTTTCTGTTGTTTTGGTATATTTGTGTTCTACGATGTATATTGGTCACTATTTTGTGTACTATTTCCATAGCATGCTTTGTTTGTTGTGATAATGATAGTCCTAGTAAGGGAATAAATGGTCGGCTGATGATCATGTCTTGTCTGAGTTACCAAAGTCTTAAAAAGAAAGAAGCACGAAGGTTGAGAGGAAATACATCCCTGGGCTGGTGTGCACAAGCGAACTTAAACATGAACTTAAGCTTAAGTTGGCTGACTCAACTTTAAGTAAAGTAATTCGGTGTGCACAAGACAACTCAAGTCCGCTAAGTACACAATTTCTTACTCAACTTTAAGACTGCCCTCCCCCTGGTATAAACCCTTACTTAGCCGAGTCGGGCGACTTAAGTTAGCACATTTCTGATTTCTTCGTGTGAAGAGTGACAGAAGATGGCAGCGAGACGACTGTGTTTTAAAATGATGATAAGAAGACATTTGATGAGGGAACGTGTGTTTCGTGACAGACACAATCCTTTTGACCTGTATGATCCGTGATGTAGCCCTAGTTGCTGGCACGGCATAAAACACAAACACTTTGACCTGTATGACGACGTTGAACTCTACGCTCGATTCCGCTTTCGGCGAGTCGATATCATGTACCTGTGCGATTTAATACAGGACATCGACCACCCTGGCTTTTAAATTTGACCATTTTTTTAAATTTTGGGCCCATTCCCGTTTTTGCTCTCCACGAGCACTGATGGCAACTGCTATGTCTTTCCACAGCTGATTTTTTTTCTTCGCGGTCATTACATAAACAAAACATAACAAAAACTACCGCACACATCAATTTACATAAATAGATCAACAAACATATCTCTGACAATCTACACAAATCTTTCCTCCATCTCATCATGCCCTACCCTATGAAAGGACCAGCTGACGCTAGTAACAGTATAGGTTGTAGTGGTTTGTCTTTTAGTTGTAGCCTACACAAATACCGATAGCTTTCAACATACATCAATAAATAACACATATTTCAGGCAGTTCGCACATTTCAACTGTACACTGAACTTATACTTATCTACACATTTATGACATTAGCTACATCTGAGGCATAGCTCACCCATATATTATCTTCACATATACAAATACCAAATCAGGGAAGGAAAACATGTCTATTCACACACATTTTCAAGTAGGTATAGGGTATCCAGACTACGAGGAGACATAAGGGATACATGATTATTTACAGATACATAACAATATATGTATAAATAACTAACAAGCAATATTTTACAATATACCAACATAAAAAACAAACATACACATAAATTAACAAACATTTTAAGAATACATCCATCTGCCCAGAGAATCCACACAAATAAAGCAATCATCATAGAATGCACCTTGGAGCCCATGTGTCATAGGATGACAGCACAATATTAATGTATATCAAGACATATGTAGTTTTTGATAATCAAGATCAGATAAATGTATATAATCAGTATTTAGTTTAGTTAACAAGTTGTTCACAGGATAGCCAGTGTTTAGCAAACTTTTCTTTGGTTAATTCTAAACATGCATTAAATTTTTCAATTCAATATCTGTGTTTCAATATTTGGATATAGGGTTCTAACTGGGGGATAACTTTTTTAAATATACAAGAATATATGTGTGCTTTTGCCAGCAATAAAATTAAATCAAATGGAACATCTGTCTCAAAGTTATTATTGCATCCAAATAAAATCAAATGTTCACTAAAAGTTATCTTAGGAGCATTTGTACATTTGTCTAATATACAATTTTGTAAGTTTTTCCAAAAAAAATTAACAAATTTACACTTCCAAAAAAATATGCTGAATATTTTCTTTATCATCTCTGCAAAGGCTGCAGACATAATCCTCTTCTATTCCCATGTGGAATAATATTACTCTTGTCGCCCAGATTCTATGTAACACTCTGATTTGAAGCCGTTATAATTTAATATCTTTTATATTAGCCATTGCTTTAAATATAACATGCCAATCAACATTTCTATTTATCCTTTTATCCCAGTGAAAGCAACAGTTTGGTATACATGCGTTAGATAATATTTTATAATAATATGGTCTTGCTCCTTTCTGTATTGTTCGAATTATTCTTAGAGTTTTGTTTGTGTCATATGTAGAAGGAGATAAATCTGTTTTATTCCTTCTATTTAAGTTTATGTATGTTTTTATGGCCTTTATGCAACCATTAAAAGAGACAAAGTCAATGTTAACATCATATTTATTTTTAACAGCTTGATATGATAGAAAGTTTCCTCTTTCATCTGTCAAGTGTTTAATTGAGTATACATCTTTCTCCATCCATCTTCTATATAGAATTGGCTTATTCCCAATTGTTATTCTATCGTTACAAAAGATAGGTTCTGACAAAATTTCATGTTTATCACACACTATATTCTCTCCAAAAATCCTGTATGCTTTTAGTATATCCATCCAGAAGCTTTTTGCATTAATATACATGTAGTGGCAAACTGCAGGGCCCAGTTTGTCCAAATAACCTATTATTTTATGTGTAGACAGAAGATTTTTTTCCAGTTGTGGTTACTTTTCTTTATTTTCTGCAGCCATGATAATTTTAACGCATTCATATAAGTTTTAACATCAGGTATGCCCATGCCTCCAGCCTGGATATTTTTGTATTAATTATATCATTTTTTTCCATTCCATACAAACCTAAAGATAGATTTCTGTATGTCATTTATAACAAAGTCTGGAGGGTTAGGTAGTAGTAACCAAAGGTGTACTAGTTTTGATAAAATTAAGGACTTAAGTATTGCTACTACTCTCCCTAATGGAGTTAATTAACTGTCTCTTTAATCATATTTTGTACAACATTCTTATTTTAGCAAGCTTGCTATCGTAGTTTAATTTTATACAGTCTTTAACGTACGGTCTTTCTTTTTGGTAATTGTTTCCATTTTTTCAGGCAAATACCTCAATCTCAAAAGATAGTATCGTGGTTGAAAAGACTGAACAAGACCAAACATAAAAGCGTAACACACGAACAAAGCGATTGTTGATTGGCTGTTTGTCTATAAATAGCCAGTGACGCGAGAGAATTCCCGGGCAATTCCGAAAAGGACGAGAGGTCACTGTCTTGACCCATTTCTTAACTAAGCAAGCAGTTGAGTCCGCTTGTGCACACCGATGAGAATTCTCGCCAGCAGCGAACTCAGCTGAGTAAAGTTTGCGGTTAAGTCGGCCAATTTAAGTAAGAAATTTAAGTTCGCTTGTGCACATCAGCCCAGGGGCATATCATGTGGTTTTTTTTTGTTTTGTTTTGTTTTTTTTCTTTTTGTTTTTTTTTTTTGTTTTTTTTTTTGTTTTCTGTAGGATTATCTGGTTGCATAGTGTGGATAGGTTCCGAACTTTATCAATGCACAGTAGCTAAAACATTTCGTGCAGTTGTATTACAGTCTATAATTTTGTTCTGTTGTGAATAAAGATACAGGGTGTAAAAATGTCCTTCAACCAATCTATTTATCTATATTTGTCTACATCTACCTTGTGAAAATGGTCCTATAACCACCTGTGTATATGTGTCATAATTATAGTTTCATACCATTTTAAAGATATATCGTTTTGTGTGTTAATACAACTCTATTTATCTAAGTTGTGTCTGTGTGTCTGTCTCTGTATTGACACCTTACCACCCTAGTCTGTGCTGCTTTTGTTATTTTTGATGTGCAGCGCATTGACCTCGTACTTACATGGAAAATACGTTTTATTATTGGTAGTAATAACACAACAACGCTAACAAATCATTAAGTTTGTGACTTACCTTTTTCATCATCTAAAGTCTAAGAATAATGTCAACATTTTTATAACATCATAGTACAGCGACACTTCTGTGGTTCTTGAGAACTCTTGAGATCATTGCCATGTCTTCTTTCAGGCTTGTCCACCCTTCACATAATGACACGATGTCAAGATGTGAGGTTGAGAGTGGACATCATGGATATAAGGGGTAGGCGTTACTGGGCTGAGTACTCTGTATTCCAGGTGTTAGGTCCTGACACAAGCTACAGACTTTTCTTGCTCGAGTACTCGGGTGACGCAGGTACGTACATGACCGCTGGAGAGTAAGAAAGAGTGAGATCCAGGTTAGTTGGCAGACTGTCTGTCTGGCACGAAGGTTGAGAGGAAATACATCCCTGGGGCATATCATGTGGTTTGTTTTCGTTTTGTTTTGTTTTTTGTTTTGTCTTTTATTTTTTGTTTTGTTTAATGTAATGTAATGGTTAGGGGCTTTCCGAGTGTTTTTCCTTGTCTGGGATGTTTGTTTGGTTTTTTTGTTTGTTTGTTTTTCCATTCTTAGGAGCTTCTGATCGTTTTCTTCAGGGCTGTTTTGTAAAGTACTGACCAGACGTGTGTAAAGATTAATTTCATTATGTAAACTCATGTTTAGTGAGTTTTAGTCATTGTGTTATTTTTAATCTGTCTTGAGTCTGTCAGGTTTGGACTGGATGAAAATTATTAATTGTGAAATGTGATCTGCCTCGACGAAAAGAGTCAAATTTGAAATTTAAGATTTTACAAATTTGATATTTTCGAAATGTACAGGGTTTAGCCTCTGTCGGGTCGCCAGCTCCCTTTCGGGTTTGACTGTAGTTCGTCATAAGTCAAGTCATAAGTTGGGTTAAGCATCATTAGAAATTTTTAAAAAAAACTCGTTTTATATTTGTGTTGCGTGGTCTTTGGCTTTGTTATGATGAACAACACAGAAATAACACATTTAATAATAAAAGTTTCTACATATGTTTTGTAATGATAATTTATTTGTTCTTAAGACTTTTTTGTGTCTAATATATATAAGTGTGTGTGTTTGTGTGTTTACAGGAGATTGGATGGCATCTAACAACGGGAAAGAGTTTGTAACCTATGACCGGAATAAGTACGGGTGTGCCAACTGTTTCGACGGCGCCTGGTGGTACCCGAGTGGCTGTGGCGCTACTCACCTCAACGGCGTGTATGTATTTGGCAATCAGTGGAATAGAATCTACCCACTGGCGTTGTCGGAGATGAAGCTGAAGGCAAAGTAACACCATCTTGTCTCCTGTACTCACTGCTGACACCGCCAGTCACTACATGTTCCACTGATGATGTGAGCTCAGTGTAGAACCTAGTGCAGACTATTGTACTTTAATTCTTTACTTTGATTGTATTGACTGGTGATTCTAATATACATGTGTTGTATTATTTCTTTCAGATTTGGATGTGCTTGGATAAACTGAGTTGAGTCGGTGTGAAAAAGATAACAATCATCTGACAGTTTCATTTTCAAAATTATGCAAAAACACGGACACTGATCACATCAAACACTGCTGTTTATTATTTCATCACTGACGATAACTGTACATGACTCAGATTGTTACATTAATTGTTTGGTATTAAAAAGGGTTGAAGTTTATTTTGTATTATGTTGTGAAACTTTACCGTATCCTTGAGTTTGCAATATTTAAGCGAAAATTGACATTTTCACAAACTTGTGAGTGAAGCATACTTTTCGTAAAAACAAATACAACTATGGCGCAGAATGAACAGATATATTTATAAAACCAATTACATTTATAAATAATATTGTTCGTATTTGCCCATTTGACTAAATGTCATAACATCACTATGTACTCAATATTACTTCCCATTTAAACTAATGATAATGGTAGTTGATAGATCACATCTATTACTTAACTGTATGAAACAAATAATTTTAATATTTGTTCTACACTGAAGATCTTTAACAGCAACGCCCTAGCAAAATGGCAACACACACCTGGCGATACCTGTGTATTCTCTGTCTGTCTGTCTGTCTGTCTGTCTGTCTGTCTGTCTGTCTGTCTGTCTGTCTGTCTGTCTGTCTCTCTGTCTGTCTGTCTGTCTGTCTGTCTGTCTGTCTGTCTGTCTGTCTGTCTGTCGTGACTCACTTTTTCCATAGCAACCCAGATGGTGAAGTGACACGAGCTGAAGTCTCTGGAGCTCGTCAAGTGGCTCGAAAACAATGCTTCAAAGATTTCTACCCCGGGTGACAAACACGATCAAGAGCTCGCTCGGCGTACGACACAATAGAGATCACTAATGTGTCCTAATGCAACAAGTATAACAACGTAAAATAATAAAGGTATTAAAATGAAACGAGCAAACCTAAGAGTTTTTAATTTTAAGTGTGACAAAATAATTGCATTACTTTCGACACGTTTAAAATTGCACATTTAGTAGAAAGAAGCGTGTCTAAATTAATTAATAAATGGGGATAGAATCTAGCGAGAAAACTTCTGATTAATTTGTATTTAAATGATTAATGATAACAGCACCAGTGATCCATTATTTCTGCACCGCCTAAGTGAGAGGCACGCCCAGATAGACACATCACCAATAACCACCACTACAGCCTCACTGAAAGCAAGAATTTATATTTAACAAGGGGATCCACATACAAATATCCTTCATAGTGAGAAATCACCGCTGGTTAGAAGCACTTTTTTCTAGAAACGAGCTAAATGACAACAAATTGTGAAAACAAGATGGCATTCTAAAGCACAAAAAGAGTGAAAATGAAACTGTAATACTCTGAGTAGCTAAACTCATAGCTAAGTAACTCACAGCATATTTACCTCCGCTGTTAAAGTTAAAATGCTTAAAGTCTTTTTTTTTTTTTTTTTGAAATGCAAACCCGTTGTTATAAATACCATAGTAATAACCAGTAAGACATTCAAAGCGTTTGGATGTGAAATAAAACTGACTAAAAATGATTGTTTACAAATTTTATTTCAAACTTTAAATTAATGAATGATTCTGCTCTTGAACAGATGGTTTAATTGTCGCGGGACTTGCTCTCACAGACACGCTCACAGTCACACAGTGTCTCACACGCGAGCAATCGCTCCTCAGTGAACACACACACACGTAGGGACAATACAAAAGCATATATTTAGCAGTGGTAAAGAGAAAAGAATGTTGCCGACAAACTCAACAGGGGAAAATAAAAGGTAAAGTAACCAATTAGGTAATGAAAACTCCACCGCAAATAAAGAATAATGTAAACTAAGAGAAAATAATTTACGCGAGCTTAGAAAAGAAAGAGAAAGAAGCAATCCCACTGTGTACAGTAAATCAACATCAAAAGAAAAATGCAAAAGTGAAACAGGTTAAAAAACGTTTTTTTTTAATAATTCTTCACGTTTACTAAATAACTCATTCAATGTATAATACAATTACTAAATTCAAAAGATACTTGGATATTGCTGTTCCCTTTGATTATTACAAAAAAAAAAAAAACTTTTATTGATATCGGTAGTAAATACAGCAGTACAATAAATTTCCACAAATATAAATTTTAATCAACTTATATTCACATTTGAGTACAAAAGTATATTAGACAGCACATGTCGACAGCACTTGTATCGTCTTGAGGGACTGTACTGGGTGTGCAAAAGACTGTGTAAAATACATATAAAATCGTAAAGACAATAGTCGTAACACCTAAAATAGGATATATAATGATATAAGGATAAAAACTGGAAGTACAATTTATATCTCATTTAACACTCTACTTCAGAAAGCTAAGTAAATATTGAAATGGTCCGGTTTGTTCTCACTATCACCGGTGTGTAAGGCATGTGATCACCTTAAGGTGGAAGCACACTTGATCAATAAGTAAAATCAGTATATCTGAAATTCATTAACCTGAATGATATTTTATTTTTTCGATTTAGAGTTTTATAACTTTATGAATAAAACCCAGTTCAATCGGTTACATACAATTTTAATTTCACAACACTTAACCACAACTCAGACGTCCTCACCCGATTCTAAAATATTGATTTATTGGTAAACACTAAATGGTTTTTATAAATGATCAAACTGCATCGATCTTGTTTCATGTTATAATTACACAGAACCGTTTATAATGGCATATATGTTTTGCTTTTCTGCTGATTGGTACAGCTAATAAGTAGATGGAAAAGGGGAAAAAAATCGGTAAATCTTACATGTCTGTTTTATCCAATGCCAACGACACCAATAACTGATAATCTGATGAATTAAAAAAAAAAGCATTAAATTTATTATCTTTCTAGTATTATTATTGTCGTTGTTTTGTTGAAACCGAGCAAAAATAGCAGCTCTGGTTACACGATATCAAAGTCTGGCTGCACTAGTACACCACAAAACGACGTTGATTTACTTTGCAAGTTAATCTTACACATCACGTACAACTTTACCTTCTGTCCTTTCATCAGTCTCTGAACTAGGTGCACAGTGTAGTTTATTCCATGATGCTGTTTTTCGAAAAACGATCCTGACATAGCAGCTGGAAAGCCGTCGACCATGATCTGCAGGTAAAAGCGCCAGGGTTTCTCAGCTACCATCGCTCTGGCCATGAAGAAGTAGATGCCTGTGACAGGGACGGTGAAAATGCCTGTTGTGTTGTCGTAGGCCTGCCCGACATTGCAGTGAACTTTACTCAAGATGACAGAGCCTGCCTTACTGTCTTCATGGAGGCTGGCGTTGAATGCCACCAAACTACTCGCTTTTTGAGGAAAAAAAGACAGTGTTAACGTAGCAAAAACATTTCTTCAATCACCATCACCATTATCATCATCGTCGTCGTCTTTTGAACTTCTTCTCGCCATCTGCTTAATCAAATTTCTTAATTGTTGATAATTCATCAATTTTCGGGCTCTAACAGTATATAAAAGGCGGAGCTCGACATTGATGAACTTTGTGTAGATAAAGAGTACTTCAAATATTACCTCTATGTTCAGTAAGATGCATCTTTGCAAAACAAAATGTATTCAACATGGCCACACGAAAGATTTTATACAGTAAAGTGTTAAAATGCGCTAATCGGTTATTAGAATGAGTTCTTCTGTCAAATAATTTCTGCTTTAACTTTGCAATTCTTTTCGGTCGAAATTCTTTCCTTAATCCTTATATCGGACCTAAATCAAGGGATTAAAACCAAACAAATATACGAGCATGCACACACACACACACACATACACAAATACACATATGTAAAATGGAATCAAGCACATACAATCCACATTCTTTGTTGCTAATTAACTCTATGTAACACCAATTCTCACAACCTGACGTGGTGTTCTTTGTTTGCCTCGGCAAGTATGCAACAGGAAGATGGAAAGAAGTAAAATTAGAAGTCCAAAATATGATTTTCTTAATAAAGGGTATGTTTCACTACAAGACACTTATTTTAGCGCATAAGATTTGTATCCTTATTCTAACTTGTGAAAAACCACAGCATGATAATTAATATCTCACCTTTAAAGGTTTTGAAATCTTTACTGAGTTCATCAGCGGCATCTTGGAGCTTCTTAGTTTCTGTTTTAATTAACAAAGATTCCTGCTGAGAACTGTCAACATCATTCTGTAGTTTAAGGTTAATTGCCTTGATTGCTTGAAGTTCGTGTTCCATATTAGTTATGTCCTTTTGGACATTTGAAATGTCTCCTCTATTTTTCTCGAAATTTAGTTGAAAAGTGTCCATGTTCTGCTGAATGCTGAGTAGTTTAAGGTTAATTGCCTTAATTGCTTGAAGTTCGTGTTTCATATTAGTTATGTCCTTTTGGAGAGTTGAAAAGTCTCCTCTAATTTCCTCAACATTTAGTTGAAAAGTGTCCATGTTGTCCTGCAGCCTGGAGTCGGCTTCTCTCAAAGAAACAACTTGTAATTGAAGATTAGAGTTTTCTCCCTTCAAAGCCTCCAGCTCTAAAACTGATGTTTGTTGCTTTTCAGAGCTGCTTCTAATTATTCCCAACGCTGCAATGTCACGTGTCAGTTTTGTCATGTCTGACTTCAGTGACGTAAGCGGTGTATCACTTACTTGCCTCTCTAGAGGCGTTGTCTCACTGCAGGTAACCGCTGATAACAAACTGCTGCTGTCCTCCCCTGTACATTGTGTGCCACTGGACACTGTGCCGATGTAGGCTTCTATGACCTGCATGTTGATGGCGCTGTCGTCAAACTGGTGCAGCAGTGTCTGTAGTTGTCTGCCCCTGCTGCACTGCTGCTTATACATCTGAACATCATCGTCAGTGAGTAAAGCTGTTTGCTCGTGACTCGGGACAGAAGTTAATTGGGATTTTGTTCCTCCCTGTGAGGACAGCTGCCAGATCCTACAGTACCAATCACGTGCAGTGATTATCTTTTGTTGAATCTGTTTACCCAGACTCTCAACTACTTCCGCCAGCACTCTATTGCTCCTTTCCTCCACCTGCGTCACTAGCGCCCTCACGGCGTCGGCCCGCCTGGTGATGACGTCAGCGACCGACTGTCTCTCCCGCTGCAACGTGTCCTCCTCCTCCCTCATCGTCACCAGCGCCTCCTCCAGCACCGTGAGCTGTTCCGCGATGGTACCCTCCTTTACAGGTTGAATGTTAATTTTAGAGACTTGCTGGTAATTAAAGGTTAGAGGTTGCACCTGGTGACTGGAGGCTAATTTGTTGTGGTACCGCTGGCAAGTGACACACATGTTGTCACCACACTCAGTACACGTGGACACGGCGTCCTCTCCTTTATCGCAAATGTCACAGGTAAATGTGTTTTTGATTAAGTAAAAATTAGTCTGAAACAGAAAATGACTGAGTAAAGCTAATAGTACAACAAGTTCTAAATTATAAAATGCGATACTGAGACACAAAAGTCTTTCTATTTGTAAAGCAATCAGAGTCACAAGTGGTGTTCCTAATAGATGCCATGTGTGTCCTTAAAGGTTCTCACGATAACCAGCTTTATAAGCTGACAGCAGCACTGAGAAATACCCAATTCACTCAAACACAACTGCAGTGGATGGCCTCACACTTTGGTATAGAAGGCAATGAGCAGGCTGACAGAATACAAAATTAGGAGCTGATGTAGGATGAAAACGCTCTCAGCCTGGCAGAGATGAAGAACATCATCGAGGATTTGCACAGACCACTCAAGCTACTGGACAGATACCATTATCTGTCTCTATCAGAACAGGTGATAATTTCTCGCCTCAGCAAGTTGACTAAAGCGGTGGATTCTTTGCAGGTGACTGCCAGATGCAAGCTGTCATTAAAAGTGTGATAAAAAAAAAATAGGTGAACGAGAACAACGACAACAAAAGTGAAGTATTTTCTCTGTGTATCAAGATAAGTTATTTGAAATCTGCTAATAGTTTTAGGAATATAAATTTCAGAGTGTCAACTGGTATTTATGATATTTAATATAAAATAGGATTCTATATTTTCTTAACACTACTGTTCCTCACCTGGAACTGGGTGACACCACCAGGTGGCACTATGATTACTGCTCTGCATGTTGGACAGGGAAAAGTCAAAGGTTTAGTTTCTTCTTTGTCCTCCTCGCCAACTGTTGTATCTGGTGACATTTCCTAGAACGACACTATAGATATATGTTGTCTTACATGTGAAACTAATACAACATTTAATTTAAAATAGTGCATACGCAGTTTAAATGACCATTTAATTGAGTTATGCAGTTAAGGTTTATTTGAAAATACAATATATTTAGAAATAATACGAAGTGTCTCTCTGGTTGCACACATGCGGAATCCTTTACAGCAATGGCGGTGTTAGGAATACGCGGGGCCTGGGTAATGGAGTACGTGTATTAATATCCCTATTGATATGATGCCGGAAGCACAGATTTATACAAAGTTAGATAGGCTGGATCAATTTCGCGAAATAACGCACGAATTTAGTGTTTTAATTGTTCGAAACCTTTCCCACCGTTTATGACAGTAGCGGTTTTTTCTTAAAGCGAAATAATATGGTGACGGTAACTTAATAAACTGCTTGTTATTTTTGTCGGGTTTAACGTGAAGACATGGGTTCAATAATTTTCTTAATAAGGACTTAGAAGTGTTTTCTCAACATCAATTTTTTTGTCACAACTTGTTTAACACAGCTAGCAATAAGTCATAAAGATGACCCCGGGACTGAAGCATGGGACCCCTTCGAAATCGGGGCGTGGGGCAGCCGCTCCATTTGCTAACCCCAAAAGCCGCTGCTTCACAGTCAAAATATCACAGGTATGTGTCAGAACATGTGTATACTTACCCAGCATTTGATGCCTAAACCTTGTCCCATTCTAGTCAGTCAGTGTCTCTTTGTGTGCGACTGTGTATATGCGTGTATAAAGGAGTTGGAGAATGTAGACTATGTGTACTCACCATGTGATGTTTCTCCAGATCTTTCAAACAAGGGAGGCAAAGTGTGTGAAAACAAGGCAGCAGTTTAGGGTTGCGACCCTTGTACGGCTCCAGACACACGCTACAGACATCATCAGGTACATTGCTACTTGCCATCGTCGTTGTCGTGGTGCTGTCGCTGATGGTGGTGAGTGAAAACAAGACACAGCGACTACACGACAGTCTTTTCACAATGGCGTCCTGTCCTTGCCTCGTCAACACCACACACGTCTGCTCTCTCCTCTCACGGTTGTCGAGGGTTCACCCTGTGGCCGGTACAGCAGAGTGCTGGTTAAATGCAGACACTTTTTGTATGAAGACAATCATAAACCTCTTGCCTGGTGTTCTATTCCGTGGCTCTGTCAGCTACTGAATGCAGTGCTCTGGTGTGTGCTCATACACAGCGAATATTTGTTTTTAGAGCAACAAAGTGAAAACGAAAGTAAAGATTATTTTCCAGAAATGCAGACACACACGTCACCGAGGACGCAGCATTTCGCAATCAGGTTGTTTACTCCGGTCGTACAATATAAATATGTTGACAAGGGGGGAGGGAATGAAGGGGAAGGGGTGTTGTTTAGACCGGCAAAGGCCCCGCGCGAGAAAGATAGTTGTACACAGGGCCATGTGAAAGC
This sequence comes from Pomacea canaliculata, assembly GCF_003073045.1. Lineage (NCBI taxonomy): Eukaryota > Metazoa > Mollusca > Gastropoda > Architaenioglossa > Ampullariidae > Pomacea > Pomacea canaliculata. Next base: position 17,410,831 of record NC_037595.1, read on the forward strand.
ACGTTTAATTGACCTCATCTGCTCGCGTAAAGCCACCGACAGGACATTTCACCTTCTGACAGTCTCCTTCTTAGCGCGTCTGGCTGTCATGTTGAGAGAGCAGAAGTGGGACACCAACACTATAGCCCTAATATATACTATATACTAATCACATGCCTCTCCCTAAAATCTCTGAACAAAACATGTCATTCCAAACAAAAATGCGCCGCAATGGAGCCATTACATTCTTGAACTAACAGAGGTGATCTAGTTCTAGCACACGTATCACTCTATCAAACTGACCAGCATAAAATAATCCCTAACACACACACACACGTTTTCTCGCTTTCACGGACACTTCCTTCAGTAGATATAGGCCATAGAAACTTAATCTGTAAATGTCAGCATCCAAAACTAATCCGTTAATTATCCGCTACGATTCACACTTGCGATCAACGAGCGCTGATGACAGTGTACTACGTCACGTTAACAGTGTACTACGTAACACTAGTACACCATTCACAACATTGCCAGCAGTCAACACCAATCAGAGTCCTGGACTGCTGGCAGACGATTTCTTTACAGTTAACTACTAAAACGAGGCATTAAACGACATAGCTTCCAGTTTTTTTCACATTCTTTGTAACGGCTCACCGAGACTAACAGCGGATCACTTCGCAAGATGCTAAGAGTGAGTCTCGGCATACAGACAGCGATCCATCAATACACGTCCATGATCAGAGAGAGAGAGAATGAGCAACAGTTGGGATTATTTGCACGCTGACAGTCTGCGTTTCTCGTGGTTCTGACAAACTGCTTCTTTTGCTCGAGGAATACAGACTTTCAACATCTGATTATACGGAACTGTCACTATGATTGGTGTTGGTGGCGGGCAATGTTGTGAATGATGTACCCACGTGACGTTTCCAATGTCCACAAAAATGGCTTACATGCCTGTGACTGTGTTTAAACATCCGAACAGCGGGACAGAGGCATGATGAAGAAAAGTCGTGTAAATGGTTCCGTCATACATCTGTCAATATTTCCATGCTATTAACTTTACTTTGTTCAAGAAGAGCACACCGCATTGTAGCAAAAGTTAGTCGAAGAATCGGATGTCAACTACAATGATGCTGTCCTGTGCTTCAGTCACTACATCGTTGCGAAGTGTAAGGCGCTGATATAAAACTGAGTTCTGTTCTTCAAACGATCTTTATTTATGCTGAATACACGTACGACGTATGATGAAAAAGGCGGTCTCAATGCGCCTTACAAGATAAAAGGAATCGTTGAAAATTATGCCATCTAATGGAGAAAAACATCGCATTTAGTCAAACAGACATAAAGACATGCACAGTGAACATGTGAACGTACATTTCAACTTACTGTAATTCACCCTGAAATCAAACACTCACGCAGGTAAACAATAAAACTCACTGTGTTATACGGAAGCCTTATGCACGACAAGGACATTTTCTACAATTAAATTCTAAACTGAAAATATTGTCACGTCCACAGCTAAAGATCGCATCAGTCATTAAAAAAAGCTTGTGTGCAAGAACTTAGAAGGAACTTATGTAAAGCAGATAGTCGTATGTGACCTGAAACAGCAAAGGAAGGACAGCGATGGGATACCGCCAATGCACCTTTGTTTGTCATCCGATGCGACAAATAAGTCTGGCGTGAGGACAGAGAGATCAGAGGCAAGTGTTTGTCACGACTAACCAGCATCACGATGAGAGAAACACTCTAGTTTTACTCAGCTTCCCACCTTTTCCTAAGCTAGAGCTAATGAGTTTCGCTCAACATCACCAATGTTCAGTATCCCCTCCATGTTTCTGTATACTTGTTAGCGAATGTCGGGCTTCTGTATTGTCTGTAAACACCGCCATCTCCTTACATCATCAAACTTCTGCTTGGCCTCGTTTCTGTGCTTGTCTGTCTGGACATGAAATGTGCCACCAGCCAATATCCCTTTAAAGTTATTATGGTATTGATTACCAAGAGGCTGACTGATCAAACTGTCTGTCAAAGGAACAATGATAAACTAAATGCACGTGTGTGTGTGTGTGAGTGTTAGAGAAAGAGAGAGAGAGGATGATCAGCGTGTTGTCGCCGAAGCTTAGCAACGTGTAAACAACTCGTTTTCTTTCTTGTGCGTGCGTTATAGAGTTGTTTTCTGTCTGTCGGAATTGATATGACTTCCAACTCTCTGTGATATGTGCGTCTTTACCGTCCTCATACCTTTTATTTATGCCTTTGACAGCCACGGTCAGTCTGCCATGATCACCATCACAATTTGCATATATTGTGTTACAGAAATATAAATTGGTGATTTAAACTGCACTGCAATCATGATAAATTTCTGATGATAAAATTTAGCAATTAAACTATATCACGGGATTGCAAGAACACCTCTACACACACTCACTACCACCACCAGAGGGCGCAAACAACAGAATAAATAAAGACAAGAAGAAATTCGTATTATACTTTTATTTCGTCTATGATAACATCTCATTTTTAAGTATGCCAGCTACACAATATCAACTTTTACATTTTAAAATGTAAAATTTATTCATTTTAGAAATTTCGCTAAAAACTAAAACGACAAATAAAACATGGAGCCAGACTGTTTTAATGTTTGGTTAGTACAACAATGTCAACTTAGCGAACGGTTAATAGTATCTTTATATTTATTTCCCGTGAACTTTTGTCATTGTGTGTTCTATATCAGTTATCTGTGTGGTTTCAAAAACAGAGTTATAAAGGACTTTCGAAAACCTGCTATTTTATTTAGCTGAAAAAGGGAAAAGAAATGGAGTAGGAGGGGAGAAGGTGCAAAAGGTGAGCGATCGGAGTATCAGTAAGTAAGTCATGAGATGACCGACAGTTTCATTCAAGACTGTTGAAAGTCGAAACGTGAACAAAAGGAGGAATGAAAAGAGTGTTTTGTTAAGCTTTATTTTTTATTTTTGTGGTGCTTTTTTAATTATTTGTGGTTGAAAGTTTAGATTTTTTCTTACTTTATATATATATATCTTCAAATTGAAGTATTGTGTTTTATTATTATCTCGTCTGAACTTGACTGTAGAGAGACGTGGACTAGTGACTGTTGTCTTCTCAATTTATTAGGACAATACCTGCAAATTGTGTATGCAATCTATTTATGATAAATAAAGTTGGTGCACTAGATTCTTTCAACTAGGATTTATCTGCTTAAGCGTACACATCTCATCTTGTTTGTGTTGTTAACAGGGAATATTTACTATTGAGCATTGGTTATTTACAGTCAACGCGTCAAACAATTCTCAGCTAAGCTCAGGGGAATTTCTACTTCCCCATCAAAAGATACTAATGAAGCCTGAAAATTTAAAGTTCTTCTTGAAAACAATTTTATCCAGAAGTTTAATTTCACAACACTTGACTACAGCTCAGACGTTCCCGCAATCATTCTAAAGTGTTGTTTTATTGCTAAACACTAAATGGTTTTCATAAATGATCAGCACCATTAATAGATTCTGTTAGTGGTATTCAAACTGCATTTATCTTGTTTCATGTTATAGGTACACAGAACAGTTCATGATGGCATTATTGTTTTGTTTTTCTCCTGATTGCAAAAGAGGTAAATCTTAAATGTTTGTTTTATGCAATGCCAACGACACCAATAATTGATAATCTGATGAATAAAGAAAAGCATTCAATGTATTATCTTTGTATTATTTTATTATTGTTGTTGTTGTTTTGTTGAAACTGAGCAAAACTAGCAGCCATTATTAACCGATATCAAAGTCTGGCTGCACGAGTACACCAGAAAACGACGTTGTGTTACTGATCAAGTTAACGTTACACTCCACGTACGACATTACCTTCTGTCCTTTTATCAGTCTCTGAACTAAGTGCACAGTACAGTTCATTCCATGATACGGTTTTCCGCGAAAGGATCCTGACACAGCAACTGACAAGCCGTCCACCATGATATGCACGTAAAAGCGCCTGGGTTCCTCAGCTGCCATCGCTCTGGCCATAAAGAAGTAGATGCCTGTGACAGGGACGGTGAAAATGCCTGTTTTGTCGTCGTAGGCCTGCCCGACATTGCAGTCAACTTTACTCAAGATGACATCCCCTGCCGGACTGCTTTCATGTAGTCTGGCGTTGAATGCCACCAAACTACTCGCTTTTGATGAAAAAAAGAGACATCAATAAGGTAGCAAAAAACATTTTTTCAATCACCATCATCATTATCATCATCGTCATCGTCTTTCCTCCTTCTTCTCGCCATCTGCTGAATCAAATTTCTTAATTGTTAAAAAAATTTATTAAAGAACTGGCTTCTTACAGTATATAAAGTGCGTGACGCAACATTAATGAGTACTTGAAATATAGCCACTATGTTTAGTAAGATGCATCTTTGCAAATAAATGAATTCAACATGACCACACGAAAGGTTTTATACAGTAAATGGTTGAAATGCGATGATCGGTTATTAGGATTAAGTACTTTGTCAAAGAATTTCTCTTTTAACTCTGCAATTCTTTTCAGTCGAAATACTTTCCTTTGAGACTTTTATCAGACCTAACTCAAAGGATTAAGCCAAATAAATGTACAATCATGCGCGCACACACACATCTTGGAAATTATGCAACGGGAAGATGGAAAGAAATAAAAGTAGAAGTTCAAAGAAGGAGTTTCTTAGTAAAGAGTATGCTTTATTACAAGACACTTATTTTCAGCGCATAAGATTTGTGTCGTTATCCTAACATGTGATAAACCACAGTGTAATAAATGTTATCTCACCTTTAAAGGTTTTGAAACTTTCACTCAGTTCCTCAGCGGCATCTTGGAGCTTCTTAGTTTCTGTTTTAATTAACAAAGATTCCTGCTGCGAACTGTCAACATCATTCTGTAGTTTAATGTTAATGACCTTAATTGCTTGCAATTCGTGTTCAATATATGTTATGTCCTTTTGAAGAACTGAAAATTGTCCTATAATTTTCTCCACATTTTGCTGTAAAGTGTCCATGTTCTCCTGCATCCTGGAGTCCGCTTCTCTCAAAGACACAACTTGTGATTGAAGATTAGAGTTCTCTTCCTTCAAAGCCTCCAACTGTAAAACTGCTGTCTGTTGTTTCTCTAAGCTGCTTGTAGTTGTTTCCAACGCCGGCAGTTTGTCCTTCATGTCTGCAATGTCACGTGTCAGTTTTGTCATGTCTGACGGCAGTGACGTAAGCGGTGTATCACTTACTTGCCTCTCTAGAGGCCTTGTCTCATGCAGGTAAACCGCTGATAACAAACTGGCTGCTGTCCTCCTGTACATTGTGTGCCACTGGACACTGTGCCGATGTAGGCTTCTATGACCTGCATGTCGATGGCGCTGTCGTCAAACAGGTGCAGCAGTGTCTGTAGTTGTCTGCCCCTGCTGCACTGCTGCTTATACATCTGAACATCATCGTCAGTGAGTAAAGCTGTTTGCTGGAGTTTTTGGACAGAAGTTGATTGACCTATTGTTGTTCCCTGTGAGGACAGTTGCCAGATCCTACAGTACCTGTCACGTACAGTGATTATCTTTTCTTGAATCTGTCTACCCAGCCTCTCAGCGATTTCCGCCAGCGCCCTCTGGCTTTTTTCCTTCGCCTGCGTCACTAGCGCCATCACGGCGTCGGCCCGCCTGCTGATGACGTCAGCCACCGCCTGCCTCTCCCGCTGCATCGTGTCCTCCTCCTCCCTCATCATCACTAGCACCTCCTCCAGGACCGCGAGTTGCTCTGCGATGGTACCCTCCTTTACAGGTTCAATGTTAGTTTTAGAAGCTTGCTGGCAATTAAAGTTTAGAGGTTGCACCTGGTGATTGGTGAGATATTTGTTATGGTACCGCTGGCAAGTGACACACATGTTGTCACCACACTCAGTACACGTGCACACGGCGTCCTCTCCTTTATCGCAAACGTCACAGGTCACTGAGTTTTTGTTTATGTAAAAATTAGTCTGAAAAAGAAAATGACTGAGTCAAGCTAATAGTACAATAACTTCTAAAGTATAAGATGCAATTCTAAGACACAAATATTCTGTCTATATGTATGGAGTAAGCAAATAAATAAAAATTAAAAGAAGGATGAAAGTTTCATTGAAACTAAAAATATGATTGCTTAGTTATTTGTTGGCATTCTTTGAATAGGTAGATTTCAACACTTTAAATCTCGGCATCAATTACATGTACTTTGAATTTACTGTTGACATAGTGAAAGCTTACATTTCATAAAATGTAAGCGAAAACTCTACAGTAGGTCAGTGTATGATTAAATTAGGTTGTCTTAATAAAACCTTTGCTAATACCATTTATTATATTTTATGTGCCTTTGTTTTTTACTATGTGTTACTATATTTCTACTAGTACCGGTGTTACCTAACTAGATTTGTGTTAGTTGCAATTACATAACAAAAATAGCCTACAAAGGAAAGAAAATGGGTCATGGACGGGCTCAATTCAGAATGGAGCTTGGTATACATCCAGTAAGGACACGGGCAGATTTTAGCCATTGAAACGCTTTCACTGCACCAAAGTTGAAGCAGCAAAGCAAGCAAAGAGTCAAAAGTAGTGTTCCTAACAGATGCCATATTTGTCCATAAAAGTTAGAACAATAACAAGCTTCATAAGCTGACAGCAGAACTTAGAAATATATGTTGGCTTCAAACAGAACTGCAGTGGATGCCTCGCACTGTGGTACTGAAGGATTGAGCAAGGTGACAGAATACAAAAGTAGGAGCTATAGCCACGCAGGATGAAAACCTGTCACCCTGGCAGAGATGAAGAAAATCATCGAGGTTTGCACCGACCACCCAGGCTACCGGACAGGCACCAATACCTGTCTCTATCAGACCAGTAATTTAAAATCTGCTAATAGTTTAAGAAACTCATAATTTTAAGGGTGTCAACTAGTATTTATGACATTTAGTATAAAATAGGATTCTATATTTTCTAAACACTACTGTTACTCACCTGGAACTGGGTGACACCACCAGCCGGCACTTGGATACCTGCTCTGCATGTCGGACAGGGAAAAGTCAAAGGTTTAGTTTCTGTCATGTCCTCCTCAGTAACTGTTGTATCTGGTGACAATTCCTAGAACGACACAATAGAGATATGTTGTCTTACATGTGAAACTAATACAACATTAAATTTATGGCAGTGTATATGCAGTTTAAATGAACTTTAAGTGAACTTTTATCTGAAAATACAATATGATTAGAAATAATAAGTAGCGTCTCTCTGATTGCACACATGCCGAATCGTTCACAGTAAAAATATTACAGATGTGTGTCATCACCACGCAGGTTCAACGAAGGCGTTGGCGATGGATTGGACATGTGCTCCGCCAGCAGACAGCAGACCTTTCCAGAGTCGCCCTACGATGGACTCCAGACGGCCGAAGAAAACGAGGCCGCCCAAAGGAAACTTGGAGAAGAATTGTGGAAAGGGAGATGAAGGGAAAGGGCTGGACATGGGGTCACCTAGAGCGGGTTTCAGCCGATCGACATCGGTGGCGGACTCTGGTTGAGGCCTTATGTGCAACCTGATGCACGAAGAGGAATAGATAGTGTCATAGGTACAGTGGAACCTCGGTTAGCGAACGCCTCGGATAGCGAATATTTCGGATAACGAACGAAAATTTCGTTAAAATTTTGTCTCGGATAGCGAACAAAATTTCGGATAACGAACAGCCACGTGAACCACACGTGACCGACCAGCATGTCGTCATTCGCGCTCGAGACACAGTTACGATCAGTCGTTCCTTATCTGTGAGCATCCTTCTTATTTAGTGATTGGTGTGCTTTATTTTAATAAGATAATCCTCAATCATGGCTCCAAAGAAGTTTAAGAGCAATTAATAGCAGGGAGGTAATGACAAGGAAGCGGCCAACAATTGAATTGAAAAAGAAAATGATTTCAAAGTATGAAGGTGGCATGCGTCTGTCGGATATGTGATGTCGTATTACGGAAGAGTTTTACAAAAAAGGCAGAAGGAACAGACACTGGACAAGTTTTTTCCTTTAACCTCAAAACTACATAAAAAGGAAGTTACCCCCGATTTTATAATGTCAAGTGTGCTCATGGAGGGGGAATCAAAGCAGTAATTCTCAGGGTTGTCCATGGGACATATTTTTCTATCCCGTCCCATCCCATCCCATGGCAATTTATGCCTGTCCCATCCCGTCCCATCCCACGGGATGTTTCCATGGGATTCCCATGTATTAAAATCCTATGGACAACACTGAATACCACTTTTCGGCTTTGTTCTATAATTCCTGCTACTTCACATACAATAGATGATTCAGAGGAAAGATTTAAATCCTTGATGAATGAAATAAAAGTAAATTTATTTTGCAATATCAAGTATCGACTACCATGGGAAATACAAATGTGTGCTGTCCCATCCCATCCCATCCCATGGGACGTTTCCCATGGGATTCCCATTCCTATGGACAACACTGGTAATTCCACCTCTTCCTCCCCACACCTGCTTCCAACCACGCCGTCAAAACGGCGAGTTTTCTGATATTGAAAGGCTTTTGTTAATGTTTTTATGTTTATTTAACTCCATTTATATTACATTATAACTGTTATCTTTAAAACAAAGACCTATATATATATAGCCTGTAACTTTCAAATATTAGCGAGTCAACAGGGGCTGGGAACCAATTAAATCTATTTCCTTTATTTCATATGGAAAAAAATTGTTTCGGATAACGAACAATTTTCCAGAACGGATTAAGTTCGTTAACCGAGGTTCCACTGTATACCTACCCCGCATTTGATACCTACACCTTGTCCCACTCTAGTCAGCGTCTCTTTGTGTGTAAATGTTTATGTGTGCTTGAGTGTGCCTGTGCGTGTCTGCAATGAAGGAGAATGTAGAATACGTGTACTCACCGTGTGATGTTTCTCCAGATCTTTCAAACAAGGGAGGCAAAGTGTGTGAAAACAAGGCAGCAGTTTAGGATTCCGACCCTTGTACGGCTCCAGACACACGCTGCAGATGGAGGCGACATCATCAGGAACATTGCTACTTGCCATCGTCGTTGTCGTGGTGTTGACTCTGATGGTGGAGAGTGGTAAAAGGAGAAATCGACTACACCACACCCTTTTCACAATGGCGTCTAGTCCTTGCCTCGTCAACACCACACACGTCTGCTCTCTTCTCTCACGGTTGTCGAGGGTTCACCCTGTTGGCGCGTACAGAGTGTTGGTTAAGAATTTTTTTAGTTCCACAAAAATACAGAGTTTTTGTATGAAGATAATCTGAAACCTCTTGCCAGGTGCTTTATTCCGTGGCTCTGTCAGCTACTGAAAGAAGTGCTTTGGTGTGTGTTCATACGCAGCGAATATATTTTTAGAACAACAAAGAGGAAAACGAAAGTAGAGATTATTTCCGAGAAATGCAGACACACCCGTCAGCGGAGGACGCAGCATTTCGCAATCATTTGTTTATAGAGAATCAATCTGGCCGTACAATAAAAATGTGTTCAGAAGAAGGGGAGTGAAGAGGAGTGGATGCTCAGACGTGGGAAGGGCCTGCGAGCAGCTGTCGCGAGACGACAAACGCCGCGGGTCAGAGCTCTTGTGGGTCGCTAGAAAGATAGTTGTACACAAGAACAGTGTGACAGCTCGCTTGATTACCCTCATCTGCCCGCGCACAGCCACCGACAAGCCAGCCAAGGACGGCAGCAAACACACAAACAGCAAAATAATCGAAGACACCCGACACATGTGTGTATCTGGTTTAGGTGCATGCCTGCACAGCGGCGCACGCGCGCGCGTGTGTTTATGACTGTGCAAGCGCGAGTATGTTTGAAGAGATGTATCATAGTATGAGAATCTGTACACACCTACACATATAGTGTCTCTCAGCGCCTGTGTTTGTATCCCCCTAGTCTTTCTCTCTAATAGTGTGTTCTGCTTGGTGACTGTTTATCGCTCTGTTCAAACATCTCGTACTTTAGATGACACAAAATTAAACAACACACGAATAGTGTTTAGAAAAATAAATAAGATAACACTTGCACTTTTAAAACAGCTTTTCTTATTATAAGAAATAATTCTATGATGGTAAATTAATAGCTGGCAGTACTGAGCCTATTCAAATATTACAGCAATTAGCTGAAGAGGGTTTATTATTTGGTAGGAAGTGCAGTATAGTGTCAGCTGCTTCAAAGTCGGAGAGCTAAAAGTACGGCAACAATGATTCACTAAAAACTTCTCTAAGAACCTCGATTATTGCTACTTGGCTTGAGTGATGACTACATTATCTCCCTCGGCTCTCAATGTTGTAGAACTGCTGCATAGTTCACGTATTGTGTTACAGAAATATAAATAGGTAATTTAAACTGCACTGCAATCATAATAAAGTTATGATGATTAAAATTAGCAACTAAACAATATCAAAAGATTGCAAGAACAACTCTACACACACACACTACCACCACCAGTGGGCGCAGACAACAGAATATATAAATAAAGAACAGAAGAAATTCGTATTATACTTTTATTTTGTCTATGATAGCACAACAATTTTAAGTATGCCAGTAGCACAATATCAACAACGTTTTCATGAGAAAAAAAGGAACTAAGATTTATTAATTTCTATGCATTTCGTTTAAAACTGTAACGACAGATCAGTATTCAACCACACTGCTTTGATGATTGGTTTGTATAACAATTTTAACTTACCGAACAATTAATAGTGTCTTTATATTTATTACCCGTGAACTTTTATCATCATGTGTCCTATGTCAGTAATCTGTGTGGCTTTAAAAAAAGAGTTGTAAAGGAGTGTCACAAACCTGCTACTTATTCTAGCTGGAAAAGGGAGAAGAAATGGATTAGGCGGAGAGAAGGTGCGAAAGATGAGAGATCGGAGTATCAGTATGTAAGTCATGAGATGGCCGACAGTTTCATTCAAGACTGTTGAAAGTCGAAATGTGAACAAAAGGAGGCATGAAAAGAGTGTTTTGTTAAGCTTAATTTTTCATTTGTTGGGTGCTTTTTTATATTATTTGTGGATGAAAGTTTTGATTTTTTTCTAATTATATATATATATCTTCAAATTGATCTGCTGTGTTTTATTATTATCTCATTTGAACTTTACTGTAGAGTGCAGGTGACATGAACTAGTGACTTTTGTCTTTGCGTTTAATTAAGGCAATACCTACAAATTGTGTATAGAATCTAGTTAAGATGGTACTTCATAAAATTGGTGCATAATGTAGAAAATATGTTTTCTACTTTTGTGGTATTTAGTGTATTTAGTATATTTAGTGTGTTATTCAGTTGGGGTAGGGTTGATTAGAGTGGTTAAAGTAGTGAACTGGTCAAGCTGGCGGCATATCGGCCCGACTGGCGCGCCAAATGTCTGGCTCCCTTCTTCAACACCGGTGGCCTGTCGGCGCTAGCGACAACACCTGACGTAAGTGGCCGCGAGTCAACCACGGCCTGGGGGAGACAACTGGGCAACAGCCCGACCCCTCATTGTCAAGCTGGAGGCCGGGTACTGCCTGAGGCGACCAACGCCCCTAGCACGTGCTTTTAGACCCTTTCTACACCTCCAAGGCCACCGGAAGAAAGAAACGAAGGAAGTCGGGGGCAGGGGCAGAGACGTCACTTTTCCGGATGGCGTGTTAGAAAACGGCCGACGGAGGTCCGTCTGGTGTGAGACGTTAAAAAGGTCCGAGGGACTTGAAATATGATTGTGTCTGGATGTAAGGAATCATTTGTTGAACTGTAACGAATGGTCACATGACCAGTGGTTTATTAGTGAAATTGTGAACTTTGGCTTGTAAGGAGAACTTTGACCAGTGAGGAGAAAAAGAGCCAGAAAGCTAAGTTTGAAGATTAGTTTGGAAATCTACGTGTAACTATTCCTTTATGTATATATATATATGTATGCACTTTTTGTTTAATTAGCTTCTTTTGATTCATACTGTAGTTTCTATATTTTAAGAAATGTGTTGCAATTAAGCGTGTGGGCTCATGCTGGACGAGTGCATGCGAGAAAAGTGAACCATTGCGCGCAGGACACACATTCCAGTCCATTACACATAAGATTCTTTCAACAAGTAATTATCTGCTTAAGTGTACAAATCTCATCTTGTTTGTGTTGTTAACAGGGAATATTTACTATTGATGATTGCTTAATTACTGTCAACGCGTCCAAGTATTCTAAACTTGCTAAGGAGAATTTCTACCTCCCCATCTCACGACACTAATGAATCCCTAAATTTTATAGTTCTTCTTTCAAACAATTTCATCTGCAAGTTTAATTTTACAACACTTAATTAACCACAACTGAGACGGTCTCACCCCATTTGTAAATGTTGATATATTGTTAAACACTATTGGTTTTCATAAATGATCAGCACCATTAATAGATTCTTATGGTCTCCAAACTGCTTCTATCTTGTTTTATGTTATAGTTACAATGAACCGTTAATGATGGCATGCATTTTTCGCATTACGGCTAACGATAAATAGATGCAAAAGAGGACAAAAATAGGTAAGTATTACATGTTTGTTTTATGCAAATGCCAACGACACTTATAATTGATAATCTGATGAATAAACAAAAGCATTAAATGTATTATCTTTTTACTATTATTACTGAAAAAAAGCACAAATAGCAGCCATTGCTACACTAGATCAAAGTGTGGCTGCACTAGTACACCACAAAACGACGTTACTTTACATAGCACGTTAACGTCACACCCCACGTCCAACTGTACCTTCTGTCCTTTTATGAGTTTCTGAACTAAGTGCACTATGCAGTTCATTCCAGGATACGGCTCACCGTAATAGGATCCTGACTCAGCAGCACTCTCGTCGTCCACTATGATATCCAGGTAAAAGTCCCTCGGTTCCTCAGCTGCCATCGCTCTGGCCATAAAGAAGTAGATGCCTGTGACAGGGACGGTGAAAATGCCTGTTTTGTTGTCGTAGGCCTGCCCGACATTGCAGTCAACTTCCCTCAAGATGGCATCTTGTGCCAAACTGTCTTTATGTAGTCTGGCGTTGAATGCCACCAAATTACTCTCTTTTTTAGAAAAAAAGACATTGTTAGGGTAGCAAAAACAAGAGAGAACATTTCTTCAATTACTATCGAAGTTCTGGCTTCTTACAGTATATAAAAGGCGGATCGCAACATTAATGTACTCTGTGTAGATTATGAGTCTTCAAATATTATCGCTATGTACAGATAGATGAGTCTTCGCAAATAAATATATTTTAAGACGGCCACACGAAAGGTAAAGTGTAGCTAATCGCTTATTACGATTAGTTCTTTTGTCAAAGAATTTCTCCTCTAACTGTACATATCGTTTGAGTCAAAATAATTTCCTTTTAACTTTTTTTTCTGAGGACCTAAGTCAAGGGATTAAATCCGAAAATTTTACAAACATGCACACACACACACACTCGTTGGAAATTATGCAAAAGGAAGATGGTAAGAAATAAAGGTAGAAGTACAGAAAAGTATTTTCTTAGTAAATGATAATTTTCATTAAAAGACACTTATTTTAAGCACCTCAGATTTCTGTCTTTATTTAAGCATATGTTAAACCGCAGCGTGATAATTAATATCTCACCTTTAAAGGTTTTGAAACCTTTACTCAGTTCCTCAGCGGCATCTTGGAGCCTCTTAGTTTCTGTTTTAATTAACAAAGATTCCTGCTGAGAACTGTCAACATCATTCTGTAGTTTAAGGTTAATTGACTTCATTGTTTGAAATTCGTGTTTCATATTAGTTATGTCCTTTTGGAAAGTCGAAATTTCTCCTCTAATTTCCTCAACATTTTGTTGAAAAGTGTCCATGTTATCCTGCATCCTGGAGTCCGCTTCTCTCAAAGACACCACTTGTGATTGAAGATTAGAGCTCTCTTCCTTCAAAGCCTCCAACTCTAAAACTGATGTCTGTTGCTTTTCAGAGCTGCTTCTAATTATCCCCAACGCCGCAATGTCACGTGTCAGTTTTGTCATGTCTGACGGCAGTGACGTAAGCAGTGTATCACTTACTTGCCTCTCTAGAGGCCTTGTCTCACTGCAGGTAACCGCTGATAACAAACTGCTGCTGTCCTCCCCTGTACATTGTGTGCCACTGGACACTGTGCCGATGTAGGCTTCTATGACCTGCATGTTGATGGCGCTGTCGTCAAACTGGTGCAGCAGTGTCTGTAGTTGTCTGCCCCTGCTGCACTGCTGCTTGTACATCTGAACATCATCGTCAGTGAGTAAAGCTGTTTGCTCGTGGCTAGGGACAGAAGTTAATTGACCTTTTGTTCCTCTCTGAGAGGACAGCTGCCAGATCCTACAGTACCTGTCTTGTATAGTAATTATCTTTTCTTGAATCTGTTTACCCAGACTCTCGGCTGCTTCCGCCAGCGCCCTCTGACTCCTTTCCTCCGCCTGCGTCACTAGCGCCCTCACGGCGTCGGCCCGCCTGGTGATGACGCCAGCCACCGCCTGTCTCTCCCGCTGCAGCGTGTCCTCCTCTTCCCTCATCGTCACCAGTGCCTCCTCCAGCACCTTCAGTTGTTCTACAATGGTACCCTCTTTTACAGGTTCAATGCTAGCTTTAGAGGCTTGCTGGCAATTAAAGGTTAGAGGTTGCACCTGGTGATTGGAGAGATATTTGTTGTGGTACCGCTGGCAAGTGACACACATGTTGTCACCACACTCAGTACACGTGGACACGGCGTCCTCTCCTCTATCGCAAACGTCACAGGTCACTGCGTTGTTGTTTAAGTAAAAATTAGTCTGAAAAAGAAGATGTCTGAGTCATCCTAAAAGTGCAATAAGTTCTAAAGTATAAAATGTGATACTGATCGAGACACACAAATTCTTTCTATTTGTAACGGAAGCAGACTCACAAGTGGTGTTCCTTACAGATGCCATGTCTCTCCTAAAAGGTTCTCACTATAACCAGCTCCATAAGCTGACAGCAGTAGTAAGAAGTACAAACTGCCTTCAAACAGACCTGCAATGGATGCCCTCACACTGTGATATAGAAGGCAATGAGCAGGCTGATAGAATACAAAATTAGAAGCTGATGCAGGATGAAAACGCGGACAGCCTGGCAGAGATGAAGACCCTCAGCGAGGCTTTGCACAGACCCCCAAAGCTACCGGACAGTTACCATTACTTGTCTCTATCAGACCAAATAATAATTTCTGCCTCAGTAAAGGGCACATCTTACTAAAACTTTGCAGATGACTGCCAGATGAAAGTTGTCCTCCAAGTGTGATAACAAATACGCGAACGAGAACGACAGTTCAATGTTTTCTATGTGTATTGATATACATGTAAGTTTTTTGACACCTTCTAATAGTTTTACTCACACATAATTTTTAGTCATTTAGTATAAAACGAGATGAAATGTTTTCTTAACAATACTGTTCCTCACCTGGAATTTGGTGACACCACCAGCTGGCACTTTGATAACTGCTCTGCATGTTGGACAGGGAAAAGTCAAAGGTCTATTTACTGCTATTTCCTCATTCACTGTTGTATCTGGTGACATTTTCTACAACAACACAACAGAGATATGTTGTCTTCCGTGTGAAACTGATACATCAATTAATGTATGGCAATGCTTATGCATTTTACATTACCGTTGTCATGGATCTGTGGAGTGGACTTTTTTTGAAAATACAATATAATTAGAAATAAAACAGTGTCTCTCTGATTGCACACATTCCTAGTCCTTCACGGATAAAAATATCACACATATATGTGTCAGAACATAAGTATACTTACCCAGCATTTGATACCTACACCTTGACCCACTCTAGTCAGTGATAGTGTCAGTGAGTGTCTCTTTGTGTGCAATTGTTTATGTGTGCGTGTGCCTGTGCGTGACTGCAATGAAGGAGTTGGAGAATGTAGAAGATCTGTACTCACCATGTGATGTTTCTCCAGATCTTTCAAACAAGGGAGGCAAAGTGTGTGAAAACAAGGCAGCAGTTTAGGATTGCGACCCTTGTACGGCTCCAGACATACGGTACAAACGGAGGCGACATCATCTGACACATTGCTACTTGCCATCGTCGCTGTCGTGGTGTCGACGCTGATGGTGGTGAGTGAAAACAAGACACAGAGACTACACGACAGTCTTTTCACAATGGCGTCTTGTCCTTGCCACGTCAACACCACACACGTCTGCTCTCCTCTTTCACGATTGTCGAGGGTTCACCCCGTGGCCGGTACAGCAGAGTGTTGGTTAAGACTTTTTTTCAGTTCCGCAAAAATGCAGACAGTTATTGTATGAAAACAATGTTAAACATCTTGCCAGGTGCTCTATTCCGTGGCTCTTTCAGCTACTGAAGGAAGTGCTCTGGTGTGTGTTCATACGCAGCGAATATTTTTTTAGAACAACAAAGGGGAACACGAAACTAGAGATTATTTTGAGAAATGCAAACATCCGCTTCACCGGAGGACGCAGCATTTCGCAATAAGGATGTTTACAGAGAATCACTCAGGTTGTAAAATATAAAGGTGTTGAGAAGAGGGAGAGTGAAGGGGATAGGGCTGTTCAGACCTGCGAGGCTCTGCCAGCAGCTCACGCGTGACAGAAACATAATCGGTGACACGCGACACATGTGTGTATCTGGTTTAGGAGCATTCCTGCACGGTCGGCGCGTGCGCGCGTGTCTGTTTATGACTGTGCGAGCGCGAGTGTGTTTGAAGAGATGTATGAGAATCTGTACACACCTACACATTTAGTGTCTCATAGCGTGTGTTTATATCCTCTCAGTCTCTCTCTGTTCTTCTTGGCGACTGTTTATCGCTCTGTTGAATCATCTCGTACTTTTGATGACATAAATTAAACAAGACACGAATAGTGTTTAGAAAAATTAATAAGAAAACACTGGGACTTTTAAAACAGCTTTACTTATTGTGAGAAATCATTCTATGTGAGTAAATTAATAGCTGACAGTACTAAGACTATTAAAATATTACAACAAGTTGCTGAAGAGTGCTGACTATTTTGTAGGAAGTGCAGTATGTTGTCAGCTGCTTCATAGTCGTAAAGCTAAAAGTACGGCAACAATGATTCACTAAAAACCTTCTCTAGGAACCTCGATTATTGCTACTTGGCTTGAGTGATGACTACATTATCTCCTTCGGCGCTAAATGTTGTAGAACTGCTGCAGAGTTCACGTATATATTATTGTGTTACAGAAATATAAACTGGTAATTTAAACTGCACTGCAATCATAATAAATTTCGGATGATTAAAATTAGCAACTAAACAATATCAAAAGATTTCAATCACTCTACACATACACACTACCACTACCACCAGTGGGCGCAGACAACAGAATAAATAAATAAAGAACAGAAGAAATTCGTATTATACTTTTATTTTGGTCTATGATAACAACGCAATTTTAAGTATGCCAGTAACACAATATCAACAACGTTTTCATTAGAAAAAAAGAAACTAAGATTTATTAATTTCTAGGCATTTCGTTTAAAACTAAAACGACAGATTCAGTATTCAGCCAGATTGTTTCAATGATTGGCTTGTATAACAATTTTACCTAACCGAACGGTTAATAGTGTCTTTATATTTATTACCCGCGAACATTTGTCATCATGTGCCCTATATCAGTAATCTGTGTAGTTTCGAAAAAGAGTTGTAATGGACTGTCACACTGTTAGGAACAGGGGGTTGTTGCCCCTGTCTTTTGTTTGTCAGAGATTATCGCCCTTACCTGTCAGCAGATGAGTGTTTTTGCTGCGTCGTGGTTTTGCGTCAGATCCCGACGTCATTTTATGACGTAGTTTTAGATTGTGAGGGGAGTGAAAAATTTTTGGAAGAAGCAGACGACTGGAGACGAGAGATATAGAAAGGACAGGCGTGAAAGTGGTCTGACTGTACGTGTGGATACAGGGACCGGTAATAAGTAAATTAGTTGCTTACCGAGTCAAGGAACTACGAAGGGACTCACTGAGAGTGTGGAATCCCAACGTAACCACCGGAGAGGTGATGAGAAGCGGAAGGAGGAGATTTTTGAGGGAGGAGGAGCTGTCTGACTGTACGTGTGGATACAGAGACGGTTGGCAGAAAGGACGAGTAGCGGACAGAGTGTATGGATTGTCCGTTTTGGGGAACTTGTGTATGTGCAATTCAAGGAGGATTTCATTTTGGGTGTGAGTAACTAAGACTAACGATTTATTCAAAACATACGACAGTTTGGAGTTGCAGGTCGCTGTGTGGAAGACCTACGGACTTTGCATATATTTAGTTAATGTTGATATAAAGTTATGTTGCCCACGACAAATCTATGTGATTTGTGAGTGAAAGAACACGCAAGGGGACGCGTGCGGGTAGTGAGTGAAAGTGTGATCTAAAACCGCGTCCCTGACACACACACACACCTGCTACTTATTTTATCTGGAAAAAGGGAGAAGAAATGGATGAGGAAGGGAGACGGTGCGAAAAGTGAGCGATCGGCGTATCTCCATCTAAGTCATTTGATGGCCGACAGTTTCATTTATGACTGTTGAAAGTCGAAATGTGAACAAAAGGAGGAATGAAAAGTGTTGTATTGTGTTTTATTTTTCATTTGTGTGGCGGTTTCTTTAATTATTTGTGGTTGAAAGTTTTGATTTTTTTTGTAATTATATATATCTTCAAATTTAAATGTTGTGTTTTACTAATATCTCGTCTGAATTTTGCTGTAGAGTGAAGGTGACATAACTATATTAAGTGCAATACCTATAAATTGTGTATAGAATCTATTAAGGTGGTACTAAATAAAATTGGTGAGTAAGATTCTTTCAGTAATTCTCTGCTTATGTCTACACACATCTCATCTTGTTTTTGTTGTTGAAAGGGAATATTTACTAATGAGCATTGTACATTATCTTTGTATTATTATTGTTGTTGATGATTTGTTGAATCCGAGCAAAAATAGCAGCTCTTGTTACACAATATCAAAGTCTGGCAGCACTAGTACGCCAGAAA
The DNA here is from genome assembly GCF_003073045.1 of Pomacea canaliculata. NCBI lineage: Eukaryota > Metazoa > Mollusca > Gastropoda > Architaenioglossa > Ampullariidae > Pomacea > Pomacea canaliculata. Next base: position 17,429,826 of record NC_037595.1, read on the forward strand.
ACGACGTTACGTTACGTAGAACGTTAACGTCCCACCCCACGCACAACTTTACCTTCTGTCCTTGTATTAGTTTCTGAACTAAGTGCACAGTGCAGGTCATTCCACGAAACGGTTCACCGTCACAGGATCCTGACTCAGCAGCTCGCTCGTCGTCCACTATGATATCCAGGTAAAAGTCCCTCGGTTCGTCAACTGCCATCGCTCTGGCCATAAAGAAGTAGATGCCTGTGACAGGGACGGTGAAAATGCCTGTTGTGTCGTCGTAGGCCTGCCCGACATTGCAGTCAACTTTACTCAAGATGACTTCCTGTGCCAAACTGTCTTTATGTAGTCTGGCGTTGAATGCCACCATGTTACTCGCTTTTTTTAAAGACAAAAAGAGAGATTGTTAAGGTTGCAAAAAAAAAAGAGAGAACATTTCTTCAATTACCATCATCATTATCATCATCATCGTCGTCGTCACTCCTCTTTCTCGCCTCAGCGTGATCTCATATCTTAATTTTTAAAAATTCATCAAAGTTCTGGATTCTTACAGTATATAAAAGGCGTAACGCAACATTAATTAACTCTGTGTAGATAATGAATACTTGAAATATTAGGGTTATGTACAGTAAGGTGCGTATTTGCAAATAAATATGTTCAAGACGGCCACACGAAAGATAAAGTGTTAAAATGCGCTAATCTGTTATTGCGATTAGTTCTTTTGTCAAAGAATTTCTCCTTTAACTCTGCAATTCTTTTGAGTCTAAATACTTTCCTTTTAACCTTTTTTTTTTAGCAGACCTAAGCCAAGGGATCAGATTCAAATAAATGTACAAACATGCACACACACACACACCTTGGAAATTATGCAACAGGAAGATGTAAAAAAAAAGATGAAGTCCAGAATAGGATTTTCTTAGTAAATGGTAATTTTCATTACAAGGCACTAATTATTTTCAGCGGATATGATTTGTGTCGTTATTGTAACATGTGTTAAACCGTAGCATAATAAATGATATCTCACCTTTAAAGGTGTTGAAACCTTTACTCAGTTCCTCGGCGGCATCTTGGAGCTTCTTAGTTTCTGTTTCAATTAACAAAGATTCCTGCTGAGAACTGTCAACATCATTCTGTAGTAGGTTAATTGACTTCATTGCTTGAAATTCGTGTTCCATATTAGTTATGTCTTTTTGAAGAGTTGAAAAGTCTCCTCTAATCTCCTCCACGTTTAGTTCTAAAGTGTCCATGTTCTCCTGCATCCTGGAGTCCGCTTCTCTCAAAGACACAACTTGTGATTGAAGATTAGAGTTCTCTTCCTTCAAATCCTCTAACTGTAAAACTGCTCTCTGTTGTTTATCTAAGCGGCTTGTAACTGTTTCCAGCGCCGCCAGTTTGTCCTTAATGTCTGCAATGTCACGTGTCACTTTTGTCATGTCTGATGGCAGTGACGTAAGCGGTGTATCACTTACTTGCTTCTCTAGAGGCCTTGTCTCACTGCAGGTAACCGCTGATAACAAACTGCTGCTGTCCTCCCCTGTATATTGTATGCCACTGGACGCTGTGCCGATGTAGGCTTCTATGACCTGCATGTTGATGGCGCTGTCGTCAAACTGGTGCAGCAGTGTCTGTAGTTGTCTGCCCCTGCTGCACTGCTGCTTATACATCTGAACATCATCGTCAGTGAGTAAAGCTGTTTGCTCGAGACTCGGGACAGAAGTTAATTCGCCTTTTGTTCCTCCCTGTGAGGACAGCTGCCAGATCCTACAGTGCCTGTCACGTACAGTGATTATCTTTTCTTGAATCTGTTTATCCAGCCTCTCGGCGATTTCCGCCAGCAACCTCTGGCTCCTTTCCTCCGCCTGCGTCACTAGCGCCCTCACGGTGTCGGCCCGGCTGCTGATGACGTCAGCCATCGCCTGCCTCTCCCACTGCATCGTGTCCTCCTCCTCCCTCATCGTCACCAGCGCCGCCTCCAGCACCGCGAGTTGTTCTGCGATGGTACCCTCCTTTACAGGTTGAATGTTAACTTTAGAAGCTTGCATGGAATTAAAGTTTAGAGGTTGCACCTGGTGATTGGAGAGAAATTTGTTGTGGTACCGCTGGCAAGTGACACACAAGTTGTCACCACACTCAGTACACGTGGACACGGCGTCCTCTCCTCTATCGCAAATGTTACAGGTCACTGTGTTTTTGTTTAAGTAAAAATTAGTCTGAAAAAGAAAATGACTGAGTCAAGCTAATAGTACAATAAGTTCTAAAGTATAAAATGCGATACTGAGACACAAAAAGTCTTTCGATATGTATGGAGTGAGCAAATAAATAAAAATTAAAAAATAGGATAATACTAAAAATATGACTGCTTAGTTATTTGTTGGTATTCTTGGAATAGGTAGTATTCAACTCTTTTAAACCATGGCATCAATTATTTTGATTTTACTGTTGACACAGTGAAAGCTTACGTTTCATAAAATGTAAATAAACATTCTACAGTAGGTCAGTATATGATTAAATTAGGAACTGTTATCAAAAAATTTGCTAACAAATTTTATTATATTTTTAGTGCCTCTGTTTTTACTATGTGTTACTATATTTAATATTTTTGTGATACTATATTGATTTTCTACTGGTACCTGTTTTACCTAATTAGATTTGTGTTAGTTGCAATTACATAACAAACATGCTAGAAGTACCGCCAATAAAGAAAAAAACGGGTAAGCGACGGGCCCCATTCAAAATGGAGGAGCTTGGTATACATTTAGTGTTCAGATGGACACGGGCAGATTTTAGCCATTGAAACATGCATTCACTACACCATCTACAGAACCAAAGTTGAGGCAGCAAAGCAAGCAAAGAGTCACGAGTTCTCACAATAACACTCTTCATAAGCTGACAGCAGCACTGAGAAATAACTATTGCCTTCAAACAGAACTGCAGTGGATACCTTCACACTGTGGTATTGAAGGCAATGAGCAAGCTGACAATACTAAATTAGGAGATGAAGCTACGCAGGATGAAAACGCTGTCAGCCTGGCAAACATGATGACCACCATCGAGGCTTTGCACCAACCACCCAAGCTACGTGACAGTTACAATTACCTGTCTCTATCAGACCAGATGATAATTTTCCGCCTCAGCAAAGGGCGAACTGACTAAAGCTGTGGATTCTTTGCAGATGACTTTCAGATTCAAGCTGTCCTTCAAATGTGATAAAAAGAAAAAAAATAGGCAAACGAGAACAACGACAACAACAGTACAATGTTTTCGATGTGTATCAATATAAGTAGTTTAAAGTCTGCTAAAAGTTTTAAGCATACATAATTTTCCAACATTTAGTATAAAATAGGATGCTATATTTTCTTAACACTACTGTTTCTCACCTGGAACTGGGTGACACCACCAGCTGGCACTTTGATAACTGCTCTGCATGTTGGACAGGGAAAAGTCAAAGGTCTATTTTCTTCTATGTCCTCCTCGCTAACTGTTGTATCTGGAGAGAGTTCCTAGAATGACACAATAGAAATATGTTTTACATGTGAAACTAATGCAACATTTAATTAACGACAGTGCATATGCAATTTAAATGTACGTTGTAATTGATCTATGCAGTGAAAGTTTATTTGAAAATACAATATAATTAGAAGTAATACAAAGTGTCTCTCCGACTGCACACATGCATAGTTCTTCACAGTAAAAAAGAAATATCACAGATATGTGTCATAACATGAGTATACTTCCCCAGCATTTGATACCTAGACCATGTCCCACTGTATTCCGTGATAGCGTCAGTCAGTGTCTCTGTGTGCGAATGTGTATATGTGTGCGTGCGTGTCTACAATGAAGAAGTTGTAGAATGTACAATACGTGTACTCACCATGTGATGTTTCTCTAGATCCTTCAAACAAGGGAGGCAAAGTGTGTGAAAACAAGGCAGCAGTTTAGGATTGCGACCCTTGTACGGCTCCAAACACACGCTGCAGATGAAGGCGACATCATCAGGTACATTGCTACTTGCCATCGTCGTTGTCGTGGTGTCGACGCTGATGGTGGTGAGTGGAAACAAGACACAGCGACTACACGACAGTCTTTTCACAATGGCGTCTTGTCCTTGCCTCGTCAACACTACACACGTCTGCTCTCTTCTCTCAGGCTTGTTGGGCTGCACTCAACGGCTGGTGTACAAGAGTGTTGGTAAAGACGTCTGTCGGTTCCGCAAAAATGCAGACAGTTCTTGTATGTAGACAATCATAAGCCTCTTGCCAGGTGCTCTATTCCGTGGCTCTGTCAGCTACTGAAGGAAGTGCTCTGGTGTGTGTTCATACGCAGCGAAGATATTTTTAGAACAACAAATGGGAACACGAAAGTAGGTTATTTTGAGAAATGCAGACACGCGCGGCACCGAAGGACGCAGTAGTTCGCACTAAGGTTGTTTACAGAGAGTCACTCCGGTCGTACAAGATAAATGTGTTGAGAAGAGGGGGAGTGAAGGGGATGGGGTGTTGTTCAGACATGCCAAGGCCCTGCGAGCAGCTGCCGCGTGACTACAAGGGCCGCGGGTCAATGCCCTTGTGGGTCGCGAGAAAGATAGTGCTACACATGACCCTGTGAAAGGTTGCTTTATTGCCCTTATCTGCCGCTGCACAGCCGCCGACAAGCCAGTCAAGGACGGGAAGCAAACACATAAACAGAAAAATAATCGGCGACATGCGACACATGTGTGTTTCTGGCTTAGGCGCATGCTTGCTCGGCCGGCGCGTGTGTGTGTGTTTATGACTGTGCGGGCGCGAGTGTGTTTAAAGAGATGTATGAGAATCTGTACACACTTACACATTTAGTGTCTCTCAGCGCCTGTGTTTGTAACCCCCCTTCTCTCTCTAATAGTGTGTTTCTTCTTGGCGACTGTTTATCGCTCTGTTCAAACATCTCGTACTTTTGATGACACAAAATTAAACAAGACACGAATAGTGTTTAGAAAAATAAATAAGATAACACTTGCACTTATTTACTTATTATAAGAAATCATTATATGTCTGTAAATTAATAGCTGGCAGTACTGAGAGGTCAAGGTAACAGAATATGTTGTTGCTGAGTCTTGTGTGACTAAACGCCGCTTGTGGCTGTGATAAACTCTGAATGATCGGTGAACTCTTTAGTAGGCTAGAATCACCTTCGTTATCTGAATCAACCAAAAAATTTGCTCCAACACTTTAAGGAAAACACATCATTCTTTGCTTAAATAAAAACAGGAGAAGAGGAACTATTCAGAGGCGAATAGCATCTGTAACGATATTGTTTTAATTGATATTGGTAGAACTAAGGATCTTGACAAACCTTTGAACTTCATTATTCTTCTAGCAAAATTTTATATATATATAATTCCTCAAGGTAATACCTACAGTGGATATGTTTAAGAAATGTTTAAGTCACTATACAGCGTGGAGCAATATGCGGCATTTATTAATGACTCACAGATATCCTTTTGGAAACAGTGGCTCCGATTTACTCCTGTGACTTCTTAAATAACGGCACTGTCTGTAATTGCCTACATCATGTTAATCTAACAGTTAGACTGATACTTTAGTATGTCACTATGTATGGTATGTGGCTTGTGTGTGTATATAGATACATAGTTCTAAATATGATTGCATGTGTTGTAAAACAAAGCTATCTGTTTGTTTTAAGTTACAGCTATAGAGTTAGAGATTAACATAGACTATGTTTCTATGGTTAGCTGCTTCTTTCTGCATAGGCTATGATGAGAGGCTGCTGAAAAATTTTGTGTTGATTGCCAGGGACGTGGCTTTCCCTGTGTCATTTTGGCTTCTTCAAGGACTGTTTACTCGACGGAACGGCGAATGCCTGAGATGGTTTCTGTAGATATAGTGGTAAATGCCCGCGAAATTTCGACCGGCATTTCAGAAATGTATAATTATATATGAACAGACAACATAGACAACTATCTGTTATATTTCCTTTTAAAGAGCATTTTTGAAACATTTCATGGTGTAATTATTTTAGAAATATAGGTTATGTTTTTGATAGTAAAATCAAATGAAAGTTTGTAACTGTATGCGACAGACAATTCACAAATCGGGAAGTATGTTAACAAATAGAACCAAAAAAATTATGTAAACGATACAAACATAAAGCACCAAGCAAACATGCATTTTATTTGAACATACATAAGAATTTAAATATTGCTTACTGTTTTCTTTTTATTTACTGTTTTATTCGTACAAATCCATGTTAAATTGAGTGGCCGGTAACCGACTATAACATGGCGCTAGATAAACTGTACCTTCGCCTTCTTTCAAAATTAACGAAATACCTGATTTGTTTACTTTTTTAAAATTATTATAAAGGGAAGTAATTTTGAGTAAATTAACTCCCAAAGAATTCCGTAGTTGCCTCCCTTATTCATCATTTCCGCAGAGTGCACTGAGATGCTCCCCCTAGCTGTAAGCTCGTAGTACATATGTAGGATCCGTCTTCCGTGGCAGTGCGCGGGGTGAGGTCACATTTTTTCGTTGTATTTGAAAGAAGAAATCCAATTACTCACTTTGGCGACTGTCACGTCTAAAGACATCTCAATTTGACAAGGATTTGTCTTCCGACAGCTAAAAATGCCAATAAAGTAGTAAGTAATATCTGAAGTCGAATGTATATTACATGTATATAAAAATATTTCCATCTATCACTGCTTATATTAGTATATATTGTGTTTGTTTGTTTGTTTGTTTGTTTGTTTGGTTTTTTGTCTATTTCTTTCTCGTAAATTACTTTCATCACAGGATCATTCCATACATTTACATATTTATGTTCGTATAAGTATACAACTATGAATTTTCTTTAAAATTACATAAGTAAAAGCATCTTTTAAAAGGTATAGATTACTTTTGTATTTATTCTAGGTTATGGAAGAAGTGGTACTTTTTGCAGTGACTACCGCTCTAAATGTTTTATCTCGAAACATTTGAACAATAGCAGGCAGTGACACATTTTTAACTCGATTAGCAGTAGGAAGATGACTGGAATTTTTTTTAAAATAAATCTTCGTGTGGAATCATTTATCGCTTACTTGTAGTTTTTTTAAAAAGATTTTTAAAGTATTGATCTTATTGATAATTCGTTTTATTTTACACAGTTCATTTTCATTTTATACAATTTGTTTTCATATTATACAAATCATTTCACAAACTTCTGTTAATCACTTTTAGAGGAAGTATGTTTGTGACTTGGAATTAATCGTGTCAATTGTAGTAGCAATTTAATGTATTGTAGGAGCAATTAAATGTGAGCTTACTTGTGTACACTCACTTGTTGGCACGGAAAGCAGCAAACTAAATTGTAATCAGTTCGAGGCAGCGATTCGATTACAGCATCGCTGTCCACACAGCATGGCCATTGTATGAGGCACACACACACAAACTTTGGTCATTTAAAGGTCCTGTATTATCCGTGTTACCCATGCTTCTAATGGCAGATTATTGTTAACTTCTGTTATAACTATTATCCATTCCGACATAACTAGGTCTAACACTTGTTACTGTTACTCTTGTACTTCATCCTACATCTCAGTGTCGACAGTCGCCGAGTCCGTCTATCATTTCCCCACTTGGTCTGTCTACTGGCACCCGGCGGTTATTAGTCTACGGACGGCACGACTTTCACACCAGAAAGTGCAATAAACTACCTTCTGCATGGGCTAATTAAAAACATAATTATTATCATTATAGCACGATCAAATTAACTAGAATTTTTACGCAGTGGCATGTATTGAGGTAGCATCTAAGCTCTGTGAAGAGAAGCACCCTAAAGCATGATATATATATATATACTATATAATTTCCAACACTATCTGGCGTTAGGAAGAAATTAATATGACTCTGGAATAAGTTGTAGTAAACCTTATGTCAACACACTTACCTCGCATGGCTCATGATTTAAAGACTACCCTCAGGTTTTAAAAGAAACCCGTAGGTCTGAAACTGACCCTGTGCACCTTAGTATTTGTTTATCCAAGATAAGATTATCTTTATTATTGCGAAATTAAAAACAATGTTTGATCAGATGCCTGATAAAAAAATGTTCTTTTAAGGTTATATTGGTATATTCTAAAGTTTGTACTGTTTTATGATTTTCATTGAAGGTATATCTCGACTACTGTTTATTTGATTTGTGTTTCAATGCTTAAAGGTTTCAAGCATTTATTTCATAACCTAATCAGGAAGCATCGGCTTAGTGAGATCGACAAAGGAGAAAACAGTTTCCGTCGTGTTTTTTGTTGTTGTTGTTGTTTTGTTTTGCTTTTCCTCAGTGCTTACGTTCATCAGAATGCAAATCATGCAAACATGATTAGTGAAATGGTTTGACTCTAAGGTTGGCAGATGTGGATGTTCCATAACAGCATAAAGCACGACAATCCCTGTTAAATTTGGAAGATCGTTTGTAATATATCAGCACGTTGACAGAAGAATCCACCGATGAAAACACTGCTACGAACAAGCCCAATGTCAATGATATATTGAGGAAACGATAAGACATCACGGATTCTGGAAACACAAGGTGAGTCAGTGCATTTGCAGTAAAGGGTATGGCGGCGATGATGTACTTGACGGACACTCCTACAAACATCCTGGTCAGTGCCGTCTGCTGCTTGTCCTGGTCTCTCAACGTGCAGCTAATGGATTTACGCCACGTCATCACTGTTTGCCACTTGATCAAAGTAATTGCAGTGGCTACTGTCACGACAATAACGGTTGCAAGCGGCACAAACAAAGTCACAAATGACTGAGTAGCTTCAAAAAACTCTGCGTATAAAAATCCAAAATGAGATATTACTATTTGCCACTGAACAATGCCATCTTCTTCGATTTGCTGTACTTCATATTTCAAAGGCAATAATATTGACAGAAGCTGTGTCAGGATCACGGCCATCCCTAGAAAAATACCGAGAGTCCGTGTCTTTATGAAATTCGTTGCACGGAGAGGAAACATCACACACAGACACCGGTCTACAGTGATAACCATGTTTATCAACGATGAGGCTGCTTTCAAAGCACACACTACTCCGCCCAGTGAACGATAAACTTGAAAGTAGTAATATTCTCCTGTCTTCCTATCCAATGTCGTCAAAATGGTTATCACTCCAAACGAAGATACCAGGACAAGAAAGGCCAGGTCTGTAAGAGACAGAACAAACAGGCTGAGGTTCATACGATGGTGCAGTCCTTGGCGCCAGAACACTACACAGCAGACACTGTTTCCAACAATGCCGAAAAATGTAATGAAATCTTGTACAAAGCCACCAACGACTAGACTTAAAATATTGTACACTTTTGTACTCAAGACACATCCTGTACAGTCGCTTGTGAGCTCATCTGCCACGGAATGTAACAAGTCGGAAGGCATTGACCACACACTAACTGTCGAATTTTGTGATGAATTTTCTTGTAGAAACTGCGGCATTGTGTAAAGCGACGTTCCTTGATGAGTATCTTCATGAACGAATACTTGTTTGATGAAATATATATATTTGTCAACGTTGACATCGTAGTCGTAGTCAATAAAAGTTGTCTGAGCACACTCACACGTCTGAAAAAAAAATAGCCAAAGTTAATTAACCCAATGATCAATACTAACAGCATAGAAAAATGTATTTGGAATTTTCCTGACATATAATTAAACATATTTTTGTTAATTTATCAAAAGCTAAAGTAGTTTTTATAAATCATTTTCTTTTAAATTAATTACATACTAAAATATGTTTCACAGAAAAACAGAAGAAAAATAAAATGGTTTCCTTTGCTTGTAAATATCGTGAAAGCTGCACACAAATTGGAACTAAGTACAATGTTTATTAAATCACAAAAAATGCATGTGCATCTATATTATGTTTAATATTTGCTGGGAAAATATTCAAGATTGTAAAGCGATACTAAGTCTCACAGGAGAAGACGAAACACAGATGGATATTGATTTGATTTTAATGTCAGTATAAAAGAATGTTTAGTACTATTGTACTGTGTGCTTACTGGTTCAATGCCTGATCAACGCAGCCAACTTCACCAGTCATCTCCATAGAGGGTTGGGGAAGGTAGGCCAGCGAGAGAGAAAGAGGAGATGGGTATAGCCAGTGTTGTCCATAGGAATGGGAATCCCATGGGAATCCCATGGGAAACGTCCCATGGGATGGGATGGGATGGGACAGCACACATTTGTATTTCCCATGGTAGTCGATACTTGATATTGCAAAATAAATTTACTGTTATTTCATTCATCAAGGATTTAAATCTTTCCTCTGAATCATCTATTGTATGTGAAATAGCAGGAATTATAGAACAAAAGCCGAAAAGTGGTTTTCAGTGTTGTCCATAGGATTGTTAATACCATGGGAATCCCATGGGAAACATCCCGTGGGATGGGACGGGATGGGGCAGGCATAAATTGCCATGGGATGGGATGGGACGGGATAGAAAAATATGTCCCATGGACAACCCTGGGTATAGCCCTCATGTAAAGAACTGTCCTCAAGAAAAGTGAGGTCTCTAGCACGTGACCTTCCCTCCCTCCCCCACCAACGACTTGAAAAGGTTAGGGGATGAACTTAGACTTAGTAGTGTAGCAGATTTTTATGATGTATTCTATATCTACCTCTGATGTCATCGGTCAACTGCATGAAATCTCTTTAAAGAAAATTATACACATAAATCGTTTTCTTTACATGTCAATTCGTTATGTACGAGCGATGCACGTTCTCCCTTCCCTCAACCTGCTTGTCCATTAGCTTTATTTTATGTCTTTATTTGATTTTATGTTATATTTTATTAACATTTTATTTCTTTATTTATCATAAAATTTATAAACTATTTTTAATTCAACATTTTCCTTTTTAAAAAAGTCGAAAACAGTAGAAGGTAATCTTTGTAAAATCTTTGTAAAATAAGTAAGTTTATACTAAGATCATTTCTAAATCTGTATTTTAAATCCATTCACGACGAAAGGAAATAAAAATTGTGATCATTTTAGAAGAAAATTCCATATTTACATAAAATTTGGAAAGAAAAGTAATCTATTATTTTTTATTTGAACAATAAATGTTTATTTTAAATTAAGGTAGTAGTTGTGTATGTGTAGATGTGTGTACGTGTATTTTACTATACATGTATATGGGGTGTGTGTATTGTATCGATGTGATTGTGTGTTTTAGCCACAAGGGCATGTATTCACGATTTTTTGTGCGTGCATGTCTGAAAAAGGTCCAATTAAGTTAGAAAAACTTTTGCTGCTGAAAAAAAATATTGTCTCATGTGACACAATTATTATTTGGCAGTGAGTCATACTCAGCTAGAGATTCCTTTATCTTCTGTTACTGCCTGCAGTTACTTTGCATGTACATGTACCTTCCTTCCTTTCTTGTGTATGCATGATGCAATGCAAACCATGCACCTGATTGAAGAGCTTACAGAATATCAGTAGCATGTCTCTAGTCAACACATCAGCGATTCAATCTGAAAATTGTGGGAATGAAAAAGTACGTATAAACAAATTAATTACTAGCTGTATTATATTGAGTTCAATCTTAGCCTTGGCTCAGTCAATGTGTCCGTTAAAAAAGGTCAAAGGTGTTCTTGTAAGCCTTTGGTTTAATAAAGAAAAGATAGGTAACTCTTTTGCCTATCCTCTCGTCTTTGCAGTTTTGCTAGCATACCTCCCTACGAAGTCTGCTACTTGGACTCGAACAGGTGGGTGAAGTGGTGTGTGGAGGGGGCTACGTTGTTGTGGAAGTTCAGTTCCTCACACGGGTATCTAAACCGTAACTCGCACGACCTGTGTCCTTACACATGTGTGTGTGTGTTTTAAGGGAGAGGTGTTTCTGTGATATCTTTGCACATTTCTAAGTACAAAGATTATATTTTCTGTTGAAAATAATTGCTGAAAAAAGGACCACCAAGAGAGCAAAACAAACATGGCTTTTGCTGTGTCCGGTCAGCTGGCTTGTCAGGCTTCCTGGGTCAACACGCAGGTTACACTAGTACACTCGAGGTAAGTGCAGTTAGAGGAATCGAACCCAGTGCCATCCCGAATATGCTACCACTGCTGTCAGGCGTGACACTGTCATAACATTCAGTTAAAATAAACCCAATCCAAAGGTTTCAGCAAGTGTCCACAAGTTAATGTGCCTTTATTAAAACCAGACAGGAGTCCATGCTGAGTGAAGAGTGCGTAGAGACGATAAAAACAATCAGCTTCAGGAAGATCATTTGTGTCAACAATAACAAGCCCTGCGTCACGTGACACAGAAGTTGATTGGCCGCGTGTAAGTAAAGACCTCGCCCTACATTTTTACTTCAGTGAGTAGATTAGCAAGCCCATGGAAAGGCGACACACATATACAGTGGAACCTCGGTTAACGAACTTAATCCGTTCTGGAAAACTGTTCGTTATCCGAAACAATTTTTTCCATAAGAAATAAAGGAAATAGATTTAATTGGTTCCCAGCCCCTGTTGACTCGCTAATATTTGAAAGTTACAGGCTAAATAGGTATTTGTTTTAATGAGAACAGTTATAATGCAATATAAATGGAGTTAAACATAAAAACATTAACGAAAGCATTTAAACATCAGAAAACTCGCCATTTTGACGGCATGGTTGGAAGCAGGTGTGGAGAGGAATGAGTGGAATTACTGCTTGGATTCCCCATCCATGAGCACGTGACATTATAAAATCGGGGGTGACTTCCCCTTTCTTTAGCTTTGAGGTTAAAGAAAAAAACTTGTCCAGTGTCTGTTCCTTCTGCCTTTTCTGTAAAACTCTTGGGTAATACATCACAGATCCGACAGACGCATGTCACCTTCATACTTTGAAATCATTTCCTTTTTCAATTCATTTGTTGGCCGCTTCCTTGTCATTACCTCACTACTATTAATTGCTCTTAATCTTCTTTGGAGCCATGATTGAGAATTGTCTTATTAAAATAAAGCACAAAAATCACTAAATAAGAAGGATGCGCACAGATAAGGAACGACCGATCGTAACTGTGTCTGGAGCGCGAATGATGAGATGCTGGTCGGTCACGTGTGGTTCACGTGGCGGTTCGTTATCCGAAATTTTGTTCGCTATCCGAGACAAACTTTTAACGAAATTTTTGTTCGTTAACCGAAATATTCGCTATCCGAGGCGTTCGCTAACCGAGGTTCCACTGTATCAAAAACCAAACATGTAGCCAAAAATACTAAACAACATTAGATTTTGATTATATTGTATTTTTGTGTGTAATAAAAATACAAATTAAGTGACATCTATAAATGAGCTTTAGTAATTATTATTCTGTCATTTATGTTTAACTTTACGATTTTTTGTCCAACGAAGAAAAACGAAAAATTCAAAGTAAAAGCTATAAATTTTTTCTAGCTGTTTTCTATGTGAAAGTTCTATTTATTTTTTAATCTTATGTAAATGCGTTATATCAATTCGTATTACCAAAAAAAAAATTGAAATCAATCGTCATTGTGATAGTTTGATATTCAGTTAAACATTTTGTAAAAATTAAGTGTAGTGCTTGTGAAACAAAATACTACGCGAAATATTTATTAGCAGCAGACTATGCAAACTACACATAGACGACACTAGGGCTCATGCAATAAAGGTACCCATGCCATTTCTCCTCAGTCTCAGTCTCTCTACTTTGGAAGGTGAGGGGCAGGTTCTGAAGAGGACCAGCATGCCTTGAAAATGATATCCCACTTGTTGTCCTACGTCCTCCAACATGGTCTGCCAACCACTTAAAAAAACGACACCTCCTTTTAGTGAGATTGTAGATGCTGTCCTGGTCAGTGGAGGTCACGTGTCTATACGACAAGTTCTTGTTTATCCAACTACACCTGTGCATAACACACAGTGACCAATGCAGTGATAAACATTGCGACGTACATGCAAACAATCACCTCCTCGCAACATAATGTCCATGAATCCATTGCTTTGGCACACGTAGTAATACTCAGGTTCTCACATTCTTTGAGAGCTGGCAACCTTTTCATATCAAAGTCTAGTTGCAATATCCACACGTGTCGCTTCTATTTTAAAGATCACCCTTGGTTACTTGTATTTCTACGGAGAAAGATGCAAATTTGATGTAAATGTGTCTGCGTCGTCGTCAAGGACTCGTTCGTGGGTCCTAACTACGATTACAAACTTTCCATTAAACTAATATTTTGAAGAGAAACAGATGAAAACTCCACTTTTTGTACAACTTACATGTCATCTCTCTGTCTGCTGTCTCTCTCCCTCTCTACCACTGTCTAATCCTGCTCCACCTACCTTCAAGGGCTGTATATAATGTTCAAACATCTAGAATTATCTACTCGTCACGCATGCGCTCTCAGGCTCCGAACAGTCTAGGCAGTAAAATTGCGTCAGTCTTACTTTTAGAATGGTCTCGGATAACTCCGGTCATGTCACGTGGGGTCAGACACCGAAGCGATTGCTGGTCACCGACTCATAGCCGTGCGGTCAACACCGAGCAGGTCACGTGAGGTCAGATACCTGTTATAGCGCCGACGACCAAAGCCCAGTAAATGGTTGTAACATAATTAGAAATAAACCATCAGACTTAAGAGATGTTAAAATTCATTTAATTAACATAGTATTTTACGTAATTTCTTTTAATAATTTCAAGTAAAATAATAATAAATTTTTAAGTAGAAGATATCAGAAAAGTAAGTTTTCCTTTTTCAGTCCAGTTTGGTGTTGAATTGAAGACTGCTCTGTGTCCTTATTTTTTCTAAAATTATATCTCGACGACAGTAAATTTGACTTTGCAGTTAAATGATTAAAGTTCACATGCAATATTGAGCTATTTAATCAATATGCTTTGGAATAGAAGCACGGCAAACTAATCGAACGCTTCCGCTTATTTTATTCAATAATAACATTTAGCAGAAAACATCAAAGTTAAAATGATGTTATTTTAATGTGAGAAGACGATGAAGGTTTTTCAGAGTATAAATCGCGAACGACTTTATTAAATTTCGATGACCGTTTGTAATAGATTACAACGTTCACAGACGAGTCTACTAATGAAGACAATGCTATCAACAAGTCCCACGTCAGTGAGATATTGAGAAATTGATAGGAAGTAAAAAATTCTGGAAGCACAAGGTGTGTCAGGGCATTGAGAGTAAGCGGTATGGCGGCGATGATGTACTTGACGGACACTCCTACAAACATCCTGGTCAGTGCCGTCTGCTGCTTGTCCTGGTCTGTCATCGTGCAGCTAATGGATTTCCGCCACGTCATCACTGTTTGCCACTTGATCAAAGTAATAACAGTGGCTAGTGACACTATAATCACTGTTCCAAGAGGCAAAAATAAAGTCATAAATGATATTGTAGCACCAAAAAACTCTGCGTATAACAAACCAAGGGGAGTTATTACCATTTGCCATTGGCTGTTGCCACCTTCTTCAATGTTCTGTATTTCATATTTTAATGGCAATGGTATTAGCAAAAGTTGTGTTAAGATGACAGCGAAACCTAACAAAATTCCCATAGTGCTAGTCTTCATTAGAGTTGTCGCACGTAATGGAAACACGACACAGAAACACCGGTCCACAGTAATAATCATGTTTATTAAGGCCGAGGCTGATTTAAAAGCAAATACAACTCCTCCAAGTAGATGATAGGCTTGAAAGAGATATTGTTCTCTTGTGTTCTCATTGAGTGTGACAGCAATGGTTATCACTGCAAACACAGATTGAAGGACAAGAAAGGCCAGGTCTGTCAGAGACAGAACAAAGAGGCTGAGGTTCATACGATGGTGCAGTCCTTGGCGCCAGAACACAAGACAGCAGACACTGTTTCCAACAATGCCGAAAAGTGCAATGAATTCTTGTAGAAAGCCACCAACAAGTAGACGTAAAACATTGTAGACTGCTTTACTCAGGTAACAGTCCATGCAATCCGTTGAAACATCGTCTGTCATGTTATGCAACAAGTAAGATGGCGCAGATGAAAGTCTGAAAGACAAACTTTGGGATGCATTTTGTTGTAGAAACTGAGACATGTTGTAAAGCGACCTTTCTGCAAACAGATCCAGATTTATATAAAATGATGCTGCTTTAATTAATGAATTTCATAAAGGTATGCATCTATCCTAATAATCTATATATCGGGAGGCTTCCCCCTCTCTCACACACACACAATCTTACCTTACTGTCGTCTATACGAATGACATTTAAAAATAAATGTAACCGTATATTTAAAATAACTAAATACTTTTGCAAAATGTTTTTGTCATTTTTAAAGACTTTTTGACTAAAAGCTATAATAATACCAGATATATTAAGTTTGCTCTAATTTTCTTGTAGCAGATGCTACTTTTCTTTCAGTACCGTTGAGGTATCGACTATTTAAACTTCTTTTTTTTTTAGTAGATCCCTAAAATTCTTGAGGACAACGGTTATTAGAGCTTACTACTCTCTAGAAAGAGTCAATAACATTTTTAGAAGAATTTACTTTCATTTACTTTAAATTTGTGGAACACACACACACACACCAGAAAAATCTATCGCTGCACACACGGCTTGTGGAAGCCTGAAAAAAAATCATCTGAAGTCGTATTATTCCTATTATTCTACACCAATAAAAAAATTACGAAAAACAAAATTAATTCCTTTATTTATTTTTTTTCTTATTTTTTTCCATAATTAGTGAGGTAAACATGTACGTATCAAAGAAATACAAAAATAAAAATAACGCGGTTTGCTTTTGTCAATACCAAAGACTGTCCTATAAACAACAAGTTGTGAAAGTTTCTTATAGTTTCACATTAAAAGCTAATAGAATAACTTTTTTTAGTCAGTACACAAAAGAATTCACAGTATTGTTGTTATTTAATTTTCTTAGTTTTGATTACTCTGTAGGGGAAGAGAGAGAGGGAGGCGCGCGCGGGGGTAAAGTAACATTTCCCTATATTCAGCGAGGCCAAAGTCGTTATACACATTGGGGCTTACAGTTGATGGGACAACTAAAGTAATGAACATAACATTCTCCTTATTGTCACTGTGTTTTGCTTAACAACTTATCAGTAGTTAACTTAGCGTCTATGAAGTTTTTCTCTTACATTTCTCTTTTGTTTCTAGAAATAACCGCACGTGAGGCTGTGTGACGTGTGCTTTCCCCTCATTGTAGAGGTTGGTACAGAAATAAAGAGACTGGAGACATTTTTTGCGAAAAAAAGACCATAAATGGTTGGTTTGCAGATTTCTGATGTGAAGGATGAGTATTTTTCTTAAAGGCATATAAGGCATTTTAGTTCTAATATGTAATAACTATTTTGATCTTTGCACACTGAAGCAGAATGTTGGATGTCTGCCTTAGAAAAACAATGTGTAGGCACTCTTATTAGTAAACTTTTATGTTGATTGTACCCATTGCTCCGTTAGTCTGCTGTTGTTATAATGGGTGGGAGGTTGAGATTAAAATGTTAAATCATTTTTGACAGTTTCTTACGCTTAATTGATGAGGGAGCAAATGTTTTCCTACCAACCTCCTCAAATAAGAACATCTGGCAAGCGACAACATGAAGCGGAATGAGATTTGACAATTCACAGTCGGCCTATTCTGACTCGCCACTAGAAATGTAGAGATGGTTGGAGCGTAGCATCATGTAAGGAAATGAATAACACATATGCAATACAGTATACTGCGTTTGGTGAAAAAACTTTGCAGTTTGATTGCAGGAAGTTGATTCATAAATAAATGACTAGTGGTTATAATTCTGTTGTAAAGGGTGAAAATGCAAAAATCCTAATAAAATACAAATAAATTCATGTAAAAGTGATAGCAAAAGAATATTTAAGATGAGGCACATGATACTTTGAATATATTGCATCGTGTTCTTCAATTGATAAACTACTTCGTTGATACCAAATAACAGTGCTACAGGGAATAAAGACAAGCATAATGTACAACTAGTTAATCTTAAAGGTCGTTGCTATACATCTGACCTTTACAATAATTAGGCGGTAGAAACAGTCACCATTCCTGCTGTTTTGCGACTGGAGTAATGAATACCACTTTGCTTGATTATTACTACTGGCAATGTGTTCTGCACGAAGTACAGACATTCCATTCCGAGTGGGTTTCGGATGTAGATTGTTTGTAGTGTGCGGTGACTGAGAGTCGTAAAGATAGTTGTAGGGTAGAAATAAAGGTATTCCTTGTCTTTCCACTTCCAATAGACTTGTATCGTTATGATGTTTCTATTTTGCAATCTGATGATTGATTGGTATTTCTCCTTCTTTGGGTTAAATATTGGTCGTTGAGTATGATGGCTACGCGTGTTGCTGAAGGTGTGAACACAATGGAGCCGGAGAACGAAAACCCGACAAGTAATATTAGTATCCTGTTTATATTTGTCTCACATACTTAACCCCCCTCTCTCTCTCACACACACTCTCTCTCTCTCACACACGCTCTCTCATGATCTGCACTTTCACGGACACAGACAACAAGAAAAAAACAGTTTGGCTCTATAAATTTATGTAAAGATGCCAACTTTGAAATCAAGAATCGTGTAAGCAAACTTTTAGGTAGTACAAGAATGATAGTCCTGTCACATGCTTAGCTTGACTTAGCACATATACAAAAATACCATAGGAACCAGAACTTGTAATTAATACGAGAGAAGAGACTTCTGACCCTATAAACAGCTATGTATTTGCAACAATTAATTCTCATGCATTATTAAAGCAAAACCACGTGACTCTCTTTATTACTCGCATACCCGTAACTATAAACACACGGGTATAATTTCCGAAGCGTTTCACTTGCGCAAATAGAAATGTAGGCTTGCCCCCCGTAGTTAATAAATTACTCTTTAAAAAAAATCTTTCGATAAAGTAATTTAGAGGACGTCCTTTCCTTTAAGATGCACAAATTTTATTTTAACGGTGGTTTTAATTTTCTTTGTGGAAAGAAGTAGGTCAGGAATCTTAAACCAAAAGTGTTTATGGCTAAACACATGGCTGGAAGACTCGGAGGTAACCAGTAAAGTGTCAATGATGGCGATCTGAAAATGCGAACAATAATTTGTGTACAATAGTTCAGTTTTCTTTTAAATTTAGTAATCCAAATAGTGATGCTTTAACCGCTAACCGCTAAGCCACCGGAGCGCCATATGCAAAGAAAATGTGTTTGTTTATTTGTGTTTAATGCCGTGTCAGCAACTAGGGCTATATCACGGCCAATGCAGGAAAGAGGCCTATTTAGGTAGTTAAAGCTTAAAATGAAAGCCACGGTGGTTTTCACATAACTTTACTGAATTAAAAGGGGAACGAGGGATAAATGGAGAGATAGATCACACACACACAAACAGTATTTTATAAAGAGAGTAAAATCACAGAAACCCCTTTGATTAATAAAACTATTAGAGTTTTGGCTAATAGTTTAATCAAATATTATACTGAGGTAACCACTACTTGATGCAGTATTTAAGTCGAAGAAAACAAATGCGTTGATTGGTTTTGTTGGTTGTCACAAGATAACTTTAGCTGACCGTAAGTCGTCCAGTTGCAAGAGATACTAATGAGTTAGAATAACTTTTACAGGATAGATAAAAAGAACACTGGTTAGAAACTATAATCAAGCTACGGATTACACGGGGCTAGGTCTTTCTAGACCTTATGTTGGAAAATGTCATAAAGATTGTGATTGCTAGCTGAGTCGTTTATGCTTTTGGTTGTATGTCTGCCGTTATTGTGTTGTAGAGTTCAAAGACGAGTAAAAATCACGGGAAAATATAATTTATAATGGATCATTAAAAATGCATTGACAGTTGTTTACATAAAAGCATATCTATATTTATCATAACTGTAGGCCTTGGACGGAATTTGTAAAAAAGCTTTGCAGTTTTTTGTCATCTACCCCTGCAGACATGACCAGTCAGAAATTATTAAACTCTTTTCAACTGATGGAAAACCAACAAAAAGTAAAAATAGGACATAACAGCAATGTAAAATGCAAAAACACTTGATAGCGAGGTATTGTTTTAGAAATGTTTAAATTTCCACTTGTTCGCTCTCTTCTTTGCTGAATATTATTTTACTGAATACAGTACACTTTAGAATAAATGAAGTGATAACATAACAATGTCATGGTATACTATACTCCCTGGTGCGTTTTGTTTACACGAATATTATTTACATAATCACTAAAGTTAGTGAAAATTCTAGGCATGGCGATAATAATTTATCTTGCTAATGCCGACCGTATAGGAGTGATAAATACACGTTTATAAATATTGCGAAGTTCTGTCCGGTATTTTGAAGATCGACTATAATAAACAAAGAAGTGTACGGAACTGTTTACGGTCGGAAACATGTCAACAACAGCTGTGATTGCCGTGAAAAAATCGTAATATCGACATGCAGCCGGGAAGTCCGAGACGACGGCACGAACTAACTCACGAGCAGCAAAGGGCGCCATTGTGATGACGTAGACACACGAGACGATCACGAGCATCTTAGTCAGCGCCACCTGACGGCCAGGACGCCCTCCAGTGACAGAACTTGCTGCTGCACGCCACGACATCGCAGCTCTCAGTTTTATTATGGTTATTATTGTTGTTGTCAGTACGATGATGAAGGTTCCCATGGGAACTGCAGCGCCAAGAAGAGTGTTGCCAATGATCTCTCTCAATACTTGTGTGTGACGAGATTTTGCCGTTGGTACAATGAACCACTCTAATGTTGTGTTGGTATGCAGAAAATCGGCTCGGATCGACAAGGGGAGGACAATGAAGGAGGCCTGGAGCAGGGTGAAGGTAGACATCACTATCACTCCCATGGTGCAAGGACGCATTAAAGAAGACGCATGAAGTGGAAACACAACACACACGCATCTCTCTACCGCAATCACCATGGTGATGCAGCCAGATGTTGCTCGGCAACCGTACACTACGCCAATCCAGACAGCAACAGCTTTCATCAGGTATTCTTCTCCGAGGTGTACATCATAGAAATCAATGAAGGAACTTACTGCATAAACGCAAACCATGCACAGTAAGTAGCACGCATCCACCAGGGAGAGAGAGAACAAACACAGATTCATGCGATCCCGTAGTCCCTGGCGCCAGAACACAAGGCAGTTGAGTACATTAGCCGGAACACCAAACAGACAAACAGGAGTGACCAAACCTACATAACAAACAGTCTCCACTAAATGGCGGGTCTCCGTGGTAGTTATTTTGCTGATGTTGCTTAGGGTTAGAAAATCGTCCGGTTTTAGGCATTTTTCTTTGGAAAAATTACTGTCATCAGACTCCTCCATTAAGTCACACAAAACTTCTTCTAGCTTATTTTTTTATAGAAAAAAGTCTTTAATGAAAGTATGTTCTGAAGCAAATAATTTGTAAATGCATACTAGATGGGGTTAATAAAGGTTTGCCTCTATCACTCCCTTTACTGGTATTTGCACTCAAAGAGAACACTTTATTTTCACGTATTATTTAATCAGTTTGTTCCATGTATATAACCAAATTTGCTTAAGTTTTTAAAAAAGAGATCCATTTAGCCACTTTTTATTTTGATTTAGCTGTGGTAGTAACAATAATACTTTTACTCTTGTGTCCATTAATATATTAAAGGTTTTTTTTAACAATTCAGTTACCAGACTGAGTGAAGCCTAGAGTGAACAATCTGACATGAAGCGCTATGATATGTCAGGAGAAGAAAAACATAAAAATATTTTATCAAAATCGCGGAGATGTTTTACAGCAACTAAAACAGAACAGTGTTTCTTAAGTAACAATGGAAGATTATTTAAAATGATTTCTTTTTTTGAAAGGAATATATCATTTACTGAAATGTAATATTAAGTAAGAAAGATTTGCGAGGAAAATCGTTGTAAAAGTGTATAGCAGTAGATAAGGTTTGGCTTTCTCTTAAACTTCCGTAATTTTGCTAATATAACGATCGTAACCTTTCTAAAGTTTAAGATAGCAACATTTTTAGTCTGGTTTAATTCTCCTGTTTATTTTTTATGCTTTTGTAGAGCCACGATTTTGATATTTCTCTCAAAGTTAGGTAATATTTTTTGAATTAGCAAACACACAGGCAAAGCAGAAATTCATTACCACGCTGAAGGGAACCGTCTAAAGACCAGGGAGAAGAAGATTGGCACCGCCCAGAGAATGAATCCAACAGACAAGACATAATATTACCCAGCAATTCGAACAACATGTTGGGGTGGTGGCAGCCCAGTCTCAAAACGAACGCACCATATCATTATCTCAGGAAGGTCTCCCCTACTAACATCTCTTTACTTTTTACTTGGGCGTGAGGTAGTCCCCGGTTGTCTTGCGTACGTCTAAGTGTCTTTTCTTATTTCTCTCTTTCTTTTTTCAATCAACACGTGATAAACTTCTTATTTGTACTGTTCATTGTGTCTGTGTTGTGGCCCACGTTCATCAAAGTTTCGCTAGGTACGTGGTGTCCCGCCTCTGTCTGAGTGAGTGTGTGTGTGTTGGTGCCGGGTGTGTGAGCGGTTGTCAGCGTGCATCCGGTGATGATGGGGCGATCCGCGACATGATCAATATTATTTTTTTTTTTTTTTTTTTTTTTTTTTTTTTTTGCATGTGACGTGTATTGAAGGAGGTGCACGAGTTATAATGTTGCGTGTTATTAACAATAACAACCAACTTTATTAGTCCCAATGGGCAATTTAAATGGGGTTTGTGCTCTGTTTCCAATATATATTGATAAAAAAATCATTGCCATGCACACCTACACATCACACGCACACACACCGCTGACAGTTCATCTGTGATTGAGCAGCTGGACTGCGGATGGCACAAAAGATTTCAGGTTCCTATTGCATTTGCATACTGGCATGGCATAGCGTTTACCGGAGCTTAGTAAAACAAATTCTCCCGCTAGCACATGTTCAGGTATTGACATAATGCGGGAAGCTTTCCTAACTAGTTGTAGATCACAGAAGGAAGTCAAGTCCCTCTGTTTGATACCAATTATCTTGGAACAGATGTTTTTACAAAACAGATGTTTTGATTATTTGCGTGTTGATCACAATTCATTGCTGCACTGCCGGGTGATGTTACTTTTTGACATACATAGGTCTTGATGTATGTTGCGTTGAAATAAAATGGAGTTGTAACTGTTTACACTACAGTTCAGTTATGCCCTTCGCCCCTCCTGGTGCATAGGCCATCGACGACTGCTCTCCAACGCCTCCTGTCCTGGGCTACCGTCACCAGCTGACCCCATCCAAATCCGGTGAGCTTGGTGTCGGCGGCGAGGTCCCGTCTCCAGGTGTTTCTCGGCCTTCCTCGCTTTCTCTTTCCCTGGGGGTTCCACGTCAGCGACTGTCTTGTGACGTTGGATGTTGGTTTCCTTAGGGTGTGTCCTAGCCAACCCCATCTTCTCCGCAGGATTTCCTCCTCTATGGGCTGTTGTTTCGTTCTCTGCCACAGGTCGGTGTTGCTTATCCACTCTGGCCAGTGAATTCTGAGGATTCTGCGCAGGCACTGGTTGACAAACGTTTGGATCTTCTTCGTTGTGCCCTTGGTCGTCCTCCACGTTTCTGCTCCGTATAGTAGGACTGACTTGACGTTGGAGTTGAAGAGACGGATCTTTGTCGTGTAGCCTATGCTCCCGGAGCTCCAGACCTTTCCAAGCTTTATGAAAGCGCCTCTTGCCTTGTTAATTCTTGTCTTTACATCCGCGTCTGTCCCTCCCTGTTTGTCCACCACACTCCCGAGGTAGGTAAAGGTGTCGACTTCTTCTAGCGGCTCCCCATCCAACCTGATTGGCTCTTCGCAGTCAGTGTTGACCTTTAGGATCTTGGTCTTGCCCTTATGGATGTGTAGCCCCACTTGTGCCGAGGCTGACTGGATCTCTGATGTCTTTTCTTGCATCTGTCGGTGGCTGTGGGACAGGAGTGCCAGATCGTCTGCAAAGTCAAGGTCGTCTAGTTGGTTCCACAGAGTCCACTGGATTCCATTTCGCCTTTCATTGGTGGCTTGCTTCATCACCCAGTCGATTGCGATCAGGAACAGCAACGGTGAAAGCAGGCAGCCTTGCCTGACCCCTGTCCTCACCTCGAAGCTTCTTGTTAGCTGTCTTTCATGCACTACTCGGCACGTCATTCCCTCATATGAGTTGCGGATCAGGTTGACGATCTTCCTCGGGATGCCATAGTGTCTCAGCAGTTTCCACAGCGTCTCTCGGTCCACACTGTCGAATGCCTTCTCGTAGTCCACGAAATTGACGTAGAGAGGCGAGTTCCACTCTATAGACTGTTCTACGATGATCCGCAGTGTTGCTATCTGGTCTGTGCACGATCGGTCTTGTCTGAAGCCTGCCTGCTGCTCTCGAAGTATCTGGTCCACTGGGCCCTTCAGTCTCTCCAGTATGACTCTGTTGAAGACCTTGCCAGGCACGGACAAAAGAGTGATGCCTCTGTAGTTCTCGCATCGGCTGAGGTCCCCCTTCTTGGGATCTTTATGAGATGTCCTTCTTTCCAGTCTGCCGGGACCTGTTCCTCTTTCCAAACCCTCTCAAACAGTCTGTGCAACATGTTGACGGATAGGTCAGGATCGGCTTTCAGTGCCTCTGCTGGTATCTCGTCTGGTCCTGGGGCTTTACTATTCTTCAGTTGTGTTATGGCTCTTCTGATCTCGGTTTGGTTGGTTTGTTGCAGTTGATCGGTAGGTCTCTCGCTGCTTCTTCGATGTCTGGTGGATTTACTGGTGGTGGTCGTTGAGCAATTCCTCAAAGTGTTCGGCCCATCTGTTCAGCTGCTGGTCTGTTCCCATCAGTGTGTTGCCGTCTCTGCCCTTGACTGGTCGCTCTGAATGTCTAATCTTTCCTGTCAGCTTTTTGGTCGTATCGTACAGTCTCTTCATGTTCCTACTTGCTGCTGCCTCTTCTGCTTCTGTTGCTAGCTCCTCTATGTGGTTCCTCTTGTCTTGTTTGATGCTCCGCTTCACTTCGGCATTCGCTGTGCTATACTCTTTCTGCGCTATTGCCTTCTCCGATCTAGTTCTACTGTTGTTGATTCAGTTTTCTTTTTCTTTCTTTCGAGGATCTTCTTCTGTGTTTCTGGTGTGATCCATTCTTTCTGTTTTGGTTTCCTTCTTCAAGGACTTCCTCGCATGCTGTATTGAAAGACTCTCTGATGTTGTTTCCACTGGGTCTCGATGTTTGGGGGTGTCTCTTCGTCAAGTAGTTCTTGGAGTGCTTGAAATCTGTTGTGGACTGCTGTCTTGTATTCTTCTTTCATCTTGGGGTCTTTCAGGTAGTTCACGTTGTATCTTGCTTTTCTTCTTTCGTGGTCTGTCCAGTTCTTCTTCAGCTTTAGTTTAAGCTTTGCTGTCACAAGGTGGTGGTCGGACGCCACATCTGCTCCTCTCTTGACCCTGACATCCATCAACGATCTTCTGAACTTTTTTGCGATGCATATGTGGTCTATTTGGTTCTCTGTCACATGGTCTGGTGAAACCCATGTTGCTCGTGGATCTTCTTGTGTGGGAACACGCTTCCACCAATCACGTAGTTGTTCATGGCACATATGTCAGCACACAGCTCCCCGTTGTCGTTCATGTCTCCTAGACCGTGCTTCCCCATCACTTCTTCATATCCTGTATTGTCTGCTCCAATCTTAGCATTGAAGTCTCCCATGAGGATATTGATGTCTTTGTCACTCAGTCTGTTCAGGATGCTCTGCAATTCGTCGTAGAAGTGCTCCTTGGCGTCTTCACTGCTGTCGTTGGTTGGGGCATAGCACAGGATCACATTCATCTTTAGTCTCTTCTTCTTTGTAGAGAAGGACGCTGTGATGAATCGGGGACCTCTTGCCTCCCAGCCAATAAGCGCCTTCTGTGCTTCCTTCTCCAGCATGAACGCTACGCCCTCTGTGTGTGGTGCGCCGTCTTCCTCATGCCCGAGAAGAGGATTAGCTCGCCTGTTGCCAATCGCTGTTGTCCTGACTGCGTCCACCTAGTTTCACAAAGTCCGAGGAGTGACAGTTTGTAGTCTCGCATTTCTGCTGCTATCTGGGCTGCCTTTCCTGCCTCGAACATAGTTCGCACGTTCCACGTGCCCATGGAAAGTGTTTTCCTGGTCGATAGAAGGGTGGTCGGTGTTGTAGCTTCCGAAGGTCGGCTTTCACCGCAACACGTCATACTTCCTCTAGGTGAAGGCCCTTCCTCTTCCAGGACTGTTGGCCATTGTTTTGCTGTTGTCGATGTTTTTGTAGCAAGGGTTTGTTTTACGGGGTGGGGGTGCTAGCCCCACGCCCAACCCTCCTCCTTTTTCAGCCGGGCTTGGGACCGTCCTTGGCGGAGTTAACTGTTTACACTACCAGTCGTTATATGCTAGTTTGCATAACTGGGGGAAATAACTTACTTGCCCACTATCGTGGTTTTATTACCAATTATCTTGAGACAACACAAACCAAGTATAATCCACATTCTAACTACTGTAACAAAATGTACAAAACGATTATGTTTAGTAGGTTTAATACCAAATATAATCTTCCACATCTTCTGTCTTCCCATGAGACTGCTACTTGTGGCTCTGTCACGACGCCATCGCTAATGTGCACTTGTAGTTGTTGACTGTTGACTGAAGCTGAACACAGTATACCTATGCTAATAGCTTACAATCGTTTTCTAAGAATGGTATTGTGTTTCTCCGGGTGTTCAGTGTTTAAATACATTGCCATATGTCTCATTCTTTAAAAGGCAAAACCTTTGAGTTCTCCTTCAGCTGGCCACTGAGGGTAGGTTGGGGCCAAAAATACATGCACCTCCCAGTTTGCGTCAGGGTGGGGCTTGCTAGCTCTGGAGTACACACACGGTGAGAGAAAAACTAGAAAACAAGTTAATGGGTAGAAGAAGTAAAAGCTGTTGAACAAGGTCCCCGATGTCAGACACTACCAGTGTAGCAATGTAAACAACAGCCCCACTTAAATGTAGTCGACCGCTGTAAAAGGTCACAGGTCACGCATTCCAACGGTACGTTAAAACGGGACACTGCACAGTTTGTAATGAAAGTGGCTGACACATGGGATGTAGGAATCATTAACAAAGGGTAGTACAATAGCTGGTAACATTCTTTCCGGTTTGAAACCTGTGTTACTTGTAAGTGCATGATTTTCTTCTGGTCGATCCTCCTTCGCAACAAAATTAATGAAACACACAAAACTATCGAAACTCTACTGTATTCATCGGCATTAAAAATGACAAGATATACCCCTATTTCACATTGACAAATCAGCTTAAAATAATCAAGAAATTCACAGAATAAAAAGAAAATTTTTACATCCACTATGCGAGCTACTAAACCGGAATTTAAAGACTAGGACTGTTCTTTACATTCGATGAAAACATAACCTTATGCTGACACTTACCAGGATTTTGCACTCTCTAGGCTGAAAAAGTAATTCCTTTTTCTATCACATCCATTGGTCCTTTATATCTTATATTTATATATATATATCTATTATATTAATAACCAGGTTTCAGTTGCTTATTTTGATAGAACAACGCCTAAAATGCTAGTGAAAATAGGACACAGTACAACACACTTACATGATATATAAAATACACAATTATTTATTTACAATAAAGACCCTTAAAGCAAAAACGCTTTTACTGTTTCCTGTTTTCAAAGTAAATAAATGTTTGCACAAGACTGCAAATATTCAGCTGTATCTTTACTTTTTTCCCTCTACCGCAATTGAAAAGGGTTGACATCTTTATACAAAATATTTTATAAATAAACCTTCCTTGCTTTTAAATAAATGTAGGCAACTAAAATTACTGTTTTAATGTTGTTGTTGTTGTTTTGTTGTTGTTGGGTTTGTTTGTTTTTTGTAAATACATGTGAATACACGATTACGTTCGAGCAAAAATAATGAAACAGCTTTGAAATATTTACCAAGAACCTTAGAATGAGGAGCTCTTTGCCACGCCCTGTGTAAAGGGACAGGTATGTAAATATTCCTGAGTACTTAACAAATTGACGAGAGCCTTCAGCTATTCACAACCGACTAGCAAGTGTTTATACAACATTTTGCCATGAGTGTGGTGATCCATGTCACTGATTTCTCTAACGGGACACACAGTAATAGCAATGCCAGCGATGCAAACAGCAGACAGGTTCGTTGGGTGGTGGAATTAGTTTGCTACGTTGGTCTCTCGACGATTTTCTGTCTAGTAGGTATCTCAACAAATATTATAAACTGTTTGGTGTTCTGGCGCCAAGGACTCACAGACCGAGTCAACGTGTGTCTTTTCTCTTTGTCATTTGCGGATTGTTTGTACCTGATCTGCTCGTTCATAATATTTCCTGTTAACTCCGTTATACGTATTTTTGATGACAGTTTTGGGGAAGAAAAGTTTCTTAAGATTGGGGTGTCGCTAGTAGGTTTTTTAAACGGCCTGAGGTCAACGTCCGGCTGTATAGGCGCCATCATTGCTGTCGACCGGTGCATCTGTGTAGTGTGGCCTCTCCGTGCAAGTACAATAATCTCAACCCGGACTATGACTGTGCTTATTCTATGTTGTTTTATTTTCTCGCAAGCTTATCAAGTTCTTCCATTCACCTTTGCGGTTGATGCAAAAAATACAGATGGACAAGTTCACTGGTTAATCACACGTAGCCAGCTGTATATCGATAACAAAATATTTATTGAAAGTTTCGTGGGTACACTGCTAGGAGCGACTATACCTATTGCCGGATTCTTTATGGTATTGGTTTCAACCATTGCAACAATTGTCAAGTTAAAACTCGCTACGAGGTGGCGAGCTAAAGTAACTTCCGTGGCCAACGACCGAGATGTAGCTACAACTTCTATGATAACAGTGGTTTCGTGTGTCTACGTCATCACTATGATTCCGTTTGTATTAAGAGAAGTTAGTTTTTTGTATGCAGACGACTGTTTAACGTTTGCTTTTTGCAACGATATATTTATGGCTTTCACTGCATTTGTTTATACTTGTTCTCAAATTAACAGCTCTATACATTTCTTTATCTTCTTTTCTTGCTCGTTAAGGTTTAAAACTGTATTTTACAACATTTTTACCATACCAAAAACTAAGATTCCCGTGAAAAACACGTCCTAATAAAAATAAGAATTTTTTACTTTGCATAACTTGATTTATTATTATTATTATTATTATTATTATTATTATTATTATTATTATTATTATTAAATGAATTACGAACAAGCTGCATCAATTATTGGAAAAAAGGAAAAGAACAATACCAAAAACATGTTGTAATGAAATGGGAAAAGAGAAACGACAAAAAAATATCGGCAGGGGGAGATCATTATGAGTCGACGTGTGTAGCGCGTGCTGAGAACAAGGGTTTTATGATTGTCAAGTCTTCTTTGATGTAATGGCTATATTAAAGTGTTGTAATTGTATACACTATGATGATGATGGTTAGGTAAATGTAATTTAGTGCTGGGATTTATTCTAGTACTCTACCCATTTTTTCTTGCTATAGCTAATTCTTGACAGTTGAGATCCTAACATTTCTTCCATAGTACAATAAAATTTGTGCCTTTAATATGAATGCAAAAAATTAAAGTTAGAATAAATTAGAAGTAAAATCGTGAATATAAGCTGATTACTATATCTTAAAGACTGTTTGTGTGTGGGTGCTCTCTCACTCTCTCTTATATAAATAAACCAGATCCTGGTAGCATTTAAGAGTGGCAGAAAGCTGAAAAAGGTTGATATGCTTGTAAATCTTAGCGAAACATGATAACGAAATTTTCAAAATGGGAATTTGCACGGAAGGACTCATAACGATAGACTCTTATCTTACAGGGAAATAATGTTTTAATGTAATTTACTTGTACGTAAACGTAAAAACGCTAAACCGTTGTCTTCAAAAAGTAGGTGGGTAAATATTATTAATGTAGATTTTGTTGGTCTTTTCTATAGGTCGGAAAGTATCCGAATAGTTTAAATTGGGGAATAAAAGTAATAGATGTTATAGAGTATTTATCTAACATCAGCAATCAAATGCGCAAACACAAAAAACAAACACACATTCCCACAAGCAAACAGCTGCTCAAAGTTTTACAGTAAAAAAATGACTTATAAGGCGAAATTTGTAAGAAATAAAGGTGAAACTAGTGGCAAAGCATGGCAAACACCGAGTCAGAGAAGGAATAAAAGTTATTTTTGAAATTTTGTTTAATTCATTTCCCATGAATGACTTAGGCATAAGAGATGTTGTCGGCTCATATTAAGAACCTCTGACCAACACCATTAAAACAACGCAGTAACATGCCTGCATCTATTTATTCATGTTAATATTCACTAATGAAAATTAGCAACCACTTTCTAAAGTCTGACATATCTATTAGCCTTTAAAATACAAGGTACCTCATTTACATTTTAGTGTTCATCTTCAACGGGCATAGATTGTACTGTAAATGTTTAGGTGATGACGATTTTAATGCATTGTCCTTTCTTTTGTTCCTTTACGGGAAAACGATATTTTACATAGACCTAATCATACATGTCTCTGCAAATTTTAACACCTGCTTTTTCAAAGCCTGCAATTAAACAGTTGTCTAACTAATAATTAAATAATAAACTGACCTGTAATATACCTTACTAACCATTAATATCAGAGGTTATAAGTACATTTAAAGACATTTAATATTTTGATAAAAATTGAATATTTGTCAAAAAAGTGTCATTTTAGTACCTAAAAAGGTTTTAGAAGAATAATAAATCAAGTGATGAGGGTGAGAGAAAAATACAGACGAAGAAAAATACTTTGGCTTGGTTTGTAAGGCGAGAACAGCTTTTAGAAATGGTTTGCAAAAATACTTTGTGCTTTCAAGTTTTTCTATATGCATATATTACTAATGTATTACTAATAGCGAACAATATTCACTCCTTATTTCTTAAATGACGATACTCTCACAACCGTGTATTACCTAACATGGTCAGTTAAACTAATGCTTCTACAATAACTTACTAAGCTGTATTATGACAGTAAACCATTAAAGTGGAAGACATCATAGCGATATTACTCCTTGTTTTATATCTGTTAAAATTACAAGTAATGGATATTACTGTAAACATTACCTGACAAATATGTATATTTTTGGTAAAGAAGTCAAAGTTTCTGAGGAATTGGGAAAAGATTAAACGGAAAGTTATTTGCCTTTAGCTTCATTTAAGGTGGTTGCTTGTGTTTGTCTCTATAGGTCTTGAATGACATTCAGTGCAAGCTAGTACATCTTATTCAACCTTTGGATACTTACAAAATTTTCAAATGCCTGTGAAGTGGAGTGGTCAAACAAACGTTTGTGTGCAGAATGTACCAGAATCGCATCGGTAAGCAAATGACAAGCGTAGTGTTGAGAAACTATACTGCCCCTGGGAATCAAAAATGCTGTATTTTCAAAGAAACTTTCAAAGAAACTTTCAAAGAATAACGAGGATTGTCTTTTACTGTCCAGGTCGTGTTTTATTGTTGTGCTTTTGTCATGGATAAAAGACTTTAAGCTAGACGATGCAAATTGTTTACCAATGTCCGCGCATAACACTCGTCTAAGCGACAATTTACAGTGAGAAACACCGATTAACATCTGTGGGTTTACAGACAGAAAACCGATACAGATTTAAAAAAAACAAAAAACCCCCAAAAAACAAAAAACGAACAGAACCTTAAATCAAACACTCTCCACTTGAAATTATTTAAGAGCAGTCTTACCGTAAAAGCAGCCTTGAGAGTACCTGCATTTTACACCTTGTTCTTAGTCTCACAGATCTTTAGAGTATGTCTCTTAGCTATTAATGCAAAAAATTTCTTCTTCGGAAAATAAGTTCCCATCTTTTTTTATTTTAAAAATAATTTAGCTATTCAAAAAAGAACATGCACGAACATTTCTGACATTTATAAAAATAAGGTCCTAGTCCAGAAGCGTCGTCGCGTCCTACAGTCAGTAGTTAAGTAGGGTCTGCCCTCATGTTGTTTCCATTAACTCAAGAGCTATGGAGGGAGAAGTGCGTGTTTGCTACCATTGGACGCAGCACTGAATGCGCACGATTAAACTTTCGACCGGTATTTTTTTTTTTTAAGTATGTCTATTAACCTAAAACGTTGACAATTAGCGGTGAGTATTTTAAAAACATTTATATAATGTAAATTTTAAGAAATATAGGTTTTGTCTACTGGAAGTAAAATCAAATGAAAGATTGTAACTATATATGACAGAGAATTAACTAATCGGGAAGTAGGTGAAACAGTTAGAAATTAAAAGAAAATTATTTCCCGTTATAAGCCAAACATAAAGTATCAAACAAACACATATTTTATTACAATATACAATAAATTTTAGCTTACTGTTCTTCTTATTTTCAGCACTTTGAGTACAATTCTATGTTGATTGAGTAACCCGTAACCAACTTTAACATGGGGCTTGAACACAGAATCTTTGCTTACTTTCAAACAATGACATAACTGACTTTTTCGCCTTTTAAAGGGAAGTAATTTATAGTGGAACAACGCCTGAAGTCTCCAGTACTTGCCTCCCTTGTTTATTCATTTACGTGCAGAGAAATTTGTCTACTCGAGCCTGGCGGCTGTGCGCGGGGTACGTGAAATTTGACCTACTCGTAGTAAACACATTACTTTTGTGTCAGAAATAAAATACGTGACAGTCATATTTTTTAAAATAATTTATTTCTTTATTTATATGTATGTATGCCAACAAACGAGAAATAAATGCATAACATGATCTGTACATACCATGACTGCTCAGAGATACTCAGCTGTTTAGTGTTGTAGCTGCAACCTACAAGGTATAAGGTCTTCATGGGACTCTAACCGAGAAACTCTTCCTTTCATCGGTAAAAATCGGTAAAAATACTTCAAAGCAAGTGTAGAGGGAAATGCTTCATATTAATTAAGAACCACTTAAGTTTATTGTTTCTACTAGATTATGTCTTTTGTTGCCTAACAACGGCAGCTCCCATCTTGTATTTGTTTCAAATTATACCGGTTTGACTGAAATTTTCAGCATAACATTTCATTTTTTAATATTTAAAATATTACGTTAACGTGTTAGTGAGTTCGCCCGCACTTTAAAGCACACTACTCGTCGCCTACAGGTGGTGTTTGTGTGACGACAACACGTGACATTTTGTTTTTATCCCGTTGGTCTCTGAGGTCAGCTGGGAGACCGAGTGAGGAAGTGAAGAAGGGCAGTCTCACAGGTAACTACAGGTAGAGTCACGGTGTCTAGTGACTGTTGACAGGAGACCTACTCACCTCATCACAAGGGGGAACTCAAGCGGGTGAGGCTGTGACGCACGAAGGTTTGCTCTATCGAAAGCATCAGTAACACCTGGCACAGGTAAAATTGTCTGTGCTTATGTATGTTTGAGTTTGATGACAAGTTCTTATCGGGCTGTCACCTGTGTCATATAGGAAAAAGACAGATACCACGGATAGCAACGTTTATATAAGCTAATAATAATTTCATGTACGCAATACAAATTTGTTTCGATTTATTGTACTTTATGTATTAAATACAGTCGGGTAAACTAATGTTTCATCCAGACAAGTGCAATTATGATTACGTTTCGCACAGAAACGTGTAAACAGTGATGTTCACTGGTTCCATCAGACGTTAATTTTTGTGTGTGTACGACCGTGTCGAACATTCTTGATGCCTGCTGAAGAGCACCTGTCGATACCTAGACGATCGAAAAAGGAACACAAAGAACTGTGAATGAACAAACTGTTTATCCTCGGGCCAAATGTGCACCGCGGCGGCTGACTGCCAGGAACAAATCCAGAAAATCGCCCTACTGACGGCATGAAAACTCCTCGATGATTCAACTGAATTCCCGCGCTACGTATGCATCATTGTGACAATGTTTATACAGGACACGATTAGCAGCCTCATGGAAGTCAAAGCAATGTGATGCTTGTGAATATCGCTAGCTTTGGAACTTGTCTTCCCGCGCCATTCCAAGAGCAACACTCTAAGTTTTATCACTGTGACAATCGTAGCAGCGAATACTATAGGAAAGTAAATTAATTTAAGAGACTGATGGGTGTCACAACTCATGCAAGAACAGTAGTACCGAAGGTTTAAACAAATAATACGTTGTCTTTATAAAATTCGGTAAAAACAACCAACCAGTGCACATCCCGACCTGTTGTCACCTTTTCTGCTCGAAGACAAAATGGAATCATAAGGTAGTAACTTTGGACTAAGATAAAGCAAGTGACGATAAGAACTCCCATAGTGCAAGTACTCATTAGTGTCGAAACATGAAGTGGAAAGAGTACACACATGCATCTCTCAATAGCAATTATCATATTAATAAGTCCAGATGTTGTCCTAAGACCATAAGCAATACCCAGGCAGGCGGCTGTTGATTTTGACAGGAACTCTTCACTGTCGTCGTAAAAGCTGATAAACTCGCTGACAGAGTGCATCACAAACTCACACGTGAGGTAGAAAAAGTCGACGAGAGACAGGAGGAAAAGACAGAGGTTCATGCGATCTCTCAGTCCCTGGCGCCAGAACACCAGGCAGCTGATGATGTTGGCGGGGATACCCACCAGACACACCAGCGGAGTCAGACCCGCGAGACATATCACATCAACTAGACGACGGGTGTCCTTGCTGATGAAACTATCTTGACTGTCGAGAAGAAGACTTTCATTGAAGTACACGCTCAGCGATGTGTTCATTCTATCTATCTATTCCTCTTCGTGCATCAGGTTGCACATAAGGCCTCAACCAGAGTCCGCCACCGATGTCGATCGGCTGAAACCGCTCTAGGTGACCCATGTCAGCCCTTTCCTTTCATCTCCTTTCCACTGTTCTTCTCCAAGTTTCCTTTGGC
Source organism: Pomacea canaliculata (assembly GCF_003073045.1). NCBI lineage: Eukaryota > Metazoa > Mollusca > Gastropoda > Architaenioglossa > Ampullariidae > Pomacea > Pomacea canaliculata. The sequence goes on from NC_037595.1 coordinate 17,464,726, forward strand.
GGCCTCGTTTTCTCTTCGGCCGTTGAGTCCATCGTAGGGCGACTCTGGAAAGGTCTGCTGTCTGCTGGCGGAGCACATGTCCAATCCATCGCCAACGCCTTCGTTGAACCTGCGTGGTGATGGACTCGGTTTTCAGTTCTTTCGGGTGGAGTTTTCGTTGCTGATGGTATTTGGCCAAAAGATGTTAAGTATGCGCCTGAGGCATCTGTTTTGGAAGAACGTCAAGCTTGTTACTGATGGTTTTTGGTATCTTCCATGATTCTGATCGTAAAGGAGGGTGCTGATAATCATTTGACTTGAAGATTCTTCAGTTTGATCTTCTGGCTGTATGTTTTTTGCCTTCCATGTGCTCTGAGTGAGGCGAAGGCCTGGCTGGCTTTCGCCAGTCGGACTCGAATCTCCACCTCCAGCATCCCCTGGTGTTTGACATTTTTGCCCAAGATAGGTGAAACTGTCTCAACTTCCTCAAACTCTTCTCCATTTAGTTTGATGCATGTGCGTCTTGGACTCTGGCGTTCACATCTCATACTTTTCGTTTTTTCTTTGTGGCTGACCTTCAAGCCAAGGTTTCCAGCTGTTTCTGAGAAGGCCTTTGTTTTTTCATGCATGTCTTGGTAGGCGGTGTGACAGCAGGGCAATGTCATCAAGCAAAGTCCAAGTCTTTCTCAGCGTTGTTTTGTTGCTTGTCATAGTCAGTCCATTCTGATCCCTCTCCTCTCACTGTCGTGGAAGTCTTCATGATCCAGTCCATGGCCAGGATGAAGAGGAACGGCGACAGAATGCATTTCTGCCCTGCTTCAACTCCCCGGTACTGACGTTGAAGGGGTCTGTGAGCTCCGTGTCACAGAACAACCTGGGGATTTGTGAAATCGCTGTACAGCATTGCAATGACCTGAACAAGTTTTTGCAGGGACTCCGTAATGCTCAGGAATCTTCATAAGGACTCGCGGTGATGCTGTCAAAAGCCTTCTCCAGGTCGATGAAATTGATGCACAGCGGTGTGTTCCATTCGTTGCTCTGCTCCAGAATCTGTCGCAGAATGAAAGATGTGTTCGGAGCAGGATCGCCCAGGACGAAATCCTGCTTGCTGTGGTCGGAGGTCTTTCTCAAGAGTTGCCGTCAGTCTTGACAAAACAATCTTGCTGAAGACTTCTTGCTGGTGAGGGAAAGAAGTGTTATGCCCCTCCAATTATTGCAGTCTCCAAGATCTCTTTCTTGGGTACTTGAAGATGAGCCCTGTCTTCCAAGCAACAGGGAGCTGCCCTGATTCCAAACTTGCTTGAAGATTTCAGTCAGCTTGGGAGCTGTCACATTTATATCTGCTTTCAACATCTCTGCTGTTATTCCATCTGCCCTGGTGCTTTGCCGCTCTTCATTGTCTTGACTGCTGCTGGTCACTTCTTCCAGGCTTGGTGGGTTCTGTGCAGATGTCAAGGTCTATAGCTGCTGGCTGGATGTCTGCAAGCTGAGGGGGTCTGGTCTGTTCAGAACGGACTCAAAATGTTCCTTCCAGCGCTGTAGTTTTTCTGCCTCTCCCTCGATGACATTACCGTTCACGTCTTTCACTGGCACATCACTGTTCTTAACTCGTTGTTTAGCTGTTTGTTTATCTTGTACAGTGTGTCTTCAGGTCATTTTTACTTGCTGGCATTTTCTGCTTCATCTGCCAGTTTCTCTATGTGGTCTCTTTTGTCGGTTCTTTGCCATCCTCTTTACCTCTTTTGTTTAGTTTTGCATATCTTTGTCTGAGTTTGTTCTTTCAGGCGTTCAGATCTGGTGCTGTTGATCTTTGTTTGGGCTGACTTCCTCTCTTCTATCTTCTTCCATGTCTCTTCTCTGATCCACTGTTCTTTCTTTTTCGTTGGAAGCCAGTATTTCTCTCCTGATTCCTGTAAGACTCGATTGAAGTCGTCTAAGGTCATCTCTTGTTGGTCTCCTAGTGCTTGGAACCTGTTCTTTACTTCCATAGCAAAGGCCCTTTCGATGACTGGATTTTTCAGTTTGCCAGAGTCCACTCTTTGCTGACGTGCCTGTTTTTCCTCGTGATCGACGTAGCTTCAGGGAAACTGTGGCTATCACAAGAGTGTGGTCACTGGCAACGTCTGCTCCTCTGTAGGCTCTAACATCTTGAAGTGAGCTCCTCCATTTTCGGTTGATGATGACATGGTCTATCTGGTTCTTTGTGCTCCATCTGGTGATGTCCATGTTGCTTGTGGATGTCTTTGTGTGGGAAGAGTGTGCCACCAATCAGTAGGTTGTTTTCTTCACAAAAGTCTGCCAGTCTCTCTCCGTTTCATTGATGGTTCCGATTCCATGTTTGCCCATGACATGCTCCCTGCAGGTGTTGTCACTGTCCCACCTTGGCATGAGATCGCCGATGATGAGCAACATGTCATGGGGCTGGAACGCTTTCTGAGGCTGCTTGGAGCTGATCGTAAAAAGCATCCTTGTCTTCTGCCTCAGAGTCATTTGTTGGTGCATAGCAAGCTAGCACTGTCAGCTTGGTGTACTTTGAATGGAATCTTGCTCTCAAAAGCCTGGGTCCATAAGGCTTCCATTCAGCAGTGCCTTTTCGTTTTCTTGTTGAGGAGTAGAGCTACTCCTTCAGAGTGCTGAGCCGTCTGATCTCCTGAGAACAAGATGGTATGTCCTGACGCTAGTCTCCTCTTTCCCGTGCCGGTCCATCTGACCTCACTGACTCCCAGGATGTCCAGGTTGTAGTTTGTCAAACTCCTTGACTAGTTGGAGCATCCTGCCAGTCTGGTACAAGGTCTGGACGTTCCAGCCCCCCCACCCTCAACTTCTGCCTCGGCTTTCAGTAAATCCACTGTCGGGCGCCAGCTCCCTTTCGGGTTTGGCTGTCGTCCGTCATTAGTCCAGTCACCTGGTGTGCTTCATTACCTCCGCCATCTGTGACGAGTTTCTCTGGTTTTAGTTTCTGTAACATACTTTTTTTTACATGGTGGGGTTTTGTAGCCCTACCACAACTAATTTACCTCTAGGTGAGGTGTCCACCTTAGTCGCCTCTTACGACATGCCTGGCTGGATGGCAGGGACCCTATTCTTACAATGCTTGCTAGGCAAGCATACCCCGGGGTCCCACAGGGGGATGTGTTCATTGCTCCAATGTTTTAAACGAGTAGAATGTGCAAGAATATCTCTAAATATAATTTAACGGATAATTATATCGTAAAATCATTTGACCTTTAATATAAAGGAAGAACAAAGGCGTGGCCAGATTTTCTTGCATCTTATTAGTCAGGGGAAGACAACCAATATGGTAAAAAAAAAAACGTTTTTTTGCTCAGGAAAACAATCTTTTCAAACTATTATTTAAAAAAAGTACACTCTAAGACTATTCTGTTATTAGCAGCACGGATTTCGTTTGCTCTACTATTTACTTTTTGCTTCCAAACTATAGATCGACCAAATATGTCATAATAATAGGGAAGCAAACCAGCAAAATGAAACGACACCAAGAAAGTGCCTAAATTAATTGCAAGCGAAACTGACAGCTATTTTTACAAAAAAAAAAATTAAAATAATAGTTATAACATTTATCTCTTAAATACTTACCCTGATTTCGTAAATGATATTATTTGTTTTCAAGTGTCGAATTTTTCCATACGCGATCTTTCATATGCTCTGTGGTAAATTTGCTCCAACGAAGAAAAAACATTCTACAAGAAATGTGCCTTTATGCGACTTCAATGATTAAATTATATTTTTTTTAAATTAAGAAATAAATTTGAGCTTAAAGTAGTTAAAACAGCTGATTGGATGTAGAACACGAGAGTGTTAATAATGAAGTATAAACTAAGTTTTGTTCCTTCAGCCTAGTTTTCTAAAATAAAAATATTTTCACTTTTTTATGCCTAAAAAAGGAATGTCAGATACGTATAACTGTGGAGAAAATGTTTCGTGCACCTAGTTATTGTTTGAATGGTTATGGGCAGCCAGTTACGGACGTTTTAGATTAAACCCCACCACACCATGGTAAGGTTGTAAGTGGTCTAAGCGCTAATTGGAGGGGAAAAGAATTAAGAGAAGCTCATTATTCGCAGTATTGTCCAGGTCACCTAATATATAAACTGGAATAACATTCACTTGTTTTAGAACAGTAAGTGATAATACATAGGTTTTATAGAAAGGTCACCGTGCCTGTTGACCATTTGTAAGGTCATAGAGATGTGATGTTTGTCCTAATTTGACATTAGCAAGTCTCTCTTCAAAAATTATATTACCAATCCAATCGATAGATGTAAGTTACATCCCCACGAGAATTTTGAAAGACTGTGATTAAGGCTTTGTTAATGAACGTACTGACGTCTATAATGATATATATAAACTTCTAGCGTCTTTATGGTGAACAGTGAACTGATGAACTGAAGAGTTTGGTGATGCCGTGAAACTTGATGAAAACTGTATTCCCACGAGAGACACTAAGTTAAACGTGTCTTGTGATGCTGTATAGCAGTTTTTAAATCAGTTTAAACATACTAACATGCAGTGTGTTTGTATCTATATAAATACATCAAAATAAAATAAAGTCATAAAATAAATTTTTCATAGTAATGAATTTATAGAAAACTACACAATGCGCTTTCCATTTTCATTTTATATTTTTATTGTAAACCTTATCGTATTTTTAAATTTTTAAGTGGAACAATATAAAAGATTTCAACAGTCTGCTTTCATTAAAAAACTTTACACGTTCCCTGTTCTATAGCACTGACAAACATGTTTATCGTGACTTGCTCACGGGCCGTTACAAATAAAGTAGACACAGCAGTCAGCTTCGAAAATTTCATAATACAGTCATAATACTGACATAATAAGATAAAAGACATTGTTAAGATACTTGTTTATATTTTTCCAAATCACGTAAATACACACTCTATTCTTAATTATTCCAAAGTCTGCATCGCTTGTCACAACCAAAGAATTATTTAATGATGCCAGTATAATACAAACAGGATTTGATGTTGTTGTAAAAAAAACTTAGAGGAAAAACAAATATCTACAAACAACAAAAAGGTTTTAAGCCATGAATCGATAAAGGTTTCTCTCAAGTTTTGCTTTTATTTCTAAAAGAAAGTATTTTGACACTAGAAAGGTACAATGTGTTAATAACTTTATGGTAAACAATGTGTCAAAATGCTTAGAAACTTTTTTTGAAAGTCAAAGTATTTGTAGAAATTTTACATCTATATTCATTCATAATTTGTTGTGACAAAACAATAAAGAATAGAGTTTTAACCTTTGAAATATCTATAAAAGAAATGACTTTTATTACGACATTAACCGACACAGCAGAGGTAGAAATGGAATTAAGTGGGAGAAAGCAAAAAAATGTACATCTTGACCTGTACAGATTTCAGTAGTTTATTTTTAAATATTTTAAATCAAACTGTTACTTGTGTATTTATACAGTGTAAAGTTACTGAGATGAAGCTAAAGCCATATGTGACATGAGTCCTTTTAGAGAAATGTTCTTATCGCAAATTATATATATTAATAATTTAAAAAAAACTTCCTTAACATGACTGAAACTTTTTGCTGGAAACTATGGCAGTTACTAGCACGAGCTTTACTGCAACAAAACTCTACTTGACTTTCTTGCTTTTTTCTCTGTAAGCTATGGTATTAGAAGTGCTTTACCATCTGCAGGAAGTCTTATACCGCAGGGCTTCTGCTTACGCCAAAAATTGCGTACAGTATGCATTAAAAGTTCGGAGGACCCCTTCAATGTTCGTCAATGGGGTCCCCTCCAAATTTGGGCGAAGAACAGGGACCCTTTAAAAATCTGAAGAAGGGGTCCCCGGGACCCCAAAGAACTTAGCCTTAGCAGAAGCCCTGATACCATAATAAACGTGAAGTGTCCTTACCACCCCTGACCTCTGGTCGAGGCCTTATGTGCAGCCTGATGCACGAAGAGGATTAGTAGTCGGTAGTAGTAGTCATTACCACCCGGCTTTCAAAAGACAGGTTCAAAGCAGACTACCCACAACTGCTTTTCAAAACGCGCGGCTTCTGAAGTAGAGCTATAGTAAAATCAATCCGTACATAACATATTTCACTCAATAAATCAAAAAATAAACCAGTCTATATTTATTAAATGTTTATTTATTATTTATTATTTATTACTTTTATTTATTTTTATTTGTACCGAGCAAACTGACAAAAAAACCTAGGAAACATGGACCCGCGTCGTCTGTTATGGTTTGCTCACCATCACAAAGAATTTAATTTTAAACAGGGATGTAAGGCCTTGGTGTACAAAATAAGAGAATTAACTAGTCGAAAAATGAGTCAGATTTAAATTAGTCTATGATACAGTTTGTTCCTGGATTGGATAAAGACACTATCGTACACGTACACGCCTGTACATTTGGGCGTTCTTTCTTCAGAAAATAATTATTATTCTCTGGTAGGCATGTCTACATTTAATAATAGTAGTTAAATTTATACTACAACAACTAATAAAAATACATCAAGCAATGCTTACTTTTATTTTATGATATCTTATTTTAATACATTTTTTTTTAAAGTTCTTTTCCCTGGATTAAAAATCAAATATAAGATTGATAATTTTTATATTCTGGAGCGACACTGCTTTCCCAACATCAAAAGTTATTCGGGTCTAATATTTCATAAACCAAATATATATGTCTTACATAGGCACACGCACACACACACACAGAATGCGAACAATAGGCAAGTTACAATATTAAAATCAGAAAAATCAGGTTATTATACAAAGTAAATCATGTTTACTGACTAACTAACAAGACTCGAAGACAAGAATAAAAAGTATTTTAAAATATACACACTATTTACTCTTACACAGAAAATCTATTAAAATGTCAATGCTTGTTTGAAATACAAAGGATGTGCAAAACAAAGTAAAAGATATCTACAAGAGGAAGTACAACAGTCGAGAAAAACAAAAGAAGGAAAAGAGTGGGGGGGGGGGAAGTAATTAGGTACAGGCAGACACAAAGGACTATGGATGACAAAAAGCTTACAGTCACCTAGAGCTGGAGACGGGGAAGAAACACTTTGCTCAAAATGCATCTCCTGAGGCACGAGGAAACAACAACAACAACAACAACAACAACAACAACAACAAAGCTGAATTTGTATAGCGTTTTTCCCCACCATTATAGGAATGCTCAAAGCGCATACTAAAAAGGAAAAAAGAAAAAAGAAAAGAAAAACACACAAACATAATAAGAATGGAAAAAAGCAGTTGTAGAGTCACTGTAGATGTGTTTTGGTGCCCGCTGAGATGATAACATCAGCTCCCTTACTGTTACTTTTAGATGTCTCTTTTGTGGAATAATTCTAGGTACAGCACGAACCTTGAAATGTTCAGAACAGGAGAATCTCATCAGGCCAAAAATCACCTCGGGGTCACTAAACATGTGACAGATACTCGCGTACTGGACATTTAAGCGTTTTTTTCTGCAGAAAATAACTGGCCCGCAACATTAATTAAATGATCTTCCCTCTTTTTTTCGTACATTTTAAAAGTAAACTCTTTCGTGCGAGAGCTGTAGGTTGTTGAGTCTCATGTCACACCTGTGTGAAATATCGTTGTCAATTCTTAAACAAGATAAGCCATTGGCTTCAGCTTTCTGGTAAGATCCCATTGAGTTAATTACTGAAACATCCACGTAAAACGCAACAGAAAAATGCATATTTCGACAGAAACGGAAGGAAAATATGCCAAGTCTTTGCTTGGACAACCCTGAAAACCATGTGACAAACGTAAAGGGGACTTGGCTAAGTGGTTTTAACGTATGAAAGTCAATCTTGACGACGGTCGATGCCATAGAGAAAGAAATATCTTGTAAACAGACAGATGTAGACATAAATGTTTATGCCGACCCCACTTCCCATTGTTTAACAAATCCTTCTGTAAAAAAAATTTGTCAATTGTTGCTCTACTCACATGCTTCATGAATGCAAACCAGAAATTCCTGAAACAAACGAGCTAACAAACCTTTTCCCACAAGCGTCCATAACATCAAGTTTCCGTTGAAGCGTGTGATACACTTTTCTTTTGTTGTTTGTGTGTCTATATTCTCATCTTCGAATTTTTTTTTTCCAGAAATTTTTCCTGAAGTGTATAAAAATAGTCTCGTCAGAGTTAGTACACCATGTGAATTTAATAATAATAAACTGTGTTATTGTGTCCTGTAGAACGATGTCATTGGGCTGTTTTTTTTCCTGAGAAATATGAGAGTGACTTCATATAAACAACTGTTCTTTAATTGTTAGCTTTACATCAGCACATTCCTCTAACAAACTTCCTTTAGCTCCACGACAAAACGCGTTTACATTTTTACTACACAAACTTTTCTCCAAAAGCCGGCTTTGTTAATCTGACATTCTTAATTCAGCAGATTGCGAAAAACCTTTATGTAATTGCAAATACATGTAATGTGTTACACATTCTACAATGTTGAACTTAGAAATATGAGTCAGACGAGAGTCTGATCTTCGTCTCTGTATGCTCTACAGAACTCCACGATCCTTTTCTAGCACCTGCCTATCATTTTTTTTTGGAATTATTCATTATCCTCTTTAAGGTGAAGGACTTTTGAAACTTCCATGTCAAAGTATTAATTCATTTTCATTATTCATAATCATTGTGGCTTAGAAAAACGTGTATAGCAAAAACGAAAACTTCTTTGAAATTCTACTTGGAATCTAGAGGAATGATACAAATAAATGAAAAAATGAAAACAGGAATTTATTTGAGAAAAGGTAAACACGATCCCACTGGATGTTATAAATATATTGTTGCATGAACCGTTAGAAAAACAGTCCAAAAGAAACCGTATACTTACTTCTCTTACTAGAAGTGGTGCCATGGTGATGACATAAACAATCGAGACAATGACAAGCATTTTAGTCAGCACCATCTGCCGGAACTGATTGCCACTACTTAAAGAGCTTGATTGTTTTCGCCAAGACAAAGCTGTTCTTAATTTTGTTACTGTGATTGATGTTGCCACGGATACCATTACAACGAGAACTGTGGGAGCAACAGCATTAAGAAATGTCTTAAAAATCCAGTCGATCAGGGTCCTGTTTTCTAAATAAAACTGCGTCGGGACAGCCAACAGGTATGCTTTCTTTATGACCTTAATTTCTATCAGTTTGGGCATTATGCATAAAATAACGTAAAAGCTTTGAAAAAGAATAAAGCACGTGACAATAATTGAAGCCGCAGTGCGAGGTCTTAGTAGAGTTTGAGAACGTAGAGGATACAACACACAGAGACACCGCTCCACTGCGATGACCACAGTTATACAGCCAGATGTCAGTCGGAAACCCGTCAGAAAACTTAACAACTCAGTAGTCGTTTTCAAAAAAAATCCCTCGCCAATTATTTGATCATAAAATCTTATAAAGCAGCTCACAGGATAGATTGTGAAAGTACAGACCAACAGAACAATGTCCATCAAAGCCAGTGAGAAGAGACACAGGTTCATGCCATCTCGTAGACCTTGTCGCCAGAACACAAAGCAGTTAATGATATTGGTGGGTATACCTATCAAACACACTATCGTTGTCACACCAGTAAACCAGATTCCTTCAATCAAGGTCTGAGTGTACGTGACAGAGACATTTTGCACACCTAGACCATCCTCAGAATCGATCTTCTGTAAATCTGTCTCTTGGGTGGTGCAGTTTATACTGCAGTCGTATTGACTATACATTTCTTATTTAATATTTAAAGCGCTGAATGTCTTTTAGAAATCCATTTATATCCGTTAGATTGCACAATTTTAAAAAAGAAACATGAGCTGACACATACGCAAGGAAACAGACTTGGCTTTTAGTTTTTCCGTTTTATATATTTTCGTTTGAAATTCACTTATAAGACTAATTATGCGTATTATTTGCAATAAAGTATTTTTCAATATAGTAGTAATTTAATATTTCTTTTTCATTTAGTTATCTTGCTGCACGGTACAGTATTAGTGATAGACACATCACCAGCGGTGCGTAAATGAAGCTAATTAGCGAAAAACGGATCTACATCGTCCCGCCTCCTTCCCAGGATTTCGCAGTAAGTAGATAAAAAAATAAATATTAGTTAAAAGGCTTACTTTTTATGTATCAGAAATATTGGACCAAACAGCAGATAAAATACAGTGGGTGGCCACCGGAGACATGACAGACATTTTCATGCTTTAGAAGGTCGATGACTCATTTCAGTTTCTCCTTCTTAGGTCGCAGTCGCTCTTCGTTGCATCCATTTTGAGGAGAGAATGTCCAGGCACTGTCTTGGTGTGATGTTAACGCTTTATAGTAGAGCAGCTTGTGCACGACAGTCGAACTGGGAGAACAATCAGCGCTTGTCATAGTTATGTAGTCATTCAAATATCTATTCGCCGGCATCTCAAGGAACATTCATCACATGATCGAAGCAGCAATAGTGGTATAGCAGGAGTTTCAACATCTGCAGTAAATGAGACTGTAGTGTCTGTCGTTATCTCAGTTGTGATGTGAAGGTGCGAGACTATGAAATCGTTCACGAAATCGGAGCGACTGAAATAAGAGTTGGAAATGAGGTGTTTCAGGTAGCTACTTTTGATCTCAGTAAGAGCAAAAATTGAAGGACTTCGTCCACAGCGAAGACCTCTCTTTGATGGATCCCCAAGAACCTCTTCTTGCAACCGTTATGAGGTAGAAACTAGTGTTTTTTAGACACCTCTCAGAAAACATAAGATAAGTCACCTTTACCTTCTTAATTTTTATTTTACAAACAATAAAATACATGACAGAGTATATATGGAAATGTTTGTAAAGTAAGGTGTTATATGTATTTTCTAAGTAACTCTGTGCATAATACCTCTTTATGTACCCTGATGTCTCGTACATTTGACAACGATGGACTTTTACAAAACAAGAATTTAAATAATGCGCATATTTACATATAATACTGAACAAAGTCTTTATCAGAGTTTCTTTAAACCTTTCGTGCTCTGTCTTTACCAGTTAGGTAACTTCTGTAGTAAAATTAAATAAACAAAGCAAAACACATTCGTCTATACTTCTAGATTAACCTACACTTGTTTGATGAAAAGCAAATTCTTAATATTGCTAACTCCATTTTTTACGACATCTACAAAATGGTTTGAAGACAAATGCAAGATTAGAAGCATCTACTGGTTAATTTAGTGATTGATTATTGTCATCTGCGCAAAATGTGTTTTTCGTTATACAGTGGAACCTCGGTTAGCGAACGCCTCGGATAGGGAATATTTCGGATAACGAACAAAATTTCGGATAACGAACAAAATTTCGGATAACGAACAGCCACGTGAACCACAAGTGAAAGACCAGCATGTCATCATTCGCGCTCGAGACACAGTTACGATCAGTCGTTCCTTATCTATGCGCATCCTTCTTATTTAGTGATTTTTGTGCTTTAGTTTAATAAGATAATACTCAGTCACGGCTCCAAAGAAGATAAAGATTAATAGTAGTGAAGAAATGACAAGGAAGCGGCCAACAAATGAATTGAAAAAGGAAATGATTTCAAAGTATGAAGGTGGCATGCGTCTGTCGTAATGTGATGTCGTATTATCGAAGAGTTTTACAAAAAAGGCAGAAGGAACAGACACTGGACAAGATTTTTCCTTTAACCTCAAAGCTACAGAAAAGGGAAGTCACCCCGATTTTATAATGTCACATGTGCTCATGGAGGGGGAATTCAAGCAGTAATTCCACCCCTTCCTCCCCACACCTGCTTCCACCCACGCCGTCAAAATGGCAAGTTTTCTGATGTTCAAAGGCTTTCGTTAATGTTTTTTATGTTTATTTAACTCCATTTATATTGCATTCTAACTGTTCTCATTAAAACAAATACCTATATAGCCTGTAACTTTCAAATATTAGCGAGTCAACAGGAGCTGGGAACCAATTAAATCTATTTCCTTTATTTCTTATGCAAAATATTGTTTCGGATAACGAACATTTCGGATAACAAACAGCTTTCCAGAACGGATTAAGTTGGTTAACCGAGGTTCCACTGTATATATTTATATGTTATATGGATCTTTGCTATTGTGAGAAGGTAGGTTTTGGTAAGATATCTCTCTACAAACAGAACACTTTATCACAATCCGGTATTTGCATAACGCTGCAAAGTTAGCTTTCTGTTAGCAATTACTGATGCCATTCTGAAATCGGGGAATAATAGTAATATATGTTATGGAGCATTTACCTAACATCAGCCATCAAATGCGCAAACACACAAACACAAACACACATTCCCACAGGCATAACAGCTGCTCAAAGTTTTACAGTAAAAAATGGCTCATGATGCGAGGTTTGTCAGAAATAAAGGTGAAAAGCGTGGCAAAGCATGGCAAACACAGAGTCAGAGAAGGAATAAAAGTTATTTTTGAAATTTTGTTTATTTCCCATAAATGACTTATTCATAAGAGATGTGGTCGTCTTATATTAAGAACCTCTGATCAACACTTATTAAAACAAGGCAGTAACATGCCGGAATCTATTTATTCATGTTAATATTCACTACTGAAAATTATCAACCACTTTCTAAAGTCTGACTTATATCTATTAGTCTTTAAAATACAAGTTACATCATTTACATTTTAGTGTTCATATTCAACGCCACAGATTGTGCTGTAAATGTTTAGGTGATAAAGATTTTAATGATAGTCCTTTTTATGCTTTCTTTGTTCCTTTACGGGAAAAAATATTTTACATAGACCTAAGTCGTACATGTCTCTGCAAGTGTTAACACCTGCATCTGCAAAGCCTGCAATTAAACAGTTGTCTAACACTACAGCTTAGATCAGGGGTGGGCAATTAATTTTCCCAAGGAGCCGCATGAGATATCAGGATGGTTTCAGAGGGCCGGACTAATACAGTTAACTCAGTTTTACCCAATACTGTATATATAGTATATATACTAGTGGGCGGGTGGGCGGGCCGGACAGAGACAGGAGGCGGGCCGGCCTTTGCCCAGGTCTGGCTTAGATAAATAATTTGCTCGGTGTGTCGCCTTTATTTGTCACGAGGACATATATCATGTATTGTTCTACCAATTGTTCCTTCTTTTAAATAAAGACCTTCTTTTCATTGCTTTTCTTCTCATTTCTTATGAATACTTCAATCTTTGACTAGCCGAAAAAAGTTATTTCTATGAACACTTGCGGGCTCTTTGACTATACATACTTCTTTAAGATATTGTTAATGAACAAATTGATGAATGATGTAAGGGTTGTAATTAGATTGTTACTCTGTTAGTTTTAAATATTTATAATAAAACTTCTAAAACAAAGCTTGAACGGCAAAACATGTCATACTCTGCCAGAAAACCATCTTAAGTAATATTATAGTCTCAACAGAATTGCTGTCCAGCACCAGTCATTATCCAGTGATTATAATATCATCAACGATAGACAATACCTAGTAGGGTAAATGGCACAATGATGGTAGACAACTTTTGTGACGGCGCCCAGGAGAAAGACTGATCGAAGTTTCTGTTAAGGAGTACTACCGAGTGGTGGGTCTCTCTAATTTCTTTCCGTTAATTGCCTGCCACTGAAAAGTAGACAAACATACAGTTAAGGAGTGTTTATGTGTCATTTCGTTATTATTTATTCCGAGCAAGGTTCTGGTAAGGAACTCCTATGATCAATCAGTGCACATCTGAGTTGCAGTTTGTTATGACAAAGTCAGAATGAAAACTATTTCGATTCCAAATTTTTTTCGTGCCGACAGCAGATGCGCCGCTGGATGTGTACGGAGCGAAGAACAATGGTCAATGTGCTATCGCGCATATTTGCACTCAAACAAATTTTAAAAATTTAAACGAGCCCAGTTTTATACACCAAGTCAGCATTTTGTAATGTCATTTCATGTGATATTTATCCTAATTTTACATTAGTAACTCTCTTCTCAAAAATTACATTACCAATCAAATAGATGGACGTAAGTTAATTCCCCAGGGGATTTTGGAAAGACTGTTGTCACAGCTTTGTTAATAAAGGTGCTGATGGCTATGTCTATATATACACACTTCTATCATCTCTTTATGGTAAACAGTGTACTGATCAACTGATGCGTTTGGAGATGCAGTCAAACTGTTCGAAAACTGTGTTCCCAAGAGAGATAATACATAAGTTATCAGTGTCTTGTAATGCTATATAACAGTTTTTAAATCAGCTCAAATTTATTATTATGTAGTGTGTTTGTATATATATATACATACATCCAAATAAAATAAAGACATAAAACTAAATTTTCATTATGATAAATTTATAGAAAACGAAACATTCAATACTTTTCCATATTCATTTTATATTTTCAGTATAAACATGTTTATCGTGACTTGCTCGTTACAAATAAAGTAGTCACATAGTAGTAAGCATGAAAAAAATTATAATTCAGTCATAATAATTACTTATAATGAGATAAAAGGAATTTTCAAGATACTCGTTTATATTTGTAAAATCACTTTAATACACACTCTTTTCTTAATTATTCCAAATTCTGAATCACTTGCCACAGCCTAGGAGTTAGTTAATGATTGCACTATAATACAAACATGATTTGATGTTATTGACCAAAAACTTAGAGAAAAACAAATATCTACAAACAAGGAAAAGGTATTACACTATGAAACGATAAAGGATTCTCTCATGTTTTGTTTTTTATTTCTAAAAGAAAGTACTTTGATACTAGAAAGGTAGAATGTGTTAATATCTTTATGGTAAACAATGTGTACAATGTTTTGAAACTATTTGTAAAAGTAAAAGCATTTATAGAAATGTTACATCTCTATTAATTCATAACTGGTTGTGACAAAACAGTAAAGAATGGAGTTTTACTATCTGAAATGTCTAAAAAAGAAATGCTTTTTAGAAGAACATTAACCGACATGATAGAGGTAGAAATGGCGTTAAGTGGGAGAAAATGGACAAAATATGTACATCTTGACCTCTAGAGATTTCATAGTTTAGTAATTCATTTTTTAATATTAGAAATCAATCTATTACTTGTGTCTTTATACTATATAAAGTTGCTGAGATGAAGCTAAAGCCACGTGTAACCTTTGACCTTTTAGGGAAATGTTCTTTTCGCAAGTCTTACAATAGAGAAAGATATTACACATATTAATAATGAAATAAAACTCCCTTAACATGACTGAGGCACAAGCTTTACTACAACACAACTCTACTTGACATTCTTGCTTGTTTCTTTGTAAGCTATGGCCTTAGGATTGTTTTACGATCTGCAGGAAGTCTTATACCATAATAAACATGAAGTGATCAGCCAACCTACCACCTCGCTTGCAAAAGACCCAGGAAACGGACCCGTGTCGTGGGAACTAATTTGTCGAAAGATGATTCAGGTTTAAAATAAGTTTATAATAGAATTTATCCTGGATTGGCTAAAGACACCATCGTACACGTACACGCCTCTACATTTTATCTTCAGAAAATAATTATTATTCGCTTGTAGTCCTGTCTACATTTCATACTCGTAATGAAATTTATATTACAACAACTAATAAAATAATCAAACAATGCTTACTTAATTTAAGATATCTTATTTTAGCACAATTTTTTTAAAAAAAGTTCTTTTCCCTGAATTGAAAATCAACTATAAGATTGACAATGTTTATATTCTGGAGTGACACTGCTTTCACAGCATCGACAGTTATTGGGGTCTAATGTTCCATAATCCAAATATATATAACACACAGACACACACACGCACACTCACACACATAAGTAATCATATATCTTATTTACTAATACACAGAAGGTCTATTCAAAGGCCCGTACAGCTGGAGACAGGGAAGAAACAATTTGCTCAAAATGCATCTCCTCGGCACGAGAAAACAATCCCCGTCAACAGCAAAAGGTCACCTCACATCGGTACAGATCCCTGTGATGACGATGATGATGAAGATTGAAAAAAAAACAGTTGTAGAGTCACTGCAGATGTGTTTTGGTGCCCTCTGAAATGGTTACATTAGCTCCAGTACTGTTATATTTTCTTTTGTGGAACAATCCTAACTTCAGCTCCAACCTCGAAATGTTGAGAACAGGAAAATCTCATCAGGCCAAAAATCACCCCAGGGTCACCAAATATGTCACAGATACTCGCGTCCACGCAGACGACTGGACATTGAGGCGTTATTTCTGCAGAAAATATCTGGGCAGCAACATGAATTAAATGTTCTCCACTCTTTTTTCATACATTTTACAAATAAACTCTGTTAGTCGTGCGACAGATGATGGTTGTTTAGTCTCATGTCACACCTGTGTGACATACCGGTGTTATCACTTCTTAAACAAGATAAGCCATTTGCTGCAGCTTGCTGGTGAGATCCCATTGAGTTAACTACTGAAAAGTCCCCGGAAAATGAAACAGAAAAATGCACATTTTTACAGAAAAGGAAGGAAAATATGCCAAGTCTTTGCTTGGACACCCCTGAAAACCATGTGACAAACGTAAGGGGGAAAACGATTTCCGGACTTTGCAATGTGATTTTAACGTATGAAATTCATTCTTGACGACGGTCATGCCATAGAGAAAGAAATATCTTGTAAACAGAAAGATGTAGACAGAAATGTTTATGCCGACCTCACTTCCTATTGTTTAACAAATCGCTCTGTAGAAAATTTTGTATATTGTTGCTTCAGTCACATGCCTCAATATTGCAATACAGAAATTCCTGGAAAAAAAACAGGGCTAACAAACCTTTTCCCACAAGCGTCGATTACGTCAAGTTTCCGTTGAAGTGTGTGATGCACTCTTCTTTTGTTGTTTGTGTGTCTATATTCTAATGTACAAAATCTTTATTCCAGAAATTTTTTCTAAAATGTATAAAAAATAGTCTCGACAGAGTTAGTACACCATGCGAATTTAATAATAATGAACACTGTTATTGTATCCTGTAGAACGCTGTCATTGGACTGTTTTTTTGTCATTTCTGAGAAATATGAGTGACAATATAAACAACTCTTGTCTAGTTTTTAGCTTTACATCAGTACAGTCCTCGAACAAACTTCCTTTAGCTCCACGACAAAATGTATTTACGTTTTTGGCTATACAAACTCTTCTCCAAAAGCCGTCTTTGTTAATCTGACATTCTTAATTCAGCAAATTGTTTATTTCTTTGAAAAAGCAGTGATATAATGGCAAATAACATGTAACACACTCTTCCAATGTTGAGCGTAAAGATATGAGTCAGACGAGAGTATGATCTTTGTCTCTGTGAGCTGTACATAGCTCCACTATTATTTTCTAGCAATTGGCTATCATTATTTAGAAAATATTCTTTATCCTCTATTAGGTTTAGGACTTTTGAAACATCCATGTCAAAATACTAATTCATTTTCACTATTCATAATCATTGCGGCTTAGAAAAACGTGTATAGCAAAAACGAAAACTTCTCTGAAATTCTACTTGGAATCTAGTGGAATGATACAAATAAATGAAAAAATGAAAACAGGAATTTATTTGAGAAAGGGTAAACACGATCCCACTGGATGTTATAAATATATTGTTGCATGAACCATTAGAAAAACAGTCCAAAAGAAACCGTATACTTACTTCTCTTACTAGAAGTGGTGCCATGGTGATGAGATAAACAATTGAGACAATGACAAGCATTTTAGTCAGCGCCACCTGCCGGAACTGATTGTCACTACTTAAAGAGCTTGATTGTTTTCGCCATGACAAAGCTGTTCTTAATTTTGTTACTGTGATTGATGTCGCTACAGATACCATTACAACGAGAATTGTGGGAGCAGCAGCATTAGGAAGAGTCCCAAGAAAGCTGTCAATCAGATTCCGGTTTTCTAAATAAAACTTCGTGGGGACAGCCAACACGTATGCTTTCTTTATGACCTTAATTTCTATCATTTTGGGCATTAAGCACAAACTAACATAAAAGCTTTGAGAAAGAATAAAACACGTGACAATAATTGTAGCCGCGGAGCGAGGTGTTAGTAGAGTTTGACCACGTAGAGGATACATCACACAGAGACACCGTTCCACTGCGATGACCACGGTTATACAGCCAGATGTCAGTCGGAAACCGGTCAGAAAACTTAACAACTCAGTACTGGTTTTCAAGTAAAATTCCTCGCCAATTATTTGATTATAAACTCTTATAAAGCAGCTCACAGGATAGATTGTAAAAGTACAAGCCAAAAGGACAATGTCCATCAAGGCCAGTGAGAAGAGACACAGGTTCATGCCATCTCGTAGACCTTGGCGCCAGAACACGAAGCAGTTAATGATGTTGGTGGGTATACCTATCAAACATACTATCGTTGTCACGCCAGTGAACCAGACTGCTTCAAATAAGGTCTGTCTGTACTTGACTGATACATTTTGCGCACCTAGACCATCCTCAGAATCGATCTTCTGTAAATCTGTGTTTTGGGTGGTGCAGTTTATACTGCAGTCGTATTGACTATACATTTCTTATTGAATATTTAAGGCGCTGAATGTCTTTTAGAAATCCTTTTATATCCATTATATTGCAAAAGTTAAAAAATAAACACGAGCACATACATAGGCAAGCGAACACACTTGGCTTTTAGTTCTTCCCCTTTTATATATTTTCCTCCGAAATACACTTATAAGGCTAAATATGCGTGTTATTAGTAAAAGGGATTTTTGAAATATTAGTAATTTAATATTTTTTTCATTTAGTTTTCTTGCTGCACAGTACAGTATTAGTGATAGACACATCACCAGTGGTGCGTAAATGAAGCTCATTAGCGAAAAAAGTATCTACATCGTCCCGCCTCTTTCCCATGATTTCGCAGTAAGTAGATAAAAAAAATATTAGTGAAAGTGTATTTTTTGTATCAGGTATATTCGACCAAAAAGCAGATAAAATGAACTATGTGGCCATCAGAGACATTGGGAAGACATTTTCATGTTTCAGAAGGTCGATGACTTTGCGTCATTTCAGTTTCTCTGTCTTAGGACCTAGGCGCTCTTCGATGCATCCATTTTTGAGGAGGTAATGTCCAGGCACTTTTTTGTTGTGATGTTTACCCTTTATATTAGAACAGTTTGTGCACGACAGTCGAGCTGGGAGAATAATCAGCGCTTGTCATAGTTAAGTAGTCATTCAAATATTTTTTCGCCAGCATCTCAAGGAACATTCATCACATGATCGAAGAAGCAATAGTGGTATAGCAGGAGTTTCAGCCTCTGCAGCAAATGAGACTGTAGTGTCTGTCTTTCTCTCAGTTGTGATGTGAAGGTGCGAGACTATGAAATTGTTCACGAAATCGGAGCGACAATACTAGGCGTTTGACATGAGGTGTTTCAGGAAACAACTTCTGATCTTATTAAGAGCAAAAGACAAACGACTTCGTCGACAGCGTAGACCTCTCTTTGATTTATCCACAAGAGCCTCTTCTTGCTACCATTGTGAGATAGACACCTCTACGAACACGTTAAAAGGTAAGCCACCGTTACTTTCTTTTTTTTTTACAAACAATGAAATATATTATAGTGTACATATGGAAATGTTTGTAAAGGAAGGTGTTATATGTATTTTCTAAGTAACTCTGTGCATAATTCCTCTTTGTGTACCCTGATGTCTCGTACATTTGACAACGCTGGACTTTTACAAAACAAGAAGTAAAATAATTTGCATCTTTTCATATAATACTGAACAAAGTCTTTATCGTGGTTTCTTTTGACAGTTAGCTAACTTCTGTATTAAAACCAAATGAACAAAGCAAAACACATTCGTCCATACTTCTAGATTAACCTACACTTGTTTGATGAAAACAAAATTCTTGATATTGATAACGCCATTTTTACGACATTATTTACAAAATGGTTTGAAGAAAAAATGCAAGATTAGAAGCACCTACTGGTTATTTTATTGATTATTGTCGTCTTCGCAAAATATGTTATTCGTTATATATATTATGTAGATCTTTGCTATTGTGAGAAGGTAGGTTTTGGTAAGACATCTCTCTACAAACAGAATTTTTATCACAATCTCGCATTTGCATAACGCTGCAAAGTTAGCTTTCTGTTAACAATTACTGATGCCATTCTTAGTGATTGTGAGGGTAAAGTTATTTTGTCTTCAAGCGTCCACACTCAGGACAGTGCAAGGGACGATTGAAGTACAACGATAAACTCACCGGCTCAGAAGAACGTGGAACCGACACGTCCGGTACACAGTAGCCTCCGTATTGTGGATCAAATCCCGAACAAAGTGTAATCCCTTGATAACATTGAAATCACACGTCCTACACTAAGAACGACCATGACAGATGAATATCATGTTGCTGTCTTTACATCATACTTTCTTTATACTATGTATGTGTGTTTAAGGTTTCTGCGGACCTTTCTTTCCTTTTTAATGCAGTCAGGTAAATGAATTCATATTGTATGGCAAACGCTAACAGAAAATATATCTGATTCAATTGTATTTTCATAAGCGGCAACTTGGGTTTTTTCTGTTATGTTGACTGCAATAGGATATGAATAGTGAATGAATAAGTCCTGTCATGATTTGAGTGTTTTATGGACTGTTTCTATAGCAGGTGGTCTGGAAGACTGACAAGATGCAAATTCACACATTTTACATTCCAATTGCCAGACTCGTGCTGCTTGTAGCTTGTGTCCTACAAAACCTTTTCCAAACCATCTGATTACCTACAGAGATTTGCTAGTAAGCTTACTCATCTAAACTCGCACCTACAAAGCAAAGATCTACCATATGTTGCCAGTCTTCTAGCCAGCAATAAGTAGCCCTGTCAATTAAGATATCAACCACAATATTAGTACATATAATATTGTCTTTATTACCGTGCTTTAAAGTAATGTAATGTTTCTATTATTGCTCCTTAGTACCAAGGCTAGGTGTGAAACGGCATAACTTTTGTTTATTTTGTTACCATCTTAAATAAACATTTGCCATGAGCTTTGTGATGTTGCAACATGTTTTCTTTTCAATTTACCATGTATCTATCCACCTTGCATAAAACTAGTTTAATGACAATTTTATTCTCTCTTCATTCATTATCAAAATCTTAAAATTATGGCTGCCTGTTAGCGGATATCTTTCTATGTTGTCGTAGAGATGTGAAATTTCCCTCTTTATTGCTCCTGTGACATTGAATACGGCACCACGATTTCAAGATGTATTTGTTAAACTACTTACCTGCTAATATATTAAAATAACTATCAAACTTTTGTTTTTTTCTCGATCGTGTTCCATTGCCCACGGCTTTGCGCGAGCGTGTGTATTTGTGTGTCTGTGTATGTGTGTATCTTAGTGACAAGTTCAATCACTACTGTGTAGCAGCAAATAAAGTTGATGCGCTGCTTCTTGGATGTGAAGCACACGAGAAATTTATGGGTGGCCAATCTGTTATCAAGAAAAGTTTTACTTTCGACTGAGTCTGTATGCGCTCTTGTTCCAATACGTCTGTCATCTTGATTGCCTGGTATGCTTTCTATTAAAATCGTGTATTGAATTTGATGTGGTTGCTTCAGCAGTGTTCACATCACGATACTTACAGTCTAGTGGTCTTCGCCATTTACATTTAATGACAAGCTGGGCAAAAACCCTAGGCAGCGGCTGCTTTCACAGAGATCCATAGGGAAATTCACAAAGGACTGAGGAAAGGATGAGTGACGTTGAAGGTATTCTGGGATGGGGCAATAAAAGTAAGAGAATCAACATAAAGGATCTCTAGAGTGAGAAAGGCGTCCTATATCTCTAAACGAAGTACTTTAGTGAGTTGTACAAATACCCGCTTACAATGGACCTAGACGTCAACATTGAAGACTTTCAAGTCCTGCGCTAGAAGATCAAAAGTGACATTTGGAGCCTGAAGAGCGAGAAAGTTCTACCAAGGGGACAATATCCTAGCGGAGTTGCTCAAAGGAGGCGTTGAAGAACAGTTAAATCTCTTACCACCCTGTGCTGGAAGATCTCGGCAACCAAGGGGTAGCCACAAGGATGGTAGTATCCCAATCTAACAAAGGTAACGCGAGGCAGAGCCAGAACGTGCAACAAACAGCTTGATTAGTCATCCAAGTAATGTTTAAAGTTCTTCAAAACCACCTTACAAAAACAACTGTGGTACATGTACTAAAATGGTCTGTAACATAGCTGTAATGACTTCAAAACGACATTTTATAGAGTATGAAACGAATGGCTGTGGTACATACTGTTGGCGCCGTGGAAAGCAGAAGAAATGATGGATGGCGAACGCCAAAGAGTACATCGGCATTTGACTGGAGGACCTTCGCAGGCTTGCTCAAGGCAATTCAGATGGCGTAAATTAACGACCACATCTCCCTAATTGTCCCCCTTCCCCAGTTAGAAGGGATGAAATATTATACATAGAGAGAGAGGCTTTTATCTGCAGCATAACAAAATTAAATCAGGTTGAATAACTTGGTGGAAACCAAAAAAGAAAAATATATTGTTCAGAAATCACAGTGACATGTGGGGGAATTTTCTCTTGGCTAGAACCCACAGGGGAGGCGCAGGGTTTGGAGACCCAGACAGACGTGGAGATCAGTCCACAGAGAGGCAAAGACAGCTGGCATGACATGGTCCCAACTGGAGAGGGACGTCCAGAACAGGGTCCGATGTCCGGGTGTGGTTGCAGCCCTTTGCTGCACTGTGGTTGTAAAGGAATAAGAAGATGGGGGAAAAAAGCAGTGCCCATGAACCTGTCAATATGCACAGCTATTTCTTTTACATTAAAAACATTAATACTCAACACAGGGGAAAATAATTTATGCATTTGAGTCGTTGTCGACCGTTAATTACCCAAATAAATTCACGTATACGCCCTTAAAAAATAGGCATATTTTCATATGCGCGCGCGTGCGCGCGCACACACACACACACACACACAAATAACATACAATGCAAGCAAAAAATTGTAAGGGTTTTTGCACCTATTTATGCTATAGTATCTTAAATGCGACAAGAGAAGATGTTTGCCAAAGCAATAAGTGGAGAATTATTAATTGATCTACCGCGTTTAACAGCCTATGTTTTTGCGGAGTGCCAAAAGGAAACTAATGTCTCATTTTTTTTTCAATTTCTTTGATATTTTTTTAAGGATTCTTTCTGGACACAATGAAAGACATAAATAATACAGAGTGAAAATAAAGACAAAAATGAGCAAAAATATTTTCTTCTAACATTTTCTTCTTAACTTTTCTGTTCGTTTTTTTTATTATTTAAACATGCTGTCATTATTGGCTTTTTGTGTTTTGATTTAGTTTTTGTTTTAGGTTTTATATCTGCGTTTGCCAATATATAACTTCAATAACGACAACAGAAAAAAAAATAAATCTTAAATTATGAAAAAAATAAAAGTGTAGCAAGTTGAAATACTTTTTTATGTATGTGATAAGCGCGCACAATGTTACAATGTGTGTGTGTGTGTGTGTTCTGGGGGAACTGCTATACCTAAAGGGTATTTATTTCGTCTCAACATATTTTATAGCTGTGACAGTAAGACAGCGCCCTCTCCTCGTATGTACTTGTAATGTCTACAAATAACAGTACTGAGTATTCGGACTCACAGAAACAGGAATGGGTTCACTGGGAAGGCGCGGTCAACACCCCTACAAAGCACATTTTACAAATTGTGGAGACAGTTTGGTTTGCAGGTGTAACAACTGTAGTATGTCTGATTGGTATTCCGACAAACATCCTTATCTGCATTGTTTTCTGGTGTCAGGGTCTCAGAGACAGAATGACTCTTTGTCTCTTTTCTTTGGCCCTCATGGACACTGGTCATCTAGTATGTAGTTTAACTCTCTATTCTCTAAGTTCCTTTATCAGGTTGTGTGACAAAACACTCGGTGAGGAGATATACATGAAAACTGTTGTTGCTTTGTTTGGTATCTTGAATTGTTTTCGACTAACCTCCGGCTGTGTGGGCATTATCATCGCAGTAGATCGATGTCTATGTGTGCTGTTTCCTCTACGTGCTCATTTTCTCATGAAAACTCGAACAGTGGCTATAATTATTATCATGTGCTTTATTTTATTCCACGGTCTTTCTATTACTGGACCATTTATTATCTCTGTTGTAGAAATAAAAATCAACGGAACGTTACTGCGGATGATTACTCCTACACAATTCTACTTTGACAACAAAGACTTCCTTAATATAATTGCAAAAACCTTACCTGGAACAGTAATACCTATAGTTACCTTTATAATTATCTCTGTGGCAACGTCCATCACAGTCATGAGACTAAGAGCAGCCATTACATGGCGAGAAGACACAAGCTCCATCACAGGAAGCAACCAGAAGAAGCAGGTGGCGCTAACGAAAATGCTCGTCGTCGTGTCGGCCGTCTACATCATCACCATGATTCCTTTTGTAAGTAACGAGGTGGCAGCGTGGTTCCTCGTTGATTGTTTCATGGGAAACATGTCTTGTTACGATATATTTGTAACAACCACTGATTTAGCTTACACCTGTCCTCTAATTAGCTCCTGTTTTCATCTCGTAATTTATTTGTATCACTCATCCAGATTTGTAAGTGAACTTCGAAAACGTTTTTTTATTGTGACACATATATATCGAAACAGACCAAGGGTAAGTAGCGACGAAAAAACATTTTCTGTAGTTTTATGAGTTTGTTTCAGTTTTTAGTGAGCTAGCACTATACACTGTTTGAAACGATAATGAAACCCATTTAATAAAAGGTCTGTATATTTTAAATACAAAAATTTAGATATTAAAATGTTAAGTTTTGTACAATTATTACGGTTAAGGGAAGCAATAAAAATTCTAGTAGCGGTTACCTTTTTGGGTTGGAGAAATGGATGAAGCAAATTATAGACACCCTTTAATAGCAGTGTTAGTCATTTTTGGATTAGAACAAAAACCTTTTTTCCGTTATAATCATCATTAAGATATTTATCTCGCAATCTGGTTATAAGCGTCTATCAATCCTGCCATAAAATAGCCCTTGCACCAGATAACATCGATGAATTCGACGATCTCAATGCATCGTTGTTACAAAGAATAATTAGATGTCAAACTAGAAACCTGATGAGCGTGCTGGTGCAAGATAACCCGAGGGATGTCTACGTTTCGATTGAATTTAATGAAATTCACATAGAAGAACACAATATTTAGTTGTTGTAGGTTGTTATGTATATAATATTTTAGAATTAATACACAAAACGTACTGTCTTAAATGTAACTAATGAGCCTCGTGTTGAAAGAAATTAAAGAGTACAAAATGGTCTATTCTCCTGTGCTTACATAAAGGTTTTAGAAGAATATTATTTATTAACGACATTTTTCTTTGAAAGTAATATTATTGTGAAAATTTAGGTTTCAAAAGTATGTTCTGCATAAGTTATTTCGTTACCAAAATATTTATTAACAGGTATAAAATGATGAAGTATTATATTGAGCATAATGTGACAAACAGCGTGTAATGTTACACTTATTTTTCTTCATGAATATGTATTAAGATAGTCAAACGCTTTCAATGCAAGCAAGACCCAGCTTTCCATCACATGAATGACTGCTAAGGCGTGTAAAGCTTAGCACTGTACAACATGATATAGAGAAATGTGTAGAAGTTACATTAATTTATACCCTTTGTCGTCATGCTGCTGTTACCTGATGATGATGATGATGATGAATTTTATTTGATGCCTTATGCTAATCATCACTACCTCTTGTGTAGCAATGCATCGTATTGGAATAAAGGAAACCTCGATAAAGCCATCCATTTATAGTCCTTCAAGGTACCCGCTTCGATTGCTTTTTGCAGTTGTATACTTTTAATTGATTATGTGAAGTCATAGTTGCTCAAAAAAGACCTTCAGAGAAAAGAAATTATCGAGTCTGTCGGCGCAGCTGGATATTCAGGTGCAAAATGGAGCTACTCGCGTGACTGTCTATGCGGTCCTTTTCCAGTTACACAGTCTTGAAATAGCAATTTGTCTTAGAGCGATATTTTAACAATGTACAATAACAACTTAATATAAATTATAATTTATACTTTGATTTTACTCATAACCCAGATATTTTTTTAAGGATTTTATGAAAAAAATTATCTCAAGTTTTATTGAGTTTAAGATTTCAAAACTATTCTTAAGATTATATCACATGACAACTGTTTATTTAACATCGCTTACACCCAGGTGACTTTGGGCTGTAACGCCCAGCGATCGAAAGTATTTTTCATATTTATAGCTATTAATCTACAATTTAAAAATATTTAAAGAGAATTTGTTGAACATTTACGTGGTGTGACTTTTATGAAATATAGGTTTCATTTTCTTACAAGAAAATAGAAATAAAAGATTGTAGATGTGTGGGACAAAGTGAGGACCCAGAAGATATAGAATAAAATATAGAAATTTCTAAAAAAAAATTATATTTTATACAAACATATAGCGCTAAAAGCAAATATTTTATGAAAATATACATTAGAATTAAAATATTACTATTTTGTTGGAATGTTTAGTTGTTGGAATACAAACCCATCTCGAATTGAGTAACTGAATGCTGTTAAAGGGAAGTAATCCCAACTACAACAATTCCTGAATGTATCAGTAGTTTCCTCCCTTATATGTTCATTCATTTATTCACACTGCAATGTGGTGTACGTCGCTACCCTTTTGGAGAAAGATTCAACCGGATAAAGGTTTTATTAACAATTTTTATTTTCCTTTGTTTATTTATTCTTTTCATTTATTTATTGGTGTAATATTATTAACTGGAGTCATGGCATTGTTTTAAATTCCTATATAGATGGCGTCATAACACATAGATATGCAGGCAAAATGCACAGAATTCAAGCGACAAAAATGATAACAAATTAGTCTGAGACCTTTGGATTTCAATGGCTTGCTAGCTAACGAGGAAATGATTGATGGAGCCAGCAGGCTGTTCAATACCTGCATAATATTATTTGGATTGCTGGCGTCGATGTGGTAGATATGCTATCATATAAGGCTCAGGGAAATATCAGCGATGGTGAAAAGGATCTGAACAGGACCCATTGAAAAATCGACATGCACCGCGACAATTTTCGATTTTTTTACACAAGGAAATAAAAACTTGAAACAGGGGCTCGATTTTTAAGATTAAACTTTTGCATCTTCGCACTTGTGTGTGGCGGTCTGCGCACGCAGGGAATCAGAATTATTGTTTATTTTACACTAACTCTTGCTCACTCTTCTTCGTGCAGGACCCCCTAGACAAGTACTGATGTTCTGCTGCTTGGCTGCTGCATTGTTATTTATAATGGCACCTGTATGGCTTGCCGAATGGCCAAATCAGACAATCACACTATATTGTGGGAAGTTATAAAGCGCACTATCTCATCCAAAGGTGGACTCATGTCTCAGACATGGTTGAATGAGTCTTCTCTTTCATTTCTCGGGCACCTTTTCACTCCACTGGATACCACGGCGAATTACTTTCGGGTTCCAAATGGATCGCTCAATCTACCTCAGCTTACTTGCAGACTCTCTGTTGTTGTTGTCTTTTTTTTTTTTGGTTGTCATTGGTTTGTTTTATTTAATTTTTTTTTAAAGATGCAATTGAGAAAGCTTAAAAGCTCAGTTCAATGACATTTTTAAGCCTTTAGAAATAGCCATGAGTTCGGTACGGAGATGTAGAGAAGAGCACACAATCATAGAAAACAATTGGAAAACACATAACTTTCACTGGCGTTGATTATTTTCCTGTTTTACTGTCGGGCACAAAATGTTCTATTATAAAGTGTTGGCATCACCCTAGAACAGTACCGCAAATCTTAGCCCTTTCCTCGTGGAAATGTGTTCCTCAGAGAGCTCCTTGTTGCTAACATTGCCTGGAACTGAAATGAAACAAAGTTATCGGCTGGCTATGGTATGAAAAACGCCAAAAACACTATCTTCTGTCCCCTGTGTCCTTACAATGCAATTTATCTGCTCTTGTCTTAATACTATTATACCTGATACAAACAATGCACTCCCCAACTAACATAAACAGATTTTGCACTTAATACTATGAGAACATCTACAGAGGAACACCTTTCATCGACTTCTTGTCAGATCGTAGGAAGGAGACAAAAAATGTTATTTGAAAAAAGCTCTAATGAGCGTCACATGGCATACGCACGTGCGAATCGTTAAGATACACATATACACATATATTTACAGAGTTTCCTACAGACATATGCATGTCGAATTAAAAATAAAATTTGTTCAGAAATATATTATAAGGAGATCTATGATGCAGAAACAGGCAGGCGATTCAAAGTCTAATATCTGGTCTGATGTATTATTACTACTATTTTTAATTTTCATGAAATTATTAGAGGGTGTCATGGGAGGTACGCAGACAAAATAAAAAAAAGGGAAATGATACACAACGCTTATTTACTCCTAGAAGTCTTTTTCGGATGCTAATTAAGATGGTAAATGTGGAAAACCTGAAAGTGTACGTGAGCCTGTGTTTGCGCTATGCTGTATAAATGGGGCAAGATTCATTTCGTAATTTAATGTTGATTTCTGGAATTCACTTTTGCCTTAGATAATGAATAAGAAATGAGTAGTCAAAATGACTTCAGTATAAACTGCACCACCCAAGAGAACAATTTACAGCAGAACAAATCTGAGTACGGCCTAGGTGTGCAAAATGTGTCTGTCAGGTACAGTCAGACGTTGGTAGAAACTATCTGGTTCACTGGTGTGATAACTCCAGCATGTTTGATAGGTATACCCACCAATGTCATTAACTGCTTCGTGTTCTGGCGCCAAGGTCTACGAGATGGCATGAACCTGTGTCTCTTCTCACTGGCCTTCATGGACATTGTTCTGTTGGCCCGTACTTTTACAGTCTATTCAGTTACCTCCTTCATGTTGTTTTATGATCCGATGTTAGCCGAGGAATTTTACTTTAAAACTAGCACTGAATTGTTAAGTTTTCTGACCGGTTTCCGACTGACATCTGGCTGTATCACCGTTGTCATCGCAGTGGAACGGTGTCTCTGTGTGTTGTATCCTCTACATGCTCATGCTCTACTGAAACCTCGCACCGCGGCTACAATTATTGCTACATGCTTCATTTTATTTCAAGGTGTCTATGTTATGATCAGCCTAGTTCCCAAGCTAATAGACATCAAATTCATCTTTGCTGGTCTTACTCAGTTGTATTTAAAAAACAGAGCCATTATCGATGGAGTCTTTAGACCATTCCATAATGCCATTGTACCGATAATTACCGTCGCAATGGTATCGGTGTCGACGTCTATTACAGTAGTAAAATTAAGAACAGCTATGTCATGGCGAGAAAAAACAAGTTCTATGACTAGTGGCAATCAATACCGGCAGGTGGCGCTGACTAAAATGCTTGTCACTGTCTCGATTGTTTATGTCATCTCCATGACACCACTTTTGGTAAGAGAAGTGAGTTTGTGGTTTCTGTTGGACTGTTTTTCTGAAGGCTCGTGTAATAATATATTTATAACATCCAGTGGAATCGTGTTTAGCTTTTCTCAAATAAATTCTTGTTTTCATTTCTTCATCTATTTATATCATTCATCTAGATTCCAAATAGAATTTCAAAAAAGTTTTCAATTTTGCTTCACGTCTTTTTCTAAGCCGCGATGTTTATGAAAAGGGGAAATAAATTAATGCTTGGCACCCCACATTTTCTGAAACACATTTCATGTACCAACTTGTTATTGACATACAATGCCATTGGATTTAATTTTCCTCAGAGATGTTTTGCCTTCATTTCTTTATTTAATTACATCAGCCGAAAAGAATCTTACAAATGTGTTCGTATTTTTTAACTTGCCAAAGCGATCATATGAACTATTATGTATTTTATTTACCGTGTTTTATTGTTGGAATAGTAATTTAGAAGAATCTGTTTACTTCAAATTGTATTCAGTGCCTCAAAGACTGCGATCAGTGTTTTATTTAACTCGAATATTTAAGTCAGAGGTGAAAAAGTCTGTAAAGCGTGCTAATCGTGCTGATTGGTGATAATCACCAAACTTTATCATAATATTATGTGAGAGACAAAACGCCAGCTATTGGACGAGTTAAAGCCACGTAGTAGTAATGTCTTCTTGTTGATTTGAACTGCTCTGACCCGAGGCAGAGAAACACTGACGAAAATATGACTGTGCCAAGGCACAACGAGCCACATGGACTTACTTTCGTTACCTTTAACCTCTTTCAGACTTAACCAAGAGTCATTAAAAAGCTTGTTTATATATCTATATGTGTATAAATGAACTGATATAACTTCTCAATCATATTTTACTGCTTCAAGATCAATTTTCATACTGTTGTACAAAAAAGAGAAGATGAACGAGTATTCCATCCGGGCTTACTGTGGACCTGACATGTAGCTTAACTCTTGTCTACCCACGTTAAGAACGAAGTGTTAAGCAGTTATTTTTTCCCTTAGCAAATCAAAAAACTTTCTGTCTTTTGGGTGGTTAGACAAAACCCAGGGATAAATCCGTAACTAACGGCTGTCCTTGAGAAAGCTTTTTAAGACTTATTAAAAATGTATTTCAAGAGTCGCAACGGTATTTTTACATTAAACATCCGAATGCGAAATTTAAAAGTGATGTCAGTTTTGACATGATTCTTAGTAATGTGAAATGAAATATATGAATAATAAAGCTTGAATATATCGTTTTAGGTGTTGTCTTTGTGCGTAAGAATAATTTTAAACCTTTGATTTTCTGGGAGGATTTGTGTTTCGGTCCACTTACACTAATATGAGAAAGTATGAGAACTTATCTTTAATTAATGTTTACTATAGTTTGGAGAATGCCTTAATTGCCGTCGGGTGAATGTATTCGCACACTAGCAAATGGATGCTGAACCTTATTTTGGCCAGAGATTTTGGACAAAAGGTGATCAAAAGGGTTGAATCTGGTACAAGGAGGTTAGGCCATGCTTCAAGGAAGCAGAATACTGGGAAGTCTCTGACACGTAGAGTTTAAATAAATTTCCGCGAATAATATAGTACTTCAAGATTTTTGCAATGACAGCAGATGGGGAATTAAAAGGTAGACAAACTGCTATTAATCTATTAATTTGAAAAAAAGTCTTCGGATTCACCTTTCATACGGCTTCGTAGACACGACACAAGATCAGTCATCGAAAACATAAATGGCCATCTTCTTTCAAAAAGCAATGCTGTACTCAACCATCAGACTGAGCATTACAAGGACTTGTACAACTTCCAGCTAAAGACCAAAAAGACATTCTCCAGAATAACCAAACAGCGAACCTAGAGCCCTACCAACCCTACGGGAAGAGCTGTATAGAGTGAACGAAGTAAAGTCGCCAGGCGTTGATAATGTACCAGCTGAGATGCTCAAGATGATGCTCTTGTGAACCGACTAGAGATGCTCAAGCAGAGTCGGGAAGGAACTGCAAAAGTCTTCCCTATTCTATGCCAAAGAGTCTGGGAGAGAAAGGAATGGTCCAAATAATGGACGCAATCACTAATCATACTACCCTACCCAAAGAAAGGAAACAGCAAACAGTGGGAGAATTAAAGAACCAAAAGCATTATCACGCACCTAAACAAATTGATCATGGAGGTCATACAGAACCGCATGAGAACCAACGTGAAAGAGCTGTTTGCAGAAGAAGAGGGTGGCCTCAGACCACGTAGAGGCACAGTTGAGCAGGTCTTGAACTTTGGCATTCTCATGCAAAAATATCTTAAGCATCATCGCAACCTCTATACAGCTTTAAAGACTTTAAAAATGCATTTGACAGAATTTCGCACGAGGGCTACGACATGTGATGAGAAAATTCAACATCTAGAGCAGCGGTTCTCAACCTTTTACATGTGGCGACCCCCCTGACGAACACCGGTACGTCCGCGACCCCCCTTAGCCAGCTAGGTCGGTGGAGGAGGGGGGGAGCCTTAGCTAACCTCGAACGCCGCGTCGAGGAAATCAATGCAATTCAACAACGGAAGAACAAAGTTCGTATCTGCAAGAAGTATAACTGTTAATGAAATTTTACTAAAGCTAATAAATATTATTTTATTGGACACTCACTTTGATTAATGAGAAGGTTTAGCCTTCTTGCTGTTGCACAGAGAAGCGAACCTGTGTGCGGTGTTCGTACCCACTGCTATTCGCAGCTCAGCCTCTGCGTCCACACGATTTCTGTATTGAGACTTCAGTGCTGCCAATGCTGAAAATCCTTGCTCACACATATATGAAGTTGAAAATGGCAGAAGAACTTTCATTGCTTTCTCAGAAAGGAGAGGATATTCACCGTTGATGCTAATCCAGAATGTTGGCACTGGTGTTGTTTGGAAGACCATTTTCAGGGATTGGTCACTCGAAAGGTCGATGAGCTGCTCTTCTTCTTCTGTGGACAACCCGCTTGTGCTAGGATCAGCCAGAAATGGATTACGAATCCACTCGTATTTAGTCACATCAATTTCAGCGAAATAATGCTGAAACCTTTCTTGCAGTCCGTTTAGATGGGCAATAATTACATTCTTCACCTGATCAAGATTCAAGTTGTCAGCCTTGCACTTACACAAGCACGGAAACATATCAAAAATATTTTCTTGGCGTATCTTTTGCGTCCACAACGAAATTTTTCGGACGAAAGCATTCATCTTGTCAGTTGTTTGTAATATGGTGGTGTCCTTCCCTTGCATAGAAGTATTCAAAACGTTCAGCTTCTCAAATATGTCCAATAAATATGCCATTAGCAGCAGCCATCGGTCCTTCTTAAGCAGGTCAGCCTTGTTGAAAGAGTTCTCCTTCAGAAACACCCACAATTCTTCCCGCAATTCAAAGACTCTTGCGAGAGCTTTTCCACGCGACAACCACCTTGATTTGCAGTAATAGAGCAAGGCGTCCTAGTCGGCTCCCATGTCTTGACATATCAGAGAAAACAGGCGAGATCTGGCAGAACTGTTCTTTACAAAGTTAACATTTTTATGACATCTGTTAGCACTGTGTTCAACTCAACACTCAAATCTTTGGAAGCTAGAACTTCACGGTGGATCATGCAGTGAGTCCAAACTACGTCTGGAGCAACCTTTTTAATAAGAGATTGCAACCCTTGTTTCTTTCCAGCCATTGCAGGGGCGCCATCTGTGCACAAGCCGACGCAGGAAATGCCTTGGTCCTTAAGGAAGTCATCGACAATCAAAAAAAAAAATCTTGGGCTGTTGCTCTGCGTTCAATTTTCTTGCAAAATAAAAAGTCTTCCAGAAGATTATTTTCCCACACGTAACGAATGTAAGCAATCAAATGTGAGTCACCTGCAGTGTCAGTAGCTTCATCTAACTGCAAAGCAAAATTTTTGCTTTTTATACGACTGATCAACTGATCAGACACGTCTTCAGATATCTCAGTTATTCTTCGGCGAACTGTGTCATTTGACAAAGGAATGGCTTGCAGTTGCGTAGCAGCATCTTCTCCTATCATGGTCCGTACAATGTCCATTGCGAGGCAAACAACACACTGTGGCCGTCCTTTACCATCAACAATAATGTTTTTAAAACCAGTTTTCAAGTATTCATTGTCATACTTTCTTACTTTCGTAGCAGGCCTTTCTGGTTTTTCATCGGCTCCAGCACCCAAAACTTGCACATCGCTCGTTTCTTCACTTTTTCTTTTCAAAAAACCACCGCAATCAGTTCCTTTTCGCAGCACAAATTTATCCATGGCTATCTTCTTCAGGACAAACACGTGTACTTGCATCCAAAATTTGGATTAAAACTGCTGTCTTTATCCAGACGCAGCGCATTGTCTGGTCATGGCCTTCTGTCAGGGACCTATAGAGTACTAGGACTGAGCACGTGCGAATGAAAGGGTGTGAATGATGAACGTTTCCTGAATGCCTGCCTTTTAGATGTTTAAAAAAAAAAGAGAGGTGTGACTGGAGAGGGAGAGGGGAGTCAGCGATGAGAGATTGGGGAAGAGAGAGGGCAAAAGGTGAGAGGAGGGAGATTGGAGGCTTAATTGTTGAGAGGGGGATTGTGTTTTGAGTTTTGGAAGTGAGAAGTCATTGCCGAGACAGTGTACTTGAATAGGGAGAAGAGATTTGGAGTTTGAGCCCCCGCACCACTCGGTTACACAATGTAAACTAATTTCACTAATACCAGTATAAGAAACTTTTAAAAAAAATGACCACCTTCGCGACCCCCTTGTAGGCACGTCGCGACCCCCCAGGGGGTCGCGCTCCACAGTTTGAGAACCTCTGATCTAGAGGGACCCCGTTCAAGTCATCAAAGCTCTGTATAACAGTTGAACGAGTTGTATTGACAGACGTTAAAGGTAGATGAGCAAGATCAACAAGGTGAGGCACGTCTAAAGTAGCCCGGAAAACGGTGCCACCTAATATGCAGTTGAAAAATCTGTGATAACATACTAAATTACTATATCAAGTGCACAAGTATTCCCAATTAGAGATACTATACAAATTCTATAAAATATTTTTCATATTTGAAAGGTTTGTATTAGAAATGCAAACATTCTATTGCACCATCATTCGTGTTCACTCCCATAAAATATATTTACTTAATACATTGCAATTTTCCTAATAAAACACTATTATGAAAAGGACAAGTAAACATTCTTGGCCCCCCATTTTTTTTTTTAATAAATATCAAATAAATGACTACGTTCGGAAGAAAATAAGACAAAGGCTTTGCCAAATTTACCGACAAATATTTAAAAAGCACATTAACACGCCCTGTCTAAGGTGACTAATGTGTAAATAGCGCATATATTTAACAAATCGACGAGAGTCCTTAAGCAGTTAGAACCGACTAGAAAGTTTACACTTTGCCATGAGCACTGTAACACTTATGGATTCAACTGATTATTTCAATGTGACATACATAAATAGCTATGCAAGCGATACATCAACCAGACAGGCTTGTCGGCTGGTGGAATTAATTTGCTATGTTGGCCTATCAACGACTTTCTGTTTTATCGCAAGCTTATCAAGTTCTTCCTTTCACATTTGCGATTGATGCAATTAATACAGATGGACATGTTCACTGGCTAATCACTCGCAGCCAGCTGTATATCGACAACAAAATATTTATTGAAAGTATCGTGGGTACACTGCTAGGAACTGTAATACCTATTGCCGGATTCTTTATGGTATTAGTTTCAACTATTGCCACAGTTATTAAGTTAAAAGTTGCTATAATGTGGCGAGCTAAAGCAAGTTCTGTAACTACTGACAGACAGGAAGCAACAACTTCAATGATCACAATGGCTTCGTGTGTCTATGTCATCACTATGGTTCCGTTTGTATCGAGAGAAGTTAGCTTTTGGCTTGCAGACGACTGTTTAACGGTTGCTTCTTGCAACGACATATTTTTGGCTTTCACTGCAGTTGTTTATACTTGTTCTCAAATTAACAGCTCTATACATTTTTTCATCTTTTTTTCTTGCTCATTAAGGTTTAAAATGGTATTTTACAACATTTTTACCAAAGCAAAATCTAAGACTCCTGTGAGAAACGCGGCCTAAGAAAAAAAATGCCAGAATTTATTATTATTATGATTATTTTGTTTTGCTGTTTTATCTTTTCTGTCTTGATTATATTTATCAATTGGTTACAAATAAACTGTTTTTGTGAGCTTGTTTATAAATCATACATTAATATATCAAATCATGCTAGCATTCCAGAGTAAGAGTAAGCTGGAAAAGGTTGCTGTGCTTGTCATATTTTTACAATCACGTGACATTTTGTAACCACATGAAAGCAGAATTTGTAAGCAACAATTACACGCAGGAGGTTGGCATAAAAAGATGAAGTCTGCTGACAATAAGTTGAAACCTCTGACGAATACCCTTTTAGACAACGCAGGTAACAAGTCCTGAAACTAGTGCAGCTCTCTAAATATTTTATTTCAATATTTACTATTAAATATCGGAACTACATTTCAAAGTCTGAACTGTATATATTTATTTTTAACATACAAGGTGCTTCATTTACACATCAGTGTTTGTCAGATTGTTCTGCAATTGATTGAGTGATGAGGATTTTGATGCGTTGTCCTTTTTGTTTTTTGATTAGGAGAAAAATGTATTTGAATAGACTTCAGTTAAATATTTTCTTTATGTCTCTCTGTGTTTTAACATATTTATCTGCAGTCGCGTGTCTCTTGCTGCAAGGGGAAGGGGTCAAATTGCAGGAGTTGGAGGAGGTGCCCAGCAATTAGTGTACTGAGTTATTTATTCTAGTGGGGAGAGGCGCGAAGACCAACAGGCAGGTAGCATTGTGGTGTGATGGAAATGTGTTCTGGCGCCAAGGAATAGCGAACAGTGTGCCTTTTCTCTCTGGCCTTTCTTTATCATCTGTATCTTCTCTTCATTGTAATTTCTGTTCCCTCCCTCATAGCTTTCTATGACGATGGTTTTGGCGAAGAATACTATTCAAAAATCGTAGGATCTTTAGCAGGTTTCTTGCATATCAATATCAGGTTTCATTTGGGCTATCATCTGGGCAAACAGGGGCATCTGTGTGGTATGCCCCTTCGATTCAATTAGATAAAAAAATTCAATTTTATCACGATACTTATTTTTAGATGCATGTTTTTTTTCCCAAGGTTATAAATTCTTCCATTTACCTTTAATATTATTGGAATGAAATAAGTAGAAACAATTCGTTGGCTAGTACAAAGGAACCAGTTCTACTACGATAAAAAATATTTATTGAGACCTATGAGACCCACTACTGACAGCAGGCTTATCCATTACCTGATTTTATACAATGGTAGTGACAATGATAGTAACGGTGATATGGCTAAAACTTGCTCTCTGATACATACACGTCATACAGATATAGTTATACAATTTAAAATGAGGGAAATTTACTTTTTTTTCAAATAAAGGCTTTCTTTACGAGAAGTAACATATTCTGTGTTTGTCATCTAATGCTTTTTTCATATTTACCTTGATTATTACTGCAAGAAGGCATGTGATTTTAAAGTTTGTTTGGAAGAGCGATAGATTATTGACCTCTTAGAATGCATTTAATCGTAACGAGCGTTTTGCTTCGAGTATCGTGCTCTAGTTTCACGACCTTTTTGCATAGAACTTAGTCTTTATTAGACTGCATTGTCAGTATGGCAACTCTGGATTAGCTATCAGGCTGATCAAGATCATTTGTTTATTGTTTTGCAGCTTCGTTGACAAACGGGACAAAGGTTTTTTTTATGATATTTCTTTTGCTTCCTTGAAGAGCTGCGTGACATCTCACTCGTGACGTCGGCGGTAATAGCAGTAGACTGCAGTTGACCCTTGTGAGAAACGTGGTCAAGAAGTTTCCCGCTATCGTTGCGGGTCTCACCGTGTGTTGTCCTAGACCAAGGGTGGGCAATTAATTTTCCCAAGGGGCCGCATGAGAAACTGGGATTGTTCTAGAGGGCCGGACTAATATAGTTAACTCCATTTTACCCAATACTGTATACATAGTATATATACTGGCGGGCGGGCCAGCGGGCGGGCCGGTCAGAGACAGGAGGCGGGCCGGCGTTTGCCCAGGTCTGTCCTAGACTCAGTGTCAAGGGTTACAGCAAAGGGAAGTAACTCCAGAGTGACATATGTCTATTGGATTATTGAAAACGTTTTAACTTGAAACAAAAATGTCCGGGCTGCTCTTTCATGTCGTCTTATCAGCATAAAGAAATTGAGCA
Source organism: Pomacea canaliculata (assembly GCF_003073045.1). NCBI lineage: Eukaryota > Metazoa > Mollusca > Gastropoda > Architaenioglossa > Ampullariidae > Pomacea > Pomacea canaliculata. Next base: position 17,502,460 of record NC_037595.1, read on the forward strand.
TTAAATGTCATCTACAGATGTCTAGAGCTCTCCCTTTCTAGAACTCGTCACTGTCGTGTCATCCATGTCCGTGTGCCGGCCTGTCTGTCAGCGCTGGGCACGCCCCGGTAATAGACAGGCTGACAGCAGACGACGTCTGACGTCATAGTCCAGGCTATTTTTACCCGGTTCAAGGGGGAAAGGTCGAGGCCTTTTTCGCTGATTGTAGCAACGCCTGACGTCATGCCGATGCTACGTCACGCGTCGTCTGCTTGATGCTGAGTTTGCTGCTTGCTGTAGGGAGTCTTGTTATAAACTTTATCTGCTACTCTAAGAGTAGGGCTGTATTAGACAAGCTTATGTTTGTTGATTTAGGATGTGATCGCGGGTTGCGCATTTGGGCAGCACTCAACTTAGTGATTTAATTTTGAAAGGAGAACGCAATAGAACTTGTACAGGTCAAAGCTATAGATGGGGCTTGGAGGGAGAAGTCTTTTGTTTCATGTTAAAGCCACCTAGTGACAGATGTTATTTTGTTTTTTTCCCACATGATTTCCACTTTCATTTTCACATTCATCCATTTAATTTTGATCTTCATCGTGTTCTGTTTATATTCTTCTCTTTCTTTGCATGTTCATGTGATCTTGTTGACTTTGTGCTGTGTTGCTGTGGCTACATTTCTTCAACTTCATCAATTCATTCTGCGCGCTTACCACCCTTGCGTGTGTGGAGTCTCAACCGGTCTACGATACCTCCTCCCTTCGTTTCTTCGTTCTGTCGCCTTCGTCGTCTAGTCCTCCGTCGTGTGGTCAACGAGGCAGCTCGGACTGTGGACCTTCAGAAGGTCCGTGTGCACATCAGACAGACATCGCAGTGATGGTCAGCTCGAGAGAGTCGTGTAAGGCCACAGACAGTGAAGGAGACAGTGTACACACAGCACACGTTGTCTACATCTGACGTCAGGCCTGAAAGTGCCAGGGGCAAGAACTCTGACAGTACTGTGCCGCATTGTGTGCGGGTGTTTTTGGATTTTTTATTATCTCCCCTACTAACATCTCTTTATCTTTTACTTGGGCGTTTTCTTTCGTGTGTGTACGCGTATGTGTATTTTCCCATTTCTTTCTTTAATTTTTCTAATCTACATGTGGTCCAACTTCTTTTTTATTCCGTTCATTTCGTCTGTGTTGTGGTCTACGTTCATCCAAGGTTCGCTAGGTACGTGGTGTCCCGCCTCTGAGTGAGTGGGTGCGTGTTGGTGCCGGGTGTGTGAGAGGTTGTCAGCGTGCATCCGGCGACGATCAGAGCGATCCGCGACAGTGAGATTTTTTTCCCTTCCTTTCATGTGCTTTGCGACTGATATTATTGCAACCAGGCCCGTTCTTAGCCCCCGCGGGGCCCGAGGCAAAGGGCATGTACGGGGCCCTCGCGCCACGATCACACGGTTTTCCATATGCCTAGTTACCATATCAATCAAAAGCGCGGGGCCCCTTGAAGCGCGGGGCCCTAGGCAGATGCCTCGTCCGCCTGCCCCTAAGCACGGCTCTGATTGCAACTGTATGTGTCATACCCTCTCAACCCATTAGCCACCCTCTCATCATTTTACTCGATTTCATAGAAATGCCTCACACTTATCTTGCAATCGAGAACAAAGTAAAAATTGGTGTGCACAGTTCATGAAACCTATTAACGTTTTATTTTGCCTTTCTGATATAGTGAGTGACAAAACCATTGATTGCTGGTGCACTGGTGTCCTTCCTCTGAGCTTTTTCCCAGTCTTATCGCCTCTTGAGTGCATGATATGCTTCTCACAAAAATCTGTTAGCCGTATTTGATAAAGTTGCTCAATCCGATCACAATTACAGCCCGGTGATGTGTGCTATTTACGTGTGTTAGTGCCCAGTGTGCGTGCTTATGTGCGTCGAGAGATTACTGTGAAACTATATATATGAACATGTCGTAAGTTTCCGGCTTCTCCTTAACATTTCTGTCTGTACATTAAATCACATAGCTAAAAGTGCGATCGTTGTTGGACATTGAACTTGACAGCCAGTGGTGATGTAAACCAACCGATATGCAAAGTTTCTGTTTCTCTATTGTACAAAGGCTAGCTCTCTTCTCGGCTACGGACGTTTTAAAGAAATAAATGTCTGAAATGGTTTAATTTGTACTTTTCTTCTTTTTTATCTGCACACTTGATTATTTCGGTTACGCATGCGTAATTTCTCTCTCTCTATCTCTCCCTGTTTTTTTTTTTCTCTCACACACACTCACACACCAGAATCGCATGTACTACGGTGGAGCAAATTGAGATATACATTGAACATAAGTGTACTTATGCTTTTTTTTCTGTGTAAATTTTTTTGCTATACGTTAGATATATTATAAGTTGATCTTGACAAGTTCGGCGTGTGTCTATCATGTCAGTCTCTGATGTTTGCAAGTGAAACTCCTCCGCATATTTGATATGAGCATGCTTTCTTAATAGATCCTTTTCTTATCCATCGTCTTGCACTATTCCGCTAGCCAATATCAAAATGTCTTCTGAACTGAAATTATTTTCTTCCTATCGCTTAAACCACTACCTTTTTACTTACTAATTTAAACAATAAAATAAATTACAAAATTTCGAAAATAAAATGCTCGTATCTCACCTTACCGCTGTTGAATGTCTTCGTTGGTTACAAAACCCCTAAGTTTTTTTTAATTGTTTTTATTAATAGCAGAACGGTGAATCTTTCCTTTCTTTGTGCTTCTTCTGTGTCTCGCGACCTCCTGCGTCTGCTGTTATCGACGGTGTCGCTGTCGTTATAAACAGAAGTTGAGGCTGCAGCGGCGCGCGGGCGTTTGTCGCTGGCTGTGCCACGTCTCGCGTCACGACGACGGCGCGCGATGACGAATCGATGACTGACTCCGCCTTCCACTCTCCCTCCGCGCTAACAAACGGCATCACGTCATGAGGCGCTAAAAATATCTCTTTTGGAGACCAGCGTTCGGATCCCAATGTAGCATAGTGTCAAGACTTTGGAGCTTAATACATATTACGAAGCATACTATTGTTTACTTAAATACGTCTACTTTCAGTTGAGTACACAGACATGTGCACCACACCATTTATTTATTTTTTTCGAATCTGAACATCTTATCGTACAAGAGAGACAATCTCAATCAATTAAACTTTTTTCCTTAGTGTTTACCTATGCACTATGATTAAATTTGATTACTTGTTTACTTCAAATTTGATTTATTCTAACTTTAAAATCTGCTATGTAGTGTACCCGTCTTTTATTAAACTATCCATTTTATTATTTTGATCTTTTTGATTTTGTGTTCAATTTCATCTTGTGTTTAGTCATAGCCTACCCAGTTATTCATATCAATAGTTGTTGGCTTTTTTAATAAAACTTTAATAAAATACTTCATACTAATGAAATTAATCAATCCTGTTGTGTTTTAATTAAACTGATATTGTGATTAATAATAATAATAATAATAATAATAATAATATAATAAAATATAATAAATAATAATAATAATAATAATAATAATAATAATAATAATAATAAAATGAAAGTTTGTAAAGCGCATACTCACACCCCTAAGGAGCATGCTCTTAGCGCATCAGTACAAGAACGAAACATTAACGGCATACGAGGGACAGAAAAACAAGCAACTAACTTATGAACTATAAACTAATAAACAACAGTAATAACAAAAGAATAAAATCAATTACAAAAAAACGAAAACAGAAAACAATTAATAAAAATTGAGAGTATCATGATATTGCAGAAGGAAGACAAGTAGGGAAGAGTGTATAAAGGGTTAGCATTATGGGAAAGGTTGTTAGGAGTAATATTTATGGAAGAGGTGTGGTTTTTAGTGCAGGATTCAATAGTGGGTAGATGGCGGGTATAGAAAGGGAGAGATTTTTATTGTTTCGCTGCACAGTAACTAAATGTCCTGTGGCCATAATTATGTTGTTGTTTTGGTGACAGAAGAGTAAGGGGACGATCATCAGACAAGGAGTGGAGTTGTCTAGCTTGGACGTAAGGGAAGAACAGTTCAGAGAAATAATCACGGCAGGTGCCAGCAGAGGTTTCTTTGATTTTAGTATTCACCTTTTTGGTTAATTCGTTTTATAAAATACTTTAAGGGGATGGCTCTTTAAAGCTCCTGATCAATCCGTAGGGGATTGCGACAGTATTTATCACGAGTGGTACACAAAGGTACGCATGTATGTATGTGTGTTTGTATGCGTGTTTCTCTTTCAAAGAAGATATTTGCTTCTGCAACAGAAGAAAAAAAAAGTGAGTAAAGTAACTTGGTCGAAACGTCAAAAGTCCCGAGACCATCCAATTGATGGATGGTAAAGATATGAGCAACGCCCATGAGTCAATCAATATACACACCTACTGTTTTTTCGAAAATTGGAAAATTAAAAATTTAAAACATGACGCATTGTTATTCTGTGAGTTTAACTGAAGTTACAACTACATGTAGGTGTTTGTCTATTTTAAGACATTTATTACAAATGCGTACATATGACCCTAAATGTGCGTCTGTGTGTATATATATACCCATTTATGTCTAAAAGAAGCTTAACAGAGAAACGTGTACAAAATCACAAAGAAACGCAACAGAAAGAAAACTCTACAGAGAGGACACACAGCTCCCCTCGCATCATAGTGTAGAAAAATTTTCGTGTTCCTTTTTGTAATCTTTTTAATATTGTTGTAGAGGCGATAGAGAAAGTCGTTGCCAAGGAAGACAATTATTATGAAATAAGTGATCTGCCATGTCGGATGGTTTGCGGTGGTACGTGGAATGGCACACTGAAAACAGAATTTATTTATTTTGCACTAACCCTTGTAAGCAAGCGCCGCGCAGTGCTTAAAAGATATTAAAAAGCTCAATACTGTATTGAAGGGTTGTTTCCAAATATTAGACATCAAAGTATATAAGGGGACTGCTACAAATCTCGTGAAAGGTGCACGAAGCTATCGACATTGTGTGTGGCACAGTTGTCTCCTCCTTAAACAATGGAAGAAATGACTGAAACACACAGCAATGAGTAGTAGAGGTGATCTTAGGATGCACAATTTAGAGCAGCAACCTTCAGAAAGCAAGAATGGCCCAGATGTTGCACTTCTTGAAGGAGATTTGTTTGATAATTTATGCTGGTGACATTAAGAATAAACAATAAATTAAAAATAATTATTATTTAATTTAACATTTTAGTCATTGGTAACCCTGTTGGTAAGTCTTTCAGTCTCTTTTATTACGGTTATCAGCATTTCCGACTGGGTGTTGGTAGGGCAGAGGGTCTTTCAAAAAGGGCTCATCTTCCTTCTTTATAGTTATAGATGTCTCGTTGCGTCTGTACAACCAGATTCCTCCTGCAGCCATTGAACCACTTCGCGCTAGGTAGCACATTTCTTTCATTTTGTGTCTTTATCCAAAGTACTGAGCAGTGCGCAATTGTTCGATAACTGGCAGTTGAGCTTAAAGTTCGTTGTAGGAAAGTCGAAATCAAAACTTTTTTCCATTAAAATTTTCCCATGATCGATGTTGATGCGCTACTCCTTAGAAAAAAAGTGATATGTAGCCGATGTGTTATTATGAAAAGTTTTTATTTTCACTTTAGTCTGTATGTGCTTTGTTATCAAAATTGTTTCCTCTTGATTTCCTGGTATGCTTTCAAAATGTCTTGGTAGGCACACGGGGAAATGGTCGATGCAGCTAGTAGGCATAACATATACCTACATGTGGATGTGTATTTTATATATATATATGAAGAAATTCACATATACTTTAATTTAGAAAGTTTAACATAAGCATTTTACAAGCACAGAAATGCATACATATCAAAACACACATACATAGCAAACACATTTTAATATGCACGCACACACACACACCATAAAAGACAGTGTACAAAACATGGTGTTAGTTCTGACTGCATTTATTCATGCGACAATATCGTAAGAATAATATGTGAAGACAAACTTTACAAAAAACATTGATCTATCATGTCTGATGGTCTGTTCTTTTACGTTGAACGACACACAGGGAAACAAAATATCCACTCATTTCACTCACTCTTCTTCTTGCAAGGTTCTCCAGTAGACTTTTATGAGATTTCTGCTCCGAGTTTGTGTTGCTTACCTGTCGCATGTTATTTATAGCCATCATTTGTCATATCTGCACAAACGTTTAGCAAGGAAAATCATCATCCCACATTTTACTTTTTACCGCTCCCTCACTAATTTATAAAAAGAATTGATAAAATTAATAAATTAGTAAAATAAATGGTAGTGTTCTGGTAATTTAACAAGTCATAAACTAACCTGCTTCTTTTTTTTTGCACATCTACAGAGCCAGGGAGAAGAAAAAGCAATGAACACAAATTTAAAGCACTTTTAATCCAGCAGCTTAAACATTAAATCCTAATGGATCTTTCATTCGTTAGTCACCATACTTTTATATCTATCATAGGTTTACTTGGTATAAATAACATTCTACCTCTTCAGCCCGAATTTAAAACAAAACGGTGTTAATTGAATGACTATTTACTTGCCTAAGGTTTCTTTAATTTATTGCAATGTCAAATAGAGTAAGATTAAATGATCAGACGGTGCAATGTGAAACTATATAACATGTATCTAGAGTTACGTTTACAAAAAAACTTAAAAGAATGACTTTGATAAATAATTTCGGTTATTTGAACAAAAAAATGGTGGAAGAATCTTCAAACATATGCAACAAAAGTGATTGCGTGTTACTAAAGATTATAAATAATTAGGTATAACATATGTGTTTAAAGAACTATTTTAAACAATCAACGTATTTGTATGGAACATAGGCTAATGGAAAACTTTAACACCAGGGTAACAATAAATACAACACCACAATTAATAACCTTGACGTTACTACATAAATATATGTTTAGTTTTGATTACTCTAACATTAAATATCTACTACTGTTACGTTTTAAGAGATGGCATTGGATTCAGATATGTTATAATTTTAAAGCCACTGACGTCGGCGCTCCTTCCCACCCACCCCCCAAAAAACGAACCCCCATCCCCCGAAAAAACCAGATATATATGTTTGTGCTTATATATCTTACTGAAAATGCCCCAAGTAGATAAGGACGGGAAAAAAAAATAAAAGGATTAATTAGTGCAACAGTTCGTACGCCTACTAACCACAGAACACGTTCATAAAGAGATACTGTGACCAAAAAATCGCATTAAAAATCCAATGGAAGCAATCGATGAAAAGTATTTTTTTTAAAGTTTAGTCTTATTTCTTTTCTTTGCATTTTATTTTTGCTTATATTTCAAACTATTAAATAAATATTTTGAATATTATCATCTTTCTGGTGAATTTATTCAAATAATTTGGCGTTTTCTTTTAAGTTTTATATCGGCTTTAATAAAAGATTAATTAGTTAAAATAATAAAATATTATTTAATATTCAATATTCTGCTAGCATGAAGCATGTAGTTAGTATTTGTGTATTTATTTTTATCTGCGTATGTATGCGAGTGTTTTGTATGTGTATGATTGTGTGTGTGTGTGTGTGTGTTTAACAGCTAAATGTAAAGACTTTGTAAAGCTTATTTAATTATTTAAAGGCGTTGACAGTTCGCGCTGTCTCAAACGCCACGTAATGTCTCAAATATGAATGCTACTTCAGAGCAAGTAAATTCACTAATCCAGGAATTGCTTTACTGGAAAAACGCTCAAAGCACGTCTATACAGCAAATTTTACTAATCGTGGAGGTTGTGTGGTTTGCAGGTGTAACAACTGTAGTGTGCATGATCGGTATTCCGACAAATATTATTAACTGCATTGTTTTCTGGCGCCAGGGTCTCAGAGACCGAATGACTCTTTGTTTATTTTCTTTGGCCTTAATGGACGTTGGTCGTCTTACATGTCAGTTCATACTGTATTCTGTAAGCACGATAGTTAGGATTTATGACTACACACTTGGTGTGGAAATCGCCCTTAAGACATCCGTTGCCTTACGAGGTGTTTTGAACGGATTTCGACTAACATCTTGTGGTGTGAGCATTATCATTGCAGTAGAGCGATGTCTATGTGTACTCTTTCCTCTACGTGCTCTTACTCTCATAAAAACTCGAACCGTGGCTATAATTATTGCCGTGTGCTTTCTTTTATTCCATGGTCTTTATGTTTTCCATCCCTTTATTACATTTGTTAAAGAAATAAAAATAAATGGAACGATATTTCGAATGATTACTACTACGCAATTCTTTTTGGACAACAAAGAAGTTCTTAATACACTTGTGAAAACTTTATGTGGAACAATATTACCTTTAGTTACCTTTGTAGTTGTGTCTGTTACAACGTTACTGACGGTGGTGAAATTGAGAGTGGTAATCGCTTGGCGAGAAGATAAAAGTTCCATCAGTGATGACTGTCGAAAAAAGCAGATGGCGCTGACCAGAATGCTTGTGATCGTCTCGACCATCTACGTGATCACCATGATTCCATTTGTAGCTTACGAAATCGCAGTTTGGTTCGTCGTCGATTGTTTAACGGTAAATATGTTTTGCTACGATGTATTTTTAGTAACCTCTGCTATAGTGTACACCTGTCCTGAAGTTAGCTCTTGCTTTAACTTTCCTATCTATTTCTATCACTCATCCAGATTCATAAGTGAATTTCGAAAATTAGTTTCTTATCGTTAGAGTTCTTTAGCTAAACCAGTTAGAGACAAAAAGCAAGAAAAGAGAATCAATGTTTCATTCTCTCTATATAATTTGAATTTGAATACAGATGCATGGTTCTTTGCGATACAGTCTGTATATAATTTCTTCTAAACCCTTGTAAGAAGTAAAAAAAGTTTTATTTTCTTTTTAGTTCGGTGAGCAAAAAACAGCATTGTAGATGCATTTCAGTTTTTATATTATATCTAGTTGCTTGTCTTTCCCCTGTGGGACCCCGGGGTATGCTTGCCTAGCAAGCATTGCAAGAATAGGGTCCCTGCCATCCAGCCAGGCATGTCGTAAGAGGCGACTAAGGTGGACACCTCACCTAGAGGTAAAATAGGTTGTGGTAGGGCTAACAACCCCACCATGTTAAAAAAATCCTGTTACAGAAACTAAAACCAGAGAACTCGTCACAGATGGCGAAGGTAATGAAGCCACCAGGAGACTGGATAATGACGGACGACAGCCAAACCCGAAAGGGAGCTGGCGCCCCGACAGCGGATTTACTGAAGCCGAGGCAGAAGTTGAGGGTGGGGTGCTGGAACGTCCAGACCTTGTACCAGACTGGCAGGATGCTCCAATTAGTCAAGGAGTTTGACAAACTACAACTTGGACATCCTGGAGTCAGTGAGGTCAGATGGACCGGCACGGGAAAGAGGAGACTAGCGTCAGGACATACCATCTTGTTCTCAGGAAGATCAGGACGCTCAGCACTCTGAAGGAGTAGCTCTACTCCTCAACAAGAAAACGGAAAAGGCACTGCTGGAATGGAAGCCTTATGGACCCAGGCTTTTGAGAGCAAGATTCCATTCAAAGTACACCAAGCTGACAGTGCTAGCTTGCTATGCACCAACAAATGACTCTGAGGCAGAAGACAGGATGCTTTTTACGATCAGCTCCAGGCAGCCTCAGAAAGCGTTCCAGCCCACGACACATGTTGCTCATCATCGGCGATCTCAATGCCAAGGTGGGAAGTGACAACACCTACAGGGAGCATGTCATGGGCAAACATGGAATCGGAACCATCAATGACAACGGAGAGAGACTGGCAGACTTTTGTGAAGAAAACAACCTACTGATTGGAGGCACACTCTTCCACAACAAAGACATCCACAAGGCAACATGGACATCACCAGATGGGATCACAAAGAACCAGATAGACCATGTCATCATCAAACGAAAATGGAGGAGCTCACTTCAAGATGTTAGAGCCTACAGAGGAGCAGACATTGCCAGTGGCCACACTCTTGTGATAGCCACAGTTTCTCTGAAGCTGCGTCGATCACGAGGAGAACAGGCACGTCAGCAGAGAGTGGACTCTGGCAAACTAAAAAACCAGCCACCGAAAGGCCTTGCTATGGAAGTAAAGAACAGTTCCAGGCACTAGGAGACCAACAAGAGATGACCTTAGACGACTTCAATCGAGTCTTACAGGAATCAGGAGAGAAAATACTGGGCTTCCAACGGAAAAAGAAAAGAACAGTGGATCAGAAAGAGACATGGAAGAAGATAGAAGAGAGAAAGTCAGCCAAACAAAGAATCAACAGCACCAGATCTGAACGCCTGAAGGAACAACACAGACAAAGATATGCAAAACTGAACAAAGAGGTAAAGAGGATGACAAGAACCGACAAAAGATATCACATAGAGAAACTGGCAGATGAAGCAAGTAAAAATGACCTGAAGACACTGTACAAGATAAACAAACAGCTCAACAACGGGTTTAAGAACAGTGATGTGCCAGTGAAAGACGTGAACGGTAATGTCATCGAGGGAGAGGCAGGAAAACTACAGCGCTGGAGGGAGCATTTTGAGTCAGTTCTGAACAGACCAGATCCCCTCAGCTTGCAGACATCCACCAGCAAGCTATAGACCTTGACATCTGCACAGACCCACCAAGCCTGGAAGAAGTGACAGCAGCAGTCAAGACAATGAAGAGCGGCAAAGCACCAGGGGCAGATGGAATAACAGCAGAGATGTTGAAGCAGACGTGAATGTGACAGCTCCCAAGCTGACTGAAATCTTCAGGCAAATTTGGGAATCAGGGCAGGTCCCTGTTGCGTGGAAGACAGGGCTCATCTTAAGTTACCCAAGAAAGGAGATCTTGGAGACTGCAATAATTGGAGGGGCATAACACTTCTTTCCCTCACCAGCAAGGTCTTCAGCAAGATTGTTTTTGTCAAGACTGACGGCAACTCTTGAGAAAGACCTCCGACCACAGCAAGCAGGATTTCGCCCTGGGCGATCTGCTCCGAACACTCTTCATTCTGCGACAGATTCTGGAGCAGAGCAACGAATGGAACACACCGCTGTACATCAATTTCATCGACCTGGAGAAGGCTTTTGACAGCATCCACCGCGAGTCCTTATGGAAGATCCGAGGCATTACGGAGTCCCTGCAAAACTTGTTCAGGTCATTGCAATGCTGTACAGCGATTTCAAATCCCAGGTTGTCTGTGACACGGAGCTCACAGACCCTTCAACGTCAGACCGGGGTGAAGCAGGGCTGGCATTCTGTCGCCGTTCCTCTTCATCCTGGCCATGGACTGGACCATGATGAAGACTTCCACCGACAGGAGAGGAGAGGGGATCAGATGGACCATGACTATGACAGCAACAACAGCACTGGAAGACTTGGACTTTGCTGATGACATTGCCCTGCTGTCACACCGCCACCAAGACATGCAGGTAAAAACAAAGGCCTTCTCAGAAACAGCTGGAAACCTTGGCTTGAAGGTCAGCACAAAAAGACTAACAGTATGAGAGTGAACGCCAGAGTCCAAGACAGCATCAAACTAAATGGAGAAGAGATTGAGGAAGTTGACAGTTTCACTATCTTGGGTCCAAAATGTCAAACACTGGGGATGCGGAGGTGGAGATTCGAGCCCGACTGGCGAAGCCAGTCAGGCCTTTGCCTCACTCAGGAGCACATGGAAGGCAAAAAACATCAGCCAGAAGATCAAACTGAGAATCTTCAAGTCAAATGTGATCAGCACCCTCCTTTACGGATCAGAATCATGGAAGATGACCAAAACCATCAGTAACAAGCTTGATGTCTTCCAAAACAGATGCCTCAGGCGCATACTTAACATCTTTTGGCCAAACACCATCACCAACGAAGAACTCCACCGAAGAAGTGAAACCGAGTCCATCACCACGCAGGTTCAACGAAGGCGTTGGCGATGGATTGGACATGTGCTCCGCCAGCAGACAGCAGACCTTTCCAGAGTCGCCCTACGATGGACTCCAGACGGCCGAAGAAAACGAGACCGCCCAAAGGGAAAGGGAGATGAAAGGAAAGGGCTGGACATGGGGTCACCTAGAGCGTGTTTCAGCCGATCGACATCGGTGGCGGACTCTGGTTGAGGCCTTATGTGCAACCTGATGCACAAAGAGGAATAGATAGATAGATATAGTTGCTTGTCTTTATCTTGAGACCAATATTTTAAAAATATCTTTCCAATTACAATAATGAAAGAGGATACTAAAAATTCGAGGAAGATTTATCTTCTGGTGTGTGGATAAAATAAGTATTAGTACAACGGAGTACTTATCAACACACCTACTAAACAAAGTAAGTTCAATTTTTGCAGTTTTAAATAAAAGATGTAGGTATTTGTTGTTGTCCGGTTACACAAATCAAAGAAACACTACAATAGCTACAAACCTACCTAGTGTTTGAATGACCGTCCAGTTATTATGAGGAAATTGCACAATACCATCTTCATTAGTGTTTTGTTAAGTGAGCTTACCGAGCGACACTCAATGGGAAGTATATATTTCTTAGCTTGTCATCATGATAAATAAAGTCAAATTGTGGTCTTAAATTTGACGATGCCACGTGCAGAGAGAGGAATAAAGAAAACATCATTCAGCTTCTTTTGTGATTAGGCAGGGTTATTAGAGCAGGTTTTATTAATATGTGATATTGTCCTTTGACAATATAGCTCTTGTGTAAACTTTTTGGACAACTACACATTTTTCACAAGAATTTTATTTCTTGCATGTACGTGTCAGCTTTTAAAAAAATTCTTTGAGTCAAGGGGTGGACTGACAGACAGGACCAGCTAGAAGTGCCTATCTAAACCTAAACTAGACACTCCGATCTCCTGATGTGTCCAAATATATAATATTTGTTTCGACGAATTATCGCATCAAATGTTTATGATCGTAATATACATATAAATATGTAGACCGACAAAGAGCAATAATAAAATAAAGTCAGTGCTTGCAAAATAAATGTCTGCACAGGGAGTAAAGCTTGTTAAATATAATGTTATCATGAATGTGTGGACATTTCCTACAGGGACATGAAAACTGTACCCACTAAAAGCGAGTTCCCAAATCCTGTACTTTTTATACGACTGCCTGTAAATTTTGTCTTTCTGCTTGTTATAATATAGTTCAAAACAACCATCATCTCGTTGGGGAATTCACACAATGTTCAAACAAGCGAATTAAAACTTCCAGCCATTTTTTGTAAAAAGGACAAGTCTAATGTACCAAATACAAACATTTACAATGATATAGCAGACCATTCATTGAATTTGCTGTGGTATTTACAGGCTAATCCTATTTCATTCTAACCGTTCTGTAGTTATCTAGATGTCACCTCATTGTTTTTAAATAGTATCCTTCTTTAAGCATGACCCTCTATTGGTTACTATTTCAATATGTCGGAATAAACAAACACGCGATGTTGCCCACAAGATAGCTGTTGAAATTGTGGATGATATAAGGTAGAGATACCCGAGAAATCTTTGTGGTATTTGCCTGGCAGAGATTTATCCCGCGAGACTGTGTGTGTGTATATATATATAATTTTTTTTAAAGATTTGACTGTTATAGTTAAATACATGTGTTTATTTATGCTATGATGTTACGAGTCATTTTGTAATGTTTTTCTTTGATAATGTGACCTTTGTTATGTGGACATTTATTTACAGAATACAACCGACACCCTTAAAACTTCTTCTACAATATGATAAATAGACAGACCAATGTTACCTCAATACTGCATCAGAATTATTGTTAGGGCATGAAACCTGTTTATGTGTCACATTAAGAGCTGTCCTGCTAATGATACTGATAAATAATAAAGAAGCGTGTATGACTTCTTGGTCACAACAAGGTAAGCGCCAGTTTCCTATTGATGAATGTAGTAAAGAATTATGGAATAAACTACAAACTAATAAAATTAACTGCACTCTATACTTCAATGACTTGAACCATGTGAACTCTTCATGTAATGGTGTTAGTTACGGACAAAAGACTTAAAAAATAAATGTTGCTGGTAAACTTAACCTACCACAGTCTTGTGACTGCTATGTAGGTGAATGTCATGCCTATACTAACACTGCTCACAGGATGTATGGCAGAAATGTTAAATAAAAAAAAGTGGAGAAAAGAGCTTTAACGACTACTTTCTACTCTCCTTACTCCCAAAAAACTATGTGACAATGGTTTTGTGTGATTCATCTTTCTGTCATTTCTCATCAAAAGAGTGTTTATTGTATTGTAAAAGGTTTTAAACAGACTTTCAAACGACACGACATGACAATGTCGGCCAGAAGACCTGCAATCGTCAAAATTAATATTTTTTATAACAGAATAACTATTATTAACGTGTCTATACTTCTGGGACCCGTCATTCTTCAGTGGTTATTTAACAACCATCGATGGACAAGGCACGCCGGGTCACAGTAAAGCAGATTTCGTTTACCTTCACAATGATAGTAGACACCGTTTGTGGTGGGGCCAAGACGAACTATTTCTAGAACTTTCTGTTAAGGAGCACTGCCGCTTGGTGGCGTCCCACTGCACAAGGATCAATCTTTGTTGTAAACCTTTTTGTCTCGATCGTGATCCTCTTGACATCCGCTTTGGATTTGCCTTTGCGCATGCGTGATTTATTCTGCTTATGGCTCCAACATGGTGCAAATTGACATCGTGCAGCTGGGAATTAAGTTCTTTTATTCATCATTACCTAACGAGGATAAATTAGAGTATGTATAGTAAAAATTCAAACGCATAGGATATCTTCTGACCCACGGGCAGCAAACATGGCTCAGAGTAAACCTGCAAAGTCAGGGTCAACCCGTTTCATCTCGGCCGGTACCATCTTGGACTATGTGATGGTGAGGAACAGAAAGTGGTGCGGAAAGAACCTCTTATCTTCCTTAGTTATCAAAATGTATGGGTGCCGCCTCACTACACACACATAAATCGACTACTACATACAGCTTTCAGTTAATGTGCCTGCAGTCAACATTCCTCCTTCTTCTCCATCTTTGTGTCTTCTTCGTTTATCTCGAGGTTTTGATAATGGACTACCCTATCAAATCACTAAGTAGTTTGGTTACATTCTGTTGTAAAAAAATTCCAAACCAAAATTGTTTGTAATTTTCTTCGTGCCCAGACCCGTTTTACCGTTGAATTGGTGTGGAGCAGAAAAGAGAAGCCGATGAATTATAACGCAAGAAAATATTACTTCATCCTTAGTCTGTAAAGCTCGATTCATATTATATAGTTGCTTCAGAATATTTCAAATCAGAATACTTTAATACCGGTCAACAGAGTGATTAGTGTGTGTGTGTGTGTGTGTGTGCACGTATGTAGAAATTTAAATAATGTCTGTTTAAATCTAGCTGAGATTGTACAAATTAGTGTTATATTAAAAAAAATGAGAGTAGCAGTTCGTATATATATATATGATTAGTACACAAGCACACACTCATACTGTAAGAACTTGAATGCAGTAAAATTATTGGCATTCTGTGGGACCAATGCAAGAAATCAATGGCACAGGCAAAAGTATACATTTTAGATAATTACCTTCATTTCTTCTTAGAATTTATTTCAGCTGTGTTAGAGCTAAAAAAATGTTCAACTACATTCACTAATATCAGCTTTCAGATGCGTACAATGGATTGTTTCTGTTCTTTTACATTTGCGTCGATCAAAGAAAATATTTTAATATTTAAAATAATTCTATAAATTAAATAATTTTTAAATATTTAAATGATCAGTAAATGTTTAACATGAGATTTTCTTGTGTGTGTGTTAGGGAGCGAGACAGTGACAGGAATCTAAACTTTTAAAAGGCTTCTTACCACCTTAACAGCAACTCATTTCTAAAGGGTGACTACAAGTCAGTGTTGTGAAGTATGAATCACAGTGATGCGCAAAATAACTCACAAACCCAGGAATGGCTTCATTGGGAAAACGTCCAAAACACGTCCACAAAACACATTTTACAACTCGTGGAGTCAGTTTGGTTTGCAGGTGTGACAACTGTAGTTTGCCTGATTGGTATTCCCACAAATGTCCTCAACTGCATTGTTTTCTGGCGCCAAGGTCTGAGAGACAGAATGACCCTTTGTCTATTTTCTTTGGCCCTAATGGACGCCGGTCATCTGTCCTGTGATCTCATACTGTACTCTGCAAGCTTCTTGGTCATGTTTTTTGACAAAGCACTCGGCGAGGCAATGTACCTGAATACAATAGTTGCCTTGTTTGGTGTTCTGAACGGTTTTCGACTTACATCCGGGTGTGTGGGCATTATTATTTCAGTAGAGCGATGTCTATGTGTTCTGCTTCCTCTACGTGCTCATACTCTAATAAAAACTCGAACTGTGGCTATAATTATACTCATGTGCTTTATTTTATTTCACGGTCTTTATGTTATCGGACCCTTTCTCACATGTGTTATAGAAATAAACATAAATGGAAATGTATTGCGGATGATTACTCCTACACAATTCTATCTTGACAACAAGGACATCATCAATGTTTTTGAAACTTTCTCTGGAACAATCATACCAATAGTAACCTTTGCAGTTATTTCTGTGGCAACGACAATAACAGCTTTAAAATTGAGAACAGCCATCACTTGGAGGGGAAATTCTAGCTCCATCAGCAATGACAACCTTAACCGGCAGGTGGCGCTGACGAAAATGCTGGTGTTAATCTCGACCATCTACGTCATCACCATGATTCCTTTTGTAGCCCAAGAAATTGCCGTGTGGTTAATAATCGACTGTTTTGTGGTTACAAGGACTTGTTACGATATATTCTTCACAGTAACTGGATTAGTTTACACATTTCCTCAAATTAGCACTTGTTTTCATTTTTTTATTTATTTTTATCAGTCATCCAAATTTGCTAAAGAATTTCGAAAAAGTGTTCGTGGTTGTTACAACATTTCGACTAAGAAGATTATTTCATAAGTAGCGAAAACTATCAATGTTTCTTCCTGTGGTTGTCATGAAAACAAATATTTGTTTCGACGCAAGTTTCTTTACTTTTTGATCGGCGTGCGATCAACTCAGGCTGGTTTAAGATATGTATATCATATCACTCTTTTGCTTCTTTTACCTGGCTGGTAGTAAGTCTTTTTTTAATTTTTATATTATATAGTACATCAGTTTTTTTCACATATTTTTTTCCTTTGTTAGACTAAAGGTGGCTAATACAAGGTTAAGAACTATTGACATTCCGGTTTGTGGGCAAATGAATTAAGCTGATTAGGAAAGCTTTCACTAGCGTAAAACTGCTTTGTTCCAGAACAGTCAGTCCATTTGTACTCGTCATTCAGTTCTTTATTACAAGACCATGTATCAGTGCACTTAACGGGTATCGTACGGTGATCATAGCGTTGAGTGTGAGATCACATGAACTAATGAGACAATCACATTGTACTGTTGTAGAAAGAGGCACCAAAGTGTCCACTAGATACCAGTCAATTTTCAACTCATCATAAACGTATACTTTCACACTTTTGTGTAATTTTTTCTTCCAGCTGGGCACTACAAAACATGATCACTATCAGTACTTAAAAACACGTTTACATCTGAAATTCTATTCAACCTTTCTTTAGTGCCTCTAATTAGCTGCAATTGATTTGTCAACTTTCTACTAGATTATTTTGTGCAGAACATCTCTATCATAAGCCATGAGAATGAAAGAGATTTGTATTGACAAATGAGTCGTAAAATTTGCACTAATGGACATCGACACTATATCCACTGAAGACGCTTTTAACAAATTTATTCGTATTTAATCCAAAAAAAATTGTGTTAAAGTACTTAATATACTTGCCAAATAGGCGTTGCTTATGAAAAAAGGGGAAAAGAGAAAATGTATGATCCATAAGTTATTGGGATCGGATTAAGCCATTGAGTTAATTTCTTCGTAAGTGTTGATAGATGTTTTGAGAAACACGCGACACGGTTGCTAGGATGACGCAGAAATGTAGTTTTTTAACATTTCCTCTCCATGAAATAGTTATTTATAGTCCAAATAACTGCTATTGGTTGAGTGTAATTATGTTCAACGCCAGTTGATATCACACATATGATACGCTAGATGTATTTTTACCTTTCACATATAAAACTTATACTAAAATCTGATCAAATGCCCTAAAATTTACGATGATGGTCAAAGACCTACCGCATGGAGTTAATGAAATTTAGCCTAAAGTTTGATTTGTGTATATGGTTTTGCCTGCGATATATATATATATGTATCGTATGTGTGTGGGTACGTTTGTTTCTATGTGCAGATAATTAGCAAGTGTCATTGCTGCTTCGTCTTCTAGTTGGTAGAAGGGACACTACTGCCAGTCACGTGTACTAGAGCTGCCGATCATGTTAAGACAGAGACCTATTCGTAATAGTGGGCAAAACTAGCACGGGCTCTCTTTTATGTACTATTTTTAGAAGAGTATCTAGACCACCTTAAATCTATTTTCCCATCTTCATAGTCGCTTTACACGAAAGATAGAAATAATTGGGTTCCAAAGTTGTCTAAAATGGTCATCTTGGCAATCCCTGAAATGGATGATGGTATTACCAGCTTATCCTAATCTTCCGATATCTATTTAGGTCTTACTACTATGTCTTTCAGTCTCTTTTACTCCATTGCCAAAGACTATATAAACAATGTCTTTCTTCAAGCATTACTACATATTATTTACCAATTTGACATAAACGAGTGAAATAATTCACTATTGAAGTTCACCGCTTGTCCACTGGTCCAAGGGCGTAGTCTAAAATCGTATATTTCTTAACGGCTCTTTGAAGCGATGTAGCTCCGAAAGTGTGTTACTAAACAATCATTTTCATCTCTTTTAATGTGGAAAGCAAAGACGACATTATAGTATAAAGCAACCATCGCAGCGTATACCACAATGCAAGCATTGGGAGTACACAAGAATCGTGAAACCCCGTGGTATTTCCCTGGTCAATATTTTTCTAAAGTTGTTGTCTATTTACTACATTATATGTACATAGTTTGTAATTTTCATTCTCTCGAATAAAAATTATTGCCTTTAGGATACCAATGCTGTTGCATATCAATGATGTCTGTCTTGACATATTATTGCTTAGACACAGTGTTTAGAACGAACACACACCATTAAAGCACTTTTTTGTATTAATGTTTACTCTTTACCTATGGAATATACAGTCAATACAAGTGTAACTAAAAGCCAACATTTAGTATGATAAACACGCGATAAATATATTATGAAAACGCTACTTATAATAAATTGTGTCTGAACATAAATAATCATGGGCACGTCTTCTTCTATTGTTTTGTTTAAAAAAAAGGATTTGCTTATTAGACAGACTTATCTATCTAATATGTATTGTTCCATCAATACCGCGTGAGATGTTAAACGTGTCCATTTGGTGTACTGAGATTAGGCTTTCCTACAGACACAAAATAATTAACCTTGTATAACCGACAACAAGAGAGAGTTACAGTTTGAAATTCTACAATAAAGTCAAAAATAAGTGAAATAGTATGGAAACTGAAAAATGTGATTATAACTCAAGGAAACTAGAATAAGATATTAAGAAAATATAAGAAAACGATTGCAGTACACGTCACATCAGAAACATTCAGTTTGTGTAACATGGATACTCATGCCTTGTTCCCGACTCTGTCGTTTAACCTGAGATGAGGAATATTTCTGCACAGGCCAAATTAAAGCGCTTGTGATTGAAACCAGATGGTCCTTTCTGCTCGATCTAACAACCACGTCCCAGAGCGATGACTGTTCTCCCGAAGACGCAGAGTCGAGCCTGTCCAGGTCTAAGGACACACACGTGGTGTCTTCGACGATTGTAATGTCACATATAGCCGCTGTACAAACACTACCCTCATGCAAAGTTCTTTGAAGTGCAGCGAACCTAGAAAATTCTCCTTTGAAAACGACGACTTCTGGCGGCCTCTGCGTGAAACGTCTACCTCTCACAGGTAGTGCAAGTCCTCACACAGTTAGTGCAAACCCTGGTCAAGTAGCCCTTTATTTCCACGGCGACAGCAGGCAGTCCTGAAAGTTCCTCTTCACTAACTCGCCCCTTTGCTCAAGATTCTCTAACCAAAAAAAAATCCTTCCTCCCGGGTTTTGCTATCTTGGCTTAAGACCGGGTCTCGAGGTACAAGTGAAGTTGGTCTTAGAGATGCTGACCAGTTTCTTTTTCCACTCTATCATCGCACCGAGAAGAGACCTGCTGTGTCTCCGTTCCCTATTTTTACTTTGCACATCTACAACAACATATAAAACGAGGGATGCCATTGGTAACTCACTCACCAACCAGTCAAGTAGCCAACATCGACAGTAGAACGACCATCCTACTGGCACTCCAACCCGGCTGTAGTGGTGTGGTGGACAGGTGACTAACCCCCTCTTCCCGTGAACCTGGCAGACAGGTGTGAAGCATCATCACTTCAGGCCATCTGGTAATGATCGGTCCTTTAAAAAAAATAGGTTCGTCTTTGTCATGACTTTAGGGTTTAGCATATTTATTTAAATGTTACACTTAAAGTGAAGCGTTTTTACCCGTTACTGAAATGCTGTATTTGCATTGTACAAATTCTTACCTGTTAATCCCGTAACACAAAGACACTGGAAAAACTCTAGTAGTAGTAATAAAGATGCAAATAGAGTGATATTTATATATTTTCCCCTACACAACACAATTTCTTACAAAAATTATTGCAGTAAAGTCGGCTTAGACGTATTCAGTCCATTGCAATGTTATAATGAAAATATTGCCGTGAAATATACCTTTTCCAGCCATCTAAGTGTGAGTAGGGTAGAGGTGAAGAACACAGCACAATGGGAAATGATTACAGAGCATAGAAGTAATATAAGCGTTGGTCGTTCTCTCAGTCTGACTGTCGTGCTAATGTGTACAGTTAACTAGAGTTAATATTGCACAAAACACTGAAACTTTAGTTAGACCTTTCTTCCTAGACCTATGTACTTCGACAAACACCGACTTTATAAGTGGGTTGTGTGGAAAAGACATTACACAAGATCATTGGTAAGCTTAATTAAGTTTGAACAAAGTCAATAACTACCCTCCGCCACTGTACACTGAACTTGTCTCAATATAGTTATCCCCAATTAACAAAAAAATATATACAGTTCAAGACTAATGTTAATAGGTTTTTGTACTTACTTCTGATATCAGCTACAGACCCGACAAACTTTGTTTCATCGACATCTTGAAAAATTCTATATAGGAGACAGAAAATAGTTTCTTACAGCGCATGAATTAATGAGTATTAGTGACACACGCATTATGGGAATATTTCATGTAAGCATCTACATGGTTACAGACGCACGCGAAAGCAAGTACACAACGAAAGAACAAGATATTTTTATCAATAACTTTTAATGATATCTTCATTGTACATACAAGCTCGAAATTTTGATCCGATTTTTGCAACTTAGTTTGAAATTGTCCGAATATTTAAAATGGAACTGCGAGAAATAATAGACAAGAATATTTTTTGCTAACCTCATATATTTTTAGTCTATTTGGTAGTGTACCAGGTGTACAGATGATACAATAATGAGTATATCAAACAAGTATTTATGGAAAAGCACAGTTTGTTATACATACAAAAAAGCAAATTTTTACTCCCATTTGTAAATATAAAGTAAAACATTTCGATACAAAAATTAGAGATAGAGAAAGAACTGAAAGAAGTGCGTGCGTGTCTTTGCGCGTTATTGCGCTTGGTTGTGCAAATATATATATACACAAGATAAACTTGTGATTTACAGGTCTTATTTTGACATGTTGGCTGTACTTTGTTTTTGATATTAGTAGAGAAATGCTTAGTCAAAACGACTACAGTCTAAACAATGTAACCAAGCTGACTGATTCTGACTACAGGCTAGGTGTGCAAAATGTGTCTGTCAGGTACAGTCACACGTTGATAGAAACAATATGGTTTACTGGCGTGACAACGATAGTATGTTTGATAGGTATACCCACCAATGTCATTAACTGCTTCGTGTTCTGGCGCCAAGGTCTACGAGATGGCATGAACCTGTGTCTCTTCTCACTGGCCTTCATGGACATCGTTCTGTTGGCATGTACTCTAACAATATATCCAGTAAGCGCCTTAATGCGGTTTTATGATCCGATAATTCGGCGAGGAATATTACTTGAAATCAAGCAATGAATTGCTTACTTTTTATGGCAGGTTTTCGAATTACATCTGGCTTGTATCAGCGTGGTCATCGCAGTGGAACGGTGTCTCTGTGTTGTATCCTCTACGTGCTCATAGTCTCCTGAAACCTCGCACCGCGGCTACAATTATTGTCACATGCTTTATGGTATTCCAAAGCTTTTATGTTATTATAAGCTTAATGCCCAAACTAGTAGAAATGAAAGTCATTGAGAAAAAATACGTGCTGGCTGTCCCTACGCAGTTTTATGTAGAGAACAGGGCCGTGCTCGATGGAGTTTTTAGACTATTTCTTAATACAGTTGTGCCGATAGTTACCTTTGTATTGGTATCCGTGGCAACTTCGATCACAGTTACAAAACTGAGAACAGCTATGTCATGGCGAGAAAAAGCAAGCTCTATCAGTGATGGCAATCAATACCGGCAGGTGGCGCTGACTAAAATGCTTGTCATTGTCTCGATTGTTTATGTCATCACCATGGCACCACTTTTAGTAAGAGAAGTAAGTGTGTGGTTTCTTTTGGATTGTTTTTCTAGCGGTTCGTGTAACAGCATATTTTTAACGTCCAGTGTAATCGTGTTTACCTTTTCCCAAATAAATTCTTGTTTCCATTTCTTCATCTATTTATATCATTCCTCTAGATTCCTAAGGGAATTTCAAAAAGGTTTTCGTTTATGCCAGAGGTGCTCATGTAAGCCACAATGTTTCTGAATGACAGTAGAAGTAAAGCAATGCTTTTCAAAACACATTTTTAAAAAGTGAAAAATTTGGTGGGAAGTTTACGATTATATTTAATCTTGTGGTATTCATATGTTTGCAAAGGAATACGCTGTTGTTTGAAATTGTGTACACTACACCAGAGACTAAAATAAAACTCGATGTTGTTTGTTGTACGAGTACCCATAACCTTTATTAAATTAATATTATAATTACCTTTTTATCAAAGACTGGTAAAAACTCACTATCTCTTAAGGCAAAGTAAAGAATGCATTAATACTTGTTAAAGGAATGTCCTATTGAGAACTTTCTAGTAGCTGTCAAACTGTTGTTACCTCCGTCTTCACCGGAAAAGAAACGACTGCAAATCTTTTCATAGAGTAAAACATAACCATTTATGACCTTTGATCTTTCTTTAAACTAATAAGCGAAACTGATATGAAATGCGAACAATTGAACAAGGTGAATCACAGAATATACAAGAACTCCAGGGATGGTTGTGGATAAAAGTTTTGTCTACCTGTTCTGTTATGCAATGCAGGATTGCAAGACGTAGTCGTGAATAGAGTGCTGACAAAATTGTCCACGGGGTACTTTGTTAAACTGTCAAACAATACCTAATACGGTAAATAATGAACGGTCTTTTTTATACGATACTAGGGACTGAAGTGTTTTTGACTAAACGGTTTTCATAAGCAAACAGCCTTAAGTACAGAACTGGAAATATTCGCAACCATTCTTTTTCTTTTGAATGGAGGAATGTTGGAGATGGCAAAGCTTGCTTGATGATATAGGTTACTATGAGCAAGCTAACTGCATTAAATGTCCAAAAATTGTTTTAGCTCAGGCTGGTAATAACCTCAGTCACGAGAAAAAAACAAGTCAGTTAGATGAATTCAAAGTCCACTTGACGCCATTACTACCTCCGTCGAGTTGGTTAACGTATGAGGACACTATTGTGTGTTGCATTCGTTTTATAAGTACTACTACTATTAATAATAATCATAGCTCAAACAGCAACACATGACAGATTTATTCTATATAACACTCTGATTTGAAGTCAGTTTAATTTTTTTATATTATCCTGTTTACTTTAAAGACAACATGCAAATCAATATCTGTATTTACCCCTTTATATCATTTTGAACAGCAATTTAGTACATGTATGTTAGATATCATTGTGTCATAGTATAATCTGACTACTTTCTGTATTGATCAAATTATTCTACCCCAGGCATGGACATTTTTAATAAACAATTTTTTCTGTTCATTTTATTATTTATTCCAGTCAAACTTAACGGATCTTTGTATGTATTTTGATATTTATTCCGAAGGCAAAATCAAAAGATACAAAACGTATCTCTGCATTTTTTTACCCACGTGATATCACATATGCTGCTCTACTTCCTCTGTTCAGTTGTCCTCTCCTTCCCTCTTTCCCTCTAACCTCATTTATCAAGATAACGTAGAAAATGCTCACATTCAACATAAGATTAGCAAAAAGATTTAACTCCTGAATTAAAAAGTTTAACAAAATTTTTATGTTGACTGAATTTGTATTTCAACATACAGAATACTTTGTCTTTCAGTGGTGTGAACTTAATAGAGAATAAAAATAAAGGAATCTGTCGTCGTTTTGTTTGTTTTACAAAGGATAAGATCTTCACTAATCATCCAAAATTAGACTCTTATGGAAAGTCGTCTTTAATGTGACTTTTTTTAAAAATTATCCTCAAAGGAACACTCAAATAAAGTAACTATAATAAAATACTGAACATTCAAACCATTTTAAATTTACTTTATTTTATATAATTGCTTTAAAAAATCCAAGTAAATATCGCTACATGTCTTGTAACTTGCATACAAAGACAAACCTCAAAACCTAAAACAATCATACACGCACACACAGACGCATAATATTTTCTCTGTTTATATTTGGGTGTTTCGTTTGACAGTAATTAAGGCGTGTTTCAGTTTACTTACTTTTACAACAAAATTCCTGTTTGTCCACATTGTTATTTTCTATTATAATGGCGACTGTATTTTTAACGAATCAAAATATCTTGGATTTCTATGAAGTCATTTGTCTGGTGGGTGAATGAATAACACATGTGAACTTAATAAATACACAATTGCGGAGATAATTAGAACATACTCCTACATTACAGGGTAGATGCTGTCTACCCCATCGTTAATTTATATGCGTCGAGGTTTCCATGAATCATTGGACCCAATGGCATACATCTTTCTTAACATGAATAACTCCGTAAGTTTTCAAGTGACCAATGTGACGTCATATGGCGATTTCCGTTGGGCTCCGGTTGTCAGTCGGGAAACACGTGAGCTCGTGGAGAAAGTATTTTACTGCGGTGTATCGGCTTTGTTGTGTATCACTGGCATCCCGACAAACATCATCAACTGCGGTGTGTTCTGGCGCCAGGGCCTCAAAGACCGCATGAATCTCTGTCTTTTTTGCCTCTCTCTTGTTGACTGTCTTTACTTGTGTTGTGAGCTGGTGATGTACCCGGTAAGTTCTGTTATAAAATTTTATAACCGTGGGCTAGGAATTGAATACCAAGCAAAATTAATCGCGGCTTTGTTCGGAGTTTCGTCCGCATTTCAAAAAACTTCCCAGTTCATTGGTCTGCTCATTGGCGTGGAAAGGTGTGTATGTGTTGTGTTTCCGCTTAAAGCTTCGACGCTAATTAAGACAAGCGCTATGGCTATAACAATATTTGTCTTCTTTTCTTTTGTCAAGCATCTTATGTTTTTTATTCACTTTCTTATCAGCGCAGTCTGTATCAATACAAGGAGAAACTTACTGGTATTTTGATGAAACAAAATTTCTTGATGAGAACAAACTTTTTGTTCATACTTTAATATTTACACTTTTAGGATTTGTAGTTCCTGCTGCTACACTGCTTATAGTATCAGTCGCGACTGTGATTACAATAAACAAACTCAGAGCCGCCATGATATGGAGGCAAAATACAAGCTCCACCACTAGTGACAGTGTAAGACAACAGGTGGCGTTGACGGCCATGCTCGTGATTGTCTCGTGCATCCATATCATCACCCTAGTTCCGTCTGTACTTTGGGAGCTAACTTTGTATTTACTGCCGATTTGTTTCGCGATCCTTCTCGATGGGAACTCTGTTCACTGTCCGTGCCATTGTCAAGGTGTTTCCAGAAATAAACAGCGCCATTAATTTCTTTATTTACTATTCTCGATCTACTCGGTTTCGAAAAATGTTACATTAAGCAAAAAACAGTGTGTTCGTTTTCAGTGTAGACGGAATAAAAGACTAAAATATTAGGACCTTCGAGTCGTTGTACCGCACTCAGAGTAAGGTCAAACTATCACTATGGTAACGGCAGTTAATTAAGATTTTCTTTACAGGGCATGATTTGTCTTTGATAGCGGAATCTTTGCAAACCAAGGTTTGCTTTTAACAGTGTTATATTTATAAAGGAAGATTGTATTGGTAGCAGTATCTTTGTAGACCAAGATTTGTTTTAAATTTCTTTTAAATTGTCACATTTGTGACAGTCGTCAGCTCACTCTACATCGAGTTGAGGACGACATAAAACACAAAAAAACTGTAAAGTTAATAGCTTAATATAAAAATCGTGCAACAAAATGATTTATGTAATTTACATACGTACGTTGAGATACATTAACATCAGAAATATATTTCTTGATGGTGATATTGTGTCGCTACTGTTCCTTATTCTAAGCAGTCTTTTCCTTTTCGTTCAATATCAACAAGATCCGGAAAATAACAAAAAAGAAAAAAAACTCCAAAAAGTTTAAATTAAATTTTTTTAATAATTTTGATTTTAAAATCACGATGCTGCTAATAACATATTTCATACATGTAATTTACAGTATTATCAAAAATTACAGGGTGAAAAATAAAACGGCTTAGAGTTACTTTACTGGTTTTAAAAAAGTAGATGAAATCTCTTCTTGCAAAAATAGCTTTTAAAAATTACTGATTGTCTCCTAAAGGTTAAAAACCACTCCCAAAAATTTATACTAAGGTTTCTTCTGCTTGTCAAAAGAAAGAGTACTTCAGAATTTAACACCAACGAAGAGCAGCAATTGCTTCTTGTCCTAACCCTAACATTCAGTATTTATTCCAGTGCAGCTTCGTTGTGACGCTGATAGACTAAAGAAATTGCCCTCATAAACACACACCCCAGTCGCATGAAAATGTATCCTTCTTTATCCAGTCTCTTCGTTTCCTATTATTTTTCCAAATTACTTAAGCAATCGTGAATATGTGACGATTTCAATAATTGTGTTTTAAAGTAACATTAGCTGTGAGATAATCATGCTAGTGTGTGTGTGTGTCTTATACATACACTTTTACCCAATGAGCTAGCAATGACTCAAACAACGAATATATTGGTGCATTTAGTTAAGAAAGGGTGTGGTGATACTTAACAAATACATTTCATGACTTCGCATCATATTTTAACCCTATATTTATAGTTGTTAATTCTAGCTTAAATAAGCAGGAATCTATTTGTTATCTTTAATATCATTCTTATTCGCATTTAAATACATAACATAATATTACTTCTCACGAAGCCAGTTCTTTGTATCGCCGACAAATCGAAACTGTTGAAAAACATTTGTCTACTGTAATACATATGATGCAAAATAACAAGAGTACGCTGATTAGCATTTATAAGTAACTGGGCGACAATACATTACTAAATTTTTAATTGATTGTGATGTTATGCAATAATAAAGAAAATGATCACTTTATTAATTGCTTGGCTTAAAAAAATACTTTGGCTTAGTCATATCATTGTCTTCCAGTTAATACAGGTAAAACCCTACTAATTGTTAAATAAAGACAGTTTTATATATTATGTATTTAGTTGCTGAAATAAAGCTCGATAATTAGGAACATTAATACAGACATTGAAGAGAGCAAATAAAAGCCATCAGTCACCCTTTACTTGACTGGTACCCGTCGTTGGTAGAGTGTGATGCTAGACATAACACCTGGCAAGGTCCAGGCAATCGTGAGCAGATCTTCCACAGGACGATCAGTCCAGTCCTTTGTTTGGCAGCTAGTTGTTCTTCTGTCAACCAACGTGTCGAGCATTTATCAAGCTACCTTGAAGTGTAGTCTTAGACAAGGTGCCGTAAAGGATCTCGTGGCTCAACAGACCAGCTAACCCGACTGTAATGTTTCCAAAAATTTAGTAGATTGTTAAGTATGTGTCATACCTTATTCTTTGAATTTAGTATACATCTAATACAAACCAGACCGCTTGTTAACCTTTTCTTCCTGCGCTAATAAAAATGAAGTACATTAAGAACGTTTAAAAAAATTACTTCTGATTGAATTTCAATAAAACAATGTATAATAGCAAATAAACTTTCACTGTGTCATATATCTTAACTCTGTTAATTTTTTTTTTTCTGCTTTTATAGAATTTTGTTGTTTTTTTGTCTGTCCTTATTTGTTAAAAAGTAAATGACAAGAAAAATTGAGTCTTATTTTTTTCGTTAACGACAATCCCCCATTCTTATCACAAAGAACACATCAGGAACCAATGATTGTATTCAATTCTGCAATTCATAAACTAATTATTTGAAAATCTTCATTTGCAAATGATAGCACCAGTAATAAATATCATGCGAGGGATGAGGCGAGAACGAGTTAGAGGCAATGGCAGATGGGATATAGAAGAGCAAGTCTGTTCATCTTGGCAATGACTGTATCTAGAGGCTCTTTGTAAACTAAGACAAAAAAGTAGAAGCGACCATTTGTAACAGTATGCAACATCTAATTTTCCACACCTATTAATACTTAGAAGAGCTTTTGATGTAATGAATAAACATAAATATATAAGCTATTTAAAGCAAACTATTAGTCAGGGGAAAACTGCAGCATTGGAAAGATAAAAGGTCGCAAGACTTTAACAAACATAAACATCACTGTACAGCAGATCTGTCAGGAAAGCACCGTTTGTTTATTTTTACAACATTCCTAGCGTTTATTGACAGAAGCATATTTCATGGCGGTCACCGAAAAGTCTTCACAGTTTAATGAAACTACCAACCTGTTGCTGTTGATACTGTTGAAGAAAAGGACGTTTTCCCTGCAAAGAATACCTGAGGATCGAAGAACAAATGTGTTTGTATTTGAAAGAGTGCATAGAAATGTGTGCGGTATGAACGTGTGCGCACGCGCGGGTGCTCAAGTATTTGAGTCTGTGCTCTCTGCAGGCGAGAAAGTATATGTGTGTAGTAGCTTCACTTGTAAAAAATAAAAACACCAACAGCAATTCTCTAGAGTTTACATAATATACTAAAAAGCATTAGATCCACGATATACGTATGTTACGGTGTACATCGATTGAACAGAGAACAGCAATCTTCAATTACAGCAAAACTCCGCTGACAAAGTTGAAGTAGGAGGTCCTTTTCCAAAGATTTATGCAGAAATTCAAACGACAATAAAAAAACTCTTGACAAGCTGCTACAGAATTTATACTCTTTTCGCTCTGTACATGAAAGTGTAATTGATTTGATAATATACGAATACTAGGAATATTCAGAATATCATTTCTTTCCAAATATAAAAACTAAAACAAAAACAATATAGAAATACAAGTGAACCAAACAGAATATAATTGGGTATTGTAAAATTTATTGTATGGACGAAAAAAAACCTTTTTCATGTACATGAAGTTATTTTTACATGTGTAAATTTTGTTGTTATATTTTACTTTTTCTGTCTACAATCGATTAGGGAGTGGTACAGACCTGAAAATAACAGTTGAATTTGTTTTTTTCGCAATACAGTAAAACCATTAATAGTAGGAGCAAAAAATGCTTAAGTTCATAATTATTTTAAAGCCTTTTGCAAAAAAAGTATCCTGTCTTATGAATTGCCGGAAATTAAGGTCAAAAAAAAACTATTGTGGTTATCAAATGCCTACCAATTCACAGAACCCTTATAAGTAATGGTCTCGTGTGACTTCTCTCATCGTAATTCTGCTGAAGGGTGTACCAACATTCCTTCACGTTCATCTCTGCTCACACAGGTTGTTCGAAATAAGCTTGATTAGGTCATCCAATCAGTATTACAAAGAAAAAAAACAACAACAGCGAGGATCAAAAAGACCACTCGAGATTATTTATAATTCCTGATAATGAAAGAATTTATAAACGTTACCACACCCGGATTGACAGATGGAGTTTTTAAATATAATAATACAGAACTGGACACAAACACAATATTAGATATCGCGTTAATTGTCGGCCTGCCATCATTGATGTGTGTTATCGGTATCCCAGGCAACGCCATCAACTGCGCGGTGTTCTGGAGTCAAAGTCTTCGAGATCGAATGAACCTTTGCCTGTTCTCACTGGCACTAGCAGACTGTGCCTACCTCGTGTCACTTTTTATGACTCATCCGTTGAACTACATTATTGAATGGGAACAGGAATTGATCTTTAAGTCCTTCTTTAACCACGCAGGTATACCTCTAGCGGCAGTGGCTTTTGGCCTTCGATCAACATCTTTCTTCATCACCATGGTGATTGCGGTGGAGCGATGTGTCTGTACAATGTTTCCGCTGCAAGCTTCAACACTAATCAGTACTCGTGCCATGGGAATAACAATCTTTGTGGCATTTGTACTGCTTCAGCTCAGTCACGTGATCATGCCCCTAGCTCATTACAGTGATGTCATCATTTATTAATGGAAAGAAAAGTAGAGTCCTTTGCAAACTCAGTTCTTTAGAGACAATCAAAGGTTTGTTACGATATTTGCGAACAATATTATGGGATTTGCATTTCCATCTGTTATGGTAATAATTGTTATGGTGGCAACGGCCATCACTGTAATTAAACTGAAAGGCGCGTGGAATTGGCGACGGAAGACATGTTCTGTCAATGATGAGAGTTCCAAGCGTCAAAGGTCGTTGACGGGGATGTTGGTGATAGTTGCCTGCGTCTACATCGGAACCATGATGCCGTTCGTTGCGCGGGAATTTTTTATCGTAGTTTTCATCGATTTCACTACATCTTTCACACAGAGTTACTTCTTTCTCGCTTGGACTAAACTTGGAAACATGTTTCCGGGAATGAACAGCTGCGTTCACTTCTTAATATATTTTTTCCGTTCTTCTAGGTTTAGAAAACATTTGCAACACATATTTAACCTTTCTGACATAAAGAAATAACCGCAGTGAATGTAATAACACAGAATGTTTGAATTAAAGCATTTTGTACTTATAATAAGCGCTAAAAAGTATTCTAAAGCTGTTCTGGATTGGAAAAATTGTACAAAAATTAAGTACAAACAAATTTTGTTAGTTGTAATATTCTAACATGAAATTCTATAATGAAATTCATCAGAGTTATAATAGGAAGAGGATTGATCTTTGAAACCTTACCGTTGTGTTACATTTTTTTGGTGTAGTCTTAAATTGATTCCTTACTGCAATGATGTGATGTGGGATAAAGTAGAAGTATGGTACATGAAAAATAAATTAAGATCTTTTATAGATTTAAATATCAATGTTGCTGCAAGCTACATTTCGGTTGTGTAGAAGTGTGGCCATACTTCTTTCAGTAAAAACGTCCCTTATTTACGAGATATTATTCTGTATCAGCAAGTTGATACAATACCGGGACCCACATAACTGCTATGTCGTTGTACACAATACGATGTTTCTGTTCTTGTTTGACTTTTTGTTAGAAACTATTTACAGGCGGTCCTCGGGCTACGTCAGCCCCGAGTTATGATGTTTCGTGGTTACAACACATCTGCCATTGACTGTATAAAGCCTTGTTTACACTTCAGTGCTTTTGCTTCGTAAACGTCGTAACGCGAACTTCGTGTTTCAATTCATTATTAAATGTATTTTATATGTGTTTTTGATAATTACTGTGTTAGGAATGGATAAGTGCTTACAGTATGTTATTTACGTACAGAATGTACTTATAATTCCGACTTACATCGAAAATCGGTTGACGACGCGACTTACGAGCGGACCAACGTCGTAAGTCGAGGACCGCGCGTAGTTCATTACCGATGATAAAGAACCTAGGATTTGCCATGGGAACTAGACATATTTGCTAAAAAGTGACTCTATTTCATAAAACATTACTTCAGTTCTGTAAATTATAAATGTAGATAAATCAAGCACATGTAATTATTCAACTATTAGTAACAACGGTATTTTCATCTCACGTTTAAAGATGTTAAAGGAAGAAACATACTTTTTATGTGAGGCTTGAAACATTTTACGGTAAGTAACACTATATTATGCTGCGACCCCAATGCTCCTCGAGGAGTAACAATGACTAAACTAACAGTATGTTAAGTTCTATTATTATTATTCTTAAAGTGCAATTTAAAAAATCTAAGGTCACAAAATGCTGGGATGAACTCATTAAACCACAATCGCCAGTGATTAAAGATTACACTTGATAGTGTTATATCGTATTTAAGTGATTATTTTTCTAAATATATTTCGATCACAATGAAAAGCTGTAGTGGGGGACGTGTGAAAGCAAAAGCAATATTATCAATAATACCAAAAAGTATTGATACACGTGAATATGCTTCCGTAAAAAAAAGTGTTAGGGGTCATAATGGACACCACCTACAACTGCTATTTGTTTTTACAAAGACATAAAAACTTGAGTAATCTCAAAATATCCAAGACTTAAGAGATAATTCGTATAAGCCAAATTATTCTTGTACACAGTTATGTGTTAATGACTCAGGTAACCTTAACGTTTATCAACAAATAGAATCAGGGAAATATGAACACGATTACTTCGCCGGCTCATTTTGTTGATTAAAATAATGATGATGATGATTGATGATGATGATGATTACCGTTACATCTACAGTAATCACCCTTTACTGCAGGAACGCAGCAAGTCGTTGCTTTGTTCTTCCTTTTACATCTTTGTTACTTTTTTGTGATCTTGTTTAGCGCAATAAATATATATTTGGCTGACATATTGCGCTTTATTAAATTCCAACTTATTATTATTTACTGACTTCAACATGCGCTTGATCAACTGAGCCTTCCTATTTTCGGACAGCAAAATACCAGATTGGTTGAATTTTTCAGTTGCTCAAGGAAAGTAATCCAGAGCTGAACAATTCACAGATGTTTACATGGTTTCTTCCCTTATGTGTTCGTCTACGCGTGAAGCGGCCTCACTGCCTTACAGTTATGTGTTTGCTGAGTGCATTCACCTTTGTGAGCATGACTACGATATTTAAAAAACACCATTATCATAAGTAGTGAGTAGTACTAATAGTTAAGTAACAAAATTGGCCTTTTTTTTTTGTTTAAGTAAAGATAGTATCGGGATATACTCGAGACAGAATGAGACAAAACGTTTCATGCAGATAATAATGTGAGGAAAAGAGAAAAATGTATTTTGATGCCTAGAAAACTTTGCGTACGAGAGATTTTGTTTCAGACATTTATTATGGATTTATTACCGATGGTGGCCGGCCCTATTCGTTTCATTGTTTATCTATTTTTTTTTTTTTAATTGATAAAAAAAAATGGACAGACCATTTGTAATTTTTTGAAATGGTACTAGTAAGTGTAGCCCTGAGTGGTGAGGTTGTGACAGGCGTCCTTATTTAAGGGGAATCAAAACAAAAAGCTCTAAAGTAAAGAATAAATACTATGTGTTCAAACATTAATGTCTTGTGATTTTTGTTGCTTAATTAACATGTGGAGACTAACTGATCCGATATTGCATTAACGATGACGATGACGATGACAAAGGCCGTTGATGATGATCGTAGAACAAAAGTGGCATACGGTGCCTGTCCGACTTTTGTTTCATTCTTTTTGTTATCTTAATCACATACCTATCTGGTCCTTACATGAATCAGAATGACTGCAATAAGCCAAACTGGTGCTCGAAGTAACTATCATACTTCCGAGTAAGAGGTAAAGAAATTAAAGGTTTATCTTAATTTACAATGAAAATATGTATGCGTGTGGGTATGTAGGGTTGCATGTGCATTTCTCTCTTCAGAAAATATTAAAACACTCTTTACCTTAAGTTCACATTTAAATTGTAGATACAAAGATTCTAATTTCCTATTACATTATTTATTGACAACGATTTGAAAAAAGGAAACATACCATAGACTAAAGTCTTTATTTTTAAAGATTTTCCTGTATACATGTTTTCATTAATTGTTTATATAATTATGGAGATTAATCTTTTCGATTTTTATAAACATTGACAACCGAAATAGTGCTAATAAGTGGTAAAAAAGTGAGAAACGAATCATTTATTTCTTCTGTATTGCTCTCGTGCTTTGTAATTGTAACTAAATATATTCTTGAAAAGTCTGACCGTCGCCACAGCCTTATCACAAGCCTTGAGTATCCCTTTAATCAGCAACTTCTAATACCAAGAGAATGTTTGTCTGGTCAATAAAAAATGCTGACCCTATAAATAATAATGAACAAATTGATTAATGACTCGATGTGATAGTATCTTTAGAGAACTATTAGAGACTTGCACGTCTTTAAAATATTCACGTGCTCTACAAATACGTCGACTCTACTGATGACTAAAACATATCACTGCACTTTAAGACAAACGTAAAGGCTGTACCCATCTTCCTCGCAGGCTTGCTTTTCCCTGCTTTCTAGGGAGTCAGGTACACATTTCCTCCACCTAGGGAACTAGGAAAAATAAGCTGAGCCACACAGGTCTCGAATCGGAACGCCTCAGTGCTGAATCCCTCGTTTTAACCACGCACTATCCCCTCCCATAAGATGTATTTACCTGTGTACTACTGGGAATGTACACTAATGATGTTCAGTAAAATCACTACTTGAAAAAAACACATGTTCCCACGTTTTAAGAAAGAAAAGAAAAGAAAAGAAAAGAAAAGAAAAGAAAAGAAAAGAAAAGAAAAGAAAAGAAAAGAAAACAAAACAAAACAAAACAAAACAA
This sequence comes from Pomacea canaliculata, assembly GCF_003073045.1. Classification (NCBI taxonomy): domain Eukaryota; kingdom Metazoa; phylum Mollusca; class Gastropoda; order Architaenioglossa; family Ampullariidae; genus Pomacea; species Pomacea canaliculata. The sequence continues at coordinate 17,537,382 of NC_037595.1, forward strand.
AACAAAACAAAACAAAACAAAACAAAACAAAACAAATCAAAACAAAACAAAACAAACTCCTAAACAAACGTGCACCAGAGGCTTCTTTTATGCGGGTACATTTTCGTAGTGAAAACACTTGAAGCCTTTGTTCGACCTCCTGTATGTGTACTTTCTCTTTACTGTCTTTGTATTGATAAATCCTTGCTCCATTTCATAAGTTGTTTTTTTTAAACATGCAGCATTTTGGGGCTACAGTATTTCTACAATTAAAAGGCGGCTATCTATTATCATCCGTGAACTAGAGGTACGCTTACACAGAAATTAATGACTGCCACGATCAATCTTTTTTCTTGTTGTATGCCGTAACAGGTATAACAAACATCCAAAAAGTTTTTTTCACAGGAACTTGAAAAACCACGGAGCTTTTAAAAGCCTCCAACTTTGAGAGCATAACAACCATCCTTTGAGAAATGTATGCTTTTTATGTCTTTTAAGGCGATTCAAAACTGTTTGCACATCACATTGCTGCATGAGTTCACTTCGCATCACCATTTAACGATCGCTTTGAAAAGGATTTTCTTCTCACCTGTAATGAGGTTATCATAGATGATTATACCTTGCGTCAAATGGACGTCTTTGAGCTCACCAGGAACCTAAACATCACGTCTGCTTATTCACACAATGAAGACGATAGGCACAACGCATACGACAACAACAACGGGAACGACCATCGTGAGCGATATGACGACATCAATAAAGACATTAAGTCTAATTATGAAAGTCGGTAAATTTTCGTGACAATACAATGCTTTGGGTGATCGGAGATGCAAGCTATACAAACTGAATGTTCTTAGGATACGGGTATAATACAATACTCCCTTTCGCTTTACAGTAAAAACGAAATTAAAGCTTCCGTGGATTTATTAAATAGTCCGTTCAACACAGTATCTAAATGCATTAACGACAAAATTTTAGTCAAAGAACTCCTCTTGATGAGAATGTAAACAGATTGTACAAAGAAAATGTCCAACATTTATGTTTGATTTGTAAAGCTTTTTATCTTTTTTCCTAAACTATTATTCTGATACTGTTCATTTGAACATGGTAAATAAAATATTTAATTATTCCTAAATAAATATGACAGTAAATTTTTCTTGACAATTATTTTTAAATTAGGTAACTAAATCGTAAAATTTTATATTTGAAATTTAACTTTTTTCTTGAACAGCTTGCTTTAAAGTATCTAAGGTAAATCTGAGTGAAAAAAATTAAAAACTCAATATATCACAGAGAAATGGCGAACGTAGAGTGTTTTTTATTTGGTTTTACTGTATCTTTCATAATCTTTTAACAAGCATATTTCCAAATATGCGTGAAAACACCTAATCACATACATATGCACATCAATACCCGTAAGAGGATAATTTTAAAATTGCAAATAAACGAAGCTACTTCATACCACTGGATCGAAAATATAAGGTATTTAGACAAGAAAACGCATTTTTAGAATGCTGCTTCTAATCAATATTCCTTTTTCTTAAAAGAATTTTTAGTTGGCCTGAAAATACTAAAAATATAATTCTTTTTTAAAAATTAATTAATATCTATCAGAATTACATTTTTTTAGTGCTAGTCACTACCAGTTTTTTAATTCTTTTTTTTTTCCTTTGAAAAACATATCTTGTTTATCTATATCAGTAGATATCCGCTAAACGTTCGTATCATTTTTCCACCAATCTTTGTAGGTAGCTTAGGATTACCATTTCACCATTTGCATGAGTCGAGTCATTAGCACTCTTCATTTCCAGTTTCAATCTGCAATGAGTGACCTCTGCTTGTTGCTGTCTATAAAAATATAAAATTGTCAAGCGCATTTGGTCATGAACAAATCCATAAATGGTTCTTTAGACAATGCGACAAACAGCGGTAGTCTTCTGGTGGTCGTCCCCAATGACGTGGCCAAGGAGGTGCGTCTGTTGGTGGAGACCATTTGTTTTGCAGGTCTGACATCATTGCTGTGTGTGGTGGGCATCCCAACAAACATCATTAATTGTCTGGTGTTCTGGCGACAGGGACTACACGACCGTATGAACCTCTGTCTCTTCTGCTTGGCTCTCATGGACTGCCTCTACCTCACCTGTGCTTTGATGATCTACCCTGTCAGCGCCTACCTCCGTCTGTATGACGCCGCCATCGGGGAGGAATTCTATTTCACCGCTGTGTCCTTTGGCACAGGAGTGTTGTACGCCTTTAGAACAACTTGTGGATGTGTCAACATGATCATTGCCCTCGAACGATGCGCGTGCGTCTTGTTTCCGCTCCGCATCTCCACGCTCATGCGCACTAAGACGATGGGCGCAGTGATAGCGTTGTCATTCTTGTGTCTCCAGGGTTGTTACCTCGCTCATCCCTTTTCCTTTCGGCCTGCACACGTGACTACAGCGGCAGGTGTCATGTGGTATGTGACGTCCACAGACTTTTATAATATAAACAAAGTCGCTATCGACACGTTTGGAAACATTATTTTGGGATTTAGTGTACCTGTTATAATCTTCATCACCGTGTCAGCGTCAACAACAGTGACAGTTGTTAGGTTGAGAACGGCGATGGCCTGGCGACAGAAAAGCAGCTCGACAACTAGTGACAGTCTCAGACAACAGGTGGCGCTGACCAAAATGCTGGTCCTTGTCTCTGTTGTTTACATTGTCACCATGACGCCTTATGTCGCGTGGGAGGTGAGCATTAGAGTTTTCACATATTACCTCCCTGCTTTGCATTATTATGAAGTCTTCCTAACGGTCAGTGCCTTCGTTCACTCTGTGTCGCAGGTCGACAGTGCCATTCACTTCTTTGTTTACTTCTCTCGCTCTGCCCGGTTTAGACATGTGTTCCGCGATATGTTTTACAAAAAGGCAGCGGCAAAAAAGGAAACCAAAAATCAGTATAGCACAAAAAAATTACAGCTTAAGGCATAGCATGCTTGAAGGTCGAACACGTTGTATGTAAGCCTCACCTGCTTTTAATTTTTTTTATTTTATCTTTGATAATACAGATTAACTTTGTTATGACTTGGATTTTTGCTGACGGGAATCATTTGAAACCTATCAATCTGTTAGTTTTGCTTGTCTTAGGAAAAGAAAAAGTTTAAATTCTTCTCTAAAGCCTTTTTACTGTTAGAACTGGTTTTCGATGATTAATTATTCGTATCAAATACAAACGTCTCTGGTTATAGACTCTGTGGAATGTTTTTCAAAATCAACGACGTTCTGGTAGAACTATCTACCTTGTTGATGATTTATGTCCGATTCGGATGGGACTTTGAAAATATTTCAACAGCATTTTGTCTACATATTCTCAGCAATGAGGTTGACGCGATTTTCTAATAAACTTTAGCATAATCTTACATGGGGGGGTGAATTGACCTTTGACACAATTTGGTATTGACTTTTATTGGGAGACGTGTGCCAAGCGACTGCGCGGAGTTCTTGGATTCTAAATGTTTTAAACACCACGTGGTCAGGGCCTTTTACTGTTTCTACTCATCCACGATTAAGCTACTCTACAGGGTAGATATCAGCCCATGGCTATTTCCATCCACATACACTGCGTACGGTCTCCCGTAGAAATGGAACATGTGACGGGTAATTGCTTGCAATATGGTTGCCTTAAAAAGATGTTGGGGGTCTGTCTCCAGAAATTGTAAAGGTTGTTGTAGTATACAATCTTTTAGCTTAGTTTACCCTTTTCTTTTTTTCTTTTTGGGAAGGCCTTAGCTTTTTAATCAACGATCACAAGAATTTCCTTCTGGTCTGCCTTTAAACCTCTAATTTTTTTACAGAACTTTTACTGTAAGTAATTTTGGATAATAGTAAAAATCATTGTGTCTGGAAGAGATGCTAATGAAGATCAACCTTTTGGAGATGGTAATCAGCTGTTGACTTTTAATAATAACCACATGCTTGTGTTTGGCCATGCCCTTTCATTGGATGGGGTGCCTTGGCTGCGAACAAGTTGACATCGGGGACTAATTGTTATTTTCTTACCTATCGGACAAAACCTACACTCGGATAACATGTGAACACCCTGGTTTTTGTAGGGGTTACTCCTGTAGTCTCTCTGTGATCTTTCCCAAGATTGTACTCAAGGCAATAGAACAAATATCCTTTAGTTAGTGGAAAGCTGTGCAGAAAAACAAGTGTCCAGAAGCTGCATCAATGATAACATGATGGGAAGTTATTAATATGTTTGTTATTTCATTGCCTTCTGTTTCAAGAGTCAAGCAAAACATAGCAAGCTCATGTACCAATAATTAACGCATCATTATTTCAAATGTCCAACCGATTGTAGACACAGTACTAAGATGCGAATGATGCTGCTCTATTACTACCTCGGGTGTTTTCCTCAAACAGAGTCGAGGTCCTCAAACTTTATTCAATATACTAGTATTAGAATAAATAAACGAGGTTTTAACGCTGTATTTTTTCCATAGTAAGTGTCGTCTGCACTACAGATGCCCCGATATACTTTTTGAACCGTAATTTAGATGGTAGACTCAGGTTAAACTTGTTAGCTTCAACACCTTCTATTACTGTTTTTGTGTCTTGATCGTCTAAGACATCTCTCGTGCTCCGTTCTCCAAAACTCAGGAAACATAGCAAATCAGGGTTAAACACTCGCAGTCCTGGATATTTAGTATTTAATATCGCTCCTTCTTTGCTTTCTAAATGCCTCACATCCTTGGTTAGATCAAACAACGAGCTTTTTCATCGCAGCAACTTTGATATACCTCAAACTAGTGTTCCTGGACTGCTTGCAGACCATTTTTTAATTAACTACTAGAAGAGTCTCTCCACAAACAACTTCTGGTTTAGAGAACGACGACAGTCACTATGTTAGCAAAGTCTGCGAGAGAAACTATATATAAGCAATCAAGAGATGGCCCATACTGCTGTGTAGCAGGATGCTACTGTACAGGTGTCAAACTATTTGGTTTAAGTTTTTCTCTTATTGTCGGGCAGGGATATCGAGGAGCAAGACGAGTGTCGAGCGTCCCTCATTCATATCCTAGGCCACTCATACACGAAATTCAATGCAATCAAGTTCGTAACTCAATTCAGTTTGCGTACACTTTATGTTTGTATATCTTTACGTATATGTGCGTTTAATACTACTTATCATTTCGTGAGACAAATTTCAGACAAATGAAGCAAATAATTTTGTGTTTTAAAAAGTCGCTTGAAATGAAACAAATCGAAACATTTACAGTAATCATATTGCCGACATCGTTCCTCCTCCGGAAGTCTGATGGTGGATTGCTCGCCGAGACTAACAGCGAAAAACTTCGCAAGAGGCTGATTGTTGGTCTTAACAGACAAACATCAGTCCATCTATACATGTCCGTGAATATATGATTTCCACCTACAGGTACTATTGGGTCCGCCTCGTCTAAAAGGGCAAATCTGTCAATGGATGGAATGATTTTGTCAGACAAACGGATCCTTAAGACCGGTACTCCTGAAGGATGTGTGGTTTTCCCTGTCCTTTTCTCTGTATACACAAATGAGATTGCCATTAACAGTTCTATTCTCAAACTTTTGAAGTATGCAGATGACATAGACCTGTCACAGTACCTGGCTTAAGTTGGGGAACTGGGGGAATGGCTTGACCCCAGCTTCCGGGAGCTGAATGTGAAGAAAACGTGGAAGATGGCTTCTGGGAGAGAAAACGATGGAAGAGTACCCCTTTCTCCCCACCAATCTAAATGAAAGGACAGCAGGTACAGAGGTCTGCCAGTTTTAAGTACCTTGGTACAGTGATGTACGAAGGATATCCATGTTTGTATACGTGGTCGGGCTATTGAGCAAAATAAAAATTTCTGTCTTTGACTTCCTTGGACAGACAATAAATTTTAATTTAATTGATTTAATTTGCTTTTGAATATGTAATAACCGCGGCTGCTGATGTTATCCCTTATTGAAATGTTCAAAGAGTACTCATTCCAGTTTACGGAAGTTCCTTATACCGTAACTAACTTCCTGAGCTAAAACTGAAAAAGTGAGTTTGCTTACTGGTATAGTTTTATATGAAAAAAATTCTTGATACATTTAAAGCATCAGAAGTGTCAGTCTTCTGTGCTATAAAAAAAAGTTGGAATTTGTAATTCACACACACATATATATATATACATGTATATGGTTTTCAAAGCCCTAGCGCCTAGTAGTTAGTCCAGGAAAGAAATTCAAAGTTGCCAAAGAAAATTCGTAATAATTTCTTCACCTAATACAAGTAGGTTATGTTAAGTAATTTAAATAATCACATAATCCATTTTTCTGTATTCTTCGCTGACTGTAAAGACTACTAAAGATTGCTTTATTCCCAAAAAAGTGTACATTTTGTGAATTGTTAACTTAGAATAGTTTACTTTCTATTTCTATTATGTGTGTTAGTTGTTCAAACTGCATTTACTCGGGAGTTTGACACATATTTTTTTTTTTACTTATTTAACGAGAATTAACGCGGATCACGTGCTGTCTCATTTACATAAACGGTACATAAAAATGGATTGATTTAAATTACATAAACACGTCCCCTTATGTCCACTTATGTCCTACACATGCCCACAGCATTACTAATAGGAAGCTTGGTTGTGGTAATGACATAGTGATCTGGTGTTATCTGATACTAATAATTGAGGGGTAGGAAAGCGGTTTTGATGATGTCAGTTGTTGTAGATCAAACTTTGTGGTGAAATGTCACTTCAAAGACTGAAATATTAAAATATTTATACAACACCATCTATATCTGAATGTAGTTTATATAATGCATCTATAGATAATTTCATAATATCAGAATAAATTACATTTTATATATTAATCTGTATCATTTATGTGATTACTTACATTTCGTTAAAATAATTTATAGTTCTTTTTTATAATCGACTCGCACAATAGCAATGACCTCAGACGATGTGTTTGTCATTATTTGTACCTTTTTTCTGCAATATTTAAAGTTTTGAGCAAATGAAAACTTTTAAATAAACGAGTACTGATTTGATTCTTATTTTTTTTTTAGAAACCTTTACAATGTTACGCTATAAATATATATTGGTTACCTGTAAGGCCACTTTACCTGACACTGTTGTAACACAACATGACAACAGTACCATTGTTGGCTACATAATGTCATCAATGTATACCCCGTTGTGTTCAACATTTTAAACCTTACAACGCTTCAGGCTCTTTTGTTAGATACAATTCGTTGATCAACTAATTTATAACTATTGAAAACGTTTTCACTGGGCGCTACCGACTGTTTATGTGGCTGCTGAGTTTTGTTGTTTACTTTGCATCTGACATTTGTGTATTTGCGTCTCACTGTGGATAGTTGTTTTAATTTGTGGTCCACATCTACCTTTCCCGAAAAGAAAGTGCAGATCAACGTAAAAGTTTGAATAACTAAAATAGTACACGAAAAAGTTAGTCAGACTACCGGTCAAAGCAAACGTGGTGACCACTGCAGAAATCTCTGTCACGGTTTCGTTGCAAACATTGCCCTCCACAAACAACCAGAACGCAGCCTGCCGAGCGACAAAGGGCGTTGTACTGATGACGTAAACACACGAGACGATGACGAGCATCTTTGTCAGCGCCGCCTCTCGGTGACATCTCTCACGGGTTGCCGAACTTGCCTCGCGTCGCCAGGTGGCAGCAGATGTCAGTCTTAGAATAGTAATCGTTGTTGTTATTGTTATTACAAGAAGAGTGCCAAGAGGTAGTATTACGCCAAGTGTGATAGTGGAGAACACGTAACACAGCAGCTTGTTATGTTTGTAGTTGTTTGTCTCTGTGATGTTTACATCCGGTGACAAGGCATTGCTGCACGCCAGTGGAACAACTAAATAACAACACTGAAGTACGACGAAGCAAAGACATATAACCGCTCCAGTCGTCCTGGGTTTCATAAATGAAGACACACGAAAGGGAGAAATAACGCACACGAGTTTCTCCAATGCAATCATCATGTTAACGACCCCGGATAATCCTTTCATTCCGTTTAACACGCCTACATAATTAGAAGTAATGTCACTATACCAATCACCCAAATCCTTGTCAAACAAACGTATAAACAACGGAACAGAATTATTTGTAAAATTCAGTGCTAGATATGAAGCGTCTAATATGGAAAGGCAGAACAGACACACCTTCATGCGATCCTTGAGTCCTTGTCGCCAGAACACCAGACAACTAATTAAATTTGTCGGAATCCCCACGGCGATAATCACACTTGTCACTCCAGTGAGAAAAAAGGATTCTACTATCAGGCGAGTCGTGCTGTTTCTAGCACAGGTCATGTTGGAGGGAGAATAAAAACCGTTTGTAGTAGTGATCATCATCTCCCTCTTTTTCTGAAATGTTGTCAAAGCTTAAGGTGAGACTAACGGATGATTTTTAAAACTTTTAGTGTCGCTGCTGCTAATGATCTCCTACATGGCTTGGCTTCTGTGTACAAAGATCAGTTTCTTTCAGCAGTGAGACACAGATCGACTCAAATATGTAATTAGAAAGAAACATTGCATGCTTCCAGTTTTATACTTATGTTTTTATTGAACCCATGCATACGCGCACGCTCGCGTACACACTCTAAAATGTACGCAAACATGAGTTACAGGTATAAAGTAAAAAAAAAAGTAAAAATATGTAACAAACCATCCCTCTATACAAATACCTATAAACAGAATCAGAACAAAAGTACAATCAGTTAAAAGCTGAACAAAACTCTTATTCACACAGGGTTATGTTGTCTTTACGTGGAATTATCATTATCACATCACCAATGCACATAGTTAAAAATTATTTGAATCTGACATTTTATTCGCTTTAATATTTACATAAGTAGACATGTTTTATTTTGTTTGCCTGGAGTTAAAAGTAAAAACGTTCATCGGGCAACTTTTGTGTGTACTTGAATGTAGTTGAGTTTGCGAATGTCGTCTGGAGTAGAACCTTAGAAGTATTCAATGTTTATATTTCTTAGGAGCAATAAAACTCTTTTGGTCGTACAATCTAGACACGTAGAATTTACCCTTCTTACATATATTTATATGATTTTTAAAGTTAAATAATGATCTCTATATTTTTATATGTGTATGGAATTATGGTTACAAATTAACTGGTGTAGCAGTCCGTGCGAGGTGTCGCCCAGTCACTTTGATGTGGTATGTGACCCCGCCTGACCTGCCGGTGACGTTGTGCGGCTTGGACTAGAGCCCCCTAGATCATTCTAGCAAGTGTGTGAGTGAGTTTGACGGACGCGAGCCTTGGTACCTGGAATGGTCGATGTGACAATGACAATGACCATTCCTTATTACCGAGAGGTAAAATAAGCAAGAAAATTATTTTTCCCATTTAGCCCTCGTCCTTTAGAGAGAAAGAATGAAGTAGGTAGTTAAAGTTATTAAGTAATACAATATTTTTAGTCGTAAATAACCGATATTAAAATAAAAGAAATTAAAAGAAGGTATTTTATGGACTATCGAGGAGATGTTTAACAACTAAGTAGGTGTTTTCTTTCCTATATTTGTGTATTTTCACATGATTTAACCTTTGTCTTTAGTTCACTAAAGAAAATCATACAACATACACTCTAGGACCATCACAAGGAGGTTGTTGTGTAACCTTCGTTTTCCCGATAATATCGATGTAATAGCAGGCAGCAGCACGGAACAGGCAGGAGTAGTGCCATTGAATCCACCAATGTACATCACAGGATCACGGTAACAACAGCGACAGTGAGCAGGCTCACTACATTGGAGACAACAAGACTACATCCGTCTCTCGCTGTGTCTATCATGCTGTGCCGCTGTTGGACGCAGATCTTTGTTACAGAATCCGAGCGACGGATTGAAATATATTTTAAAAGACTTCATCGGAGATTATACAAGATGTCGGATGCAGAAGGTAGGCGATTTCGACAGCATCGTAGTCACCTGCTTGATGGATCTACAGATACTAAGGTGAATATGGTTCTCTGTCGTGAAAGAGTGGGATAGGGCTGTAGTGTGGGTTTGTAGATCTATTTTACTCTAGATATGACGTAATTTCTCTCTAGAAATTACGTCATTTTTACGTCATTTACGCGTGTGCGGGTGGGAGCGTAGGCTCGTGGTGGCTGAGGCGTGATTGGTTGTGGTGTGTCAGGTGGTATGTCTGGCCAACAAGACGGTTACGAGACTGAAAGATCTAGAGATGCAGGCTGAGCGTTTGGACTAAAAGAGAGAAAGAACTGGACGACAAGCTGGGCTTTACGTTATACCTCTAGGGAGAGACAGTGATCTTGATATCTCAAGACTTCCTTTGCAATTGTCCTTCGCCGAACTACTGAGAGAAAAGGACATCAACCTAGAAGGTGATATAGCCACACGGTGGTACCTGTGCGTTGGAAAGAACAACTTCGTCCGACCTGACGACCAAGTAACGGACAAGTGTTCCGGCCACTGGTATCGGTGTTGCGTCCATACCAAGATCGTCGGCCTGCTAGCGACAGTTCGAAGTGCACCTTCCTCATACTCCTCTCGTCGCGTGCCGATCTACAGAAGACCGAAGTCTTCGGACAATATTTCTTCTGCGGCGCGACGAGAGATTACCCATACTGCATCCGCCATTGACAGTGCAGTGACAGTTGTGCGTGTGTTTCTGCAAGAACTAATCTCCACACCACAAAGTCGAGAACACAAGCTAAGTGGCGTGCGCATAAGGAGTGTACGGGGAGAGTGTGTGAGCATATTGTGTGAGAGTATTGTGTGAGGAGTATTGTGTGAGCAGTATTGTGTGTATGACAGATAAGGTTAGATCTGGCTCTCAGTTATCTGGACATAATAGAAGCAGGGGAAATAATTAGGTAAACGGGACGGTCTAGACAACGATCAAGGGTTCATACTTTGTAATTGTGACATTTTTTGGTTTGTATGAACTTCTGGAAGTAATAATTAACATCTTTTAATGCACTAAATTGCCTCGTGTTTTCCATTGGGGTATGCGTGCTTGGGGGCTCGAGCTGGTTAGAGTGGGTAATTAATAAGCAATTTAGTGTAGTAGCACGCGGTAAGTGTCGACGTGGACTTGGTGGGGGTATAGACGGTGTGTTGGACTGGTGATAGAAATCGTACCCCTTACCAAATCTACGGACCCTGCCCCAGGTTTGCGACATTCTCCAAGGGGGACGTGACGTGTGAAATAAAATCACAGGAGAACAAGATTAAGATGGCCGATATGTAGTAATTACATATAGAAAGTATACAACGTATACTATCGTTTATATTTCTGTATCTGCATGCTGTAACACAAAACACAAATTAACATCGTTCTGATCACATCAAGATAGTATCATATGATTTAGGCCTCCCTTGCTGGAGGTACGTCTTAACAAACAGGAACTTTATAGATGAAATACCTTAGAACTACACTGACTTATAGTTATTAGCCATCTTTTGCCTTCCACAACGCTCATTACCACCTCCCACACAATCCTACGACACCTACCTGTTTTTAACTTTTTGCCCTACATCATTAATGTAAAGACTTTTTGCACACATTCCTGCAGCAGGACCTACAAGACAAATCTCTTTTTGCATCAACTTACTACAAAATCTTTGACAGGGGGGCGGAAGTATGTAGACTTGTAAAAAATAAACAGAAAATAATGAGCAATACAATATCGGCGCATGTAAAAATCGTTAAAATATACTTGTACATTTAAATGAACAGTCATGTACAGGAAAATCTATTATTTCTTTCAAGTTATTTCAAGAAATAAAAAGGCAATAAAAAATTTTGATGGTTATTAAAGTATCATTGTATCTGTAGTACGGTGCTTGCAAACAGATAATTTGATATTTGAAATACTATTAAATTAAAATTTATTTATAAAACGGAAAATACTGATATTACAATGTGATGAAAAACACCTGTAGAAACACATATAAAGCTTACTTAAATATTACATTTTTTTCATCAAGGATACGTGTGTAGGTGTGTGTATGCATCTGGGGATGTCTGGATTAGTGTGTAGATGGGTGTGTATGTGAATTTTATAATTTCTAGCGTAAAAATATAACAAGATGTTTTATCTTGTTATCTTTAGGTATAAAGTATAAATGTAATCGCTACATCCTGTGGTCGAAAAGTGACAAATGCTTAGTGAAGACGACTTCAATATGTCCAATACCACAGAGAAAATAGAACCACAGACAAGTGATTTTGTGACTGAGAGGAATGTGCAAAACGTTTCTACTAAGTATACTCAAACATTGATAGAAACCATTTGGTTTATTAGCGTTGTCACACTGGTATGTTTGATAGGTATACCCACCAATGTACTCAACTGTGTTGTGTTTTGGAGACAAGGTCTGAGAGATGGCATGAACCTGTGTCTCTTCTCCATGGCCTTCATGGACATCTGTCTTCTGGCTTGTACCTTTGTCATCTACTCACTGAGCTCCTTCATGCGCTTCTACGATCTTGTACTCGGTGAAGCATTTTACTTGAAAGCAAGTTTTGACTTATCTGGTGTTCTGATCGGTTTTCGAACCACATCTGGTTGTGTAGGCGTATTAATTTCAATAGAACGCTGTCTGTGTGTGTTCTACCCTCTCCGTGCGAAGACTCTAATGAACAGGTTCATCGTTGCTACAATTATCGTCACGTGCTTTGTTCTATTCCAGAGCTCGTATGCCGCTGTTCGCTTGATTGTGAAACAACCATTGCAAGATAAAACATCCTTGTTCGCCGATTTGACTCAAATTTATTTACAGAACTTTGCTTTTATCAGCATATTCATCAACACTTTTCTTAATGTAACAGTACCCATAGTTATATTTACTTCAATATCAGTGGCGACGTGTATCACTGTATCCAAACTGAGGTCAGCTATGGCTTGGCGGGAAAAGTCGTGTTCTATCAGTAATGATAATCAGCACCGACAGGTGGCGCTGACCAAAATGCTTGTGATTGTGTCGACTGTCTATGTAGTCACAATGATACCACTTCTAGTCAGAGAAATCAGTTTATGGTTCTTCTCCAGTTGCCTTGCTAAGGGTTCGTGTAACAATATACTTATGACTTACAGCGGCATCGCGTGTACCTTTCCTCAGATAAGTTGTTGTCTTCATTTCTTCATTTATTCATATCATTCTTCAAGATTCCGAAGTGAGTTTCGCAAATGTTTTCGCTTATGTTTTACATTTTTATCTAAGCCAAAATAATGATGAGAACGTTTACCCTTTTTTTTATCTTATAATGACTAAATAGTTACTTAGGAATGAATTATTTTTTCAAATTTTTGACAGTGCTTCAGAGAGTAGGATTGATTTTTTAAAGTTGAATCTTAAGCTGAGTGCTTCTAGTAAAGTTTATTAAAATTCCACTGTAGCTTTTTTGCCATTTATTGCAAAGCATACATAGTTCACAAGATGCAATTTAAACATAAAGTGATAATACATCAACCCCAGCTATAGGACGACTTGCTGTGTAACTAAGTAGTAGATATTACTTATTGTGAATTCCGCCCTGCTTTACAGTTGCCAAACGGGTTTCCTGGGTCGAGCCAGCACAGTGAGAATGTCTGACAAATGTCTTTTGTTCTATTTTTAAAATCAGTTTTTGCGAAAAAAAAGATAAACTGTTATCTAGCTAGGCCAAGAGGCTATGGGTTTCTTTCTCATTATAATATTTAGAACTCAAAAAAAGATACTTTTGCTATTAGTTTTTATAAAAGGATATATTTTAAAGGACATACAATGCACGAGCATATTTTACGTTAAAACTTCAATAAATATTACAGTGTATCAGCTCATCACCAGAATTTTGTTTTTTTGGTTTTTTTTTTTTTTTTTTTTTTTTTTTGAGAACAACAGTTAAGCTATAGTGCTTTATCTTGTGTCTCTAAGTAACTGCTGTTGGACACGATGTGTTTTGTAAGGCAGGCATTCCGTCAATCTGTCCTGTGTGTCATTCCTGTCAGTGACATTCCATAGGCGCAGCCGTGGCAAAACGAAAAGAAAATGAACAAAATCGAAAAATAAACAACCTAATCAATGCTTACAACATATATACGTGTTATAAACAGTGTCAATGAAAAGTGTCAAACAAAACAGTTTTCTACACGTGAGTTTCAATACAGATGACATATTCGTAAAGCTTCTACTGTCCTGTCGTCTTCTGCAGCCATCGTGCGCTTCTCCCTTGACACTGATCCTGTTCGCAGTGCCAAAATACGTTTTTTCACTCTGCACTAAATGCAAGTGATTAGCTTCTGCGATTCATAAAAACTAACCGTTTATCTGTCTTTCGAAAAGCTTCTCAGAACCCAGTTATCAATTAATAATTAACGGCTGTCTTTTGACAATGACACCTGTTCGTGGTTTTAAACGAATTGCATTTGCTAAATGCTGGTGTAATAATCATAATCATAATCGTAATCATAATCATACAGGGTAACAGCTTATAGCTTTCCTAAAATAAGCTGTTTTCTTATTTTTAATAATATTACTCTTCTAGATTTCCAGGGTTGTCCATGGGACATATTTTTCTATCCCATCCCATCCCATGGCAATTTATGCCTGTCCCATCCCATCCAATCCCATGGGATTCCCATGGTAATAACATTCCTATGGACAATACTGCGCATTGCACACATGTTAACAAAGTCATGGCATAATGAAACTGGAATAAAAAAGTATTTTTCCTGTGCTTAAAAAGTCTGACAATGCAAATTTCAGCGTAAATTTATTTTACAATATCAAGTATCGACTACCATGGGAAATACAAATGTGTGCTGTCCCATCCCATCCCATCCCATCCCATGGGACGTTTCCCATGGGATTCCCATTCCTATGGACAACACTGTAGATTTCTAATAGAATGCCATGAAGTATGTTTCCCACCATTTTTGTTTATTGCTGGTATTTCGTACTATATATACAATTGGAGAAACATTTAAGTGTTCTGTCTCGCTCTGCTGCTGGCGTAAGATAACCCTATGTGTTCGTAATGTCTCCTCCCTCTTTAGGAACTAAGCCTCAAGCAGTTGTTCCCTCCCTGTTAGTGACGCGAGTTCAGAGACGTGTCGCTTTTTTTTATTTTCCTACATAGTCAACAGCTTTTAAGTTATTTGAAATTTAAGTTATCTATTCATAGTCTGCTCATTACACAATAGTTGTAATTTAATTCGGCTTCCTCTGCTCTAATAAACCCTTGCACCGTGGGTACAAATCTTGTCACCTTCTTTATTTTAATCAAAGCTTGTGGAAACTAGTAAGGAATAATAAAAGAGGACCTTTGTAACAAATCTTCGTGCATCCTAACTTGAGAAAGTCATCGTAAATGTTAAGTCGTCATCGATCAGAAAGATTTGAATGTTTCATAATCGCGGCCTGTCCTGTATTTTACTTTTTGCTGAACATAAATATCAGTATTTCACACAAAAACACGAATAAATTTGCGCAGTCAGAATGTTCAGTTCAGGGAAAAAAACTGTAGTACATTTAATGATTAGGGAATGGAAAGATAATTTTGGTATTTGTCTTTTAAAATAACATTAACTAAACCAACTGATATTCTATTTAAAATGATAGGTATTTGCGATCTTTTTATTATATCATAATCATACGCTATTGAGTATAAGCACATCGCTATTTTTGTACTGTTTTGCAAAAAAGACAAATTTTAATGTTTTGCCGGATCTGCTGCCAGCGATAGACGTACCTCATGTAATAAAAGTTCTCTACCCCTTTCACAACCATACGTAAACCAGTAGTTACCTCCCTTATCAATACACGAGCATTTGTTGAGTGGTTACTCAAACTCAGTAACATAATTAAGGACTGTCGTTAATGAGGTTTGTTCAAACACGTCTTGAAGGTGCATACGAACATTGGCGATGTCAGTTTGACATTAGTCATACTAATGTAATATCAAATGTGTGAATATATAAGTTTTAATATGGCATTACCTTGTGTTGTCTTTGTGCGCGAGAATGGGCTTGAACTTGCTTGATTTTCTATGTAGACATCTGTGTGTGTGTGGGCAAGAGACAGCGACGACGACCTCACGAGACAGCACGCTGGACACCACCAGCAACATGAACCTCAGAAGCATGATTCTGCTTCTGTGACACTTGTATGAGGAGCCACGATCGACTCGCTCTCTCTTCTCTAAAGACGATCAAAGGACAGGTCGCCCTTCGAAGTGCAGGGAACTGAACTGGTCACGTCCAAGGGGCCTATGGAGTGTGTTTATATATATATATCTGTTGTGTTGTATGTTTTTGTGCACGCGAATGTGCGATGCAACTAAGTCGGTGTGTCAAGGGTGAGAGGTGGGTGTAAGATGACTGCGTTTTAAGCACCACTGTAAACAGATTCATAGGGCTCACAAGAAGTTGTTTTGTTGAGAACTATCTGCTTTTTTTCATTTTAAAACATTTATTATCTCTCGCGGATGCACAACACAGAAAATACAATGTTTTACAATATAAAATAAACATATACACATAAGGTGACAGTCATTAAAGAATACATTCATCTGCCAAACAAGCCAACAATGTAAACTCTTACACAGCAAAGTATATTTATTTTTACATCTCTCAGAAATCATGCTCAAACATCATAGCACGCGCCTTGGATCCCTTGTGTCACAGGCTAACATCACAGTAATGTTAATGTATCTAATATCAAGACATACTTGGTTTCAAGTAATCATAGTCTTTTTAATATATGTATAAAGTCAGAATTTATGTTTAGTTTACAAGATGTTTATAGGGTAGCTACTGTTAAGCAAACATTTTTTTAATTTATTTCTAAACATGTATTACTTTTTTTCAATTGTATATCTGTGTTTCAATATTCGAATAAAGGGTTCGCAAGAAATTTGTAGTGTTTTAATCAGTCGACTTATTTTTTTAGTTTCAAATATTTGTAGAGGGAAAAGGTATATTCGTGTAATCGTACTTTTCCTTAAATCAAATGATAACATCAGCATCAACATCAACTGTATTACATCGAACACGTGAATAAGGTTAAATTAATGATCTGGATGTACATAAATAAAGTCACAAATATTCTTGTGAGGTAATAGAGAGGAACGTTAGGTTGTTAGAGACAAATGTTGAAAGAAGAACGTTCTATTTCTAACTTAGAAAAGTAACAAGTTATCTGTGTGATAGTGCAGATATCCACTTAATACCCAAAAGTAAGCATCGTACCCATTTAGAGAGAGAAACGCTACTTAATTCTAAAAGAAAGAAAATCATTCCACCTGGACAAACCGTCGCTGTGGTAATGTCACCGAGCTGTGAGAGCCCGGAGAGTGAGAAAGACTGCAGTGGCTTAAGACTGGCTAAAATTGAAAAAAAAGTGTTAATCCGTTGGATATTTTTTAGTTTTTGTGTGTGTGTGTGTGTGTGTGTGTGTGTGTGTGTGTGTGTTTTGTTTTTTTTTTGCTATCTCTTGTCTTTAATATTTTCCATCTGCCCACCATCTTATTGTAATGTGCACAAAAACACATCTCTTCCACAAGCATTACTCCTTATACCAATCAGCATAGTTGTTAATAGTCGTGATCATAGTCAATAGACTAGTCCGCCTGTTCGTCTTACACTGCACATTTATGACACTATTATCCCTACTGTTTCTTCCCTGGTTCCTCTGTATATCTTCTTGTATATCTTGTTTGTCTTTTATTACTTCTCTCCACAGTAGTTTTTCCTTCAAAAGTTCTTGAGTTTTGACCAGTGGTCTTCTACTGATTTTTCTGTCAGTCCTGAAAAGGCCTTATATTTATTCTTGACTTCACAGTTATACATTTACCTTGTTTCCTTGTTCTTGAAGTATTGAGTATTTAACTTGTGGTGTGGTCTGCCTGCTGCATCGATGAAGGACTTCAGCTAAATCTTGAAGACTGCCACTAGGAGCTGGTGGTCTGAAGCAACATCTGCACCTCTCCTCACTCGGACATCTTGAAGCCTCCTTCTTCACTTTCGAGCAACTGTTATATGGTCAATTTGGCTTTCCGTCTGGACATCAGAGAAAGTCCAATTCGTCTTGTGTGTATTTTAAAGAGTGAGAGGAGGTAGTAAGTATTAAGTCATTGTATAAAACATTTACCTCATTTACTGCAGTCTGGTAGTAGCGATGAGAGAAAGAGCAAGAGAAAGGGTAGAGCGAGAGCAAGTGAGCGGTGATGTCGAACGAAATGGAAGACAGCAGAGGAAGAAAGTAAACGTGTCAGATGGGAGAAACCTGTTTTCACACCCTTTACTGCAAACAAACGATTTCTCTGCTTTCTGTCCCCTTTAAAGCCACAAAACCCCTTTTCTCGTTTCCGCACTGCAGGCCAACGGATTGCCTCTTAGGTAATGCACGTGTCTTGTCTAATTAACATTAATTAATTAGCATTGTACCCTCTTCATTGTTATCTTATAATAAACATTTAAATTGTATTTGTTTTCTCTTTGGTAAATTAAATGATGTCCGTAAATCTGGTCAATGAAATGTCTGACAATTTTTGTTAAAAAAATCTAAAAAGTAAAATTGCTGTCGTTTGTTGATTCTAATTTCAATACCTGAAGTCGAAGTTTACGAAGAACGTAGTTAAAATGTAATCTAAACAGAGAAGAACGGGTGTAATAAATAAAACAATGAACTGAACTATTGATTTGCGGAATCCAGTCCACGACTACAGTAACTGACATGAAAAGGTCATAATAACCGAAAATTGATGATCACACTGCTCCAAAAACGAATAAAGATTTCCCGTGCAACTAATGGCAGCATGGTTCCTGTGTAAACGCAGGCAACCATTACCAACATCACTGTTAGCGCCCTCTGACGACAGGAAGTGCTACTGTTGATTGAACTTGTCTTTTCTCTCCATCTTATGCTAGTTTTCAGTTTTATTACAGTTATTGCCGTGGCCGTGGACACAATGAGCACAACAGTAGATGGAAGTGCAAACCCTAATATTGTGTGTATAAATGTGTCAATAAAAATCGGATTGGCCATGTAAAACTTTGACCGTGAATATACTCGTTTTGTACTTCCAGTAATATTCATGATGGCAATGTAATTTGATAAAGGGATTGTAATATAACTAAGCTGAAGCAATAGAAAGATCGTGAAGAGGATTCCCGCCATGCTGCGAGTTTTCATACAGGTTGATGCTCTTAAAGGAAACACCACACACACGCATCTTTCTACTGCGATCACCATGGTGATGAAGCCAGAGGTAGCCCGTAGACTGTAGCAGATGCCTGTAATTACAAGGTAACCACTAGTGTAAAACACATCCATGGCTATTTTATCGTAAATATCAATGAGATAGCTCACAGGGTAGAGTACACACATCAGGATCAAGTAGGCGAGGTCCGTGAGGGATAAAGCAAAAAGACAGAGGTTCATCCGATCCTGTAGACCTTGTCTTCGGAACACAACACAATTACAGATATTTGCAGGGATGCCGATGGCACATACCAACCCTGTAAGTCCGACTTTGACAATTATTTCTACTAATTGACTGTCTGAGGAGTTGAGAATACTTTCTTCCTTCTCTGAAATGGTCTCCGATACATTCGCAGTTCCATTCATTGTACTCACGATTAAAGGCAAATGTGAAGGCAGAACT
This sequence comes from Pomacea canaliculata, assembly GCF_003073045.1. Classification (NCBI taxonomy): domain Eukaryota; kingdom Metazoa; phylum Mollusca; class Gastropoda; order Architaenioglossa; family Ampullariidae; genus Pomacea; species Pomacea canaliculata. The sequence goes on from NC_037595.1 coordinate 17,557,037, forward strand.
GTAAACATTCATGTTTCCCTGTGTTTTAAATATTTTTTTAGTCTTTTGTAGGGTCTCTTCTGTATATACAACGGTCTGTCTTTTACTAGTTACGAAGAGAAAATTATTGAGTACACAATGTGAACAATAAAATGATTGTTTACATTTGATTGCCGACGCTTGAGTATATATGAAAAGAAAATTCAACTCGTTTCTTTGCTAAGATAAAACATTTCAGCTATTTACTAGCACTTTTGGAACATTGTTGTCATTCACTGACATATTTTTTACATTTTTTTTTTGTGAATTAAGTATGAATTGTAGTATGTTTGCATACCTCGTACGTGGATTTTTGTGAATACGTAAATTAGCGAAAGTGTATAATATTTATTTTTATCTTTCCTATTGTTTGTGAGACAAATACAACATGACTCAATAGCAAACAAACCATGATTTTGGAGAAGCCTGTCAACGATAATTCAAATTCACACTCATTCAAAAAGCCAGATTATGTTCTAAAGGGTAAGAGAATTTCCATTTGTGAATTTGGGAGATTTTCCAATGTTTCTGCGTCAACATATTCCGCTAGTTCTTCTTTCTTTTCATCTCTAATATCAGAGGCACAAGTCCGACAGGAAATACGTCTGATCTGCCGTTAGAAGCGCGCGTGAGGGTGAGTGAAAATATTTCTTTTTTTCGGTGGTGGGGAGGTCTTAATAAAATGTTTGTTCAGATTTAGAGTGCGATACGTGTTACATCACCTGTTAGTTGAGAATTGTGATGTCCGGGTCGCAGCGCAAGTGGCGCGCACCCGTTTTATTACCAATTTCGGGTTTGATTTTATATTTAATAGTCTCGTTTATATGTATATATAAGGACATATTTAGAAACGTTCAGCTAGGAGCGGGACAGGGAGGAGTTTTGTGAGAGCCGCCTGTTGATGGACATTTGTATGGACTGGTCTCTCTACAGGCTTCGTCGTATTCTTCTCTCCCTCTATTTCTTCGTCTCCGTCTTCATATACACTTTATTACTTCTCCATGTACCCCCACGCCAGGCCGCCACTACTTCAAGGCCCACAACTGTCCACCAGTCCACCCTGCACCCTCATCGCTCTGTGTCAGCGCGGACACGTGACCCTGCTGTGTCCGGGTGCGGCCACGTCCTCTCTTTTAAGTGTGTGTGTGTGTCGGAGACATGTTATTGGCATATTTCGTGTGTAATAAATGTGTTTGTTGTGTACCGTTCATTTTGTTTTTGTTAGTGTTGTGTGGTCGGTGCTCAGCTGCGGCTCGACAGGAACGTCGCGTGCCGTCTGTGGCCGAGCGAGTGCTTGTGTGTTTGTGTGTTTGTGTTTTTGCTGCTTGAGCGGTTGTGAGCGTGCATTCGGCGACGTCGGGACGACAGTTACGCGACAATATTCACATCCAGGTTTCCTTTTCTGCTAAAGAGAAATTTGCAAGAATTTTTTGACGTGTCTAGCAGTGCTGCATCTATCATCGCTGTACGCGTCGGAAGCGTTATATCGAAACAGGACTATCCATGTATGCTTACTAATGGTATCTGTAGTGAGTATTTTACGGTTTGATGGTCCTTATGTTAGTTTTCTTTAATTTAAGATGAAGTGGAAGCGTCAAATTAGGCCAGAGGCCCCGAAAGTGATAGAGTCAATTTTGTGCAGTTCGACTTTTCTTTGAAAATGGATTCCTTGGTTATTAAACTTTCAGGAAATTACACTGCTATGTTAAAAACAAGTGCATCCTTAAGTTTTTAAACTTGTTGATTTGTCACGATTTCTTTCGCACGTTGAACATGACAGACCAGTGTTTACAAACTAGAGCGCTGACTTCCAGTATGCAAACTTTGAGATACGGGTTATTATAGATCGTAACATTTAAAGTATGAATATGCTGTCTTAAATACAGTTTGCCCATTTATAATACAAATGACAACCAAAAAAGATTCAGATACTGAAAGCTATCTTGGAACCTCCCGTCCCAATATTTTGCTTTGTCAATACAAACCTGTATGTTAAAGCATTTTTTTTTCTTAAAAATTTCCAGCAGCTAGGTTTTGCAATCATGTTATAATTAAGCTCTACATTTTAAACACCAAAGGCATATAACGACTTTTTACATTTAGTCATATTCTGCAAACCAGAAATTAGTAAAAACATTGCCGATTGATCATATGTAGAAAATCAAAAAATATTTTAACAAATGATTTTGGACAGTCTTCTTGTGCAATTGTTTGTGAACACATCTTGCTCATGAAATAAAACATGGTTTATAAATACTTTAACATGCTTTTTTATTATTATCTATTATTTCGATTTCGACTGGTGTTTCGTAGTTTGTGGGGGCGTGCTTGAAACCTAAGATCTGCTCACGTGACCTCTTGAACAAACGTACAGTAACAGTAACATGGCAGCGAACAAAAAAATACATATCGTTTATTGTTTTATATAAAAAGTTTACTGTTTTACATTCACTTTCTTGCTTCATTAGAACTTCTTATTTACTTGTTTGGGAGAGCACTGACAACATAATATAAGTCATATTGCTTTGATAATAAAAATGTATCGTCATTGCATTCCTACAGTAGTGGTTTTTAGATACTGCGAAAAAGATATTATCGCAGAACAAGAGTTAATAAAGATGAACGACGGTGTTGGTATTTTCGTTAGGTCTGTGGAACCTGTTTGGTGAATGGAACAGAATATAAATGACTAGCGGCGATGTCAATAAAGGGTGACATGAAGTTGGAAAGAAAGATATTTGTCAGAGAAAAGACAATATAATTATTACCGAGCAGTTTACCTGAGCACACGTTACTTTTTGGTTAGACTGTTTGTACATTTACTATTTGTACAAAGACTAGCGGTACAAAGAGATACTCTTTTGCAGAGGGTTGTAAATACAATTTGCTAATTTTCCTTATCCGGATGTGTGTCTAAAGTATACCTCACCTGCAGTCATCTTAAGGAAAGTTAAAATAAAAGTACTGGCTGCTGCAGTTTTTAAAAAGGTTTATAGTTTATAATAAGTTTATATAAGGTAAATAGTAAACTAAGGTGAAAGAAATCTGAGGAAGATAATTGGAAATGAAATGTTTTTTTTAAAGCTCATTAAGATTTTCTTCTTGCTGACATTAATTAAATTGACATATTGAGGGAATAATTTTTACTTTTTACTCTCACGGATGAAAAACGGGAAAAATTTACTTCGCAAGGATGGCGTATTTGTGCAATTAAGTGAAAGATAATATTGACTGTATTTGATTACAAACATGCGTGCAGATATTTTTGCTAGAACAGTACATGTTATTTGTTTTATTTGGATGAAAACTTTTTACAAACAAGGTATGATTAAAATAGTTTTAAAGAAAATACGTATTTACTAGCAGATCTCACGAAATGTAGGAAATCCAGTACACATTCATATTTTTTGTACTGTGATTTTTTTAAACTGATTCTTGATCCTAATGGTGCTGGAAATAACAAGACAAAGAAAAATATCTGATTAAAAAAATCCGTGCACCAATACAAAGGTCATAAGAGAATTCTGATTTATTTTATTTTTTAACTCATTGCCTCATATTGATTCCTATACTCGGAGAAACACATAAATACCCGTATTTCTGATGCGAAATTAGACGTTACGCGACAAAGAGGGTAAAATTATTCTGTCAGGTGAAACATTCTAAATGATGAATTTATCTGTGAACATTTCGACCTACCAAGACATCTTTAAGCAAAGTCTTCAACCTGTAGTCAGTGATGACACTCGCCATCTTGTGGACATTGTGGTCTGTGTGGGCCTCACAACACTCATCTGCATGGTGGGCGTTCCAGCCAACGCCATCACCTGTTTGGTCTTCTGGCGGCAGGGACTTAAAGATCGGATGAACCTCTGTCTTTTTTCTCTAGCTCTAGTAGACGGTGTTTACCTGACGTGCATGTTTGCAATTAACCCCGTGAACTTTTTTATAGAGTGGTGCAGCGAGTCGAACTTTGAAACGATCTACTTGCGTGGATACGTGGGGTTGGTGGGCGTATCGTACGGGTGTCGATCGACATCTTCGTTCATCACCATGGTGATCGCGATCGAGAGATGTGCTTGTGTACTCTTTCCTCTCCGAGTTTCAACGCTCATGAGAACACGTACCATGGGAGTGCTTATCCTTCTTCCTTTCTTGTTCTTCCAGCTTTCTTTTATCACTCTTCCTCTTTCTTATAATGTTGTTAAAATTGCAATTGGAGATAAATTAGAGAACATATTCATTAGTACTTATTTTTACAATACAAATGCTGCGTTTATATCAATATTCACTCACACGTGCATTGGATTTGTTGTGCCTTTTGCTATTTTCATCGTGGTATCATTAACGACGGCCATCACTGGTCTTAAACTAAAGGCAGCTTTAACATGGAGAGAGAAGAAAAGTCGAACTTTCGGTAACAACCACCAGACGGCGCTGACAGTGACGCTCGTCATTGTCTCGTGCATCTACATAATTACAATGATGCCTCTAGTAGCCCGGGAAATAAGTGTTTTGTTATGGAGCAGTGTCTTAACTAGCAGTCGCTTTTACAATTTCTTCATGGTGATGACTTCTGTTGTCCACTGGCTTCCACAGCTGAACAGTTCTCTCCACTTCTTCGTCTTCTTCGTGCGATCTTCGCGATTCCGAACTCACCTTTCCTCCATCTTACATAGCGTTAGACACTTTTCAGTCAAACACATTTAAAAATTATTTTATTCATTAATAAATCTTCAGAAATGTAATCGTTGCGTACATAAGAATATATCATTTTTTTGAAGGTCCAATAGATTGGAAAGATTTGTGTTCAGTACTGACCATATCAGTTGAGCCTAAATATCGCAAAGATATGCCTATTCGCTTACATCTTTATTTTACTGCAATAATTAAAAGATATATAATTACAATATTACGGGATATTTTGTATTCAGTAGCAAATGTTGTTTTCCGATATATCAAAACGGGATATAATTATTTTTGTCTTTTACGCTATAACGAAATTATTTAAATTTGATTGACCACTTTGAGCTGCTTGGATACTAAAAATGGGTTAGAAAATGTACAAGAATTAGAAATGTAACAGTCTGGGCTAAGTAATGGCAATACAATATTCTATGATATCGCTTGTTGCAGCATTTTAGGTCCAGTTTTAGGGTGGCTTTCTTTGTACATCACTTTGTTTTCCTTTTCATGTTGTCTCTCTTTATTGCTTTCACACACACACAGATATGTCCAAGTGGAAGTGCACAGTCCAACACAGACATGTAAGTATATACACGTAGATATATCCAGACATCACAGACAACATTTCTAGAACTGTAGCAAAGTTTTTAACACGATCTGTTCTAACTCAAGTCTTCCCTGGTCCCAACTGTTACTGTGAAAAAGTTACACAAAGTTTAAAGGATCCAGCATATAAGTGGAAATAACATATAAAGAAATGATTCCATCAAATGAATGTGAATTCTATTTCACACTGCTGCTTTTCTTGCCGTATCAATGTAGCCTCCGTGTATGTGTATCAGTAACATAGAATGTGCCCTCGGGTCTTAACATCGGATCTCAAAGTAAACGCTTGGCCTGATGGGGCATTTGAAAGCAGGAGTTCAAGAAGCTTAATGAAACATTTAAGATAATATATCCAAACACAAGATTATGAGTTTGATGAAAATCTGTCATGTCTTTTATTACATTAAATGTTCCAAATATAAAGTATTTTTTAAATTTAAAGGAGAATCCTAAATACCTCCATCTACACACATCTTCACGTCAGCATTACAATTTATTTAAAGTATTTTCAAAGGTTTTACTCGTTTTTCTATTTTACTTTTCAGCGGATACAAACAAATACGACTGTCTCAACGTTCTTTTTTGTTAATATGAACACATCATTATTTTACTTCAATGTTCTTTATAGTTTGGTTTTGAAAGCACTGATAATGAAAACTGTAACATTTCTCAGCCTTAGTCATCACACACATCCGGAACTTAAATCATTTGGGATGTTTGTGTGCGTGTGTGTTTGTTCGATATGTATGGGTGTGTGCAAGTGTGTGCTATTTTCCTGTCCCTCTCTCTCTAATTTATGTTTTGAAGCACCAGAGAAAGAGAGTAACTAGCTGCATTAGAATGTTACTAAAATATGTGTAGTAGACGTCTGTATATCCTACCAAAATATTCCTCCGAGTAAATCAGATGCTTAAAAACTTGTAGGATAAGGCACATGCCACCAAGACTGGATGGCGGGTTTTCATCTCCAGGCATCCAATCTACTTACCAAACGCGTAATGAGAATAGCAACAAAGAACAATATTACATGCCCTAGTAGTTTTTTTTAATTTGAGGTACAGTGTATCCTCTCACTGCGAAAAACATTTCTCGATTTAACAATAAGGTTAGTTACAATTAACTTTTAACAAAAAAAAGTCTGATAATTTCAGCTGTCTACTAACTGCCTGAAAGCAAGTAATGGATGTTTATTGATCCATACCAAATGAATACAACCATGAAATATATTTTATGTGTAGAAGCTTCCAGTTAAATCAGCTTTGAAAGTTAAGAAAAGGGATAAAAGACAAACACAAAACATATTCTTTGACCTCAGCATATTCACATATACATGAAGTTCTTACCGCGCTTAGTATGTCTGTAAATACTATATCTGTGTTTACAAGTAACATCCACGAGTTATCGATGGAGGTATTCTGCAATGCTTTGTTTGTATAATAACAGTAAGTAAAATAAAGAAGATTGTTGTAGTCACGATTTGTGTATCTATCTCTTGTTTTCAGTCGTTCACACAGTTTATCTGGTCTGCGCCAGATCCAGCATCAAAATTACTCCAGACGTTTTTGACTAGTAAACTTTGTTCTTAAATATCTTAGACGGTAATGTTCTCCGCCTTGAAAAAAATGTTGGTGGCTCCAGAAATATATACAACGTACGTGCCAATGGGCAGGACAAAATGAAAGACCATCATTTGGAAGGGTAGAGAACTGTCATCTCACTCAACATTTATTTTCCTTTACTTCTTTCGCTCCCACAGTCGCCTCGTGGGTCGATCTTCGGCCTTGTATATAATTTGCATTCTGCTCGCTTGTGTGGGGAAAGAAAAACAAAAGCCATTAGCTCATCACGTGACTCCTTTGTGTGTTAGCACGAGCTCTTCAGTAAAATCTCTCTCGTGTTTTGTACACTTTTTAAAGGAGTTTCTGGCACGTTTCTCACAACTGGTAAAAACCTAAGCAAAAACAATCTGCTAAATCTTATACAAAAGATTCTGTAGGTAGGGAAGAATTTGCCGGCCATGCTGACAAGATAACCTGGACTGGCAAAGTGACCAAAGTGAGCTTTGCACTAGCACTACTTCATCTCACTGCACCAAATGGTCGGTGGTGGGCGATAAGACATGGTATATTTTTAAAATATAAATAAAGATTTAACGATGAAAATATAAATAAGTTTTCTGCTCAAAATGATATTTTTTGTCTCTTTCTTTTGTCAATGCAAACAGCAGGGAGTGTGTGTGTGTGTTAAGTGAATGTGTAGAATTTGCTAGATGTCTAAGATTGCCTGAAAGCAGTTTGAGTGATGTCAGTAAATCTATGACACTATTTTACATTTATAATTAGTCGTAATCATAACGGTGACTAAAAAAAAAAAAAAACTTTCAAAATTAATAGACAGAAAACCATTTTCAAATCAGTGAAATAGTTCAGAATTGAATAAAGGGACCATTATAGTTAGAAAGCGCAGCTACCTGCTGGAGGAAAGTCTGAGACTGAGAAAGTCCTGTTGTGAAAGGTCCAGTGGCCTGTATTGATAAAATTAAAGAAAGAGCAAGAGAAAGTGAAGGAGAAGATTGGTGGTGCTAAAGATTGAACAAATGAGTCATGATAGTAAAAGTGATGGAAGACTGGAGAGAGAAAGCAGACGCGCTGCGTCACAGTAACTCTGTCATCATTTACTACAAACGATTTCTTTCTTTTTTTTTCAACCAAGTCCCATAAATCTTCTTTACTTAACTCACTGTGAGTCGATACGATGTCTCCTTAATGTTGCACGTGCGTGTTTAACTGACAGTTATATACTCGTAAATGAACGTGAGTTTGCATATTATAAACATAGAACTTCCATCTTATTTTGTCCTTCTCTCTTTAGTGAATTCTTTTTGACAGTCAGCTACCAGATAAAATATACCGTGATCTCTTTAATTCTGGCCCATCATATGTCTGACCATTTTTGTTACAAGCATTTAGAAAGCCTAATTAATGTCACTTGTTGTTTCAGAGGTCAACACTCTGAGTCGAAGATTATGGAAGAGGACTTTACAATGTAGTCTGAATCGAGAAGAACGATTGTAATAGACAAAACAATGAACTAGACTATTTATTAGTAGAATCCACTCCGCAAGTGAAAAAACGGTATCTACAGGTCATAATACCGCATACTCATGATAAAATTGCTCCAAAAAAAGAGAAAAATTTCCCGTGTAACTGCTGGCAGCATGGTTGCTATGTAGACGCAGTCAACCATTACCAACATCACTGTTAGCGCCCTCTGACGACGGGAAGTGCTACTGTTGATTGAACTTGTCTTTTCTCTCCATCTTATGTTCGTTTTAAGTTTTATTACTGTTAGTGCTGTCGCGGTAGACATAATGAGCACAATAGCAATTGGAAGTGCGAATCCTAACATCGTATGTATAAACGTGTCAAGAAAAACCGAATTGGCATAATAAAACTTAGTGAGCACATACACTCGCTTTTTACTTCCAGATATATTAAAAATAGCAATGGAGTATGTCATTGGAATTGTAATATGACAGATTTGAAACAATAGAAAGAATGTGAAGATGATTCCAGCCATGTTGCGAGTTCGCAGACAGGACGACGCTCGCATTGGCAACATCACACACACGCATCTTTCTACTGCGATCACCATGGTAATAAAACCGGAGGTATACCTTAGACTGTACCAGATGCTTCTAGTTACAAGATATCCTGGAGTGTAAAACGTATCCATCGTCATGTCGTTGTAAATATCAATGAGATAGCTCACAGGGTACACTATACACATCAAGATCAAGTAGGCGAGGTCCGTAAGGGACAATGAAAAAAGACAGAGATTCATGCGATCTTGTAGACCTTGACTCTTAAACACAAGGCAGTTCACTACATTTGCAGGTATGCCGATTAGGCACACCAGCGATGTAAGTCCAACACAGATAACTGTTTCCAGTAATCGACGGTCCGTAGAGCTGAGGATACTTTCTTCACTCCACAAAGATGCTTTACTGGCTTCCCACGCATTTGCAGAGCCATTCATTGCGCTCTCAGTTGAGAGAAGATGTGCACGTTGGCAGCGAAAACCTATTTCAAAATGTTTGAAGAATATATCTAGACTTTTTTCCGATCTTCTACTATAAAGAGCTCGCTCTCTGTATTTGATTAGTTTTCAACATAAACAAGACAAATAATTCATGTTTACACTAGTCCTCCTTCAATTTACCTTTTTTGCATGGCTTGGATATATTAAGTTTGTCTATTTACATGCTGCTTCATTCCATTTTGGTCTTTACTAGGTTTTGCTTGCTTTGTTCCATGGCTTTTTAAATATCTGTTATTTTATTATATGTTATTAGCAATTAATGCGTGCTTGCGTCCACACACGTTTGTGTATGTTAATGCGTAAATAGAACCAAACTTCCAGAAAACATTTAAAGCAATAAGATAATTGGTATTTGTGTTCTAATGAGTTTACAATTCAAGTTACTTATCTTCTCGTGAGAGTCCAAATGCAAATCAGCCACTGGCATCGAGAAAGCAAATATTTAAGTAACTGTAAGCTACTCTCTCCAAGGAGGGCAGGTCCCAGGTAGATATTATCAGGATTGAGATAGCTACAGCTCCACTGTACAAAATATGGGGTAAGTGTAACAAACCTGCTGTGTTGATTCAAAAAGTGGTTTGGGCTTGAGTATCTAAGAGAAAATAAAATGCATTAGAAAAGAAGTGATTAAGGAGACTGCAACCCATCACGTACAATAAACATCCTCCTCTGATGAAGGTAGGACATAATGGAGGGAGGTTGATGTTGAGGGAGCGTGGGCCGGTGTAATTGCTGTGCTCACTTACAACTTCAGGCCGTGTGAGCTGCCGCATCTACTCTCATGTTCCCCTTAACCACATACCAACCCCAAAGCTTCGCGTTTCGTGCAGATATCGGTATGTAACGAGTTCTGGTAGGTCTCGTGTTGTCTCGTGTACCACTGGTGTCTCGTGTCTGACGTCTTGTGTGCGTTATTTGTTCACGTCACCTGGAGAGTGGGGAGAGGTCACATTTAAGAGAAAAGAAGTTGCTATAAAAATGGTGAATGAGCTGGAACACTTAACGGTCTTCTCCGCCATCTTCTTTGTGACTCTGTCAGTGACATTCCTCTGATCTTGCGCCTCTTCGATTCGATTTAACTACAAATCTCTTCACCATTGTAGTCATATGCGGGGCTCGTCAAGCCTTGTTTTGGGTATGTGTGTAATACGTCGTGTCTGTGCAAGGTAAGTGTACGTTCGTCTTATTACACGGAAGATATAGGCGATATAAAATTAACCCTTAAATTAATTTCTTAATAAAAACGTATTGCTCTTTTGCTTTAAAAAAAATTAAAGAAGGGAAGGAACTGCTGGCGTCTTCATGAATTATTAAAATATGAATTTACCTCCCTTGAGAATCTTAACCCATCAACTCATTCTGTCAATGCAATGCAAATGTCAATGCAAAATTCAGACGGTTGCCAGTTACTTAATTTGATATGGATTTCTACAACCAAAAAGACCAAACAATAAGAATATTTGATTTCTAATGTTTATTCTAATAAAATATTTTCTGTTTTGGCATAAAATGTTTGTGTGTATTGAAATAATGTGTGCAGGTTTTTTTTTTAATTTGTCCTTCGCAACCTATTTCCATGACACCGTGTCTTTTTTTAAACAGTTACTATTATTGTATTCACATTTAGTGCCCAACAAACTGTATTTCTCAAAACTTACTTGATATTTTTTTTTTGAATCGTCTTTAAAACGTTATGTTAACGATGTATACAATTATTGTGAATAAATAGTGTAAACAACACAAAACATTGCACGTCATTCCACCACGACCGTCCGAGCTTCCGCTGTCGTTGTATTTCACTCGTTTTGAATGACTTCTGTGTCGCGTGTCATGATTTCGTCTAGGTCTGCCTTTCTCACAGCGCGCGGGGACGCTCCTGTATTGGAGAGGTAGCTGACAGCAGACGACAGTTAACGTTTGTTTTCAGGCTATTTTTGTCCGGTTCGCGGGAAGAGGTCAAGGCCTTCGCCCGTTGTCTGTATCAGCACCTGACGTCAGAGTCTTACTACGTCACGTGAGGTCGGCTGGAGGGCGGGCTGCTGCTGGGGAGATTTCTTACCAAGGCGCTGAGTAGAGCGGAGAGTTTGTTTTTTTTTAAGAAGACGGCTGGAGTCTGTGCTGTGAGGCAAGGTGCCGGTTGTATGCTCTGCCACGACTGACCCAAGCTTGTGGACACTGAGAGGCTGGTTGTACTAGCGAGTTGATGCCAGCAGTGACCACCGGGACTTGTGGAAAGTGCGGAGGGTGTCGGAATGACAGCATTGGGCTGTGACATCCAGTGTCTACGGGAGTGTGCTTCCGTTTCTTCTCGGGGTGACCGTCGGTCATTAGCATAAGCCGTGTTGGTGAGTGCATGTTTTCCCCATTGTTATGTTTGTTTTTGGATGAGAGGCTGCACACGCCTGAGCATTAGGATACGCGAGTATGTGTTTACTACTTATGATGTTATTTTTGTATGTGTGTAATTTAGGGCTATTTCATGTCTTGGTTTAAGGGGGTCTTGGAGGGGGATGTTTTGTTATTTTTTTCCTGTAGCCTTTTAGTGACCGTTGTTCTTTTATTTATTTCAGGCTTTTTATGTATGTCCGGGGTGCACGCCCTTGGTGTGTATTTACTGTGTACTTCCTGTGTTTACGTGCTAGCGTGCGTGCCTTGTGTCCTAGCTCCACGTACTTTTGTTCGACGAGCATTCGTCTGAGATATAATCAACCATTCTGCACTTCTTCATTTGTGACGTCTACGTCTACGGGTTCTACACCTGCATTCAGAAAGGGAACTGTACTGTGAACAGCTCCTGAGACTGTGTACTAAGCGCCTCAAGCCCCTGTTCTGTGTTAAGAATTAAAGACTGAGGGGGAAACTACGTTTAACTGACTGTACTGGGCCGCGGTGCGCGGTGTTTTTTTTTAACTGCTGTGTTATTATTTGTGCGCGCTTGCGCTTTGTTTTTATTTTCTTTGCGGGGGTGCAGTACCTGGTTGTTGGGTTTTTTTTTTTTTGTGTGAGTACTCGCATCGGTATTTTCTTTTTCTTGGTTTATATAGGTATTTGGATGTTTGGGTATATATATATATTTTTTTTTATTAAACTTCGTATTTGTGTCGTTCTTTCCGTCTTTGTCTTGGTCTTCGCTTGGGCACGGGTTCGAGAAGTAAGTCGCATCCTGCCTCCGGCTGAGTGACTGAACGTGTGTGGCCTGCTGTGTGAGTGGCCTTGAGCGTGCTCTGTGGACGCTGGGGGGGTGGTACGCGACATTCTGTTACTTTTTATTATGGTAAACTGTCAGGTATTTTGTGATTAGGACACTTGAAACATATAAATATACGTATCCACAGTCAATTTAAAAAAATGTTAATAGCGATAGTTTACATATAATGACAATTATCGCATATCATTACATCACCGAACAACACAACGGCAATATTCAGTAAAACAAAGTGTCAGTTAGTATCAATCTGACAACTTAAAGTCTTTGAATGTTACACCAGTTGGCATTAAAACATGACTGTAGTGTACCTTTACATTATGATGCTAATTGTTCCTATTATTTTGTACGCGGATTTGTCTTACGTCCATTTTAATCTTTATTTTGCTGCACGGCCTGCTGACCTCTGTTTATTTCTACACATGTAAAATTTTTCTTTTACTTAGTCAATTTGTAATCTTCGCCTACTCGCCTTCACCATAATGTTGTTTCTTTCAACTATTAGTTTTGTCTGATGCCAGTTTCTATTCACTTTTAATAGTTATTTGATACTACCTCGACTCTTGGATTCTAGGTTTATCTTTCTCAAAAGTGGAAACTAAACGCTTTGACTATTTTAATTACATCATACTTCTTGTATAAGATGTTTTCTAAAGTTGATTTTGCGTAGATATCAATTTGGGTCAGTCACTATACACATGTGAAGGAGTTGAAAAAATATATGTTTAGTAGAAACTCTCCTGCTTATGCCATAATGCATGCGTGAGCTCTGAAGTCTTGTCTTCGTATTCTCTCTCCCTTCTTTGTCTTATGATGACTCATTTTTTCGCCTCACCCAGTCAAGCTCTACTGGTATACTTTTACGCTTGTTTGTTAATGCGGCATGCTGCACATTTTTTTTGTTTTTGAATTTTTTGAAAGGTACCGCAATGTGTCTTGCAACCATACCCACAAATTAAATCTACAATAAAAAAAATTTTTTTTCTTTCTTCTATTATCTTTATTTATATATCGAAATAGTCATCGTTTAATCATTTCATGTTTGATACAAAACAAATTACTAGCATGCGAGCATTTTGTGTTGGTTTTGTGCCGAAATCCATTAATCTTATAAAAGTAAATCACTTGAAACATAATGAATTTGTGCGAATTGTAGAAAGCCAGCAGGACACGTAACCCCAGTCTCCCTACTAACAATTAGAACTTTTTGCAGTGTCCAAATAGTGTGGTCCAAAACATTTTAAATTTTACTCTGCCAACGTGTTTAAAATCCCGCATCATTGCTGTAAAGATGTAATACCCAAGCGCCCACATCGGCCATTGGTATAAACTTGCTTTGACGAACCTGAAGCTGAAGAACAGGAAGATTCAATCGCTCATTGGAATTATTAAAGTCAGCCATTCCTTTTTTTCTTACTGGTCGAGATAAAATTACAAGGAACGTATGAAGACATAAAGTTCGTGAAAGGGAGTTAAAATCATTTCCCAATTTGTTTATCAGCAGTTAGCTACTTACCATTGGCTTCTCTCTTTCACCAGCTAATCGATCACTATATCACAGGTCTATAACACATCGATTAAACAAAGATAAAGTAGTCCTGTCAAAAGAAACCAACCACATGCTGCATCGAACTTTGACAAAGTTTTCAGATTTTTCATTTATTAACGAATGATCGTTGCTTACTGCTGAAGAAAATAGTGTGGAAGACTTGGCGAAATTGTGACGAGCGAAGATAATAAACGAAAAAGTGAATCGAGCTGTTAACCAGCGGGCAGGAGTTAATAACAGCATTCATCATCCTGTTGATGTTATTAAAACTAACCCAGGGAAAGGTTTCTAGCACAATCTGATACATGATTAGTGGCATCATGGTGATGATGTAGACACACGACATAGCAACCAGCATGGAGGTGAGAGCCGTGTCCTGACTGTGACTGTCTACACCTGAGGAACTCCACTTCCTCCGCCACGTCATGCTGGCCTTCAGTTTGAGTACAGTGATGACAGTGGCCACAGATATTACAGAAAATATTGTAACTGGTATTGTCAGTCCAAGCACAGCGTTAATTAACGGCTGAATTATAGTTTTATTCTTCTCGTAGAATTCTGTCCAAACTAACATCCACTGAGAACTGTTCTTGTTCCTTTGAATAAACTCAACACGTCGGGTAAATATCGAAACAAGAAAAACACTCTGAAATACAAACGAAGAAAGAAATAAGAGGAAGCCCATGACAGATGTTCGCATTAATGTAGCAGCGTGGAGAGGGAATATCACACACACGCACCTCTCTACTGTGATGATCATAGTGATGCACCCGGATGTCAGTCTCAAGCCAGAGAAAGCACCTCTTAAGTAAACTATATTGTTAATCAAATATTCATCGCCTAGATTCGTGTCGTAGAATGTCACGAACGAGCTACAGGAAAATATTACAAATCCACAGGCCAAGAAAAGCAAGTCTGTTAGAGCCAGAACAAACAGACAAAGGTTCATGCGATGTTTTAATCCTTGGTACCAGAAGACCAGGCAGTTCATCACATTTGTAGGGATGCCCAGCAGACACGCCAGTGTTGTCACTCCTGCATAACAAATTGCTTCCACTACCTTTCGTGTCTCTACACTAACATCATGGTTGTCACTTCCTTCTCTAGAATGATCTGACGAGCTGTTTGATTCATTCATGTTAAAGACATACACATGACACTTGCAAAGCAAAAATATATGTTAAAAAGCAGAGACCCGAGAACACCTCTTATAAATCATAAGAAAGTAACTGTAGAACTTACTGCAATGCCTTCAAATGTACTTATTAATTTTAAGTAAAACATTTCAACAAAAAGCTAGCAGGGGGAAATTATATTATCTTTAATTTTTCAAGCTTATCTTCCTGGTAAAGAAAACATTCAACAAATGAAATAATGTTATCACGATATTTACAGAACAAAATTGGCTTGTTATTTGTTTTTCTATGTGAAATAAATTTGTACAAAAAAATGGTTGAAAACAAGCACTTTCCTATTAGTGTGTTTATTTTGTGTTGTCGTGCGTAATGAAAATATTTACCTTTTTGTCGTCTTTTAGTTCAGTATTCTATTATTTCTTTCTTTTATGTACTTTCTTAATTTTACCATATTTATCTGCCATTATCCTATTGACGCCTGACCAGGTCTTACAGAGATTTGCTTATCATGTTTGTTTAGTTTTTATGATGGTTTCATCAATATACACATATTATATATACATATATGAATGAATGCTGCTTGAGAGCTCGGGAAAAATCCATGTACAAAACTGGCAGTGACACAACCCCAGACTAACAAACCTTCATTAGATGACAATAAGTGGAACTTTTATGCCTTTTATGCCTAAATTTTTTATATTATCACTCAGCATTTTTCTAGTAATCTACTACTAGACTATCAGTTGTGGTAAGTATAAACAGTTTTTTCTAGTAAACATTGGTATATCTTTCATCATTGCACAAATGCAACTATCGTTAAATTTTAAGTCTGCAGGCCAATTGCATTTTGAATGTGTTTAGATTTTTAGTTCTAAAGTATCCTTAAGAAAGGTAAGTTGCTAGATAATTAACAAGTAACAAGATTAGTTGAAACGGAAACATGATAATACTTTTAAAATGTGTTTTCCTCCTTCCAGTAGTTTCTTGTTGTCACAAACCTGCTGTGTATTTTCTTTAAATGTTTTTTTTTATTTAGTTAGGGAGGGGATAGGGAGAAATAATTGGAAAGGGAAGGTGGTAAAACACCTATTAGTGGGCTGTTAGTGTCAACAGCCTGAGGCGTGCCGCGCCATACAGGGATGGCCAGCCGGTCTTTGTGTTAATTAAGTTCTGTTGATAGGTTGTTTGTTGATTTGTTCGAACAAAGGAAAGAGTGTGGTAGTGCTTTGGATGTGTGTGGTTTGATTGGGGTTTTTCTTTGACGGGAGCGGGGAGAAGGGACAGTCTCTTTGGTGTTGTCAGTGCGTCCGGAGCGGACGGTTTTTGTTTGTAACCAGTCTTGACGGACTGTGTGTTGTTGTACAAATCCTGACCAGACTTGGATTGTGTGTACAAATCCTGACCAGACTTGGATTGTGTGTACAAATCCTGACCAGACTTGGATTGTGTGTACAAATCCTGACCAGACTTGGATTGTGTGTACAAGTCCTGACCAGACTTGGATTGTGTTGTACAAAGTCCTGACCAGACTTGGATTGTGTGTACAAGTCCTGACCAGACTTGGATTGTGTGTACAAGTCCTGACCAGACTTGGATTGTGTGTACAAGTCCTGAACCGACTTGAAGTACCATACTTGTTTGTACTTTTGTTAGCATTGAACCTGTTGATGTAAGTGTGAATCTTTGTTGATTTTTCAGTGAGTGTGTATTTTTGATGAGTGTGGTATATTTGTGTAAACTTCATGAACATGGTTTGAAATAGTTGAGAGTGAATTTACATTATCTAAAGAATGGCTTTGTTTCTCAACCCACCCCCTCCAGGTTTTACTTTGGATTTACTTTTGGATTTCTTGTGGATTTTTCTTGTGGATTTCTTGTGGATTTTCTTTGGAATATAACTTCAAGAAGAAGTGGAAACTTTGTGTCTTTTCATGTGGAGATATGGTGTATCTTAGAAGCGGAAACGTTGTGCTGTTTCAAGTGGGACTTTGAGAGGAACTGTGCAAGAAGAGTGAATACTTTTGAAACTGTTGGAAGAAACGTGTGTTCGAACTGTGGGGTTGTTAATTAGGAATAACTGTTTGTGTTGCGTTGCCTCACATTTTGATTTTTAAATCTATATTTTTTTTTATATTTTAAAGTTAAATTGTTGTCAGTGTTTTGATTTTATTAATTGTCTCGTCTGAAAGGCACTGTAGAGTGCAAGTGACACTTGTACAGATGATGAGCATCTTCATCGTGCTGCTAAGATTTCCTAGTGTAAGCTAATGGGCAATGAAACTGATGGTAAGTCCTGTGTGCTTTATCTTTCCTCACCGTCATGCTTTCAGAAGAAAAAAAATCTAACTGTATTCTAGTGTTTCTTACTATAGCAAAATTTCCTCAAACAGTGTAAATAATTATAGTAGCAATTGCGACCGTTCTATTTACATGTGACTGTAAAAGAAATGTGTATGTTACACATTATATACAAACATACAGTGCCAAACAAAACAGATATTTTATTAGAAAAGACATTAAGAGTTTAATAGTACTTAGTATTGTCATGTATTTTAGGCTATTGGAGTACAAATCCATGTCGATTTGAGTAACGGACAACTGCCACAAACACGGCGCTTGAAACTTTCCCTACTTTCAATGATAACAAAGTACCTGATTAATTTTTTCAGCTCTGAAAGAGAAGTAATCTATACCAGAACACCTGAATGTATCGGCATTTTCTCCCTTATGTATTCATTCATTTATGCAAAGCGCGATGAGTTGTACTACACAAACCTGGTGTAATCTCCAGGGTAACATAAACACAATAATTTAACTAGTGTTGTCTAAGCGTGTTAGACTCCAATATAAGACATTTTGGGTCGCTTTTGTCCATAAGATTCAATGTCATTAAAGAATAATTTTAATTTCATTTTGCAGTTAAAAAAGACCAAAATAAAGTAACGCATTGTAGGTGTACTTATCCAAAGAAATTCATCATCACTAGCGAAGACAACTGAAACTAGAAGGAAGTCTTTAGGCACTCTCTCTTTATGTATATATATACACCCACACACACAACAAACATAGCCAAAGTTCATTTAATTGTTTACTTCGCCTCAACGATCTTGGAATCCGCTAGTAAAGCTTTCTGAAGCATAATACAAGAAGCCGAAAGGAAAGCAGTGCAATTTAAAATAGTTTTATTAAAACCAGAGTAAAAGTTTCACCATTTTGCATGTCTAAGGGTTCTTTCACTGAAAAAAACAGGTAGACATTCTTCACGATTCTGCTCTTTTTCACAAAAAATGCACGAGTGTCTCTAAAACGTGGTATCCTAGATGGCAAGAACTATACATGTATTGACTTGTTTAAATGAAGCCTGAAATAAGGAGGAAGAGTGCTAAAGATGAATCTCTCCTTTTGAAGAGCAAATGAAATCTGCTTTTTTCGACAAGAACTAGTGTCATTGTCAGTTTTAATATGGTGGACACTGCATGGAGATTTTCTAACATTCACTCCAGTTTTTTTAATAATGGGAGAGTTTTGTCATTGTTTCGTGTCTGAGTCAAAGCAAGCTGTTCGATCATATATCTTATTTCTTTCATTTCTGTTACCGTTGGTTACAACAAACATAGCCAAGAAGATTGACCCTACTACCTTGTGTGAAAAAAAAAGATGAAGGTAAAGGGAGTAAGCCCCTATAGATTATAATGAAGCAAGGATGGCATAAGCAGGCGATGACTTTTCACGACGAACATGTTGGACAACGCCGAATATCCATGGCCCTGTGTCTGGGATTATACATTTGTGTCCATCTTCCTTTACAAAGTTAACCATCCCCGACAGGTTAGTCTGGTCTCTAACGTGTCAAGGGACAACCGTCTGAATTACAGATTGTCTTTTTTTCAGATAGCTCTCTAGCATTAATTAGCTCTTTTATTGTATCCATCTATCCACTTGGTATTTCTTCATTGGTTCCTGAATTATCACATGTGTGCTCATGATAAACAGTTTCTAAGTTCTAAACTTGCTGCCCAAGGAGGTTAACATATCTTTTTATAAGATCTTCCGCAATTTCAGTGGAGTTATATGTTGTAAATATTCAGTCTTCAGGTCAATGTTGTTTAAGTTTCGCAGATTAGTCACATTTGAGTGTTCCGTTTAGTTTCAAAATGTCCACAAGATCATGTCTACTAAATAGAATTTGTCACTTCTTGATTACCACGACTTTCTACTAGACACTGTCCATAACCGACTACTACACAAACTTCGTCTTGTAAAGGATCAGCTTTAAAGTGTCTTTCGTCTGGATTA
The DNA here is from genome assembly GCF_003073045.1 of Pomacea canaliculata. Lineage (NCBI taxonomy): Eukaryota > Metazoa > Mollusca > Gastropoda > Architaenioglossa > Ampullariidae > Pomacea > Pomacea canaliculata. The sequence continues at coordinate 17,576,634 of NC_037595.1, forward strand.
TTACAATTCCCCTCATCGGTCACTCCGTAACCGCCTACTACACTAACTTCGTCTTGTAAATGATAAGCTTTGAGTGTCTTCCTTCTGGATTATTACATCAGTCACACCGTAACCACCTACTAGACAAACGTTAAGAGGAGAAGAATAAAACTACACCCCTACTTCATGCATCATCATCATCATCATCATCATCATCATCATCATCGTCAGCAGCAGCAGCAGCAGCAGCAGCAGCATATCGTCACCACCACCACCGCCACCAGTCCTCCAGTGTTACTCTCTGCTTGGTCCCCCATGCATAATAATCAAGCCTCTATATAATTAGCACCTACATCCGTCAGCTTGTTACCCATCGTCGTCTCTAGCCATCAAAGACTACACAACACTTTCATTACTTTAGTAGTCGCTGCCTTGGGCTGGTGCCGACAGCTCCAGTAGAGCCCGTGATAATAGTGATTTTATGTTCTTCCTAAACTTGCCACATGACAGTGTGTATGTCTGTGTGTGTTGTTATTTCTGAACTTCCTTGTAATTGTCTATTGCTCATTTGAATAATAAAGTTATTTATAAAAAGAGAAAAAAAGTGCTATTTCCATTTTTAGTTTTATAATGAAGGAGAAGAGCAGGTGATACAAACCTTAATACATACTTCCAAAAAAATTCAATAAAACAATTTTATCAGCAGTTTTGATTCTATGAATACACTTGTACTATCGTTATATCCCGCATGCAAGTGCAAACAGAAGGAGATTCTACTCAACTGCCTATTGTACATTAAGGATACAATGATTGAATACTCTTCTAAATAGACTTCACATAGAAATGTTTTTAATTCTTATTTAGAGCTGAATGCTTGTTGTTGAATTTTCTTCCTATATAACATCGTGTGTAGGAATAGGCGAAAGCGTGAGGAGCGAAGATAATAAACGAAAAAATGAATCGAGCTGTTAACCAGACGGGCAACAATTAACAATTGCATTTATCATCATGTAGATGTTATAAAAGTGTGCCACAAGAAACTTTTCTAATGCAAATACATAAGCAACCTGATACGTGACAAAGGGCATCATGGTGATGATGTAGACACAATACATGGCAACCAGCATGGAGGTGAGAGCCGTGTCCTGACTGTGACTGTCTACACCTGAGGAACTCCACTTCCTCCGCCACGCCATGCTGGCCTTCAGTTTGAGTACAGTGATGACAGTGGCCACAGATATTACAGAAAATATTGCAGTTGGTACTGCCATTCCGAGAACAACGCTTACTAAGGAATGAATAACTGTCTTATTTTCCTCGTAAAACTTTGTCCAAACTAACATCCACTGAGAACTGTTGTTTCTTTGATCTACTGCAGCGCGCCGGGAAAATACCGAAACAAGAAAACAGCTCTGGAACACAAAGGAACAAAGAAATAAGAGGAAGCCCATCAGGGATGTTCTCATTAATGTAGCAGCCCGGAGAGGGAATATCACACACACGCACCTCTCTAGTGTAATAATCATAGTGATGCACCCGGATGTCAGTCTGAAGCCATAGAAAGCACCTCTTAAATAAACTAAATTGTTAACCAAATATTCATCGCCTAGTTTCGTGTCGTAGAATGTCACGAACGAGCTAAAGGAAAATATTATAAATGCACAGGTCAAGAAAAATAAGTCTGTTAAAGCCAAATAAAAGAGACAAAGGTTCATGCGGTGTCGCAGTCCCTGAGTCCAGAACACCAAGCAGTTCATCACATTTGCTGGGATGCCCAGCAGACACAACAATGTTGTCACTCCTGCAAAACAAACTGTTTACGAGCTTACGTGTCTCTACACTAACATCATTATTGTCACTGCTTTCTATCACAAGACCCGACGAGCTGTTTGACACAAGCATGATAAGGGCATGTACAGGGCACATGTAAAGGAAGAATGAAATAAATAAACCGTAGACAGAAGAGCTCCACTTTCAATAGTAGAAGATAGTTAACAGAATATATTTATGCAATGATTACTTGAGGAAAAGAATAAAATAATACTCGAACCTAAAAATTTGAGTCATATTTTTACTTGACATGTTAGCTTTCTTCATTACAAAAAAATTAACAGGATATTTTATAAAACAATAAATTGCATCCTGAATTTTCTTTGCTAAAAGTAAAATATATTTATTAAAGAGATGTTTGGAACAATTATAAGAAAACAAGTCTATTTTAAAGAAAAATTAACCTTTGTTATACCCATTTAGAGACTGGAAGCTAATCACGTTTCTTATTTAGCAGTCTATCTTGACAGCGCTTATTTTTTTTGTTTGTTTGGGGGTTTTTTTTGTCTTTGGTTTGTAAAAAGTAAAAACGAAAAAATACGACACGCACAAGTCAATAACAAGAAAATGATATTCATGAAGATAAATAATTTCCTATTTGTGTTGCGCTTTTCATATAATTATCCCTTTGCCTAATTTGTCTCTGTCCTTCGATCATATCTTTCTATATTAAAAAAAAAAATTCTTGTTTTTCGACCTATTTTCCCTTGTTCAAATCAGCGTCATCTTTTCTTGTTTTCTTCCATACTTTTCTTGACATTTTGAAAAAATTTGTTTACAGTTTTTTTAATTTCTACAATTATCTTCCTTTTTTTTCAATGTCTAACCAGGTCGGATACTTTATTCTTTTTTTTTATTTTTGGCTTTTCGTGAAAATTTCATACAACTATGTATGTGCGCTTTCTAATGGCTCTGAAAGTCACTGTACATAACTTGAAGTAACAGTCTGGATTAGAAAGACTTCTCAGTATGCTCTGTTCTCCGATGTTACCAATAATCAAATTTCTAGTAAAGTATTTACTGCTAAATTATCAGCTGCACTAAGGATGAAGAAATTATTCTTTCAAACAGTTTTATAGTTGTACCCATCTCAAAAATGCAACAATAGCTTGCTATTGAATGTGAATGCAAACATTATTTTAATTTTAGATATTTATGAGGTAAGTAAAGTATTATAAGAGACGGTAAATATAAATGAAAATAGAGCAATATTTTAACATGTACTTTCTTCTCTTTAGTAACTACCTATAACAAACATATTACAGGAAACTTTCTCCCATTCCTTTACCTTGTGTAAGCAAAACCGTCCTAAATCGGATGGTTTAGCAAAGTATATGGAGTATGCACAAACACGTAAACGAGCTTCTTTTGTTTCCTTCTCACTCACACTCTTTCTTTTAAGCACCTTTATATTTGTTCCTGATCACATCTTTATTTTTATATTCGAAGAGAGATCTTATTTAATTAAAACTGTTAAAATAAAGAAACAAAATTTATAACAACATTTAAAATTACGAAAAAACTCAGTATTATTGACTGAACTATTCTTTATTTTTATACAATACTCCATCATGAAAATATTATTCATAGCGTTCTTTTGTAGTCTATTATCTTGCATGCTTTAGTAACATGTCTTACCCGTAGCTTTAACTGTCCTCAAAAACTGAGATCTTGTGCTGACCTGTCTTAGTGAAGGGTTCTTAATAGTTCTCACAGAAACCCAATACTGCACTAAACCACTAAACCGAACGGCGCATTGTTGTAACCACAGTGTCGAGTCTCAGCTTTTAATTCTGAGTGTAAATGAACGAGTACATAAGGGAGAAAACACAGGAACCTTTAGGAATTGTTCCTATGTTGATTACTTCCCTTTAAAGGTTAAAAGAAATCGACCAGATCAGGTATTTTGTTATGTTTGAAAGCACTTAAAGTTCTGTTTGTCAAGCGCCATATTGACAAATGTTGTCGGTAACTCAGTTTGACTTGGCATTGTACTCAAACAACCGAAAATGAGAAGAAAACAGAAAGTAATATTTTAATTCAACTGTATATTCTAATAAAATGTACCTGTTTTGTACTTTTGTGTGTGTAAATATTTTATAATTTTTTTTTCTTAATTTAGAGCTTTTGAACTACTTTTCCATTTGTGAATTCTCTGTCCCATGCAACTACAATCTTTCAGCTGATCTTACTACAAGAAAACAAACGTATATTTGTTAAAATTTACACCACGTAAATATATTGAAAATGCGAACACGATAAAAAGACCAGCAAATAAATACAAACAAAATGAAAATCACAAACACAGTCCGAGCTATTGTAGATAACTCCTTTAATGTTATGTCGAAGATATTAAGCTCATACCAACCCGACTTAACTCTCTTTTGTTATTTTGTTCTTGTGAGTACATTAGCTGTTTCTGATATTGCTGCCTTTTTGATGCTAAGGCATCACCATCGCATCGCCAGGATTTTCATGAAGTCCACTTTACAGCTTTCGTCTAAAAATATACAGCTCCTTGCGAAATCTAGAAGAACGATAATAGTAAATAAAAAAGTATAAATAATCACCATGGCTGTCCAAAGCACTTCAGGATCATATATGAATCTCATGGCCACCTGTAGCCATGCACACGGCGCCATGACAATTATAAAGATGCTGGCCTCAATCATCAGCATCTTGGTCAGCGCCACCTGTCGGTTGTTTAGGTTATTGGTGATACAACATCTCGTTTGTCGCCACTTGAGGTTTGATCTCAGTGTTTTTACTGTCACAGTCGTTGCTATCATTACGACTGTCACATTAAGAAGGGGCAGGAGAGTTTCCATTGTCATGTGTAAGAACAGAACTACAAGTAATCTATTTTCTGAATAAAATGTAGTGTAGCCAGCATTCCAGTGTACCCGCTCTCCTACAGTTATTTTAACAGCTCTGTAAGAAACTGGGTACAAAACACCTAAGACTTGTGTGAGAAGGAAACAAGAGGCTATGAGTGACGCCATCGTCTTGGTGCTCATAATGCTGGCAGCACGGAGTGGAAACACAACACAAACACACGTGTCTACAGCCACCACCATGTTAATAAAAGCTGATGTCAACGCAAACCCACGTACAAGACTTGCTACTGTTATTTTCGTTATAGTGAGGTACTCCTCATACAGAGCGATATCATAGAAACGGATGAATGCAGCAACAGAAAATACTGCAAACGTGATGGAAAAATAGAAGCAGTAAGACAAAGCCAGTGAGAAGAGACACAGGTTGATGCGGTCTCTAAGACCTGTCGCCAGAACACCAGACAGATATACAAATAGTCTATTTCCTGAAAAAAATGTAGTGTAGTCAGTTTTCCACTGTACCCGCTCTCCTACAGTTATTTTAACAGCTCTGTAAGAAACTGGGTACATAATACACAGGATTTGTATGAGAAGGAAACACGAGGCTATCAGTGACGCCATTGTCTTGGTGCTCATAATGCTGGCAGCACGGAGTGGAAACACAACACAAACACACGTGTGTACAGCCACCACCATGTTAATACAAGCAGATGTCAAGGCAAACCCACGTGCAACACCTCCCACTGTTATTTGTGCTTTAAAGAGATACTCCTCATACAGAGCGATATCATAGAAACGGATGAATGAAGAAACAGGAAAAACAGTAAACGCGATGGCAAAATAGAAGCAGTAAGACAAAGCCAGTGAGAAGAGACACAGGTTGATGCGGTCTCTAAGACCCTGTCGCCAGAACACCAGGCAGTTGATGATGTTGGTGGGGATGCCCACCAGACATTGCAGACTTAGAAGACCTGAATACGATACAACCTCTACTACATAGCGACTGTTGCTGGTAGTGAGGTTAGTAGACATGTCTGAGTCTAGCACTACCATGTCTGATGTGTTTGAGTATATCATGGCAAATATCGAGCTTACTGAGACTTCTTCATAAAATTTTTAAAAAATCAAACCACCATTAAATATGAAGGAAGTAACACTAAAATTAAGCAAACAGAAACCAAGAATGTTGTGAACAGAAGTTTTTCAGAAATGGGCTAAAAGATAGCTACTTTAGCTTTTCAAAGGATATGTGACCTTTGTAAAAATATATAGTCCAATGTCATTAAAATAGTTTGCTGTGAAAACAGTTTGGTGTATGAAAATGGTTTCATTAAACACTGGAGCACAAGTCAGGACAGAAGTTTAGTAAGATTCTCTTATAAATAAACTGTAGAAAAATACGATTCATAAGAACTTGTGGTTTACAGAAATGTCTTAACCACACGACATGTTGACAATTAAAGGTGAGCACTGCTTTCATGAAGTGAATGAATCCCGGCTTAAGATGGATGTATATTGATGATGATATAAATATTACTCTTTGTACAGACTGTTGCAATGTGGATGTTGACCCCATGAAGGTCGAGAGTTTGACTTGTTTAAAGTTATGCCTCAGAAGAAGTCGTGGAATATTTTCTTTCTGCCAGCGATTAGCTGTTTTCTTCACAGTTGTCCGTACCAAGCGGCAAAAAGACTTCAAAATCAAATTCACAAAGAGCACAAACACATCTGTTCACAGATTAATCCTGAAGGTGATGCCTTGGCTTGAAATAAAGTCTTTAAAAACTCCGTAGTAGCAAGCATCTTCTTCTACAATATCCTCAGGAATAATGAGCGTGATTAGGTTTTCAAGGATGGCGATGTATTCTAAGGCAAAGACATTTGAATACTGATACCACAAATGACGGGTACTTAACTGCTGTCGTGGAAACAAAATGTATATATAATACAATGCTTTTATACTTTAGGGAATCGTATTTTCGATCCAACACTGTTGTGCTTAGACTCTTTTTTTTAACAGTTTGGAAGCAATTTGGTCATCACTTTGACCAAAAAAAAAAAAAGAAAAAGTTTAAAAATAATAAAAAAATGTATTATTGCTATAAATAAAAGTATTTATACACGTCGTTAGAAATCAGACCTAAATGGACTACAGTAGATACAGGCAGGCCCGTTCTTAGCCCTCGCGGGGCCCGAGGCAAAGGGCATGTGCGGGGCCCTCACGCCACGATCACACGGTTTTGGTTGGGATCTAAAGTCACTTTTTTTCCTCAGGGATATCTCTTCTTTTATCATTGACAGCACGCTGCATACACATTACAACATAAGCCTACGATTAATTTAAAAGCGCGGGGCCCCTTGAAGCGCGGGGCCCTAGGCAGATGCCTCGTCCGCCTGCCCCTAAGCACGGCCCTGGATACAGGAAATGTCAAGTGCAATAATCACATCGTTAGTATTTACAGAAGGATGCTGAAAATGGAGGCAAGCTAGTAAAACGTTTACTCGGTTGTACAAATTTGAAAGGTTTATGTCGTATTTAATATCATACGAACACGAATGCGTGCGCAGGTGAGTGTGTCGAGACTGGTTGATTGGTACTACGAGACTCTGTATGTTCGTGTGCGTGTGTGTGTGTGTGTGATCTATATATATACTTTATTTATTTTTGTTACTCTTGCTCTCTAGAGGTAATCTCCCCTGTGTTCAGCTTACGGTGATTTAACCGTAAGACTTGAAGGTGTGCAGACTTATTGTCTGCTGCCTGGTCGACTTGGTCGATGTTCCGTTCAGTCCCCAGTGGGAAGTTTTAGAGATTGTTGCAGTGTTTAGTATATTGGTGAAGTACGACCATTTCCTCAGTATAATGGGGCTAGTGTTGACTTACACGACTGCTGTTGTTTGCTTAGCTTCGTTGGTTAAGGTTGAGAGTAAGTAAAGGCCTTATTTTTGTCTCCCCATGCCAGCCGTTTGTCTTTCTCACAACATTTTACCTAAATAAAGTTTTATTGAGCTGTCTTCATCCCTATTCTAAAATCCCAGTTGACCGATTTTTTTTCTTGTTACTGTACTTGTTATTCGCCACAAAGGTCGGCAATATCCTTCTTGATCTATCGTTACCTTTACTTATCGACTTCCTAAAAACCTTTTTGGCTGACAACAGGATAATCTTGCTGATGTTTCAAGGATAGGATAAGATATTCACATTGCTGTCGATCTCGTGGAAACTTGGCCCAAGAAGTGTTTCGCAAAGTTTGTCCGGGAAAAATTAAAATTCGGATCACTTTTTTCTAAACAATTATATAGGATGGAAGACTGACATCACAGTTTTTTTATTCTTATGACTTGATGCTTAAGTGCACTGTAAATATTACAGTTGTTACTTATACAGCCTTAACATGTTTCGGCTTTGACAGCACATGCTTATTTTCAGAGTTAGTGTGCTAAAAATACACACCATAAGAATAGTTTAGAAAGTACTGTTATTGTGATGCCATTGTTTAACAATCATCAGAACTCTTTGCTTGACTATTACAACAAAAAAAAACTAACTGTAAAATGTGTAAAAAAATTAATAAAACATGTAAACTATCATATCTGTAAATTAGCTCCCCACGACTGACAACTAAATCTTTGAATTCATAGAACTGAGCCAGTCCGCCATTCTCCATGTCTTAGCGATGCTCGCACGAGCTGCTTCAGCGTTTGAACGAAAATAATCTCGGGTAGTTGCAGCAGAGGTAGGTGCTGCTTTGTTCCACCAGGATGCTATCATTAGCAGGGTGTAATTATGTGCAGGGCACACACACCATCTTATTTACAACTGCATCGCAAACTGAGTGAGGACTGTTGTGTATACCAGTCTAAAAGACCTGGGTGACTTCATTCGTTCACTTTTGTTAACTCAGTTTCCTCCTCCCTTCCCGTTTTTATGGAGGACCGTCATTGGTGGTGTCTCGCAATAAGACCGAACATTGCCAGCTTTCCTCACCTAAAGGTTACATTAAGTGAGAAAACACCAGGGATGCGACTGCCATGCAAATGAGTTACTTCTAGTTTTATGGTGCTTGTTAGAGCTCCGGAATAATTTCCTTACCTTTTACAAACGAACTGCAAGATGATGACGATAATGAACGTGCACAGGCCGTAATCTGTGGCAAAGCTGACATTTTCTTTGTCCCGTATTCAGTTCAGTCTGGCAGTAATTCCTGTTGCAGCTTGTCAGGGACGAGTTCAATTCACAATTTCACACACCACTCGAACTCACTGTATACACGTCCTCACACGTGTTCTTTCGCTCATAAATCACATAGATTTGACGTGGGCAACAAAAATTTTATAAGTCAACATTAAACATTAAACACACACGTTACTCCGAATTATATACAGTCTGAATGTCTTTCACGCGGCGGCATTTAAATCAAGTTGGACGATTGTTTTTTTAATAGATCTCTAAATTCCTAGTTACTCACACCACCGCACTGCCTGGAGTTTTCGTCTGAGAAACAAAAAAAAAAAAAACTTCCTGGTAAACTCCTCCCTTTCCCGGTCCAGAAATTAAAAGTGCAGTCTCGGCAACAAACATGGGCAACTTCCTGCCAAGACCGAAGCCAACATCCTTCAAAACAACCAGACAAGAAAAAGCTAGCCAGTCCGGATCCGAACGGCGCATTGTTGTAACCACAGTAGAGTCTCAGCTTTTAATTCTGAGTGTAAATGAACGAGTACATAAGGGAGAAAACACAGGAACCTTTAGGAATTGTTCCTATGTTGATTACTTCCCTTTAAAGGTTGAAAGAAATCGACCAGATCAGGTATTTTGTTATGTTTGAAAGCACTTAAAGTTTTGTTTGTCAAGCGCCATATTGACAAATAGTCGCCGGCTTTGTACTGAAACAACCGAAAATGAGAAAAAAAACCAGAAAGCAATATTTTAATTCAACTGTATATTCTAATAAAAATATACCTGCTTTGTACTTTTGTGTGTGTAAATATTTTATAATTTTTTTTCTTAAGTTAGAGCTCTTGAACTACTTTCCGAATTCTCTGTCCCACACAGTTAGTCTTTCAGTTGATCTTACTACAAGAAAACAAAACGTAAATTTCTGAAATTTTCCACCACGTAAATGTATTTAAAATGCAAACATTGTAAAAAGACCAACAAATAAATACAAACAAAATGAAAATCACAAACACTGTCCTAGTCCGAGCTATAGCAGAGAACTCCCTTAATGTTGTATCAAAGATATTAAGTTCATACCAACCTTACTTAACTCCCTTTCCTTATCTTATTGTTGTGAGTACTTTAGCTGTTTCTTATATTGTTGCCTTTTTGATGCTACGGCATTGCTCCATCGCCAGGATTTTCATAAAGTCCACTTTACGGCTTTCGTCTAATAATATACAGCTCCTGGCGAAATCTAGAAGAACGATAATAGTAAATAAAAAAGTTAAAACAACCGTTCAGTTCACAAGACGTATAAATAATCACCACGGCTGTCCAAAGCACTTCAGGATCAGATATGAATCTCATGGCCACCTGTAGCCATGCACACGGCGCCATGACAATTATAAAGATGGTGGCCTCAATCATCAGCATCTTGGTCAGCGCCACCTGTCGGTTGTTAAGGTTATTAGTGATACAACATCTCGTTTGTCGCCACTTGAGGTTTGATCTCAGTGTTTTTACTGTCACAATCGTTGCTATCATCACGACTGTCACATTAACAAGAGGCACGAGAGTTTCCATTGCCATGTGTAAGAACAGATATACAAGTAATCTATTTTCTGAATAAAATGTAGTGTAGTCAGCTTTCCAGTGTACCCGCTCTCCTACAGCTATTTTAACAGCTCTGTAAGAAACTGGGTACAAAACACCTAAGACCTGTGTGAGAAGGAAACACGAGGCTATCAATGACGCCATTGTCTTGGTGCTCATAATGCTGGCAGCACGGTGTGGAAACACAACACAAACACACGTGTGTACAGCCACCACCATGTTAATACAAGCGGATGTCAAAGAAAACCCACGTGCAACACCTGCATATGTTACTTTTGCTTTAGAGAAGTACTCCTCACTAAAAGTGATATCATAAAAACTAATAAATGAAGCAACAGAAAATACTGCAAACGCGATGGAAAAAAAGAAACAGTAAGACAAAGCCAGTGAGAAGAGACACAGGTTGATGCGGTCTCTAAGACCCTGTCGCCAGAACACCAGGCAGTTGATGATGTTGGTGGGGATGCCCACCAAACATTGCAGACTTAGAAGACTTGAATACCATACAACCTCTACTATATCGCGACAGTTGCTAGTAGTGAGGTTGGTAGACATGTCTGAGTCTAACATGTCTGATGCATTTGAGTTTCTCATGGCAAATATCGAGCTTACTTAGACTTCTTCATAAAATTGAAAAAAATCAAGCCACCATTAAATATGAGGGAATTAAAGTAACACACCGAAATTAAGCAAACAGAAACCAAGAATGTTGTAAACAGAAGTTTTTCAGAAATGGGCTAAAAGATAGCTATTTCAGCTTTTCATAGCATGTGTGACCTTTATGAAAATATATAGTCAAATGTCATTAAAATAGTTTACTGTGTATGATAATGGTTTCATCAAACATTGGAGCACAAGTCACGACAGAAGTTTAATGAGATTCTTTTGTACATAAACTGTAGAAAGATACGATTCATAAGAACTTGTGGTTTACAGAAATGTCCTAACCACACGAGATGTTCACAATTAAAGGTAAGCACTACTGTCATGAAGTGAAGGAATCCCGCCTTAAGACTGATGTATATTGATGACGATATGGATATTACTCTTTGTACAGACTGTTGCAATGTGGATGCTGATCCCCTGAAGGTCGAGAGTTAGACTTGTTAAAAGTGAAGGCTCATAAACAGTCGTGGAATATTTTCTTTCTGCCAGCGATTAGCTGTTTTCTTCACAGTTGTCCGTACCAAGCCGCAAAAAGACTTCAAAATCAAATTCACAAAGAGCACAAACACATCTGTTGACAGATTAATCCTGAAGGTGATGGCCTTGGCTTGAAATAAAGGCTTTAAAAACTCCGTAGTAGCAAGCATCTTCTTCTACATTATCCTCAGGAATAATGAGCGTGATTAGGTTTTCAAGGATGGCGATGTATTCTAAGGCATTTGAATACTGATACCACAAATGACCGGTACTTAACTGCTGTCGTGGAAACAAAATGTATATATAATACAATGCTTTTATACTTTAGGGAATCATATTTTCGATCCAACACTGTTGTGCTTAGACTCATTTTTTTTAACAGTTTGGAAGCGATTTGGTTATCACTTTGACCAAAAAAAAAAAGGAAAAGTTTAAAAATAATTAAAAAAAATGTTTATTGCTATAAATAAAAGTATTTATACACGTCGTTAGAAATCAGACCTAAATGGACTACAGTAGATACAGGAAATGTCAAGTGCAATAATCACATCGTTAGTATTTACAGAAGGATGCTGAAAATGGAGGCAAGCTAGTAAAACGTTTACTCGGTTGTACAAATTTGAAAGGTTTATGTCGTATTTAATGTCATACGAACACGAATGCGTGCGCAGGTGAGTCTGTGTCGAGACTGGTTGATTGGTACTGCGAGACTGTATGTTCGTGTGTGTGTGTGTGTGATCTATTTATCTACTTTATTTATTTTTGTTACTCTTGCTCTCTAGAGGTAATCTCCCCTGTGTTCAGGCTGCTTACGGTGATTCAACCGTAGGACTTGAAGGTGGGCAGACTTGTTGTCTGCTGCCTGGTCGCCTTGGTCGATGTTCCGTTCAGTCCCCAGTGGGACGTTTTAGAGATTGTTGCAGTTTTTAGTATATTGGTGAAGTGCGGCCATTTCCTCAGTATAATGGGGCTAGTGTTGACTTACACGACTGCTGTTGTTTGCTTAGCTTCGTTGGTTAAGGCTGAGAGTAAGTGAAGGCCTTATTTTTGTCTCCTCATGCCAGCCGTTTGTCTTTCTCACAACATTTTACCTTAATAAAGTTTTATTGAGCTGTCTTCATCCCTATTCTAAAATCCCAGTTGACCGATTTTTTTTCTTGTTACTGTACTTGGTATTCGTCACAAAGGTAGGCAATATCCTTCTTGATCTATCTTACCTTTACTTATCGACTTCCTAAAAAACCTTTTGGCTGACAACAGGATATTCTTGCCTGATTTCAAAGGAGTAGGATAAGATATTCACATTGCTGTCGATCTCGTGGAAACTTGGCCCAAGAGAAGTGTTTCGCGGCTTGTCCAGGAAAGAATTAAAATTCGGATCACTTTTTCTAAACAATTATATAGGATGGGAAGACTGACATCACAGTTTTTTTTATTCTTATGACTTGATGCTTAAAGTGCACTGTAAATATTATAGTTTGTTACTTATACAGCCTTAAATGTTCGGCTTGGACAGCACATGCTTATTTTTCAGAGTTAGTGTGCTAAAAATACACACCATAAGAATAGTTTAGAAAGTACTGTTATAGTGATGCATTTGTTTAACAATCATCAGAACTCTTTGCTTGACTATTACAAAAAACAAAACCAACTGTAAAATGTGTAAAAAAAATTAATAAAACATATAAACTATCATCTCTGTAAATTAGCTCCCCACGACTGACAACTAAATCTTTGAATTCATAGAACTGAGCCAGTCCGCCATTCTCCATGTCTTAGCGATGCTCGCACGAGCTGCTCGTGGTTCCTCAGCGCGTGCTTCAGCGTTTGAACGAGAATAACCTCGGGTAGTTGCAGCAAAGGTCGGTGCTGCTCTGTTCCACCAGGATGCTCTCATTATCAGGGTGTAATTGTGTGCAGGGCTCACACACCATCTTATTGACTTCTGCATCGCACACAGAGGGAGGACTGCTGTGTATACCAGTCTAACAGGTGTGGGTGACCTCTTCATTCGTTCACTTTTCATTAACTCAGTTTCGTCCTCGCTCCCCGTATTTATGGAGGCCCGTCATTGGTGGTGTCTCACAATAAGACCGAACATTGCCAGCTTTTCATCACCTAAAGGTTGCATTAAGTGAGAAAACACCACGGAGGCGACTGCCATGCATATGAGTTACTTCTAGTTTTATGGTGTTTGTTAGAGGTCCGGAATAATTTCCTTACATTTACAAATGTACTGCAAGATGGTGATGATAATGAACGTGCACAGCTTGTAATCTGTGGCAAAGCTGACATTTGCTTAGTCCCGTATTCAGTTCAGTCTGGCAGTCGTTCCTGTTGCAGCTTGTCAGGGACGCGTTCAATTCACAATTTCACCACTCGAACTCACTGTATACACACGTCCCCACACGTGTTCTTTCACTCATAAATCACAGAGATTTGACGTGGGCAACGAAATTTTTTATAATTCAACATTAAACATTAAACACACCCTTACTGCGAATTATATACAGTCTGAAAGTCTTTCAAGCTGCGGCATTTAAATCAAGTTGGACGATTGTTTTTTGAAGAGATCTCTAAAGTCCTAGTTACTCACACCGCACTGCCTGAAGTTATCGTCTGAGAAACAAAAAATAATCTTCCTGGTAAACTCCTCCCTTTCCAGGTCTAGAAATTAAAAGTGCAGTCTCGGCAACACCTGGCTGATGTCCAAGAATAAATTACTTAAGTAACAAATCACAAGTTCCAGTTCTTATAATGGTAGTTTCTTTCTCGGCAAACACCTGGCTGACGACCACGAATATATTCGTTTGGGAACAACACACAAGTTCGGAAGCAAAATCTCCGCACACTGCGTCCGCCTCTAGTCCCTTCTCTCAGCCGTCTGCTCTCTTCCAAACTCTTCTCTCTCTACGTACAATCTAAAACTACGTCATAATATGACGTCGGGTTATGACGCGAAACCACGACGCAGCAAACACACTCACATACTGCTAAGGGCAATAATCCCTGCCTACCTATTCATAACACAGCTATGATAGGTATTTAAATTCCACCAAGCAGCTACAGTCATTACAGTACTCATACACTTAGGAAATAAAAATTCGTGTAAAAACATAAGTCAAGATCTTTGAAAATGGTTTTAGAGTTCATTTCTAAATAACTGATGGCTTTGGTCTGTCGTCTATACGCAGATCTTCTGAAAGACTTGAAATTGTGACGAGAGTCTCAACAGACTGTACTATTCTTCACCTTTCTGTTTTATGCAACCCTCACACATTAATCAAATTATTTATAACTTTCTCCGAGTAGTAGACTTTCTAGTATGCCTTAAGCCCTTTATAAAATTATTATTATTATTATTATTTTTTTTTTTTTTTTTAAGTAAATAGGAAGAATTATTTTCAAGTGAAATATACTCACTGTTCACGAAACGACGAACGTATAGTACTCTAACAAAGTCCGATCTTTTGTTCGAAAATGGATTTAACCAACCACAGATTACGATAGTATAAGCTTTTTAATAGTCACAGGTCAGCGGTTACACAACGAAGTGTCCCAAGAAACGAGACAAAGTCTGTTTTCTTTTATCTAACTGCATGCCTTAGGAAGTATATGTAGTCGTGTAATAGTTCGAGGATCTTTTGATATATAGACGTGTCTTTTTATGATCCAAGAGTTGAAAAAGTAGTGAGTGGCATTCAGTCACGTGATCAATGGGCATTTTTATAACAGGACAACGCGAGAAAATGCGCCATGCATGACGTCAGCACAGTCTTTAAACACACGGCATCATGCAGTCTTCAAGTCAATCTTCCTTAAAATTTGCAGACTCACTCACATTCGCCTCTTTCTGTCAGTTTCTTCTGCAGAACAAAGCAATCTGTCTACTCTGTTATTATTATCAAAAGAGGAAAATGAGAACAAAATCTGGTTAAAAATCAAAAGTAGCTACTTTCCGTATTGGTCTTCAAAATGTTGTAAGCAGTCATTTAAGACTTAATGATAGTTTTTGTCTGTTGGTACTACAGCAGACCTTGTGAAAAACTTGACGAAAGCGGGACGAGCGAAAATAATAAACAATAATGTGGACTGAGCTGTTAACTAAAGGGCAGGCGCTAACAACTGCATTAACCATATGGTAGATGTTATAGTAACGCGCCTCAAGAACCTTTACAAGCCCAAACATATTAACAGTCTGATATATCGCAAAGGGCATCATGGTGATGATGTAGACACACGACATAGCAACAAGCATGGAGGTGAGAGCCGTGTCCTGACTGTGACTGTCTACACCTGAGGAACTCCACTTCCTCCGCCACGTCATGCTGGCCTTCAGCTTGAGTACAGTGATGACAGTGGCCACAGATATTACAGAAAACATCGTCACAGGTACTGCAATTCCGAGAAAATCGTTTATTAAAGTCTGAATAACTGTTTTATTTTCTTCGTAAAACTTTGTCCAAACTAACATCCACTGAGAACTGTTGTTTGTGTGATCGAATGCAGCACGTCGCGTAAATATCGAGACAATAAAAAAGCTCTGGAATACAAACCAACATAAAAATATAAGAAATCCCATAACAGAGGTTCTTATTAATGTAGCAGCCCTGAGAGGGAATATCACACACACGCATCTCTCTAGTGTAATGATCATTGTAATACACCCGGATGTCAGTCTCAGACCATAGAACGCACCCCTTAGGTAAACCAAATTTTTAATAAAATATTCGTCACCTAGAGTCGTGTCGTAGATTTTTAAAAACAAACCTAGCGAAAATATTATGAATCCACAGGTTAAGAAAAGTAAGTCTGTTAGAGCCAGAGAAAACAGACAAAGGTTCATCCGGTGTTTAAGTCCTTGTCTCGAGAACACCAAGCAGTTCATCACATTCCCTGGGATGCCCAACATGCACGCCAGTGTTATTATTCCTGCAAAACATATTGTTTCGACAACTTTCCGTGTCTCGACACTGGCGTCGTTGTTGTCACTGCTGTCTATAGAAAGACCAGCCGAGCTGTTTGACACATTCATGACTGGGACATGTATCTGACATATATATGTAGGACATATGTAAGGTCAGGGTTTATAAAACGTGGATCTAATAGCGCCCTTATTTAAGCCTTAGATATTAAACAATATAATCTCATGGTAATGTCTTATTTTTAAGATTATTTTTAACAGATGTTAATTGTTTTTAAAGTTATATAATATTATAAGTTTACTATCGCAATTTGAACAAAAAAAGTAAAATAGGGGAAATTGCAGCTATTTTCATTTTCTTCCTGGAAGAAATGTAAGAAAGACGTATAGAAACCGTTCTTTTTTATCAATAAAAATAATTTATTTACATAGATTTTTAAGTTAATTCACTTTATTCTTTTCCTACAGTTTTTGTATATTTTAGTAATGCTCAGTTCGTTGCTGTGTTTCTAAATTTACATATTTACTTTCTTTCTTGTGTTCGTTACTTTTCTTGCTCTGTTTAAGTTCAGTCTCGCCGGATTTTATTCTTTGTTAATTCTTTGAAGCTCTTTTATAGACTACATTTTGTAAAATTGTTTCGACACGTTTATCCAACATCTAATTAAGCTTTAGTTCGATTTTTTGTCCTTTATTTCTGTGTGTTTATTTAAGGTAATAGGTACGTGCATGTATGTATACATTTGTGTATGAGTGCTACTAAAACACTAGGGATGTCCCTGCAACAAAAAGCGGCAGTGCCACACCCATATCAAACAGCTTTCCATTGTGTCGGCAAGGGGTAGGTTTATGCTGTTTTCTGCTTTTACCAATCAATTAGAGAATTTCTGGTAAAGAATTTACTGACTGTGATAAGGATTTAGATAAAATTCCTGTAATGTTATTTTTTTAATCTTTAACAATCCAAAATCAATGTCGTTATCTCTGTTCAGTGTTTCTATCAGTTTTATGATTTATTAATTTTCCTTAAATATTTTGGATTCACAATAAACACTTACGTTGACGAATTAGAAAGGTAAGAAGAGGAGCTGAGATGCATTTTAGGTTGGTATACGGGTGTGTTGCTGACGTCTACACGATTTGGATGTGACATCACCTTTTACTTTTTTGTTTTAGTTTCAATAGTCATCTACGTTTACCTGCGATTAAGTACTTTACTGTTATAATATTGAACAACAAACACTTTAATTCTGAATGATTTCATGTCTGCAGGCAATAGGTCTGAGTGCTAAGAATCTCCTTAATTCTAAACAATAAACGGTAATAAATTATCTGTATATTTATTAGTATTTTATTAGTATTTTACAATGTGTTCCATTTATTTGGTAGGTTTTTTTCTAATAGATAGAAAATAAATATCTCCATCGTACTGCTGCTTACATATCCTAGTGCAAGTGAATAGGTGATCAACTGAACGGTGTGTTTATAAAATATTACAAACAAGCTAGGTGTCGCACGGGTAAACGATGTTCCCGAGGAGTGGGACTTGTTCGTTGCGCTCTGTCACTGACGATGTGTTGGCCTGAAGCTAATCAGTGGTTTTGTTGATTTTAGCTGAATGGTTAGTAGATTTTAACGAGTATATTTTCCAGTACAGCTCTTGTATTTATGTGTTTGATGTATTTTGAAACAAAATGTTTGTCACGGCACACAATATATAAAACACTTGCGTTAAAAAAACCCTTTTATTCTGGAAATGCATGGATTGGGTACACAAGGTTAGACAAGAAAAACTCAAACGTTGGGAAAGAGAGTAAAGAGGAGATAGAACAGGCGAGGACATCCCAGCTTCGACTTCTTGTGTTCATATTAAGAGTTCAGTGTATGACGTCCACAATATCTCACAATTATTGCTTAGCATGCTATGGCAGCTTTTTATGTTATATCTGTATTTCTGAATTCTCGAAGTAGTATTACACAAGTAACTTTTTTTCAACACTTAACACTTGAGGATAATTCCTTGCTAGCAACCGTTGTCAGTACATAGGTCTTCTTACACTCAAAACAAAATCTGTTTTTCTTTTAAAAGTTTAAATGTTCTTATGATGCACATTTACTAATTATGACAGAATATAAATCTTTCCAAAATATGATCAAACTAATTTACAACATACATTTTAACACATAAACACTAAATATTGCACCTGATTTCACTATAAGAGGCATTCATTTAAGTTTACTATAGCAAGTCCACTTTAGAAGCCGCTTCTGTCAGATCCCGAGAACCAACAAAGAAAACCGACACACGGTCTCCCCCAATGACGTTAAATAATTAAAATTAAGTAACTGAAGAGTTTAATTAAAGTACAACTACATCCTGACAGGAACCTGTAACTGTATTTTTTGTTAGTGTACTGTTCTGTCGCCTCTTTCGGCTCACATTTTGATAGTTTTCACTAACATATCGTTAATAATATATTTTTAAAATTAACACTGGCATATTTTACTTGTATTAATGATCGTTTAACCTCTTTCATTTATACAAGATCTTGCGTGTAAAACTCAGTGAAAAAAAAATATATATATTGCGATTACAGATCTAATGTGTACACAGTCAATTTGCATTTTTCTAGATAAGAGATCAATAATTATAAAAATTTAATCCACAGTTTACCTCCATCTGACAATGTGAAATGCAGAGGCTACGGTAGTGCTGCCTCGTTGAGTCAATGTTCGATCTTTGAATACTTACCAGTAATAGGTTTCCTACACTAAAGCCGCTTGTGAGTAGTCACAACCCTCCCCACCCTTTGAGGATGAAAGGTTGTTCCTTCACATCGTTTACTAAGTAATAACACGGGATAAACATTATTTACCCGACTATGTCCCATCAGTGGAGTTTACCGTCTCAAGCTTCACGATTTTCTCCTCGCTATTCCTCCATGGCTTGGGCGAACAAATTGAGATCATCTTTAACTATAACCACAGCTGGCAAGGTCATCACTGTAAAAAAAAATAATTAAAACAATGGAAAAAGTGTGTTTATTACTCGATGGAAGAGCACACTGTAATCAAAGTTAAGCCTCTTCATTTAATACCATAAGACATCTTCAATAAGCCAATCAACTTCATCTTCTTTTGTCTTAACAAATTTCACAGAACAAAATAGTGTATATGCTTATACATCGTCCAACAATCCCAAGGATATGTATAGGCGGATTGCTGTCAGTCTGACAAGACCAACTCTTTTCCTCTTACAAAATTCTCCACGAGCCTAAACAATTAATGTGACTAAACCGGAAGCTTTGTACCCACCTGCGTCTTTTTTAATATTTAACTGGAAAAAATTGTATGCCAGCAGTCCAGTAATACAAGTTCGTGAAGAATACAGCTCTATCACTACATCTCTACACTTCGTAACCTATGAAATTCAATGGTAACATACAGCAGCTGTACACTCAGATCAAAGGCTGACAAAGCCACCTTATTTTTTCAGTCAGAACAAGAGAAAGATAAAAGCCGTATTTATATGATTGCAAAGAAAAGTCAGTATTCAGAAACAGTGGTTATCTTTTTATATTAGATCTCTCTAAATATATTTAATGCAGAGGGAACTCAAGTCTCATTTTCAGTTTCGAAGAACTATGAACAGACATGCCACAGTATGTTTTCGTATTGAGAGGTATGATGCGCAGCTCTAGACAAACCATCCAACCGGAGGTAACACCACTAGATATCCTTTAAATTCTTCATAATGATTTGTCGATCTGTACGTTTACAAGTCTTTGATGAAAGACGGATGGGTTTACTGCAATGCCACACGTCGAAGAAAACTTGACGGAATCGTGAGGAGCGAAGATAATAAACAAAAAAGTAAACTGAGCTGTTGACCAGAGGACATACATTGACTAGCGCGTTCGTCACCATGTAGACATTATATAAATGGTCGAAAGTAAAAAGATCCTGTAGAACCACACGAACAGTCTGCCATATGACAAATGGCACCATGGTGATAATATAAACACACGACACAGCAACAAGCATGGATGTCAGCGCCATCTGTCGACTGTTGTTGTCTCCTCTTGTGAAGCTTGATCTCTGGCGCCACTCGATGTTTGCTCTCAGTCTTACTACAGTGATAATCGTTGCCACAAACACTGTGGCAAACGTTGCGAAAGGTACCACTGTGCCAAGAGCAATGTTTAATAGAGGCTGAATAATTGTTTTATTTTCTTCATAGAACTGATTATGGACTAGCATCCATTGAAACCTGTTGTCCTTTTCAACAAAACTAGCCCGAATCGAAAATAAGAATACAAAATAAAATCCCTGGAAAATTAATAACGAGAAACATACCAGACAGACCATGGTTCTTGTTTGCATTAAAGTAGCAGCACGAAGAGGAAATATTACACACATGCATCTCTCTAGAGCAATGATCATGCTGATACACCCGGATGTTAACCTCAAGCCATACATAGTACCAAGCAAAGATGCCAAAGTTTTTATAAAATATTCCTCGCCCAGGTTAACATCATAGAAAGCAAGAAAGGAACCAACAGAATGAATTGTAAACGCACAAACCAAGAGAAAGAAGTCTGTCAGTGACAGAGAGAAAAGACAAAGGTTCATGCGGTCTCTGAGTCCCTGGCGACAGAACACCAGACAGTTGACAACATTTGCTGGGATGCCAAACAGAAATGCCAGTGGTATCAGGCCAACAAAACAGATGGTTTCCACAACCTTTCGTGTTTCGGTACTGATATCATGATACTGTGCAACCACTTCAAGTGTGGAAGTGTCTCCACTTGTAACAACGGAACTGTTGTTGACAGTCATGACAGCCCGTGTAGACGATGGTGCCTTCATTTTAAAGTAAATTTAAACAACGGAGATTTAAAATTCACTAAATTTGTATTTTTATTTTTAAACAAAGGAATATTTATTTTTCAGAATCGTTTATTTTTTCTTTTCTGTCTAATTATTTTGTTTTTCTCTCTTTTATGCTTTGGATATCCTAAACATGAGGAAATAAATTATGACAAGCAAATATAGATAAAATAATGACATACCTGTCATTTCAACATACTATTTCTACGACAGACAAAGTATATATAATTATTGTCGGAATTCATGTTTCTTTCCCTCCTCTCCTTGTTTTACTTCGACCATGTATTTTTCTATAACGTTTATGTTTCTTTTTTTTCCTCCTCCGTTCTATTACTATGTTTTTTGTTTTTTTTAGTATCACCTAGTTTTGTTTTCCATATCAATGCGCCTGTACGATGCTGCTAATGACCCCCATTATCAATGCAATTCTTGTTAAAAGTAAAATTCTTCAAAATTCAGTACAATGTCTTGATCTCCGCTATCACTATCAAATAAAGTATTTGAAAAACAAGATTAATTTTCCTTAACAAGCTATATTTTAGGATGAAATAATTCCTTTATGATATTTTTAAAATGTCCAATTACTTGTAACCGTCTCTCTCTCTCTCCTTAGATTGCAGCAGGATATGTTTAACATTTTATATCTCATGCAGTTAGCATATGGACTTTTTAAGTAGTGGAACTACTTTCATTAAAGTGATCATCGACATATTATCTTGCCTTGACAGTGGTGATGTTTCCGCCTTAACTCTACTGGAACTGACTGGGGAGTATGGACCACTCTCTGCTCCTTCATAGACTACACTCCCTCTACGGGATTTCTGGACCTGCACTAGTGTTGTTCAACTCCTGTCTCACTGACAGGATGCAGACTGTGTTTGTTGATGGCCAAACATCTCGTCTTCCTCCACTTTCTTGTGGCGTCCCTCAAGGCTCAGTACTCGGCCCAGTTTTGTTTATTCTGTATATTCTGTCATTCTGTATATGAAACCACTTTCATTTTGCATCCAGTCTCACAACTTTCCTCACCAATCATAAGCTGATGACGCATTTGTGCTGCTCCACTTTACTGGGAGAGTCTCACTGTGCTACCAGCACCATAGAAGTCTGTTGTAATGGTCACAGACAGAATGCTAACAAACAAAGTTAAGCTTAACGATGACAAAGCGGAAGCCCTCCTATGTTCAAGAAGAAGAAATACATCTTCAATCATTCGTCCACCAAGTCACATGAAGGTGGACGAAACCAACATCACTTTAGCGTCCCCCGTCAGGATTCCTGGGATTCATTGTCACTGTAGACATGACTCTCGCTGAACAAGTGACAGCTATCTGTCAGTCTGACTATTATGACAAACAAGTCAGAGCTGTCTGTCAGTCTGCCCATCATCGTCGTCGTCGTCATCATCATCATCATCATGATGCTCTCTTTGTCACAGTTAAGGTCTCTCAGCTGATGTCACATTTATACACATGCTGTGTCCGCACGCGTTTTTTCGTTCTACATATCACAAAGACCTGTCTATGGGCTTTTCGTTTGGTCTATTGACGAGGTTTTGGCTTATCTTTTTATGGAAATCAAAAATAATATAACATATACACTCCTGAAGGCAAATGTATTTATCCACGGGTTCAACTATAAATATACTAAGGACCGATATTTGTCTCATAAACGAAGAGTCATGTAATACGCAAATACCAAAGTTAGTAATGCCAGAACACACGAGTTCAAAAAGCCTCGAACTATTACAGCCACCTCGTCATCCAGTAATCAAAGACCTTTTCTTAGACATTTAAAATTTCGACCCAGACTGTGTTCCCATATGGGTGTCTCAAATAATCAGATAGCAGACAAAATAAGTTTACTTTTACTTTTAGCACCGTCCACACCACGACAACACACACACACACGCACGGTTGTGGTTGTTGTTAATGAGGCGCCCTCACTAGGCAAGACAACTCCGTTTTGCCGCCAGTTAGTGTGGCCGATACAAAGACAGACGATAGTTCTAGATCGTCGTTATTCTTCTGTGAATGGGGGCTACATAGGGGTGTAAAGTCTTGTTTTACCTTGAAAGTGATTGTCTGTAAACAGGGTGATCTCCTCTAAGCTCTAACTTTTCCCATACCTAAAAACCTTCAATTCTCAGGACTTAATGAGTACTCTATTTAAAGGCACATAAACTATTTCTTACACAAAACTACATTATTTACAGCCTTACATTTCTAATTAAACTTTACACTTCTGTAGTTATCCTAGTACACGAATGGTGAAAAACGAATAAGATGTTCAATACCTTGGCGCGGCAAGGAATTACATTCATTACATTACACATCAAATCTTCTTTCACTCCTTAGAAGTCTTATTTGGGAATGTCGAAACTCATTTTACAAATATATATATATCTCGGGGTTCATGTGAGCACTCCGTCACTCTGTTACACAACTGAAATTGCTCTCATATCATGATCAAGGGTAACAACTCATGGTCAAACTTACATATTAAGGGGCAATAATCCTTGTCACTAATACTCTTAAAATCTGAAAGCTATCACTTCTGAGGAAGTAGAACAGCGGGGACAATTGTACCGTACGTAACTTAACTGCTTTCTTTCTTCTTGTGAATTTAACGAATAAAAATTACTTAAACAATGTTTTTGCTCAATCAGTTTTAAATAGTACCATATCTGAAATAAAATCTATCGTGAAAAACGACTTGAAAATTTAACGTTTTAACCTCATACCATCAATGCCTTAGATCAAGTTTTGCAAAGCTGATTAATAATTTGCTTTATGTAGTCAAGTATCGCAAAAGCAACCAATTTGCTATGAACTTTCACATCGACCTTACTTCGCAAATAATATAATAGAAGTGAAAAAAGAGAAACAAATGATTACTCTCGTGAATCAACTCAAACATGTTCCCTACTTTTTTCTCAAAATCAAACTCTTGGGTAAATTTTCATTCAGTTCTGACACAAGACACTATAGGATAGTAAGGCATAACAGCTTAATTTTATAGCACGTGCTCCTTCTTTCTCCTGTTTTCTCCTGTTTCATCTTGGTTTCTTTAGACCGTCTACGACCATCTTACCCGAAAAAAATATTTTCAGATTCTTATTAGATATTCTTCTCGAGACCGACTAAAATTAACATAAACTTGTTTTTCTTGAAATATGAAAACATTCTGAAAGGAATTATTTCAAAGACTGCTTACGTTTTTCCGTCACTTGCAGTTATTTATTATTTATTTATTTTATTATTACATCCCCTGTAGAAGATATGGATATTTTAAAAATTCCAAACGACTTACTTTGTAAATTTGTTTCTGCATCATCCGAAACTTTCCTGAAATAAAATTTACAGCAAATACCTTGTAGTTCCAGTCTAAATCTTGATGACTGCCGATAATACACAGCAAAGTGAAGACAGCTGTTCATTTGTGGACAACAATGCAAAATCGCATTGACTGCCATACAGAAGTTGTACAAATGTGTTAAAC
Organism: Pomacea canaliculata; assembly: GCF_003073045.1. NCBI lineage: Eukaryota > Metazoa > Mollusca > Gastropoda > Architaenioglossa > Ampullariidae > Pomacea > Pomacea canaliculata. Next base: position 17,601,514 of record NC_037595.1, read on the forward strand.
CAGGTATACATGTCCATATTATATTCCACGTCACAAGCGGAAGCATAGTGATGATGTAGACACATGATACAACCACCAGCATTGATGTCAGCGCCACCTGTCGCGACTGATTACAATCAGAGCTGGACGTTACTCGCCATTTCGTAGCGGCTCGGAGTTTTGTGACAGTGATTATCTTCGCGGATATCACAGCGACAAAGGTAAAAACAGGTACGACTGTTCCCAGCACAACAGTTCCTATACTTTCGATTACAATTTTATTATCTTTATAAAACTGGGTGGAGATAATAGTCCACTGAGCACCATCTTCATAGTGATCTAGAACAGCGAGGCGCGAAAACGGGTAGACAATATAAATCGCCTGGAACATCACCAAGAGAAATAAGAGCAAAGCACCCATGGTACTTGTTCTCATCAATGTGTGAACACTGAGAGGAGATGTTGTGCACACACACCTTTCCACCGCGATTACCATGGTGATGCACCAAGAGGTCAGTCTGAAAGCTAATGCAGCGCCCATCAAAATAACAACGGTTTTTAAATAGTATTCTTCTCCAGTAGTCTTGTCACTAAACTTTATAAAGGAGCTGACAGAAAGTACCATGAACATACACATCAAGTAGACACCGTCCACCAGAGCCAGGGAGAAGAGACAGAGGTTCATGCGATCCTTTAGTCCCTGTCGCCAAAACACAAGGACGTTGACAATATTTGCTGGAATACCAAACACACACAGGACAGTTGTCAGTCCCGCAAGACAAACTGTTTCTACAACCTGTCGTATCTCCTTACTGATGTCGCAGTCAAGGCTGACACCTGTTTGACAGTCCTCTATAGTAGCATTTGTGTCCTCGGATGTTGACTTATTGAGAAAACTAGGCATGATGATTGCTTTGCTACCATCTGCTATAAGAATCCAAGAACTACAAAAGAGATTGTCATAATATAAAATTGGCACCAACATTTTTGTTTCTTATATAGTTAGCCATATCCCACATTTTACTGACGAGTTTATTTGTTTCATTATATTTACTTCAGTTACTTTTTTCTTTACACAGACACAGACTGTGCCAAGTATAAACCCTTTCACTTCGATTTTAGACTCATGTTGTATACTTCCCAAACTGAACAGAGTATGCAGTCACTATTATCCGTTCTAGTTTTATAAAAGAGTTAAATAAGGTTTTAAAAATATGATAGATAAGAAAAGAACATTTAAAAAGGAATTATGCAGAAATAGTTATCTGAGGACAATAGAAACTTATATAACAAACATTTTCCTCGAATGGAATCACAAAAAATCAAACATTTTTAATTTGTTTCTGTTTTTTAAGAGACGTAGACAAAGTAATATTTTATTATTTGCGAAAAATTGTTCACCTGAAATCTTTGTACATTTTGGAAAGTTTTTTTTTGTTTGTTTTATGTCACTTTTCAAAAGTACGTGACAATAATATGTTACTTTTGTTCTCTTGTCCATTCATATATTTGAAAAAAATGAGTATATTTGTGCATGGATTAGTGAATGTTTGACGAGCATATATATCTGAGTGAGTGCGTGTACATAAGTATCTGTGTGTGAAGGGTGTGTGATTCTTAGTGGAATCGACTTCTGCAGAAGGCCGGCGCTACTTAGTCTGCTCCAGTCGGTGATTAGAAAACTTCTCTTACTTTATTAACTAAGGTATGTATACAATTCAGAATGTAAGTAAGCAATGGTACTGTGTTTGATCCATCTTCTACACACTTCGACACGGTAAACATTTTTCCTCTTCTGCTTCTAAACGTTAAGCATCTCTCTCTCACTTCTCTTAATAGCTTTTTTTTAATTAAGGCTTTCTTAGCTTTTATTTCTTTTTCTCATCATCTTTGAATCTGGTAAAAGATTATAATTTTAAAATATGGAAAGTATCGTTACAAAAAACAAAAAAAAAACAACAAAAAAACAAAAAACAAAAACAGCAATCACAAAATAACTTTCTTTTCTGAAAGTGGGGGGATAAGCATGTTTCCATATAAATGGGAAAATAATTGTGACCTTTCACGACGAAATGAGTCTTAAGTCGCGAATTTCAGATTTGCCAAATTGCATATTTTTAAAAGTAGAGGCTCTGAACTTTCGTTTGATGCAAAAGTTGTTCTTCTAGTCTTAACATTGAGTGAGTTATAAACGTTTGAAGTGTGAAAGTACGGTGGAGGCCATTTTGAGAAAAGCGGGTTGAAAGATTAGCGTCAAGATGGTACACCACGCTTGTTTACTCCTAAACTTTTGCAGCCAAATGTTTTGATCGGTTAATATTTGAATCGTTATTCGAAGAAGTTGACCATACTGACTCGCGCTTTCTGTCAACGCATAACACGATGGGGTTGTGACCGGGAAACAGTATCTAAAAAGCGTTTGAATTTCGTCAGAAATCAGTTCGGATTGCAGTAGGGTACCTCGAACAAAAAGTAATTAAAGTCAATTTCTAAGTTTTAACATAGCAGTGTATTTTCCTGATAGTTTAATAACCAAGGAATCTATTTTAAAAGAAAAGTCAAACTTCACAAAATTGACCCCTATAACTTATCGGGGCATCTAGCACAAAACTGCTCCGCGCGACTTCAGACTCATTTTTTCGTGGAGGGTCACAACTGCACAAACATTGAATGCAACACCTCAAGCTAAACACGAATTCTTTTTTGCATCGATAGTCTTTGACGAGCTCAGTAATGGCGCAGGTTTGTATAAGTTAATTATTTTGCTGCTGTCGGCAATCGGTAAACAAATATGTCTTTAAAAAAGTTTCAGAATAATAATCAAGCTTTTAGGTGATGTTTATGATAATTATGGTGTGCTCCCACGCTGAACACATCCAAGTTGTTTGTCTTCCTCTATCTGACAATCTAGTCTCATTTACATAACATAAAAAGAATTAGAATCCTTTGTTTTCGCGAAAATATATTTCTTGAGAAACATGCCATGATAAAAAGAAGAAGAAAAGAAGAATTTTTTTTTATATTTTAATTTTGTTACACGAAGAACATTCCCTAAGTATAGGCGCCATTTACTCAACAATGTCCAATCACATACACCTACACTCGCAGACACCACTACTTACAGTATGCGCAGCCAAGATCTACATGACCTGTAATATTTATTTATAAGCATCGTACACCTCTCTTTCTCCGATATTGTATTTCAAAAGGATCTACAAATCTGAAATTAAGTAATATATGCATTAACTAAAGTGCGTGGACGCAGATACAATGTAATGTAAGCGCGATAAAATTATGAGGTCAGTTAAAAGTGTTTTCCCCATGAATACATTTATATAGTTCAGAAGACAGATTGTCCATAATGCAAACATAACTTTTATAGTTGGAACTTAATCTGCCGGTATATCAACCGACCTCCTCCCTGCTGCTTCTCCAGAAACGGTTAAAGATGGCGTGCTTAAGACTTTAAGCTGTTGGCAGTAATTTCTTTACGAGTCCATCCCAAAACAGTTTATACATCAGCGCAGCATCTTACCACAGAAGAGCGTCTGTCAAATTTATCTACTTAACTGACCACTCTGTAGAATCTCATTTTCTGTTCAAAATAGTGATTATATAATCATAGACATCTCGAACTCCCTTTTCTCTAAAAACAAAAAAATTTCTTTTACGTTCCTGGTCTACACATGAATGAGCAAGTGGTCTTTACTCCCTTTACTGCTTTTATTTAGCAATGTCTCTTGATTCACGGAGCGAAACTCACGTGTTTATTTAGCAGTTGTAAACAGTTAGGGTGCCTCCACCAAATGGCATCACGTGACACAGCCTTATCTCGCAATCCCTTTATGCAATGCCCAAGATTTAGTGTCAAAATGTCTCGTTGATAAACGCAGTTGAGGTTTGATCGTTGGAGGTAAGACAGTTCTAGATAAGAGTTAGTTACATGTGTTGTTCAAGTCACCGAAGCACTATATAATAGATCAGTGGTTCTTAACCTGGGTTCGATCGAACCCTTGGGGTTCGGTGAGTCGGTCTCAGAGGTTCGGCGGAGCCTCTGCCACGGAGGTCAAGACACACCCACAATTCGTGATGACACTTAAGAAGGGTTCGGTGAATGTGCATATGAAGGTTGTGGGTTCGGTACCTCAAAAAAGGTTAAGAACCAAGGTAATAGATTAAGGACTGTAGTAATGCTAAAAATATAAACATCGATGCACATCAAGAATGACCCTGTTTCCAGTTTTGTTTAATATCTTCTTCGATACGTATATGAAACCCCCACGACCATCATACTTCCATTTCAACTGGTGAAAGGACGATACACAACCTACGCCTTGCAGATGACAGAGATCTGTTAGCAGGCACTAACAAAGAACCTCAAGTACTTGGGAGACACCCTCTCCAAGGACGGCAGCTCCACGTCAGATATCCACATCAGGATCTCAACAACAATGGCAGCAGTGGCTAGACTAGACAGCATCTGGCATAGCCTTAAGATCAGATTCACTACAAAGTAAAATCTGTACAAATCACTAAGTGTACTGCTCCACGAACACAGTACATGGACCCTGCTTGCTTGATTCCAACAACTGGAAAATAAACTCTTCCTTTTTAATGTTAAATGTCTTAAACAAAGAACAGTTCAATCAATTACATTAGAGACATTTAAGTTTACTCACTATATAATCACCATTTTTTTCTGAAGAATTTAGTGGGAGAGACATTTACGTAGGGAAAAAACAGCGTTAACCTCTGAAACGGTCATGATGCTGGTAAGATTTGTGTTTCGTTACCGCACGAAAATTCTTTTGTTTTGTTAATTTACATGTATGTCAATTCTTGTGGACAATAGTAAAGAAATTACTTCAAGCCATGCTAATGACAGAACAATAATTTTTTGTACTTTCTACCGCCCTTAACGCTCCAATGTTTGAAGTACAGACGAGATGCCTTTCGCAAAAGACAAAAGCCGAAGCAAGCTAGCAAACTACAAAATGTGATTGATCTTTGAATAAAGATTATTTAGTATATGACAGTAACGAGAGAATGCACCTGCTAGTGTTTAACTTTCGCTGAGTATCTGTAATTAAAGTTGAGAATATGGGTTGATATACCCCCTCTCACAGACACACCCCACAGCTGTAAAGCCAACAAAGCAAATTATCTTATCTCATCACTTATGCCACAGGAAAGGACTATTTCCATCAGGCAGTTATCAGTTGTGCAATGATCTCTCTCTCTCCTCTCAAAATGTTGCTAGGACTACTCAAGAAGATATCAACTAAGTCAAGCGTTTAGAAATGTACACACAGCTTACTCTTTAATTAATTGTGAATTAATTTTTAAAGTGTTTCAAACTGCCTACGTCTTCTACATAAGGTACATTAATTACACACCTCGTGAGAGCAATCATCTGTGGAAAGACGTGTCGCACTTAAAATTTTCCTGTAATATGAAACACAAAAAAGACCTTGTAGCTCCAGTCTATATCTTGATGACCGCCGATAATACACAACGAAGTGAAGTGAACTGTTCATTAGTGGACAGCAATGCACAATCGCATTGACTACCATACCCACATTGTGCAAACGTGCAAAATTCATGAAGTCCGGTATACAGGTCAATATAATATTCCACGTCACTAACGGTAACATGGTGATGATGTAGACACAGGATACAACCACCAGCATGGATGTGAGCGCCACCTGTCGCGACTGATTACAATCAGAGCTGGACGTTACTCGCCATTTCGTAGCGGCTCGGAGTTTGATGACTGTGATTATGGTCGCGGCTAGCACGGTGACAAAGGTAAGAAAAGGTATTACTGTTCCCAACACAACAGTTCCTAGAGTTTCGATTACAATTTTATTATCTTCGTAAAACTGGGTTGAAACAATAATCCATTTCACACCAACTTCATTGTGAACTAGAAGTACGAGACGGGAAAGTGGGTTGACAATATAAAATGCCTGGAACATTACCAAGAGAAATAAAATGAGAGAACCCATGGTACTAGTTCTCATGAGAGTACGAACACTGAGAGGAAATGTTACGCACACACACCTTTCCACCGCGATTACCATGGTGATGCACCAAGAGGTCAGTCTGAAGGCAAATGCCATGCCAGTTATATCAACGATAGTGTTTAAATAGTATTTTTCTCCAAGAGTCTCGTCACTAAACTTTATAAAAGATGTGACTGGAAGCGCTACAAATATACACACAAAGTATAGACCATCTACCAGAGCCAGAGAGAAGAGACAGAGGTTCATGCGATCCTTCAGTCCCTGTCGCCAAAACACAAGGCCGTTGACAATATTTGCTGGAATACCAAACACACACAGGACAGTTGTCAGTCCCACAGAACAAACTGTTTCTACAAACTGTCTTATCTCCTCACTGATGTCGCAATAGAGGCTCACACCTGTTTGACAGTCCTCTAGTGAAGCATTTCTGTTTTCGGATGTTGACCTATTAAGAAAACTAAGCATGATGATTAGTTCACTCTCTTCGTGTGAGAGCTAAATAACTACCTAGAATATTGTATGGATTATTTAGAAACCCTCTTACCTGCTCACTTATTTTATAGTTATATTACACCCTTTTCCCCAAAGCCTTTTCTATGATTAGAACTTTTTTAATTAACTAATTCTGAACAAAAGTACTGACAGCAATAGGTATAAACATTTCGATTTCAGTTCTAGACATTTTATACTCAACTGAATAAAAGTATGGGTTTTTTAGTTTGATAAAGAAAAAGAAAGTGCATTTTATTGATGAGACAAAAGCCTTCAGAAAGGATTGAGTATAAATAATTACCTTAGGTAAATGGGAACTTATTTACCTATCAAGAAAAAAGCCTTTTTTACAATTCTGTTGATATTTTTTTTTTACATTTGAATTACAAAATAAGATTTTTTAGTAAGCTTTTATGTTGTGTACACTAGTCTTGAAATTGTTAAAACCGCTGCAGATTTTGGAAGTCTTCTGTTTTTTTGTTGTTTTTTTTTAAATTCTACTACATCATTAATTTAATTTTGTGCAATTTTCCCTTCCGACATATTAAAAAATGTGTTTGTGTAATTATAAGTGTATGATTGACCTGTGTGTGTGTATGCTTGTGTGTAGGTATATATATATATGCGCGCGGCTGCATAGTTATTTTGTTTGAGTGTATATTTGTGTGTAAGAGACAGAGAGAGAGAGAGAGACGAAGGTTTTGTATTTTTCTAGTGGACGTGGATGTTACAGACAGTAACTGTCCTTATATTTGCTCCAGTATGTGGTAAAAAAAACTATTTAACCAGGTTTCATGCAAAAGAAAGTATACTGTTTTTTAATGCATGTGAACATGGCATAGATATTGTGTTTGTCTCTATTTTCTAAACACCTGTGTATACTGTCTTCTAGATGAGGTAAGCAGCTTTTTCTCACTGCTATTTTTAACTTCACCAAGCACATCTCTCTTTTTTCGGTGGATAAAACGCAGATGACAGAAAAAAAATAATTTGATAGAAGAGTATAAAAATAAAATAGCGACATTATCATTGCAAGAAAATAACAATCATGAATTTCTTTTCTGTGAGTGGTGGGGTAGGGGGATAGTTATTCACATTACTTTTCTTTTCCTCTCATTACTTTTACCTGCTCTTTTCCCCTTAATTTTCGAACGATTAATAAATAGACTAGGTTCTTTAAAGAATTTGACAAAAAGTGACTAGCGTCTGACAAATGCAGTGCTTTATAAGTTGCCACCCTTAAGGCAAACACAAAACCTTATGTAGATTGTCTTTGAAGACCTTGGTATATGGGCAGGTTTGTGTTAGTTGATTACTTTGCTGTTGTCGACAGTCCATAAGCATGTATACATTAAAAAGATGGGTTGAGGTGTTATTTACAATATGGTGTTTGCATTGAACGCAGGCAAGTGCTTTGATTTCCTATTACTTCAAGTCCACTCGCACTGACAGCTTTAATAATAACTATAAAATAAAAAAGAAGTCGTTGGTTGCCAGAAGATATTGCTTGAGAAACATGCCCAGAGGATCCAGAAGAATAATTTTTATTTCTAACTGCACAAGAACCCGTCCTAAGAATGGGCGCTACACTCGCAGACGCCACTATTCACAGGTATTTGTACACCCAAGACCTAACTAGCTTATAACATTTTTCTAAATTTCTAAGCACTTAATTGCTTTTACACATGTCTTTCCCCTTCATTTTACTCAATAAGAATGCAAACAGATTGTCATGGATCTAGTCAGAGTGCTAGGAATGGGCGCGTGTGTAGATGAAAGCGTGCGAATGATGGACGTTCTCTAAATAGAAAGTGACAAATGACGTATAGTGACGTCATGCTCTTTGTATTCAGGGATCTTTTGAATACGAAAAACTAAAAAGAGAACTATTGACTAAATTCCAGTGCACAGAGGAAGGTTATCGTGAACGACTAAGAAGCATTCGACCCCAAATGGGAGAGTCCATGATATCCTTCTCGACAAGATTAATAAGTATAGCTGACCGATGGGTGGAACTTTCTAATGTCGAAAAGTCATACAACGGATTACGAGATCTTCTTTTGCGTGAGCAGTTAATTCAAAGCGTTTCAAGAGACCTGGCGGTTTTTCTGAGAGAAAGAGCTCCTAGCTCCGTTGAAGAAATGATAGACTGTGCTGAAAAGTATAGACAAGCCCACCCAAACAAGATCTTGGCTCGGCGACCTGAAAACGCCGTAGCTGCTAACGCTACGTATCATCAGGCAGGCAAACCCAACCTTCCCCAATCATACCCTCCTAGAATGCCTAATACCCAAACCATATCTCGCCTACACTAAGTCGTCCTACTGCCCGATACCTCCCTCACACCCTTCCGTATGCCAACGAAACAATCAACCGAAACAATTCCAACCCCGTTCCCCTCCTACGTCTGAAAGCATCCAGTGTTATGCTTGTCGTGGTATGGCCATCTAGCCCGCGAGTGTGCTAATACACTGCGTCGCGAACACAATACCGCCGCAGCAGTGGACACGGAGGAGGCAACCGCCAACATTGCCGTCTTATGTTCCTCCTCGATCCCTAACGAATTGGGACAGCTACATCTTTTCCAAGGAGAAGTGAAAGGGAAGTCCGTCCAAGTTTTGCGAGATACAGGAGCAACAATCTCAGGCATTCGGCAAGTTTGGTGGCCCCACATGAGTATTTAAATAACGCCAGACATGTATAACATTTGGCGGACGGCGAGAGATCTTCCCGTTGGCAAGAGTCCAAGTTAGAACTCCATTCTATACTGGGCCCCTCACGTGTTGCGTGATCAAAAGCCCCATTGTTGACCTAATCATTGGAAATGTTAGAAGAGAAGCTACTCGTTGTGATGTAGAATCTGAGAGGACCAAGGCTCAAAATGTGTCACAAACACAACACCCAACAATACAGAGAGAATCGACTCCTCAAGAGGTTCAGGAAACACTGAACCGTAAAATCAACGACATGAGTGATGAAATCAGAGAGTTGCGACAATGTTTACAGAACTTTAAAGAAAATACTGAACGTGATGAATGCAGACTGCAGAGAGAACTCAGAGACCGGGACAAAGAAATTATTGGGCTTAAAGATGAGACAGAGGTTTGGCGAAAAGAAAGAGATGAATTGTGTAAACACTAGTGGGTGACAGTTGGTGACTTTGCAGAAAAGGTTCGTGAACTTGAATTAGGTCATAAGAAACAGTCTAATGACCTACAGAAAGCCTTGGCAGAAATCAAATTCTTCAAGGAAAGTGAAGAAAAGCCTTGGCAGAAATCAAATTCTTCAAGGAGCGTGAAGAAAGCATGAAGAAAGAACTTGAGAACACTGTAACAAAAGAAAAATATCTGGACAAGGAGATATCGGCCAATGGTGAGACTAACAGGGCGGTGGAACGATTGACAAGACTAAAAAGAGAACCCGAACAAATCTACGAAGACAAGAGAAAGACTACAAAAGTGTATCTGGACTCGAGACATCAGATGTCGAGTGAAGTAGAGGAAAAGATGACAGACGCTGGCATCGTGACCAAAGAGTTTGAGGTTCATCAGACCTTCAAAGAACTCAAGACAGATCTGGGAAAAGCCAAGAAGAGACGACCATTTTCAGAGGACTATTATGGGACAACTTTCAAAGAATTAGGATAACTGCTGCTAAGTATTGTTCCGGAGGACAAGGACAAGAAAGACGAAGAATGTGAGAGTATTCAAGAACAGAAAAAAAAACTATCAAACTAATCTTTACATGACTCTATAAGGATAGAATACAAACCTTCTATGACTGTTGATTTTCAAAAGGGACGTGTCATGAGAAAAAGGATGTTGTTATTTAATGTAAAATTCAGAAAAACAAAGAATGACTATGAACATTAACATTGGGATTAGTATAGTGTTTGTCATGTAACCTAGCTTTACGGACAATGAAAAAAAATTTAGGAAATTTTTTTTTTCAATGGAAGGGGGGAGAAATGTCATGGATCTAGTCAGAGTGCTAGGACTGGGCGCGTGTGTAGATGAAAGCGTGTGTATGATGGACGTTCTCTAAATAGAACGTGACAAATGACGTATAGTGACGTCAAAAGAAGAGTGAGGTTTGCGGGAAGGGACGTTAGAAGGAATATGGAAGCAGAAGGACGTTAGAGGGCATTTAGAAGAAGAAGGACGATAGAGAATAGAGAGAAGAAGAGGACGTTAGAGAGTAGATAGAAGAGGAAGAACGTTAGCGAGTGGAAGAAGAAGAAAGGTAGAGAGCGGAAAGGGAGACGTGAACGCACGTGCCAAGACAATGCGATTTGCTAATCAGAGATCGAATGTACTAATGTGAAAGGAGAAACGACTGCCAAGACAGTGAGTTTATAGTGTGTGAGCTGTTCGTTGTACTTTGTAGAAGTGGAGATTGAAGGAAAAACTGTGGTGTTAGACACCGTTTTGCTTTTATAGTTAGGATCTATTTTTTTTGGTTGGTAATTTTGATCAGTAAACAGACAGACTCGTACAGGTGAATTATTCTTTGATTGGAACGAAACCACGCGCAATTGTCCGGCCCGCTGGTGAGTTGGAGAGAGCGAAAAAACAAGAGGCACCGGCGGTGTCGTGACAAGTATATATACCGGCGGGCGGGCTAGCGGGCGGGCCGGTCAGAGACAGGAGGCGGGCCGGATCCGGCCCGCGGGCCGGCGTTTACCCAGGTCTGGTCTAGTCACATTTACAGTTCAAATAATAACATAAAAAGAATAAGAATCATTTTTTTTTGCGAAAATATATTTCTTGAGAAACATGCCATGATAAAAGAAGAAGAAAAGAGGATAATTATTTTTTTTTTATTTTTATTCTTTTGCAAGAACGTTTCGTAAGTATAGTATTTCTAATCACATACACCAGGGATGCACAACCTACGGCCCGCGGGCCATATCCGGCCCGCGACGCCGTGCCATCCGGCCCGCGAAACTTCTGCCCACAGTGCAGGAAATCGGCATGTAAGTAATAAAAGAAGACCTTAAAAAACAAAAAAAAAAAGGAAGAAGAAGTATTTATCCCCACGTAGGGGCGTTTCCCAATCTTTTTTTCGATGGACGAACATTTCTATTCAGTGCTCCGACTTGGTGTCTCTACGATGCAGACGGACATTCAGAAGTTGGTTTCGGTAAAACAACTTCAAATATCCCACTAATTACTACATAATTAATGTTAAGTACAACTTGTTTCTAATAAAAAATGGTATCTGCTCTATTTTCTTTCCTTTTTGTATTTTTTGCGGTGAAGTGGCCCGCTACACGGCTGTCCGAAATGGATATGGCCCGCAGGCCGAAAAAGGTTGGGCATCACTAACATACACCTACAATCGCAGACATCACTACTTACACTATGCTCAGCCAAGATCTAAATGACCCGTAATATTTATTTATAAGCATAGACGTGCTCTCGGATATGCAAATATGAAATTAACTAATATATGCATTGACTAAAGTGTGTTGGCGCAGATACAGAGTAATGTAAGCACGATAAAATTCTGAAGTCAGTAAAACATTTGTCCCCTGAAATCCATTTGTATAGTTCAGACGACAGATTAATAATTGTCCATAATGCAAACATAACTTTCGTAGTTGGAACTTAATCTGCCGGTATCTACAACCGACCTCCTCCCTGCTGCTTCTCATAAAACGGTTAAAGATTGTGTGCTTAGGACTATAAGCTGCCATTTCTTTACTAGTCCATCTCCAAACAGTTTATACATCAACGCAGCGTCTTGCCACAGAAGAGCATCTGTCAAATTTCTCTACTTAACTGACCACTCTATTTGTACAATCTGATTTTCTAAAGTGTGCGTTTTTAATATTTGTTCTGATTCAAGTACTTCGCTCCGACCTTGTTTACTAGTCAGCATGTTGATCGCAATCCCTGTGGACGTCTGTCTGTATTAACTAGTACATAACAACCCGAGTCACTGGAACATACTACATCTCAAGTTTTATCAACAAAATTTACTTATAGTATTTACACGTTTTTGTTTTGTGTTTTTTTTTGTTGCTGTTTTTTTTTGTTCAATACCCATACCTAGCACATATACTAAATTTGTATTAGTATTGGGCTCTCCTATATTTCCTATAAACTACCGACTAGTATTTGCAAATCTTACAGCTACTTACAGCTCTTAGCAGATGTAATATTAACTGAGTGAGATTCAACCAAACTTCTGATTTTTTCAATGCTTCTCGTTTTGATCCTTCTTTTGCCCGATCCCCATTTACACGATTTTATGTTCGGTGAGTCATTTGGTTTTAAATTTGAAATTATAAAACACACTAATTGGTACTTGTATTGCATATATTCTCTTTTATCTTCGATGATTTCTTTGACTGCTAATGTAGTTTCTGACCTAGTCACAAGATACCCGAGATTTTGTAGTCATATACGCCATTCACTAATTCAGGTTTATGTTGTGGTTTACATCGCCTAGAACCATCTTTACATTTCCTTTATTACACTTCTTGTTTACAAAGTTATGGACATTTCTTGCAATGGTCCAGTTTGTTTCGCCTGAAATGAGCACAGTTTACTCTTTAATTAATTGTGAATTCATTTTTAAAGTATTTCAAACTGCCTACGACTTCTACATAAGGTTTGGCGATTACACAGCTCGTGGGAGCAATCATCTGTGGAAAAACGTGTTGATCTTGAAAAATTTCCTATAATATGAAACACAAAAAAGACCTTGCAGCTCCAGTCTATATCTTGATGACCGATAATACACAGCGAAGTGAAGTGAGCTGTTCATTAGTGGACAGCAATGCACAATCGCATTGACTACCATACCCACGTTGTTTAAACAAGCATAATTCATGAAGTCCGGTATACAGGTCAAAATAATATTCCACGTCACTAACGGTAGCATGGTGATGATGTAGACACAGGATACAACCACCAGCATGGATGTGAGCGCCACCTGTCGCGACTGATTGCAATCAGAGCTGGACGTTACTCGCCATTTCGTGGCGGCTCGGAGTTTGATGACAGTGATTATGGTCACAGCTAGCACAGTGACAAAGGTAAAAACAGGTACGACTGTTCCCAGCACAACAGTTCCTAGAGTTTCGATTATAATTTTATTATCTTTATAAAACTGGGTTGAAACAATGGTCCATTTCACGCCAGCTTCACTGTGAACTAGAAGCACCAGAAGGGAAAGTGGGTTGACAATATAAAATGCCTGGAACATCACCAAGAGAAATAAAATGAGAGCACCCATGGTACTAGTTCTCATCAATGTGTGAACACTGAGAGGGAATGTTACGCACACACACCTTTCCACCGCGATTACCAGTGTGATGCACCAAGAGGTCAGTCTGAAGGCATATATCATGCCTGTTATAGCAACGATAGTGTTTAAATAGTATTTTTCTCCAAGCATCTCGTCACTAAACTTTATAAAAGAAGTGACTGGAAGCATTACGAATATACACACAAAGTATACACCATCTACTGAGGCCAGAGAGAAGAGACAGAGGTTCATGCGATCCTTCAGTCCCTGTCGCCAGAACACGAGGCCGTTGATAATATTTGCTGGAATACCAAACACACACAGGACAGTTGTCAGTCCCACAGAACAAACTGTTTCTACAAACTGTCGTGTCTCCTCACTGATGTCGCAATCAAGGCGGACACCTGTTTGACAATCCTCTAGTGAAGCATTTGTGTCCTCAGATGCTGACTTATTGAGAAAACTAAGCATGATGATTAGTTTTCTCTCTCCGTGTGACAGTCAAATAACCAGCTGTAATATTTTATTTATTATTTAGAAACACTCTTACTTGTTCGCTTCTTTTATAGTTATATAACACTTTTCCCCAAACCTGTTCTATGATTGCAATTTTTTAATTAACTATTTTTAATCAAAAGCACTAACAGCAATAGGTGTAAACACTTTGATTTCAGTTCTAGACATGCTCAACTGAAAAAAAGTAAGGGTTTTTTTACTTTGATAAAGAAAATGAAGTGCATTTTATTCATGAGATAAAAGCCTTCAGAAGGGATTGCGTAGAAATAATTATCTTAAGTAAATGGGAAATTATTTACCTATCACGAAATAAGCCTTTTTTAAAAATTCTGTTTATATATATATATTTTTTTACATTTAAATCGCAAAAATAAGATTTTTTTATTAAGCTTTTGTGTTGTGTACACTAATCTTCACATTGTTAAAACCGTTGTAGATTTTGTCTTTTCTGTTTTTTTTATTTTAAAAAAATCATGTTACTAAATCATTAATTTCACTTTGTGCAATTTTCCCTCTCTATATATTTAAAAATATTTTTTTGTAATTATAAGTGCATGTTTGACCTGTGTGTATTTATGCGTGTGTGTACGTATATATATATACTTGAGCCCGGGTGAATAGTTATTTTATTAGAGTGTACATGTATATTGGTGTGTAAGAGAGAGAGAGACGAGGTTCTTGTATTTTTCTAGTGGATGTGGATGTTACAGAAAGTAACTGTCCTTACCTTTGATCCAGTATGTGTTCAAAAAAAATCTTAACCAGGTTTCATGCAAAAGAAAGTAATGTATGTAAACATGTCATAGATATTGTGTTTGTCTCTATCCTCGAAACACCTGTGTATACTGTCCTCTAGATGGAGTAAGCAGCTTTTTCTCACTGCTCTTTTTTAACTTCACTTCCTGCATCTCTCTTTTTCGGTGGATAAAACGCAGATGACAGAAAAAAATTAATTGATAGAAGAGTGTAAAAATAAAATATTGACATTATCATTGCAAGGAAATAACAATCATGAATTTCTTTTCTGTGAGTGGTGGGGTAGGGGGATAGTTATTCACATTACTTTTCCTTTCCTCTCATTACTTTTACCCGCTGTTTTTCCCCTAATTTTCGAACGATTAGCAAATAGACTAGGTTCTTTAAAGAATTCGACAGAAAGAGAATAGTAGCTACCGACGAATGCAGTGCTTTATCAGTTGCCACCCTTAAAGCAAACACAAAACCTTATTTAGATTGTCTTTGAAGACCTTGGTATATGGGCAGGTTTGTGTTAGTTGATTACTTTGCTGCTGTCGACAGTCCATAAGCATGTATGCATTAAAAAGATGGGTTGTGGTGTTATTTACAATATAGTGTTTGCATTGAACGCAGGCAAGTGCTTTGATTTCCTATTACTTCAAGTCCACTCGCACTGACAGCTTTAATAATAACTATAAAATAAAAAAGAAGGCGTTGGTTGCCAGAAGATATCACTTGAGAAACATGCCCAGAGGATCCAGAAGAAGAAGAATTTTTATTTCTAACAGCACAAGAACATGTCTTAAGAATGGGCGCCACACTTGCAGACGCCACTATTCACAGGTATTTGTACACCCAAGACCTAACGAGCATATAATAGTTTTCTAAATTTCTAAGCACTTAATTGCTTTTACACGTCTTTCCTCACCATTTTACTCAATAAGAATACAAACAGTTAATTTTAAAGATATATATACATTGACGTATTCAGTTGGCGCATGCGCGGAGAAACAGAAGATGTACATACGCGGCAATCCCAGTGACAGTAAAGTCATCAGTCACACGAATTTATTTTTATAAGGTGACATTTCAATACTTTTATTGTGATAGTGCAAGAATATTTTTCATAGCTACAACATTTTTCTACCGGTATCTACAACTATTGCTGAACTCGCTGTTGTTTATATCATAAATCTTCGCGTTCACACATCTTCACACCTCTGCTGCTGTTCATAAGATGATCAGTGAAGTATGACTTGCCTAAATGTATACACCTGCTCCATGTGGGTCCATTCTTGGACTATATATATATACATCAACCATTTCCTTTGTAAAATCTGATTTTGTGTTACATGTAAACTGGTGATAAAATCATTGATATCACCAATTCCCCTTACTCGAAGAGCAGGTGAGTTCCTTTTTTTGAATTCCTTGTCTACGCAGTCTTAGCAGGTGGTCGACACCCCGTCTTCTACATAGTTTAGCCTCTGAGTTAATATTGCAAGGTCTATCTCAATGCCTACTCATCGAGACGAGGTCGGGTCTTTATTTTACAGCTGCTTTAACAAACTTCTCTCGAAATCCCTTTCTATAATGCGTGGGTTTTATTGTTAAAACGTGGAATTAAAACATCTGCCATTTTAACTCACAAAAAATTTACATGAGCTTAAAAACAAGAGAAAAAAGCAATTCAATGACCAAGGACAGTAAATCTACATCAAAAAAGCAGATGAAAAAATATGCTTCGCAAAGAACAACGTTGAGCTTATATCTGTATTTTTTTATTATTTACTCACACAATGGTTCTTGTATTGTACAAGAAAAGTAATAAATTTAAAAAGTACTTACTTGGATGAAGCAATTTGGTTTGATTATTACAAAGATTTTTTTAATTGAAAATGACAAACACCATCTATGTCCAACAGCAGTTGTAACCCCAAACATTTTCGAAGGTTGATTCCGACTTTGCGAAAAACACGATGTCAAACACATAAAAATATAAAGGTAATAAATGTAAGATACATAAAAATACATAAAGGATTAGTGGATCAAAATAACAAGCATTTTCTTATTTTGTTTAAAATAATCTACTAAGGTATTATTGCAATCGATATATAAAGAATCAATTTAAAATTCAATAACATGGTACAAAAATTCGCCTTGCGTTTACAATTGTCTTTAACAGTACAATCGGTCACATTGGAAATCGCTGAATTTACTCGATACACAGATTTTATAGTGTTTTTCCCTGTTTTTGGAAGTCGGAGAGAAATTTCATTAGAAAAAAAATGTTTTTTTTTCACAGAAAAGCATTTGTTGTATTAGTCAGGATTTAGGCAAAATGTATCTTCTTTACCACTAAAAGTAGTACTCAATATGTAGTACAGAACACCCGTTAATGGTCGAATTGCGTAGACTACTGACTGCACAGAAGGGCTAAGATGATGATGATGATGATGCTGATGATGATGATGATGATGAGGAGGAGGAGGAGGAGGAGGAGGAGGAGGAGGAGGAGGAGGGCAGAAACAATAAGTGAATACATCAGGTTGATAAATTCACGTGACTGTTTATTTTCTCTCACTGTTTTCCGATTTTGTAGATGATAAAACAGCTTCAATGCCTGATTATGTCCTAACACACCAAAAGCTCCGCAGTGTCCGCCGATAACGAGAAGAGCGAGAGTAGTAAACGATGAAGTGAATGGAACTGTTGATTAGTGGAAAACAGTGAACTATCGCATCTACTGTCATAAGCATGTTGTGAAGACGTTTTGTATCCAACAAGTCAGGCATACAGGTAATTATAATATGCCACGTGATCAGTGGAAGCATGCTAATGATGTAGACACACGAGACAATCACTAACATCGATGTCAGAGCCATCTGAGGGGCGATACTCAATGAGGAGCTGGACTTTCCCCGCCAGCTCATAGCAGCTTGGAGTTTTGTTACAGTGATTATTGTCGCGGCCAGCACAGTGAGAAAAGTTGACAAAGGTATGGCAGTGCCAACAACAAAAGTTCCAAGTATTTCGATGATAAATTTATTGTTTTCATAAATTTCAGTAGATGCAAACATCCACTGCCCACCGTCTTCTGTCTGTACTAAAACAGCGCGCCGTAGAAACGGAACCATCAAATGATAACCATGTGAAATCAAGAAAATAATTAGAAGTAAAACAGCCATAGTCCTGGTTTTCAAAAGACTGTGAACACTGAGCGGAAATGTCACGCACACACACCGTTCAACGGCGATCACCATGGTGATGAACCACGAGGTCAGTCTGAAAGCGAAAGCAGCGCCTATAAACATAACCGCCGATTTTAAATAATACTCATCACCAAGGTTCTTATCAACAAAACCTATAAAGGAACTAACAGAAAACACTATAAACATAAACATCAAGTAAAACACATCCACTAGAGCCAGAGTAAAGAGACAGAGGTTCATGCGATCTCTCAGTCCCTGTCGCCAAAACACGATGCAGTTGATAATGTTGGTTGGTACACCAAACACACACACAAGAGTTGTCAGTCCAGCAGAGCAAACTGTCTCAACTATGTGTCTTATGTCATCACTAATGTCACAGGCAAGGTTTATCGTCGTCAGGCAGTCATCAGACGAACTGTTTCCTCTCTCTATCGTCGAGCTGTTGGTAAACGTTTTCATGGTCATCTTTTCATGAATCAAGTAGATAAAGACTTTAGATACCTCAGCCTTTTTATCATTTTATCACTGACTAACCCGTTAAAAAATAGTTTTATAGCTAAGAGAAGTGTTTTTAAATAAATTCTTGTCTTTTTCAAGCAAAAAAAAATCTATCATCTTTTTTAAAAAAGTATGTCACTAGCTTTTTCGTGGCGAAATACATATTAAAAAAATATTTTTAACAACTTTGGAGTGCGTTTTAAAATCATGCAAAAATAAATGAATTTGTATTTTAGTGTTAAATTTTTGGGGCGCTTATTTTACGTAGCAGATAAAAGTATTTTGCGTTATTATAGGTTGCTAAGTACTGTAAAACAGATTTTAAAGTCATTATTTAATAAAATATAAAAAAAATAAAATTGCTTTCGTGTCAGACATTTCTAAAATCTGCTTTAATTTTTTACGAAAATATGACAAGAAATAACAATATGTTTTTCTTTCTTTCTCTTCTTTTACACACCAAACTTAAACAATTTCTTCTATAGATTCCCAGGATGTGAGGACAAAGCTAGGAAATGTCAATACATCACCTCAAGTTAAGGAGACTGGTACTGCATGAAAATCGACAGTTCGTGTTGAGTTTGGTGCTAGTGTGTAATACCATGAATTAATGTTTACCACATATAAATTCTTCGTACAATTCTTCTTTAAAAGTTTAACTATGACAATTAATGAGAGGAGACACATCTTTTTTCTCTTTCTAGCAAGACAGCTCTGAAACAGTTCCATTGTCTTATAGTGCGCTGCGGTCTTTGTGTGTATTATTTTGATAATTTTAATACAAATGGTTTAATATTTACTCATGAGTGATCATCTTTTATAGCTCTCTCTCTCTCTACCTGACAAATTCACAAATGCGTTTAACCTTCTTTGTTTCTGCTTTGCTGTGCGCATGTGTTGCGTAGTCTACTATTTCCGGAATATATTTTGAGTCCTAAGAACCACTCCCTGCCCTTGTTCACCTCCAAGTAATAATCTTGGCAACATTATCGAGGCGATTGACCTGCAACATTTACGACAGTTTCTCCTCATTCACTGTGGGAAGACCTAACTCTTGAGAGCTGGCAAGTGTATATACTTGGGTGTGTATGTGCATCCGAAGAAGGTCTTTTTCTATGCGTCTGTTGTATGGATCAGTTTTTCAAAGACAAAGAAAGTAATGGAGATGATCAGGTTCTTGTACAGTTTAACATGATCAGGAATCTGAATTTAATAAAATATAATTTTAGTTCATAAGTTACTAAACTAAGTTTATTATGATCAAGAATATGAGTTTAGTCAGTACTGTTGTATTTGTATTATTACTAGACTTTTTTTGTTAAAATTAAATATTTGAAGTGGTAAGTAAAGTTATTGTAAAGATTGTACTATTTTACAGTTTTTCTTAATTTTCTCTGATTATGTATGCACTGATTGATGACAATGAACTTAGGCGGGACAGAGATGTGTGACAATCTTATGTCATCTCTCATCTTTTATCTCGGTCGGCTGTATGTAAGACTAGAAACGTGACTAAGAGAGAGAGAGGGAGAAATGCAGTGACAGAGTATCAGTGAGTTGATGGCTTCTTTATACCCAACAACAGCAAAATAGTTAACATTGTCCATCGATTCCAGACTCTGTGTTTGTATCTAGAGAGTTTATTGAGATTTAGGTAACATTTTTGACAATGATAGGAAGGCGGTGTTCGAAGAAAAGTTGGTGGCTACAAGAGCTCAGTCAGAGATCACGTTCTCAGTGACAAGACCATCGTTTTGCTGCTGCTGTGAATCTGTGTCTTGAGGTTTTTAAGTCCATACACCAGACCATTGTGTTTTACAACAGAACCTATAATAATAACGTAGTAATAACGTAGTTTTGACTAAAAATAACAAATGTCAGCACGCATTCCTCTTCACACAAAGAAATAAGTAAATTCAAAAAGAATGTTTATTTACAGTATTTACAGAAAAGGTCCGCTACGCATCGGATTTCCTTTGCAGAACGTTGGGTGCAGACCTCATGAAGGCCATGCTCTCTACCCGAAAACAAACTTCACACGCAGGTTTTACTAGATGCTAAGTGCTCCGTTATTCACTCCAAGATCAGTCATAAAGGTCACTGGTTAATTGACGGAAGGGAAAAAGTTTAAAGAAGAGGGAAGCTAGGCACTTGTCTCAAACTTTTTTCTGAATTTGTTGCTAGATTCCAATAAGAACCTTGCATCTAAATGTGTGTCCTTTTCTCAGAATTTGCAGTTACCTTTCAGTCAGAGGTCAACCTTTACCTATCTCCACCGTTGAAAAGGAAACAACAATTTTAATTTGCAAGTTGCTGTTACGCGTCTTGTTTGTATGTAGCTAATGGAACGAGAACTTTAACAGTAAAATGAAGTAAAAGATAGGTATTAAAATAGAAAAGAATTTAAACATTAACAAGGTACAAAGTAAGCCCTGTAATTGCATGTGTTCTCGTCTGCACACGGCAGTCTCATTACTCTCCCTTTGTAGGTTGTGTAGACAATGTCATGGAGTAGGAACTTACTGTCCTCTATCATGATGGAGGCTGCTTCTTCAGGATCCTTTCCACTGCAGCGAGAGGCGGTCCAGTGGCCCATGTGTGAGCTCCCGTCATCAATACGATGAGTGGCTGTCCTGGGTACAAATCTTGTCTCGAGCACGATGTTTGTCTTCGCATCTTGCATCTGTTTACAGGCTGGCTTCTTTGCCATCATAAAGACTTAGGTCCTGAAGGCGTTAAACACTATTTCCCTCCTCTCCCTCACTGAACACAGCAGCTTTGAATAATTTTAATGAAAGAGCCCCAGTTCCAAACGATGCTATATAAGATATATTTTGCAGTTGAAGAAACTTGTAATCGTGGACAATTAAGTTCTAGACAGGGCATGCAGCTCAGTATATTTAAACATGTAAATAAAATGTGCACAGAAAAATATCAAATCAAATATCAATGAATTATGAAGGGGAAAATGTATAATTTCTTAATTGCATTCAATTAAAAATATAAAATATAAATAGTTACTGCAGAATTTTGCTGTTATTAACTTTAAAAATTTTAGAAATTGACGCTTAAATTTACAAGCAGAACTATCATTCAAAAATGGCAACAAATTATTTTATTTGCAAACCTTTTAAACCAGTCGCACAGCACACAGTTCCCAATAATTGTTTCACAAATGACTCCATGTATGCCACTTCAGATTCTCATCAACTAAAAGCAAATCGACAAAAGAATCTCGAGTAATCTTTTGAATTGCTTCAGTATAAGGGATGTGTCTATTTTCCTAGCTTACTCAAGATGTCAGTATTGATATAGCAAATACCACAAAGACATTGTAGAGCGAGAACTTTTGCATAAATTAATGCCACAGAGGCAGTGGGAAATATATTTGTCCCCAGACCGTATAAAGGAAGGCCATCGGTAATAAAGGTTCGTTCTCATTTCATTCATTGTTTTCGGCGATGAACGAGTCACACTATGAGTACCCTCTTACAGCGGCAACAACAGAAGAAACAAACGATGAAAGTTATCGTGCCTGGTACGATGTTAATGGGATGAGCAACGAGACTCGACAGTTGATAGAGACGTTGTGTTTCGCTGTAGCTACATCCATAATCTGCCTTGTAGGCATCCCTACCAACGCCATCAACTGTCTTGTCTTCTGGCGACAAGGCCTACAGGACCGCATGAACGTCTGTCTCTTCTGTCTCGCCCTTGTTGACCTTTTGTATCTGATGAGCGAGTTCGCGGTGTTTTCAGTCTCCTCGTACATAGATGCCCTCGACAAGACGCTAGGCGAGGAATATTATTTGAAGTCGCTTGCCGTCTGGTTAGGTGTCACCTACGGCTTCCGGTCAACATCCGGGTTCATTGGCTTAGTCATCGCAGTTGAAAGATGTGTGTGCGTGATCTTCCCCTTAGAGCTTCATCTTTGATGAAAGCACGCACCATGGCCGTTATTATTTGTGTTAGCTTAGTTACCTTTCATCTGTGTTTTCTTATTTCGCCATTATCTGTCAGTATCATCGCCGTCAGGACAGAGCAAGGCGTTCGCTGGGTGCTGACTTACACTCAGATGTACTTTGACAATAAAGATGCCATCGACGAATTTGGAATCACTTTTTTAGGGGTAGTTGTGCCAGTCTTTACTTTTATAGTTGTGTCC
The DNA here is from genome assembly GCF_003073045.1 of Pomacea canaliculata. Lineage (NCBI taxonomy): Eukaryota > Metazoa > Mollusca > Gastropoda > Architaenioglossa > Ampullariidae > Pomacea > Pomacea canaliculata. The sequence goes on from NC_037595.1 coordinate 17,624,397, forward strand.
ATCTCGACGATTGTTACGGTTATACGACTAAGGTCCGCCATGGCATGGCGAGAAAAATCTAGTTCCGCCAGCGACAGCCACGGCCACCAGACTGCGCTGACGTCAATGCTCGTGCTGGTGTCGTGTGTTCACATCATCACCATGGTGCCGTTTGTAATGCATGCACTGACGCGTGTATTTATTCAGGATTTCTCTACCTCCATTCGTTACTACAACCTGTTTATGGCGACTAGCGCCATCGTGCACGTGTTTCCCAGGATCAACTCCGCTGTCAACTTTTTTGTTTACTGTAGTCGTTCTTCACGCTTTCGAACGACTTTACATGATATTTGTAGCTGCTGACGGGTGGAATAGCGGTAAAGAGAACTCAAAAATACGTATTGTTTGTAAAATTTTTGTTTACTGTGGAAATTAACATGACTAGGATCAGCGATGGCCAAAGACATTAATAGCCCCATACGGTTTGAACGGGAATACGACGTTGGGGGCAATCAGCAATGAGGGCCATTAGAAAACGTCAACGATCGAAGACAGAAAGTGCCGACTTCTTGCAGATGATAAAGCTGCTCTAGGTCGTTTGAAGAAGTAGTCCAAATATTGTACAGCTTACGGACCACAAGATAATCCACGAAAACTAAACAAAACTTGAACGATTTGTAGGTCCTAAGGTAAGAGGTCAAAGGGCTATTCGGAGCCTAAAGAAATTAAAGTCTTCTGCACTGGACGACCTCATAGCGGTGTTGATCAAAGGTGGCAGGGAAAGCGCTTACTACAGTTTGTTGAAAGATCTGGACAACAAAGCAGTAACCACAATAAATGGAAGCAGTAAATGGGGCAACCTTTTCCTAAAATGGGAAAAAAACTAGTGTCTGCTTAATTATAGGCCTGATTAGTCACCTAAGTAAGATTATTATGAAAGTAATAGAGAATCGCATAGATCTTCCCGGGAGGAGCTACAAGTAAAGAAATAGGCTTCATTCCGGTTCTGTAGGAGCTCTTTTAAACAAATCTTCAACACCCGAGTCCACATCGAACAGTATCTGTAGCACGACAATGATCTCTAATGTAGCTTTACCGACTTCAAGAAGGCTTTCGACATATAACGCGACAAGAGGATATACAAAGTTTTACAGACATTCTACGGTAAAAAGGCCTTGTACGCGCCATCAATGCATTGTACTGCGACTTGAATGTCACACTATTCTTCAACAACCAAGTGGGTAAGCTCTCTCCCTCAAAAAGCTGTGTAGCTTGGAGAAAATCATGCGTTATACACTTTAGGACCATTATTCCTCCATGAAAAGACAGCTCAATATCCTCCACCTTGCCGACAACATCGATCTGATGAGAAGGGGGCAGCAGTAGAGTTACAGCCCCTTACTGACAAGGGCGCCGCCAGCTCGCACGAGTACGGAATATAGATTAGGATGGAAAATAATGTTTAACACCATCGGATCCACCTATATGGGGATTGTAATTAAGGGAGTACAGTTGGAGAATATATCATCCTTTAAGTACTCAGGCGCGATCATCCGTAGTGTCGGGGTGGACGTGCGTCTCAGAATCAGATCGGAGATGATAGCCATGGCCAAGCTTAATGAAACTGTAAATACAATTATTCAGGAGACTTTTTATGATTTGCTGCAGGAAGCAGAAGACGAATGTCTTTGTCAGCAGACTAGTCACCAGAGTTGTAAAATACCGGTAAAGGGATGAGATACAAACGAAGACTGATAATACTCAAGGTGTTTAGGCAACATTAATCGCAACATTAAACAAATGTGTATGTAGGGATTAAATACCCAGTCGACGTGCGACATTAGTTGTAACATCAGTCATATGTGATTTCGGAAGGAATGGAGTTGTTATTTGTTACTTTATAGTCAACTATATTCGGTCAGAAACTCACTTGCTCATTCATGTTCACTCTATTATTCACTTGAAGTGAAAGTTATAATACAGAGCGTCTATCATGATTATTGAACCGACAATGCTTACAATGATAATGTTCAGTGGTCATAACTCAGGAAATCATACCTCATTTCGAAAAAAATGTCAGCGCCAAAAGACAGAAAAGAAAGCCAGAGAAAGCGGATGGACACAGTAGGATTGTCATACTAGTGTATTTTAAATCGTAACTAATTTTTGTGTGGTTACTTCATTATGTTTAACACAAAGCACAGTATAATTATTTCATTTATGTAGCGGCTGAGTGACATACTTATGCTAATCCTGTTTACACTTTAATGATACTTGGATTGTAAGTATGTAACACGTAAATTTGTGTACTAAGGTATGAATGCCACTCAGTGTTTATATAAAAATTCTCTATAAAGGCAATCGCACTTTTATTTTTCCGGCTTTTTTCTTTCACTTTACACAATCCATTCTTTTGAAAAAAGGCCCTTAGTTCTTTGTTTATTTTGTTAATATTTCATCTTGTCATATTTCTGCTTTAACGGTCAATGGCCAATAAAGACAGAGCTAAGTATATTGTCAGCGTGTTTGATAATAGAGTCATGTTAGATAACGTGAAAAAATTTATTTCAATAAACACCAAGGGTCGATGTTTTGATTGTAATTTTTCTGTAATGTTACGTGCAAATCTGATGCAGCTGTGTATTGTTGGCAGTGTTGTCCATAGGAATAAGAATCCCATGGGAATCCCATGGGAAACGTCCCATGGGATGGGATGGGATGGGATGGGATGGGACAGCACACATTTGTATTTCCCATGGTACTCGATACTAGATATTGTAAATTAAATTTACGCTGAAATTTGCATTGTCAGACTTTTTAAGCACAGGAAAAATACTTTTTTATTCCAGTTTCATTATGCCATGACTTTGTTAACATGTGTGCAATACGCAGTGTTGTCCATAGGAATGGGAATCCCATGGGATGGGATGGGATGGGATGGGATGGGATGGGACAGGCATAAATTGCCATGGGATGGGATGGGATACAAAAATATGTCCCATGGACAACCCTGATTGTTGGACACATTGCATAAAGCAACAACATACTTTGTGGCAAGATTAAGGTGGGATTAAATGTTTTGACGGCACTCTCAGTTTGTTTTCCATGGCAACCAATAGTTTCATAAAACATAAAAGCACACTCAAAAAGGAGTGTACGAGAAATACATATAATAATGTAGTGCTTCTTAAAAATTAAAAAATTAAGGAGACTAGAAAGTCCTTACGATTCCAGTTGGAGTGTAACATTCTGCATCTTTCAATTAAACCAATGGAGAGCACGTTGACACTAAGCTATAATAAACACAATAAACCTGGTCGCACTGGAGAAAGGCATCACAGGATGAGCTCTAACGACCCCTCAGCCATCCAACACATTTTTCTGGCCCCTTCCCTCAAACAAACGATAAACGAGAGATACGTGTTCTCTGCTTCGTTTCTGCTGGAGAAACCTACTTGATATTTGCAATGATCTAGAAAATGTCCTTCCTCAGAAAATACTGCGCCCATTGAAAAGTATTTAAACAGCTAAAAGATGAGTAAATATAAAAACTATATATATATATTGCCAGTTTGTTTTCACGATGCTTGCGGCTCTTAGAGCAAATGACGATAGGGGATGTCCTACAAGAATGTTCTACAATACGCCTTTACTTAGTGCATTTATTTATTTGTTTAAATATTGTCACTGTTTCTCTTTTTTGTAATGTGATGCAGGTTTTTGATAACAGGATTTTGTCTCCCTTGACATTGCGCTCCATATTTTTTTTCAAAAAAAAAAAAAAACAAAAAAAAACAAGCAGGCCTAACAAGTTTCCTCGTTAATACATAAAAAGTTTCATCTTTTAGAAACTTTGTTTTCAGCTTTTATATTTAAAGAAACTATATTATCGCTGTACAGTTTATTTTACTTGCATTTTTTATTACTAATTGAACATTCTAATGTTTGTGACTAAATCTTTTCTCATTATATATATATCTTATATATATATATCTTGGTCAACATTTCGCTTTTAAAGGTGGGGAGATTTTTACAAACACACAACAGTTTATATTAAGGCATAAAAGTGATATAGTATATAATCTGTCGACGGATAACCAAACCATAACAGTACTGCATATACGAGAAGACAGGAAATCGTATTAATAGTGTTTGTCGTTGAAGCAGTGTGATGGCTACCAATGTGAACACATCTTTGTCACCCAAAGTGAACATAACAGCCGGTGATTTCACTAGTGACGCCGGGAACAAAGATATAAGTACAGAAGTTCGAGATATCGTAGAAAATGTCTTCTACACAGGTTTATCGTTACCAGTATGTTTAACAGGAATTCCAGCGAACATCATCAACTGTTTAGTGTTCTGGAGACAGGGACTGAAGGACCGGATGAACCTGTGTCTGTTTTCTCTCGCTCTCATGGACTGTTTGTATTTAATGATAACGTTCGTTATATTTCCTGTGAGCTCACTCCTGCATTGGTACGATAGGAATCTAGGAAGAGAGTATTATTCGAAATCATCAAGTGCAATGATAGGAGTATTTTACGCATTTCGCTCTACCTCTTGTTTCATCAGTATGGTGATAGCTGTAGAGAGGTGTGTATGCGTTCTGATCCCTCTACGTGCTTCTACACTAATAAGAACCAAAACTATGGGCATAATGTTAATTGTTTCTTTCTTATTCATCCAGATTGGCTTAATTTTGTACCCACTTTCAGTAGAAGCTAGATGGATGACGAAAAGTGGGGGATGGCAGGTAGTCAGGACACAGTTCTTTAAAGATAATTACTCACTTGTCAAAATTCTACTAGCAAATACCTTTGATATTACAATACCTTTAATTACCTTATTTATCATTATAATCTCGACAGTTATTACCTTAATAAAGCTGAGAGCAGCCATGAGATGGCGACAAAGGGCAACAACCTTCAACACAAACAATGTCTCTAAACATGAGGCCTTGACTTCAATGCTCGTTGTCGTGTCTACCATTTACATCGTTACCATGACACCGTTTGTCACGTGGAATATTATTTTTTTCTTCTTAGGCGATCCTTACGGCACTATGTACAATCTGCTGATGTCATGCAAGGCGGCTATGTACACTTTCCCAACTATTAATAGCTCTGTGAATATTTTTGTTTACTTCAAACGTTCCTCGCGTTTTCGGTCTGTGTGGAACAGTATGTGCTGTCACACTGACCGACAGTCTCCAGAAATGTCCTCAGCTGTCACTTCCAAACAGGAAACTTGAGTTTCGAGGTGTCTCATCAAATTTTAATATGAGTATCTGCTCCGTAATAAACTCGTAGCGTGCATTTTAAATAAGTAATTATAATAGCAAACAGTCTGGTTTGTCATGCTTTTATGAATAAAATGATCTAGGATGAAATATTTAAATATTTTATGCTAAGCTTCTACCTCTGTAAATTCGGTTATAACAAAATATTTCATCCTAGATCAATGCTAGTTGATGATTAGTTGAAGGATTTTAGTTGTGTGTCTGTCAAATCGCATATTATGTCTGTACAAAATAGCAAGAAATTCACATTTTTAGGAAACTTTTCGCCACCATGTCAGTGGAAAAGGAGCTTTTTGTCAACCAACAGTCGACACTGGCAAAACGCATTGTAAAAGGTTAGAAGGCTACTATTTCAGTTTTAGGAATAAACTTTTATGGTGAACTTTATCAAGTAACTTGGGCATATGCACCAGACTTTGTTACATGAAAGAAGTGACAATGAAGTTGTATGCACACGGGTTTTACAACGCCCAAACCAAGCTTGACGACATGTTTGATTTACGAAAACCAAATCAAATTTTGATTGTGATTAATGAAAGTTTATTTTATTATTAAAGGGCTATATTACATTGAAAACTGATTATAAAAATGATTGTTTTTCTGGAAGGTTGTAGGTACCAAAGTGTTCCTTAGTTTAGCTGCAATGATAATGTCAAGGCAAACACTTGAGATATTTCCCCCGGCATGCTTTTTACTCTCAGCAATGTGTTCTACTGAAGAATTTGGGTCTTCTCTTTGATATTTACAAACCAAAGCTTACCTTATTTGTCTTATTCCATCTTCTCGAGTGCCTTGAAGTAGTCGTAGTTTTTAAAGCGAGGGTAAGTCGCTCCCTTGGGGTAAGGGAAAACTCAAAAACAACCACCGTGTCGTGTTAAAGAGGTGTTGAGACATCACATATATAGCTTTGTCCTTAGTATTAGTATTAGTTATACAATAGGGGCAAAGATTCAGTAGGATAAAATAACAATGCAATATTTGTGAGGTCTTTATACCGCTTAACAACTTTTGAAACAGGACACTTACCTTTGTTTTTACTCAGTGCTCGTGCTTGTCTCAAAATCAGGAACAAGTTTGAGGATAGCAAATGAAAATACCCAAGACTCAATACGAGTGTTGCTTACTCTTGGCTTTTCTAGATCGGCAGGAAAGTCCATAAAAACAAAAGAATTCCCGACGACCCGTAAGTCCTCAGGCCAGGAGTCTAGCGAGCGGACAAAGAAAGTGTTCTGTGTGGGACAACTTCTTAGCGATGTTGATAAAAGTTGGCAGAGAGAAGGTAGCGAAGGCGAAGGCATCCCCGAAAAGACCACTTGACAACAACCATCGGCGATACACTGTTTTATAGAGCATTATTTTTAAAGATTCACCTGATGCGATTTCTAAGTAATATAAGTTGTGTTTCTTGAACGAACTGTCGCGTAACGCGACCGAGCGTCGCGGGACTTGCTCTCTCACAACCACACTCGCAAACACGTAGACTAACTTCGTGCGTCCGACGCGAGCAACAAGACTAATCACTCCTCAGTGGACACAAAACACGCACACGAAGTCACAGCACGAGACAAAAATTTATTGGCATCGCAGAGTGCGACCACCAAGTCCCCTCCCAAGAGAAGAAGAAACAAAAACAAGAAAGAGAGAGAGAAAAAAAAACAAACAAGGCCCGTTGTACAAGTGGCCAAACAGAGCAAATAGGGGAGAACCCCGCTATTAATATACACATACACCCAAAAAGGAATCAAACGCCCGCCCACGCACGTCTAGCCCCGCCCCTCAAGCCAATGACGCTCGCGTGGTCCGACAAGGCACACAACTCTCGTTACAGTTCAAGAGGGCATTCCCCCCCTTCCAGGTTATTGTCCGAGACTTGAGTAGAGCGAAAGACGACCGCACTTCCTCTCTCGGCGTCCCCCTTCTCGGCACCCATACCTCGACCACCCATCCGCAGCAAGCAACACGCGACACTAACTTTCAATAAAAAATAATAACTAAATGAGACAAGAGCTCAGAAAAGGGAAGTAGATCAAATGGTAGAAATTAACAAAACAAATTACATAATATACACAAACATAAAAGACCAAACAAACACGTATTTTACTAAAATATGCATTAAATTTAAAAATTACTATTTTCTTGCTATCTTATGTTGTTGAAGTACAAATCCAATCTAAGGGATACAATCCATAATAGAACGTTCCTAAACTCACCGACAGTTTCTTCCCTTAAATAGTCATTTATATACTCACGTGTTCTTTTGTCGCTGACCTACCGGCTGGAAGGCATGCCAAGGATCGGTTAACATTTACTCGAAGTAAATCAGGTAGGATATACTTTTGGACCCTCATACCTCCTTGTCGATAGGGGAAAGGCTTCAAATAAATAACCTCCGCCCTGTCATCGACATCGATCTGATGTCGGGTAGCAGTAGAGGCTTACAGACCCTCACTGACAAGCGCGCTGGCAGAACGAATATGTGCGAAATGTAGATCAGCATGAAAAAAAAAAAAGGTTAATACCACAATGCACGGGTCTCTGGCGATCCGAGTTAAGAGAGTACAGCTGGAGGAGATTTAAGTACTCGGGGGCGACCATCTGTAGTGTGACATGAATCACGGGACCACGGCGGTGACACCAGTGTCATCTGCTGTACCCGATTCAGTCTTTACAAATGTATTGGTTAGCAAATGAGGGACACATTTATAACAAAAATGAATTTGGAAAAAAATTTTGTTGTTTGAGCACAACGTTGTAAGATAAAAGTTTATGCTTCTTGTTACCAAACGTGCTTGAACAACAACAGAATATTAAGTGTTTAGGAGAAGTGGCTACGGACTGGCGAACACGTCCACCACCTGTACTGGATGAGTTGGTTTAGCATTACACGGAGAAACCTTGGTCGCACTGTGAGAGGCATCAGAATGTGGGCTATAAAGACCCCTCTGTCATTCACCACATTTTGTGGCAGCTCCGCTCAAACAAACATAGATATACATTTGCCAGTTTGTTTCTACAACAAAAGTACGTGACATCTCCAAGGTTTTCAAAGATTGTCTTTTCTTCAGAAGTATTTCAACAAATCGAAAAGCATGTTATTAAGTATTTTATTTTTCTTAGGGATTAATAAATATGAAGAACAGAGAAATATATTGCTGCTTTGTTTGAGCGATCTTTGAGTCTGCTATCAAAAGCAAATACAAAAAACAGGTGTGTAATGTCCTATCCGACTGTTCTAAATTCACATCTCTTTGGTACATATGGTTGTAAGTTAAAATATTGTCCATATTTCTATATTTGTAAATTACACGGAAGTTCTTGATAATTATATCTTCTCTCTCACTTGAGTAATAAGTTATATTTTTATATGTGTGAGTATCCTCCATGTATGCAAATAAGTGTGTTTGTATGTATGCGTACATATTTGTGAGTATTAATTTGTGTTAGCTTGCATGATTTTAGGTCTGTAGGTGTTTTTGCTTGTCACACATATGTCACGCAGGTTAAACTGAAGATTTTTTTTTAACTGCAAAGCGTTTATTTTGAAGAAGCGCCGACATTTATTTCCGCAAGTAATATACCTTAAAAGCATTTCCGAGAACCTGTAAAATTTTTAATCTTTAATTAAGCAAATTGATTTTGATCTTAAATATTCAAATAATTTATTGTACCTCTTTTTAATTTAGTTCGTGTTAAATATTAATAATACATTGAATATTCCAATGTTTGTTATTCGATTGTTTCTCATTACTTATATTTGCACTTACAGTTTGCTAGTGAAACGAGTAGATTTTTTTCACAAAGTATATAATAGTACGTATGTGATATATGTTAATGATCTGTTACTAGCAGTCAACGGATCACCATATCCTAACAGCTTTTAATGCATACACTGGAAGACAAGGATTATTATTTATAGTTTGTGTCGATAAAGTGGGGCTATGGTTACCAAAGAGAACACTTCTTTGTCAAGTAAAGTGAACATAACAGCCGGTGATGATAATGGTGTCGGAAATGTAGATATAGGCGAAGAAGCTCGCGAGATCGTAGAAAATGTTTTCTTTTTAGGTTTATCTCTGCTAGTTTGTTTAGCAGGAATTCCAGCAAATATTATCAACTGTTTAGTGTTCTGGCGACAGGGACTGAAGGACCGGATGAACGTGTGTCTCTTTTCTCTCGCTCTCGTGGACTGTTTGTATTTAATGTGCACATTCTCTATATTTCCTGTGAGCTCACTCCTGCATTGGTATGACAGGAATCTAGGAAAAGAGTACTACTCGAAATCATTAAGTGCAATGATAGGAGTATTTTACGCATTTCGCTCTACCTCTTGTTTCATCAGTATGGTGATAGCTGTAGAGAGGTGTGTATGCGTACTGATACCGCTACGTGCTTCTACACTAATGCAAACAAAAACTATGAGCATATTGATATTTGTGTCTTTTATATTTTTTCAGATTTTCTGTATTACGTACCCCCTTTCAATAGAAGCTAAATGGGTAGCAAAGAACAAGGAATGGCAGGTAGTCAGGACACAATTCTATAAAGAGAACTTTGTTGTGAAAATTATATTACCTAATATCATTGGTATTGCAATACCTGTAGTTATCTTGTCTATTGTTGTAGTTTCAACAATTGTTACCATAGTAAAGCTAAGATCAGCCATAATATGGCGACAAAGGGCAGCAGCCTTCACTATCATCAGTGTCTCCAAACATGAGGCCGTGACCTCTATGCTCGTTAGTGTGTCAACCATTTATATTGCCACCATGACACCGTTTGTCACGTGGAACATTGTTTTTATCTGTCTAGATCTTAATAGCACTCCATACAATCTGGTGATGGCATGCAGGGCAGTTATGTACATTTTACCGACTATTAACAGCTCCGTACACATTTTTGTTTACTATTTACGGTCCTCGCGGTTCCGGTTGGTGTGGAACAGTTTGTGTTGTCGCAGTAACCAACAGTCACCCAAGACGTCATCAACATCATTTCAAACCAAGACACGTGAGTTGTAAGGAGTGCCATCAAATTTTAAAAAAAATATATTTTGTCAGCTCTCTAAAAGACACTATGTACCCCGAATAACAGGAGGCAATCTCGTTTGTCGCGTGTTCATTACTAGAATGATCCAACATTAAATATGTGAACCCTGACTCTTCCTATCTAACTGTGGATAACATGTCTGTGACAATATTAAAAATAAAGCACGCCGTAGCGTAACAAAAGCAGGTTGCAGAAGGTGATGTTGACTACAATACTACAGTCTTTCATTAACTACCAACAGTAAACGTGTATGGGAAGTATCCTTGTGTGTACAACGGCTTGTTAGAAAATTTTGGTGCTGATGGACATTTAGTCCAACCATTAAAAAAAAAATAATAATAGATATATATAATAGAGAGAGTTCTGCATGTCCCCACACGAAGGTGAGCTCAATGCGCCTTACATGATAAAAGAGGCCGTATTGTAATGATGCAGTATGACAAAAAATAGTCCCCCAATGAGGAACCTACATACAAACATGCACAGCGAACACGTGAACGTCTATCTTAACGGACCATATGTCAACCTGCCAGAAGTGGTTAGACGGACCAAAGCGAAGGCAGATGTGAGCTGCCAGCATCGCAGGTGTGAACGTCAACTGAAGTAAGAAGCTTCTGACATCGGGACGATCTTCCTGTCTTCCTCTTTGTTTATGATTTCTAGTTAATGATTAGTTGAAGAATATTTGTTGTGCGTCTGTCTAATAACATGTCATGTGTATATAAAGAAGTAATAAGGCTACAACTTTAGGAGACTTCTCGGGATGATGTCAGTGCCATTGCAGCAGCTCTTTGCCAACAGTCAACATTGCCAACGCGCAAGCGAAAACGTAAGAAGCATTAAAATTCTCTTGTTTCATTCACGAAATTCCTTGGACTAGACTTCCCTTCATGAAAACAATGATTCAATGAATGAAGTCGTGTTTATATGTGTTTTAAAGCACAAAAAGCATTCTTTATGATTTGATTAAAAAAATGAAGCCGGCTTTATTTCGTTATAATGAAAGCTTAGCTTATTCATAAATTACTTATTTTAATCAACAGCTTATTGTAAAAGAACTGTTTACTTGAATGAAGAAAGGTTGTATGTACCAATGTCTTCCAAACTAAACTGTAATGAAATGCATCAGCAACCAAACTCTCGCGCCGAAAGCATTAGTGTATGCTTGCATTGCCAAACGATAATGGGTTTGTGTGTGTATGTTCTTAGAGGGTCTCTTTGCCCTTCTGTGTCTACTTTTTTTATTACATCATCTTTATCAGCTTAGAATCTTTCTGTTGTCTATTGTTTATTTCTTTTGCTTCGTATTCTTATCCTCTTTTCTCTTTAGATAAGAACTAAAACACAGAATATTCTCATTTAAGAATATTAATAACTTAATTACACATTACTCATCATCAGCACATCATCATGATGGCTACACTGAATTTCATTTTGCGTACATTAATTGTAGTCATCATGCTCGTCGTCATCCGGATAATTTACCCTCAGTTCATCTTTATCGAGAGAGATGCACTTGCTTTTGCATACTCCTACTGATTACAACTCTAGTTTTTGACTCCCTCTTATTTCTTCTATACTTTGCTTCATGTCACCGTCGTCTTACCACCACCCACTTTTAGTGTCCCCACCCCGTGTTCCTTTATTCTTATCATAGTGCCAGTTCAGTGTTTGTCTGTTAAATGCTAGTCTGCATAATGTTTATAATTCCATGATGACATCAACGGGAAAATTCTCTGTATAAACTCCAAATGCCACACCCAGTAAGAAAAAGGTAAATATCTCTTTGAAATTGAAAGTGGCTGCAGAAGTTGTGAGAAGCACGTGATGACATTAAAACGTTTTGTTACTACGCCGCTCTCGGTAGTCGATAAACAAGTTTATCTAAAAATCTTGGGAACAAGGACCAGAAGTCTTTCTGTGAACAATTTAGTTCAATGCAAAATGTGCCTCTGTAGTTAACTCATTTCTTTCATTCTTCTGTCCATCGATTTTTATGTGTTATTAGTTTTTATATAATAACTGGACTAACAGTTGCATGCTACAAGTTATCACTGGTTGCTACAACATTGTCACATTTAATTTGCGATTGTATTTTTGTTGTTGCACGTGACTTATATTCCACCCAGGGTACCTTTCACTCGCAAGTACGTTCTCCAAACTTTACCTTGGTTGCCTTTATTATATCATTCAATGTGCCTTGACTGGTCGTGATACTAAGTTAGTGTGGATAAGTCGTTGCCTTACCCTGGAAAATTTAATAATAGACACTACATGGTAGCGGCAAAGACAAGTTGAGTAAAATAACAATGCAAAATACCCGGGGTCTGTAATCCCCTTTGCAGATACAAAGAAAACTATCCAAGTGTCATTCTACTCATCTAACGAATGAGATGAAACCCTTGTGTTGAGTTCATTTGTTGAAGAGTCCGATGACATGAGATCACAGGTCAGAGATAACCAGTGTTTAGCTGTTTAAAGGAATAGAAAGATAACTAAATTTGTGTAACGTGTTTTAACATTGAGAGAATCATATTCTTTTTTTCATGCCGAGTTTGCTCGTTGGAATAGTTGACGCTGAGATCTTCCGTAATAAAGTACCCGGGGTAATGTGCCTGATTGTTGCCACTAAGAAGCACCTCATTCACAAGCGACTAAAAGCTATGTGTAAGAAATTATTTCATTGATGTGTTTCTCTAGAATTCTCTTTAGGGACTCTCATCATCCTCGTAACAAAAGGAAGGACGGGCACATGGGTGGTATGCCTTATAGGAACCTCGTCTTTGGGTTTCTCCTCCCGGTATTTCAATAGTCATGTAAAAAGTGAATAAAGACGACCTCATACCGAGTTCATTGGTCTTATCCATCCTGTGAAAGTTCGTGGCAGTCTTCTCTTGAAATTGTTCTCGAATGCCCAGATTGTACTTTTTATATTGTATCAAATCCACATAACACGTCTATAAACTTATATTTGTTGTGAAAATATGATTTTCTAAAAAAGAAAATCCAGAAAAATGCAGCTGCTTACACGGCATCGAACAAAAGCTCCTCGACTCTGTTTATGAGGGTGTGTCACGTGTCAGGCGTGCTGGCCTCGCTGTCTTGAGGATAACCTAGGGACGAATAATAAATTAAGGGAGACAATGCTGACAGAAAATAGGATGACGGTACGGCGTCCGGGCGTAAAAATTTTCTTCTTGGAGGCACCGGACTTCTACTACACCATCATCAACTTAAACACAATTGAAAGCCTATAACAAAAAAAAAGCAACAACAAAAAACAAGGCAAAGTAGAGAGGCAGAGAATGTTTTTACAGTGGCCTTTGCTCCGACCTCGATGAATATTCGAGTTTGCTGTATTAGACAAAACAGCTGTGCTCATACCCGGCGTAAAGCCATCCCGCTCTTCTTCTTGCAGTAACGCATCGATAGGTATTATCTTTCCAATAGATTTGCTGTCATGAGTACTCGCGGAGGAAATGAAAATTGACAGTGCCTCATTCACTCTTGACAATACCATTTCAAGAAAAATGACAAGACCATCACTCCATCTTTCTGAATTTTTATGTCATGCCGCGTGAGATTGCATGATACTGTCAGGATTATAGACAAGAGAGGTAGAAATAGTTAAATCAAGTTAAAGTTAATTTTTTTCTCAAAAATGAGGAGTTTAATCTTTGTTTCCTACTTTGTACTCACCGCACTGAAAACAGAACGGGACGTGACGGACAAGACCGTTGGAAACAGACGACAGAACTAGACCATCAAACCATGTTAAAGAAACTATATCCTACATATTTACGTAAAGGTATCACAGTAATTAGCTAAACAAAGCGTAAATATAGAGCCCACACAAGAGCCTTTACTTTTTTGAACTTAACAATACGGCCTAACCTAAATCTTACTTAAAATCAAAACTACAAAACATCGTAAAAATAAAAGAAAAATCTATATTTTTAAATAGTCCACCATCAAATAATCTAAAATAGAAAGGAAAAATAATTGAGCACCTAGAAATAATAACAATAGCAATTTCTCTTTTTTTCTTGAATATTTACAAACTAAATACGAAAAACAAATTTATGGAGACGGCGAAATAAACAATTGAATTAATTTTGGAAGGTACATCAATACAGGAACACAATTATTTATCAGAAGATTTAATCAACATTTTTCACATGATGATAAATGACATTAGTGTAGTATCTCTGTATATTCGATAGTAATTATAAAGGCTTGTGTTGAGGAAAAAAAGACATATATATATATATTAAGCGTCACGATTTTATCCCATTCTTGTATGTAATTGTTTTTCCTTATATTTTTTTAGAGAATGGTAGATAAATTCAGCGTTTGACAGGTCTTCACCTTAGTATTAGAAAACATTGTTTGCTCTGAAGCTGGATGGGGACTGACGATGAGTACCGCAAACACATCGACTTTTGATGGCAAAAGAGAGCAGACAGACATTTTCTTTTTCTGGGAAGACCCGGATGGTGTTATGAGTGAAGAGGCAAGGCATCTGACAGAGACGATTTGCTTCGCTGGAGCGACAACAATTATCTGCCTCGTTGGCATTCCCGCAAACGTCCTCAACTGTCTCGTGTTCTGGCGCCAGGGTCTGAGGGACCGCATGAACCTCTGCCTCTTCTGCCTGGCCCTCGTCGACTTGTCTTTTCTGACGAGCGACTTCGCGTTGTTCCCCGTGACATCGTACATAGACTTCTATGACAAAACGCTCAGCGAGGAATATCACGTGACGTCAGTTGTTGTCTGGTTAGGCGTTGTTTACGGCCTTCGGTCAACATCTGAGTATATAGGCTTGGTGATTGCAGTAGAGAGATGTATATGTGTAATCATTCCGCTTCGCGCGTCGTCTTTGATGAAAACACGCACAATGGGTATCATCATTTTTCTCATTTTCCTCATCTTTCAGTTGTGCTTCCTGGTAGCCCCGATATCTCTTCGAGCTGTTGCAGTAAAAACACAACAAAGCTTTCACTGGGTGCTAGCTTACACTGACATTTATTATACAAACAGTAATTTTTTTAATGAATTTGGAAACACGTTTCTAGGAATCGCTGTGCATATTACGAATTTTCTAGTTGTGTTTGTTGCAACAGTCGTGACAATTATACAACTTAAGTCTGCGATTGCTTGGCGAAAACAATCTAGTTCCGTTAGCAGTAGCGGTAAGAGCAACAGCTACTCCCATCAGGTGGCGCTGACGTCAGTGCTCGTGTTTGTCTCGTGCGTGCACATCGTCACCATGGTGCCGTTCGTGGTGTACGCCATGTCGCTTATTTTTATTGCGGAACTGTCGCTCACTGGCCGTTACTACAACCTGTTCATGGTAATTAATGCCATCGTGCACGTGTTTCCAAGGATCAACTCTGCAGTCAACTTCTTTGTTTATGTTTTCCGTTCCTCGCGCTTTCGGAGGACGCTGCAGGCAAGTTTTAGCTGCAATGGTCGGCGGGAAGACGTTGCGAAGTCTACACACACTGTATCCAAAACACACACCACGTGACGAAATTTAAAACAATTCAAGACGAACGTCCTGGCGGACACCAAGCAGGGGAGGTCGTGTTAGTGTTCAAAAAGCTGATGCAAAATGTTTGTCTTAAAGTTCTTTAAAAAGCTGTGTTACAGTTCTGCATTTAAAAAAAAACCTTTGTCGTATATACTTTCTATCGAAAGTTTGTTCCGCACAGTTTATAATAAAATATAATTCAGGAAACTGAATGTTCAGGTTTGGGAACTGAATACTTCAGTAGTGTAACAGGTAGACATTTTCACAGTTTAATCAAACGTGTGGTATTCTTTTTACCAAAAACAAGGGAAAGTACTTTCGGGTATCAAGGTACTTAAACGCTAGAAGTCAGACCCCTCTCAGTACATTTACACCAGCTCTAGCGACTTCAGCCTTTGGTAAAATGCGATGCTATCCAACTTATAAAATTAACAAACAAGATATGAAAAACATTATTATAAAAGCCATATCTGTGATAGTATGGGCGGGCGTTATTTGTGAGACAGCATCCTGATGGTGTTGTTCTGTAATAACTCTTACATGTTTAAATGGCTCTATTACTAATAAAGCTACAAATGATTGAAACAAGATGTCATCTTTTGTAAAAGCCCACTGATGTAGATATCTTTTGGTCTTACACCTCTGTCTCTGCTGTTTGAACAGTAATACAGAAGCTTTCATAACTTTATACGTGTTGTCAAGCTGTACTCAAACTTTCACTGGCCTGTCTATGGCCAACATATGGAAACTGCTAGGTATTGAAAACCCAGGGAGTAAACTGACATTATGTTGTTGTAACAAATATTTGTTCTCTTTGATATTATGCCCCTTAATTTGCTCTGTGTAGTCTGCCTTGCATGTGTCCCCTTAAAAATAATCGTGGCAAGGGTTTTACAGAAGTATTAGTTACAGCTTTATTTATTAATGTTACTATTGAACGGTTTTCAAAACAATCGTTTGATCCGGATGCTAATAAATTTACTTCTGCTAAACTCTGTAAAAAAGTTTGTCAAGAATGGAGGTTTAAAAAAATGGCAAACTCTGGAATTCGTAAACTGCTGCAGTTTGTAACTTAAACGATGGCAATATACAAGAAAGTTTGTAGCCTATTAAAAATAAGGTTTTACCTTCGAGATACATGTAAGCGATGATACAACCATCAGACGCATTTTAATGCATACAAAGTAATACTTTTCAGTCACATTCTATGCTCAGTCGTCATCATCGAATTAATAGAAGATAGCATCTGATTATCCATCGGGCTTTAGAACACAGGTTAATATAAATTCCATTAAGCTTTGAAAGTAACTTTTAAACATAGTAAGAATCATAAAACGCATTTCATACTTTTGATTTGTTCCAGACTTAAAAAAGCCCGCAGTTTTAATTATGCAAAACTCTCACGAAGACAGTTAAAACACAAGCTTCATATGTTAAATCTGTTTTGTACTAATAACTTGTTTAATCTGTTATCTCCAGCCTCAGCAACTTTTAGTCGACCTGTAATCCAGAACACAGTTGCAAAAGTTATTTCTTCACAAGTGAAATTTCAGGTTATTTTAATCAAAAATTTGTTTCTTTTTATTAGTCAGATGTTATGTATCCTTGATTGAACTAAATGGTAATACAGATGGAGTTATTAACCTCTCCTTAGTGTCCGTCAGTGTGTCATGTGTGTTTGTATGTGTGCGCACATCTGTATGCACTTTCACAATGTGCGATTTGTCTATATGTATGTATTCTAGCATGCATAAACATATGAATGTATTGCACTCATGTATTAATCCATATCTGAATGTAAGTATTGACTTCATTTTAGCACGTTTGAGAACTTTAAATGAGAGTAGGTAGTTTTAACAGTCAGATCGCCGAGTGGTTAGAATACTCGACACATGACAAAGTTTAAATCCTGTGTAGCACAGTATGCTTCAATTATTTGATCTACCTGTCAAATATAGTACCTGGCTCTGAAGAGGGAGAAAGAAGGCTAAGCATCAAGAAAGTATTAATAGGCATAACCTTTAAAAATGGCTGAGAACAGCTCGGTCTTTATATGTTCAGTGCCGACGCAGCGGAAGCTCATGTACATCCCTATATCAAAATCACCGAATAATTTTTTTTTCTAAATTCTACCTATTTGTAAAAAGATTGATATAAAGCAGAGCAAACAGAGTGGAGCAGAAACTCAGTTAAATACATCACTTAGTTAAGTAAATAATTGATCTCATTTTTTTTTCAGAGAAATGTGTTTTTGATGTGCAAGTCACGTTTTCTTGAGTATTTTGCTGCCAGTCGCTGTATTGCCTTCTTTTTGGGAACAGTGTCTGTCACTTTTGCTTAAAGCGAGCAAACTCGCAGCCATTTCTTATATTTTTGATTTACTGTTTGTTTCTACGAATATCTGCTAATTTTATCTGACACGAGCAAACTGTAATAAGTATATAAGCCAAGCAATCCGTCTGTACCCGTCGACACAAAATTAGACTATGAAAACATTATGCTTAAACTTATTTCGTATTTTCCATTCGAAACTGCATTGAATATTTCTATTCTATGTGCACGAGAATGTCTTCATGGAAGAAAATCAAGGCTACTTTTAGCTGAGACAAAATGAATGTGACGACAGGAGATTCTCGAAAAGACTTGGAGTACAATGATATAAGTACAGAAACTCGAGTATTGGTAGAAAACTTTTGTTTCGCAGGCTTGACTTTGTTAATGTGTCTTGTAGGAATCCCGACAAACACCATTAGCTGCCTCGTGTTTTGGCGCCAGGGACTACAAGACCGGATGAACCTTTGTCTTTTTTCACTCGCTCTCGCCGACTGTCTGCACTTACTTTGTTCGTTCACCATATTTCCCTTAAGCTCATTCCTGCATTGGTATGATAAGAATCTAGGTGAAGAATACTACTTAAAATCTTTGAATTCTTTAATAAGTCTTTTTCATGGATTTCGCTCCACTGCAGGATTCATTGGCATGGTGATTGCGCTGGAGAGGTGCGTGTGTGTTGTTATTCCTTTTCGTGCTTCTACCTTAATTAGAACGAGAACAATGGCTGTAATACTGTTGTTCTCGTTGGTATTCTTCCAGCTCTCCTACCTGACATACCCGTTTAAATTAGATGCCAGTTGGGTAATGGGACACGATGGCGAACAATGGAAGCTAGTGATAACCGATTTCTACGAAGAGAACTTTTTTCTTGTTAGAAGTTATTCCGATGTGATAGATATAGCAGTACCAGTGGCGATACTTCTAACCGTTGTGGTTACAACAACTATCACCATAGTGAAGCTAAGGAAAGCCATGAAATGGCGACGAAAGGCAATGAACTTCATCGGCAAGAACTCAGATAGCCATCATGCAAAGTTAACTATCATGCTTGTCATCAACAGTGTCATCTACATCGTCACCATGACGCCGTTCATGCTTTGGAATATTATTTTCCAGTTCCTAGAAGACCCTTTCAGAGCTCAGTACAACATATTTATGGTATGTAAGGCCATTTCTTATACGCTCCCGACTATTAATAGTTCTGTCCACGTTTTTGTTTATTTCTCGAGGTCGTCACGATTCCGTACGGAACTAAGGAGACTGTGTTGTCGCCCCTAAAAGCTGTCAGCAGAGATTCTATGATAAACCATAGATATAAGTTTGAAATTATTAAACAGAGCAATGAACAAGATTACTCAAAGTGAAAATCATGGAAAAGAAACATTGGAAAACAAGAAACACCTGAAAAGTCTTTATTCTGCTTTAATATTTTGATCGGTGTCTTCATTTTAACACCGTTCTAACAGCACTGCAAGAAAAAAAATCTTTTTTTTTTCTTCTTCTGTCCTTCATAGGCACGCGCCTTTATCGGGAAACTAAAAAATACACAGAATGTGTAAATGCTGTTACCAGAATATGGAAAAGTTCTACAAATCACTCATAAATTGTCTTTCATATCGGACAGCAAAATATATTTTAAGTAATGCTAACAATTGCCTCTCCTCTCTTTTTTTACTTCTTGCATCATCAACACTCTTGCTTGCCTATGTTTCTGTGTATGACTTTGTGTCAGTCTGTCTGACTGAATGGCACTGAAATGTGAAACCAGCCAGTCGGATTCATAGTTAAATATGGTGCTGATTGATACTAAGGTGACCGACTAAAATGTCTGTTAAAGGAAAAAGAAATGACGAAATGATGTGAGAGAGGGTGAAAGAGAGAATGTGTGAGTGTATGAGTGTGTGAGAGTGTAAATGCGTGTGTATATGTGTGTAAACATGTGTCTTCGAGTAAGAAAGAGTGTGTGTGTTGTCTTCTTTTTATCTGAGGGGGTCTAAAAATTTCTGCTTTTTGTGAGGAGATATCCCTCACGAAGCACAGCAACACGATATCATTGCTATTACTTAGTGTCTTATAGGTCTTCGTGTCTTTCCTAGTCACTGTCCGCAGACTTTGCCGAGATCACCATCGCCATTTGCACACAGCATGTTGTAGAAAAGATATATTTGTCTTTTTTCAGCAGTCTTTCTTTGTTTTATAGATTTCACTGTAATAAACCTGACAAAAGCTGAATTAGTTCTTAAGTGTATCTGTGTAAAAGCCATGTGAGAGAGAGAGAGAGAAAGAGACTGGGTGAGCGCGAGCATCTGTTTACTTCTACTCTCCTCTAGAGAATAATGAATCTCTGTTTACGCCTACATTTTTAGTGCCTGTACCTAGTTTGTGAGACTTGTTTTTTTAACCTCTCTCTCTCTCTTTTTATGTTCGTCTTTGCGACTGTTCCTCGTGCTATTTAATATTCGGCTTCAAAGTCTGGTTCTTTTGATCAAATTAAAGAAGACATGAATACTTGTAAGAACAAGGAATAACACAGGCTCTTTCAAAAACATTATTTTAATTAAGAAACCATTATTTGTAATTAAATTAAAAGAATAAAGTACTCAACACATGGAAAATTGCAACATTTTTTTTTAAAGAAGGGTCATTATTATTGTTAGGCATGCAGTATATTTACGTTCTGAAAGTGCCAGAGCTGTTTATAGTCGTAGGGCTAGAAAGATAACAAGGATTGATCACAAATATTTTGTCTACAAAGACTCGCTGAGACAGGGGAGACCACCGTAGCTTCTAACAAGACCTCGAGTGATGCTACTTCCCTTGGACAATGACAACATTATCTTCCTCTACCTCAACGTCGTACAAATACTATAGAGCTCAGGTTTTTCTGCAAAAGGGAGAAAGCTATATTGTAAAGAAAGTGATGTTTTTTTCCCCAGAAAATTCTACACATACAGAGACACACACAATCGCGCGCGTACCTGTACACGCACAGTTTATACACACCCACAAAAGAAACACATGGGACCAACCTGACACCAATTAAAAGAAAATTAAAAACTTTAGTAAGGTAGAGAAAAAAATAAATAATCGCTCGCGAAAACATCGTGAGAAGCCCCTACGGTCACACACCGTATCTTACGATCACCTCCGGTCACTGTGTCCAGCGATAGCAAGTTAGCAACAGCCCCTCGGCCCCCCTGCAGGTGATGAGGTTAACACTGGCTGCTGTGCTAACGGCGTGGGAACCGATCGCCAGCGACTAGACCACGGCCCTACGCTATGTTCGTAAAGGTATGGTCGCACTAAAGCTGTGTACAGAGGCGGGAGGAAGCATGCAACAGCGGACTAGCTACTGGCACAGCTAGCAACTCATAAAACAGACGACGCGTGACGTCAGCGATGACCTTCTCGACCTTCCTAAAAATATCCTTGAAAATGACGTCAAGACGTCGTCTGCTTCACACTCCCATTCTTGCGCTGAAAGACACACAGGAAGCGAAAACACGTCTGACACGTGACATGGAGATGTTTCCGGTGTTGTGTAGCGGGACTGCGTGAGTGAGTTCACTGACCATGGAGTGAGTGACGTTGCACCTGGGTTTCCATGCAGTGCCAGGTATTCATATTTACATATATTTAAAGTGCGGGACAAGAACCCTTGCACTCAATGGCGGTTCCTATCCGCTGTCAATGGCTCAGGTACTTCAACATCTTTTCCTATTCTTTGCCCTACTTTAAGTGCACGACATGTACTGGTGCTCTGTGTACACGTTCACGTCTGCTGCCAAGTGCCTCATGTGCCTCAAAATCTTTCTTCTCTCACTTTCGCTATCAGTGTTTTGAAAATGAGTTAGAATCAGGCATTGAAAGAGGTAAATATTAGCGGTGTATGACCTCTGTAAGGTAGAATGGAGCTGGTTTTCATGACTAAATAATATAAATATATAAATAGATATTTTATTTACCTCTTTGTGTTTGTGAATCAGCACGTGTTGCGGTATGAACGGAGAAACAAATATTCCTGCTAAGCTAATGAAACCTGTGTTGTTGTGTACACAGTCCAATCGAGAACGAAAGCAGTTATGGAACACAGAGCAGGCATGACGAGACGAAGAAGCTATCCGACACACTTCTGAACGCGGTAACGAAAAGAAGACATTTTTGTTTTGGGAAGAAAGAATAGTCTTCTGTGGACTCTAATGTCCCTCTTATTGCAATCGTCTGTTAGATGCATGGGTAAGTATATATAAAACGAAAGATATTAGACAAAACAGCACATCTGTCGAGTGTAAGAAAAGAAAATTGTCTTTGAAAACACCCGTTCTCTTTATTACAAAAACGAAGTTAAACGAACTGACCGGCGCTAGAGCTTTTAGGAGCCGCGACTGATTGTCCTACCACAGTGTTTAGCAGATCACGCAAAAAAGCAGATGTGTATGGTGACAATTGTATCCTTAATTTCATAATTTTATTTAAGAAAATGGCGGGGGAGTAAATTTGGGGGAAGGAGATGAGAAAAGATAACAACACATTTATATTCTACACTCTCTTTGCTCTAAAAATAAAACGAACAAAATTATACAATAACAAGGGTCAATGTGCAAAAAGCAGTCGAAAATTTGATGATTCTATATACATAATATACCATAACATAGTTTAGTAACGTTTGCTCTATTTTCTGAGCCATCAAGCTGCAAACACTGGATCTCTAGCTCTATTTTTTAAAAAAGGGAATTAAGGTAAGTCAGAAAATTATTATATTAGATTAAAGTATATCATATATTTTAACTTAAATTTAACCAGCAGAAGAAAGGACATTCTGTTTCCAAACCCTTTTACAATCACCGCTATAATACCATTACCCTATCTCTCTGCCTGTTAGGGAAGTGTGACTTCTGATGGCATGGGCACTTCATGTCCATCATTCCTTCTAAAAGTAACCTGTAGTACATTAATACCTCTGTCCATCCCTGATTTTTCTGTACGGGAGAATATACTTCATTTTGCACGTCGTAACACAAAGCCCTAAACATTTATGTTCTTATATTGGTCAACAACATTTTGTCAAGTGACTGTGATACAATTCCTGGATGCATTGAGAGGTTTCCTACCACTAGCAAGGACGGCTTGCATTATGCTGATCGTCAGTTTTAAATGTTCA
Source organism: Pomacea canaliculata (assembly GCF_003073045.1). Lineage (NCBI taxonomy): Eukaryota > Metazoa > Mollusca > Gastropoda > Architaenioglossa > Ampullariidae > Pomacea > Pomacea canaliculata. The sequence continues at coordinate 17,647,752 of NC_037595.1, forward strand.
TCAATTAAATCCTAATATCGTGGAAGAAAGAAAACTAGGGCATGTAACTGTATATATATATAATGTATACTCACTGGCCAAACAAGAATCAGGAGTGCTTCACAAAGAAGTAATTTAGGAAATCGCTGTCATAGTTTTGTCTCATCCTTCAAGTTACTGGATCCTGGAGATATTCACATTTTCTGTAATACAAAGTATTTTTCAGGGAACTATTTACGTTAGGTCATGCCTTGCAATAAACATTTTTGTCGTAAAATTGAAATTGAAAATCCGTTGTTTCAGAAAACTGTCATTTAGCCAGACACGACGTGTTGTAGGAATAAAGTATTTTCATAAAACAGTTGTCGATAATGCCAAAACCTTGTACAAATATCAGGTTACGAGGTTAAAGATAAATAGGTTAAATATCGTCCGTAGTTTTACTGCTTTACGTCTAGGTGACGTGCGAGTCGTTTGTTTATTCACATAGTACACAATGGCGAATCTACCGGAAGCAAGTAAACTGTTTGAATATTAGTGACGAAGGATTCAACATATGTATGACACGTCAGTCAATACTTTTTTTGTTAATCAGCGATATCCCTTTGTTAATTTTAGAAGACATATCTCTATAACCATAATCTGAATAAAAATAAAAATAAAAATATAATAATAATAGAATTGAATAATACTTATTGAATCTGACGCTGTAGCTTATTTATTAGTTTTGGTTTGCACACGACAACGGACGCATACCTGTGAAGGTCAAAGCCGGGTGCAATGACAACTTTTATCAGGTGTCCTCTTCTCTCTTGGACTGTCTAGTCTATCGTTATCCCTTCATTTGCGTCAGAGTTATTTGAAACGTTCACTAAAGCAACTGCGAAAATCATCCATCGTGAACATGAACAAAGAAGAGACATTGGATGCTGGTTCACTCCTGTTAAGAGCATGGGGCTGCACTGGTATGAATCGTTCCATACTCCTGTTTCCGCAGACTCCTTCGCGGCGGTGTCTTGTCAAAGTCCGTTTGTTTTCTGCGTTATTATTGTTAAGGTGTACTGTAGTAAAATGTGTTATTTATTTTAAAAAAAATAAAACACTATTCCATATAATAGTTTCTTATCGTCAAGTTATAGTCATAATTTAAAAAATACTCTTTTAATACTTAGTTCGGACTGCGAATTCACTCGACAAATGCTGACGTATGACAGACGATGTCTGAAACAAATATATTAAAAACGTCTGCTCACATCTGACAAACATGTGGTGACTTATCAAACCCTTTATAGCTTTGATTATCGTGTACTTATTCCTCACATTAACACAGCTTGGAGGTGAATATGTCAGCAGCACTTGAACCGTGCGTCTCTCTAATACAGATCAGTCGAAGACTTCTTTGACAGGTGACAAGAACTTCTCATGCAGCGACATATCTCGCGGAGAAAAAGTCGAAATCGTGACGACCGACGATAATAGACCAAAAAATGAACCGAGCTGTTGATCTGCGGACATGTCTGCACGACGGCATTGACTGCATGGTACAAGTTGTACGACCCGGATCGGTAAAACAGATCTTGCAAAACGAAAAAAGCAACCTGCCATGTGACAAATGGCATCATTGTGATGATGTAGACACAAGACACAGCAACGAGCATCCAGGTCAGCGCCATCTGTCGACGGTGACAGTCTCTGTTAGAAGAACTTGCCTGTGCACGCCAGGACACGCTGATTCTTAGTTTAACTACCGTGATGATGGTAGCGATTAATACTGTGGAGAAAGTTGTGACAGGTACCACTGTTCCCAACAAAATACTTGCTAATGACTGAATAATTATTTTATTTTCCTCGTAGAACTCAGTAGAAACTGACATCCACTGTCCGTAATTATAACTTTTGACATAAACAACTCGGAAGGAAAATATTAAAATAAAATAAGTGCCCTGAATTAACAGGAGACAAAGAAGGAGGAGACAGCCCATGACGCTAGTTCTAATTAAATTAATAGCACGGAGAGGAAAAACAACACACACGCACCTCTCCACTGCAATAATCATGCTGATACACCCGGATGTTAGTCTGAAGCCATACGTGGCACCTATCAACCAATTCCAAGTTTTCAAATAATATTCCTCTCCTAAGGTTCCATCATAGAATGCCACGTAGGAGCTAAGAGAAAAGATGGCGAAAACGCACATCAAAAGAAAGAAGTCTGTTAGTGCCATGGAGAACAGACAAAGGTTCATGCGATCCCTGAGTCCCTGACACCAAAACACTAAACAGTTTAACACGTTTGCTGGGATGCCAAGCAGACATGCCAATGTTGTTAATCCTGCAAAACAAACTCTTTCGACAATTTTCCGAGTGTCCATACTGATATCATTGTTCGTAACGTTTTCAGAACTACGGACGAGTGTCGATGGATGTTGTGGTGTTTCGTCGAGCAGTTGAAAACACACACCAGCTGGACATCGTTTGCTTCCAACATTTGTGACAGTAAAGAAAGTACTATAAGCACACGTCATCTAGATAAACCGATATCCCTAAATATACACAAGACCACCACGTCTTATTATTATTCTGGGTGTGGGAGGGAAAAGTCCAATAATACTAATAAGCCTTATTTCATTTTTTTCCAAAATTCAGGAAACGTGTTAAGGCTTTCGCATTTACCTTTAAAATATTTCTTGTAAATAATTGACCTTAAAATTATTGCAAAAACACACATTACTAAAAAAAAAAAACGAACAAAAATAAAAGAAAAAATTCTATTTCCTTAATTACATTTTTAGAAAAAAACTTTTATTTTCATAAGAAAAAATAGGTTTTTCGTTCATTATTAGGGTTGTTCTGAGGCTGCTGTAAAAAGAGTGAATTTTTTCTGAAGACTGTTTTTGTAATCTTTGTAATGAACATTGAGATGTTTATTCTATGTATACATATCAGTGTGTCTGCGCGCGCGCGTGCGTGCGTGGGTGTGTGTGTGTGTGTGTGTGTGTGTGTGTGTGTGTGTGTGTGTGTGTGTGTGTGTGTGTGTGTTTCGTTAAGAAATATTAAAGTTTTGCAACCAATTATAAATATTATATAATAATTAAATTAAAATATTAATTATTTGAAGATAACTGTTTTTTTATACTTTTTCAATGTAAATGCTGACTTTAATTGAAGCATAACAAAAAAGATAATTTTTGTTCCTGTTACGTACTTTGCTGTGCCATAAATTATTGGATAACAACAAGAAAAAAATTGTATTTGCAGCGATGATAAGCAATCGACATTCATTATCATACAAATCAGTGGTAACGTATATGCGAGTCATTCAGTAATTTCACACACGTATGGCAACGTTAAAAATAAATTAATGTAAGTCTGGTTTTATTACATCTAGAATCCGTTAAAGTGTTCGCCATCATAGACATGTTTGTCAAACATTTTCATCACCCAAAACTTTGTGTTATACAAGCCCGGAGTTTGAATTACGTGGTTTAATTAAAGAATTATAGGTTTTGTTTTCTTGCAGTGAAATCATGTGAAAGATTGTAACAGTATGGGACAGAGAATTTACAAATCTGGTGTTGTGTAACCGTCGTTCCGACGTTGCACGGATGCACTCTCACAACCGCTCAAGCAGCACAAACACACAAAACTAACTCGGCCACAGCGCGACGTTCCTGTCGAACCGCAGCTGAGCGCCGACCGACACAACGATAACAGAGACAACATAAACAGTAGTAAACAAACAAATGTTATTATAACATAGAAAAATATTTTAAAAAAAAGTATTATGCACATGCACAAAATAAAATAGTTGCCCTGTGCACAGGCGAGAGACAAAGAAAACAAAAAGAGGACACAACACCCGCACGCACACGGGGCAGCAAGTCTATAGGTTGATCAAGGTGTCCGCCGTCTGCAGCTTGCCCTCTGACCCTGCTTGGCGCTCTAGCCCTCTGAACCCCGCCTTCCTTTCGTGCAGGCACACCTTCCCCAAGGGCCCTCTGTAGGTGCGAAACCTGAGCAGCCCGTTGGTAGGCTTGGCCGCCCCTGGGCACAGCAGGGTCACGTGTCTACTCGCCGACAGGACAAAGAAATGTCGAAAGCAATAATGTGGAATCCCCAAAATTTGACCTCTACTAACCTAAACAGGTCGATTAACAGAAAGAAAAACGCCGGCTGCCAGGGCCCCAGTCTCACACCGCCCTGCACGTCCAGCACTGCCCGTTGATAGAGGACGACTGTCCAGAAGCGTCAGTAAACGCTCCAATGACTCCACGCGCATGGGAAGAAAGAAAGTGAAGGAGGAGAAAGGTGAAAGGGAGGGGGTTGCTGTCCAGAAAAGAAGAGACCTGCGAAGGGCCTGTGAGCAGCTGACGCGTGACGAATAGCGCGGCGTCATGGCCGTGGGGCTGACGAGACAGACATAGTCACACAAGGACGAGGTGAACCGTCTCTTGATCCCCCCTCCCCACACCAATCCGCGCGCACACACCCAACGACAGGCCAGGCAACTACGGGAGGCAAAACACAGACAGCAAAAACAATCGCCGACACGCAACACCTGGAAGTACGTAAAAACTTAGAAATAAGGAAAAAATTATTTACACAAGATATACAAATCTGAAGTGTCAAAGAAATATACATTTTATTAGATTGTACGCTAGAATTTCAAATATTACTGTTTCCTTCCTTATTTCGGTTGTGTTTCAAATACAAATTTATGTTGCATTCAGTAACCGGTAGCCGATTTCAACACGGCGCTTCATAATGAAATACACCCTTTTTTTAAAATTTAATAATATATGAAGTTATTAAGGGGAAGTAGTCCATAGTGGAACAACTACTAAAGCTTTTAGTCGTTGTCTCCCTTATTTTTTATTGTATTATGATTCTACCCCTGTTTGTACAAACATAGTACAGTTTACGTTTTCTCTTTCGAGTTTTTTTTTTTTTATTTAGTTCGATAGATTGATTCTTTCTTTCCTTTTGGGGCACTTTTTGGGTACTTTTTATGGCTATAAAAAAACATTTGTGGGATATAGACACCCCTTTAATAAAATTTTAAAACCGAGACGCTGATATTGTACCTCGACGACTTTTCTTCATATCTACGGTATCTGACATTATAGTTGAGGCAAGTAACTTGTAGAAAACTGATTGTAACGAAGCATCACTCCCTTTATATTATAAGCTGGTCACATAAATATCTCAAAATATCAAAATTTCTTTCGATACATTTAGCAATAGACTATTACAATTCAACTGTGTCTCGCTCGTACTTTTCAGCAAAGTGTGGTATTACTTACAGCTCCGCTCCCTCCACGTCTACAGTTTTATAACTACACGTCTTTTATATCCTAAAAAGCTTTAAAAACTGTGTTCACTCTGTTATTTTGAAAAAAAGTGTGCAGGTATTTTCGTGCTTAGATATGTATTTTCTTACTTGGGTGGAGTTAATTGTCTGCACAAAAGCTAACAGGCAGATCAATCGTGTAAACAGAGAACAAAATAATTGGCATTGTACCTTGGATGTCTTTATCAAGAGTGTTTATGTGTATTTTCCGAGTGTGCAGGTGCGCGTGTGTGTTGGTATTTTTCTTTACAATAAATCACAAAACTGTTTTCTGATTTGTTGCATATCCTTAGCTGTATTACTTCTGCACTGTATATTAAAGCACTTATTTCTTTCGAGTGTATTAATAATATGAAAAATAATATTGCCATTGGATTTTTATTTGAAGAAATAATTATGGATTAGTAGTACCAGAAAAATGAAGCAAATAAAAGGCCGCTAATATTTTTTCTAGAAACAGTAAATATATAACTTAAGTTTTAACTTTCAATGTTTATTCATACTTTTAATTGCTCAGATTCCCCCAAACACACACACCAACGGCTAGATGTTTTCTCTCTCAACTAGTGCAAGTAATGTACTACATTGATTTAACTTTAAGAATTTCCCTTATATAAACTCAATGGAACAGTAACGCAGACAGGAGACATCGGTTGCATTCCTCATGCACTTTATTTACCTCTACGTTTTTATTCCTAATGAATGAAGAAATATTTGTAAGGAAAGGGACAAATTATACAACAAACGAATCTTCTCAGATAATCTTCCTCGATGCAACCAATAATGAGATTCGACAGATAGTAGAAACAGTTTTCTATGCTGGTCTGACAACACTGGTGTGTCTCATTGGAATCCCAGGAAACGTCATCAACTGCCTGGTGTTCTGGCGACAGGGACTACAAGACCGAATGAACTTGTGTCTCTTCTCTCTCGCGCTTACTGATTGCATTTACTTGCTATGTTCTTTTTCAACTTCTTCAATCAAATCATTTATAAATTTTTATGACGCATCTCTAGGTGAGGAATATTACCTGAAGTCCCTGCACTACTTGGCTGGATTTCTGATTGCTGTCCGAGCGACCTCTAGCTTCATTAGCGCCGTGAATAGCTGTGGAGAGATGCGTGTGTGTTGTCTTCCCTTTTACTGCCTTAACTCTTATGCGAACAAAAACTTTGGCAGCTTTCTTAGGACTGTGTTTTGTAGTGAGTGTAAGTACCGGCTTTCTTTATTCCCTTTCTGTCGTTCCCGTATCGTACCAATCACAGGGGAAATTCAGTGGTCATTTGCGCGTTCAAAATTTTATGAACAGTACGGTATAATAATCAGAATATTAGCGGACATTTTTCTCGAAACAGTTGTCCGTATCACTAGCTTTGTGATAGTTGTGTCAGTACCGGAGTGACTGTCAGTAAGTTGAGAGCAGCGAGGACCTGGCGACAAGGAAAGTCCTTGACATCCGGTAACATCAGCAGCCAACAGGCGGCGCTAACCTCCATGTTAATCGTCATCTCAATCATCTACATCGTAAGTTTTTCGCCATTAGTCACATGGCAAATCGCTACAATGTTTCTACCAGAGCCCGACGACTACTCCACAACTTTTACCAAACTTCCATGACAGTGTACGTAGCCACCTTTTCATGCGCAGTGATCAACAGTTGTCTTCACTTCTTTGTCTATTATAATTGTTCGAAACGCTTTCGTGAAACCTTCAAAATTGTATGCTTTTATTTGGATAAACGTTAGTGTAGACTACAGAATAATGACATTAAACACATTTTGAGTGGTTTAAGCTTTCTACTTATTGAAACTGCACATGCATACTAAAAGGATCACACAACAGTCCCATTACGCTTCTCTTGTAAGACGTAGCGTAAACGAGGGTCTTAATGCTTAATGTATTATTTTGTAACAAATGGCAGATACTTTTACGAACATAATGTTTAAAGAACTATTCCTGTTGTAACGAGTGTTAAGTAAAGTAAACCATTTTGATAAAAGTTAAACATTTCGTTTAAAATTGGTTTACAGTAGTATGCAGTTCTCAGATTAATCATGGAACCTATTTATGCAACAACTAGAACATACATAAGTTAATTAACCGCAATGTTTTAATATTTTTACTTTTTCTATGCATGTAAGTCGTGTACCCTTAAATGCTTCATCGCTAATTTAAAGCATTGGGTGTACAGCTTTATGTAAAACTACTTTGCTGGTTTCACTCCATGTTAAAAGTTACGACTGTACACGTGTATTTGGAAAATCAACTTTGTGTTTTGCGTTAGTACTGCTTTCAAAGCTTAATACTCTTTAAATAGTTCCTAAAGCGTTAGGCTTCTATCATTAGAAAAAAAACGTGTAACACATGATATGACCATTAAACTGCTACCTCAAAACTTAGCACATACACTTATTTATTAGCCAAATGTAAGCATGAAGAGACACAGTGGCTTGGTGCTACGCACAGAAAGACAAATAGGACATTGCTATTCCATTGCCACACAAACAAAAACAAGAACGACTCTTATGTATTGCCATGAACAGTCTGCGTGAGCGAAATGAGAAATTATTCTGACATTCAGTGTGATAAGAAAGTTTATTTACTCTAGAGGACAACAAATGCAGCTCTAGGTGGAAGCACGACAACAGAAAGAGCAATACCGCAACATTTTTCTTCTCCACTAAATATACACTCATACAATTATTGTTCAGGCTAAACATAATCTACATTCATTGGCACACAGTAGGATGGTGCTACATGCCGGTACACACAATTGACAGACCGATAAAAAGTTGTCTTTCGAACCTGTCATGCACACACTTTCTGAAGATCACTATATACATTCTAAATAACTTTCAAACAGTTTTATACAACACGATGCACACTGCTTTTGTCTTTCACTGATAAACTATTGTAAAAACAGTGAAACAAGACGGACAACATACTTTCTACATTAAATATATAAAATAGTCAAAGAAATCTTTGGTAAACCTATAAAAACCAATTTCTGAGAATGAAGATCCGCTGTTTGGCCTTTTTAATGATAGTCGGCGTGCAAAATCTCCTGTTGAAGATAATTCCCAGTGTATATGATGATGTACATAGACCTTTGTCTTTATGTCTAAGGGCACCACATATCACTCTGAACAACATATCATGGCGGTGATATATCGTTAATACATATTTACAAAAGTGTTTTACGTATCGTATCATTTACCATTTATTTTAAAAAAAATGGTTTAGGTAAGCTCCCGCGTTTTTTATTAGAGAGGAACTAAGAAAACTTAAATCAGGACATCCGACAGCATAATTGCCAAAATCATAAAAATTGCAGTAAGACGAAAACTTCATCTTATCTAAATATAATCTTTTGTAAAAACAATTATTAAGCGGAGAATACTCATGGTAATATCAGGCTGGTTTTCAAACATGTTACAGGGATACAATAAAGTATTGCATAAAGAAGTAAATATCGCCATCTTGCAAGTATTTTTTATGATAAACGACTGTGTTGAATTAAGGGTAAAGGGTACATGACTAAAAGTCTAAAACAATAGTAAGCGGATAGGAGAATCTTTTTGGTATCTTTTGGTATCTGTAAATATATAGTGAAACTATCATTTTGTTTCTTTAAGCCACAGATTATTATTTTAACCAAGACGAATTGTTCAATTTTTTTAGAAATCAAACTTATTCTGGTAAATATGGAGGGAATAAAAAGTCTTAATAATGAGAACGGTAGCAAAGCACACAGGTAGAGTTAAAATGAAGAAAATCAGAGATATGTGAAAAAAGTGAAAAAAGTTATAGATGTATTGTGTAGCGCACTCCATGTCTTCTGATATATATATATATATTATTTCTTTATTTTTTTTTTTTTGAAGCTCTACTTATTCCCTCATTCTTTGTGGCTAAAACAGGAAAAACGAAAGAGGAATGATAAACCCACAAGGAAACGAAGACAGCAATCATTCCTTTTGCAATTTTATAAACTAAAGAATACATTGTAAAAAAAAAGTATCGATTCTGACTTGTATGTATATTATAATGATTGGCTACATTTTTTCTGATATATGGCAGCGGTTAGAGGACCCAAACAAGTGTATGTCGTTTGCATTAACTTTACCTCATGAATTTGTTTTTATTTAATATAGTGCAAAAAGAATCCCATCAATAAAACATTGTCAATCATAGCTTCTTGTAACAATTTTTCATAACTTACACTAAACGTTCCACGTGTATGCATTTTGTGTAATTGTCCTTTTCCAATCGGTGTGGTGTTTAACTGTATGATGGTGTGCTTTTCTCTGTTCGCACTAGTCAAACATGTTTAGTCGTTAATTCAAATCGGCCGATAAAACGACTCGCAATTATTCTGGACTAAATCGGTCACGTGACCGTCAAACACCGCGTCCTTCTTGTTAAATAAAATTCCTGCTTGTTTTTGTCTGCATGAGTAACAAACTTGTCTGTGTTAATTTTTTAATGATTCATTGAAACTTATACTTCCTAGATTCCGAAGATGACATGCGCACCTTTGCATAATATTGTTATTATTGTGCATAAAAGATTATTGAACCTTTATTAACCATCGATAAATGTACTGTTATAATAATGCTAATGATGATGATAAATGCAGGTTAACGTGAATAAACACTTTTGTTACATGAGAACCACATTTGCAAGAGACTAACTTTTCTGTGGTTACATTGTCATGCAACAGTAAGTTTTTGTTCAGGGTAAGAAAGGTAAACAAGGAAAAGCTTCTTATGTTCGTAATTACAATGCGATGGCAAGTTCTTGATTTTTTTAATTTTATATCTCGTTTTAACACAAAGCATACTTTCGCCGCCTTGGAGCTAGGTCTCGAGAGGTAAAACAACTTCTATGGGGTTTATACAACACCTTGAAAACTGTCAAAACCAGACTGTAAGTCGCTCCAGGACGTCTGACCCTCGCATCATATCTACACCATCTGACATCAAGTTAACCAACGAGATGTACAGCTCATAGACAAATGATTCAGACCCAATATTACTTCATTTCTCGCACTAGCACGTTGAGAAGAAAAAACAACCACAACCCGCGTCTGAATTACATTAGAAAAAGACAAAACAATGCAAAACTGCGTCCTTGTTGATAAGTCAAATCGTTATCTTTTTGGGTACCCTTACTAAATAAATCCACAACTTACGTGACAAAATTCTAGTTTGACATTAACTATACCGTTTTTCATTTTTTATGGTAGAGCTGCTTAAAACCAGCGGCACATTGGAAATATTTCTCGACAAATGATGACATTTTTCACAGTTCTACTTCCTCCACATCTACAGTTTTCTAAATATACGCCCTCCAAATTCCGACAAAAAGATATGCAATCAAAGATATTTTCTTTTAAAATTCTCAACTGTAGCTAGCCTTTGATTTTTGTTAGAAAATAAATGTGTGTATTTGTGTAGCTGCTTGTAAGCTTTGTGTTTAAATATATACTTTCCTACCTGGGATGAGTTCAATGTATGCTCACGAAAGATCAAGTGTGAACCGAGGAGAAAGTATTCGCTATTGTTCTTTCTGTATCTGTGTGTAAGTGTGTGTGTGTGTGTGCTGGCGTTCTTCACTCCGTCGATTTGTGTCCTGTTATATTTTGCACATTACTATGATTTAACTACACTTGTATATTCATGTTATAAAATTTACATTTACTGAAATAATTTTTTACTTTTAGTTACTTACATTTTTACGGTAGTATTTAACTTTTATAGCACAAACAATTGTCTAAAATAGAGCAAAAACGTTAAATCTCATCTCTAGGAAAATCATTGGCTTTAATTCTCAGACAAATGAGCGTGAAGCCTCCACCCCCTCCCATTACGAAAAATCCCATATATACTCAATAAAAACCTTTCATTCGTTTTCTTCAGACACTGCGTGTAATAAAACCTCACTATAGAGATCATAGACAGAAAAAAAGCGGTTGCATTTATTTTCAAGATTACTTATTTACTTTACACTGGTCTATTCATTCTAGATGAAGAATAATACCTCAATAATGGAAAGAACAGATTCTGTAACAAACGAATTTAATTTGGAGTTCTTTGTCGAGGAAGCCAGTTTGGAGATCCGACAGGTAGTAGAAATAGTTTTTCATGCTGGTTCTGACAACACTGGTGTGTGTCATTGGAATCCCAGGAAACGTCATCAACTGCCTGGTGTTCTGGCGACAGGGACTACAAGACCGAATGAACTTGTGTCTCTTCTCTCTCGCGCTCACTGATGTCTTCTACTTGATCGTTTCTTTTATAAATACTTCAGTCAAGTCGTTTATAACTTTGTATGACGAATCTCTAGGAGAGGAATACCACGTAAAGAGCACGGCTTATTTGGTTGGATTTCTGATTGCTGTGCGAGCGACCTCTAGCTTCATTAACGCCGTAATAGCTGTGGAGAGATGTGTGTGTGTTGTCTTTCCTTTAACTGCCTTAACTTTTATGCGAACGAGAACCATGGCAGCTCTCTTGGGTTTGTGTTTTACAGTGTGTGCTAGTACAAGCTTTGTTTATACCTTTTCTTTTATGCCTAAATCATCGGAGACTGAAGGAAAAATTCAGTGGTCGTTTGCACGTACAAACTTTTATCAAAAGTACGGTATAGTAATCCTAATATTAGGAGACATTTTTCTTGAAACATTTGTTCGTATCACTAGCTTTGTGACAGTGTGTGTCAGTACCGGAGTGACTGTAGTAAAGTTGAGAGCAGCTATGACCTGGCGACAAGGAAAGTCCTTGACATCCGGTAACATCAGCAGCCAACAGGCGGCGCTAGCCTCCATGTTAATCGTTGTCTCTACTACCTACATTGTGAGTTTTTTGCCATTAGTCTCTTGGCGAATTGCTACAATGTTTCTACCGGACGCACTTACTACTCCACAATATTACAACACATACATCACAGTGTACGCAGCCACCTACGCATGGGCAGCGACCAACAGCAGTCTTCACTTTTTTGTCTATTATTATCGCTCGCAACGTTACCGTGAAACCTTCAAAATTTTCTTTCCCAGTTTATTTTACAATTAGTAATCGTAATAGGAATGTTCCCGTGAAAATGATCCGTCGGTAAAAGTTTTTCTAGTTTCCCATTTTTAAGTTCTATTTGATCATTTGGCAGCAAACTACGTAGCTTACAAATAGGAAAATAGTTTGATGTACGAACTTGTTATGACAAGACTCACTGTGTGAAAACCTCTGATAAATACTGTTTTCGGACAAACACCAAATAATATACACGCAAACGTACGATCGTCTTAGAAAAAGTATGGTAACAAATCTAAAATAAAACACAAAAACATTTTTGACATACTTTTCGAAGTATTTTGTAATTTGAAAGGCATATATTTTTTTTAAATCCCTTATGTGTTCCAGTCTTTTTGATGTAGGAATGTTTTGAAACAATACGCTACTGTTAAGAAATTAAAAAAAAATAAATTATGATTTCGGTATAGACAAAACTAGCGTCTAAAAGTAAAAAGAAATGCAACACTAACGACAAGAAAACGATTTTATTTTTTTAACCTGCTTCCATCAGGTTATATTTAACACGACACCGTCTCTTGTAATGTGTTCTTCCATTCCATTCACCCGCTTAAAACTACATTTGTGTACACATATATTATGCGGGTGAATTTATCCAAAGTTAGTACGATACAACGGATAATAAAATACATCGCTTTTGTAATGTGACATCTCCCTGGGTCTTGATACTCTCGTTCCTAACGTTTAATGAAACATCTTCTGGTGCTGTATTATGAAACGAGAATAAGTCCCAACCAAACGACAAAATAAAAAGGAAAAATCGTTTTTCGTCCGAAGTAAGCAGAACTTGCGGACACTACTTCCAACACAAGTCCATTGTTTGTAAAATAATAATGTGATGTCCAAACCCACAGTTGTTGTTTTATCCATGGAACAATGGCTATAGACCAGCGGTCAAGGAGCTTTGAAGGACAAAAAAATTAGTTAACAATTTATTGCGAAAACCGCTGCAGATTTTAGTGGTATCTATGTTGAGAGAATTGTTTTAGGGTGTTAAAAGCTGAGGCAAGACTCATGTGCGAGGTGTGTTTGTCACGCGCTTACATGACTTCAAACCTGAACTAAATATCTTTCGAGCAGCTTTATACAACACGATGGAAACTGCTTTCGTCTTTCACTGATAAACTTTTGTAAAAACAGTGAAACAAGACGAACAGCGCACTTTCTACATTAAATCCATAAAAAAGTCGAAGAAATCTTTGGTAAACCCATAACAAACCAATTTCTGAATATGAAGATCCGCTGTTTGGCCTTTTTTTATGATCGTCGACGTGCAAAATCTCCTTTTGGAGATAATTCCCAGTGTATATGATGATGTACATAGACCTTTGTCTTTATGTCTAGGGGCACCACATATCACTCTGAGCAACATATCATGGCGGTGATATATTCGGAATATATATTTACAAAAGTGTCTTGCGTACCATATCATTTGCCATTTATTTAAAAAAACTATGGTTAAGGTAAGCTCCCACATTTTTTATTAGAGAGGAACTAAGAAAACTTTAATCAAGACATCCGAAAGTATAACTGCAAAAATTTTAAAAATTGCAGTAAGACCAAAATTTGATCTTATCTAAATATAATCCTTTGTAAAAACAATTACTTACACGGAGAATAATCATGATAATATCAGGGTGGTTTTTAAACACGTTACAGTGATACAATAAAGTATTGCATAAAGAAGTAAATATCGCCATCTTGCAAGTATTTTTATGTGATAAACGACTGTGTTGTATTAAGGGTAAAGGGTACATGACTAAAAGTCTAAAAAATAGTAAGCGGATAGGTGAATCTTTTTGGTATCTGTAAATATATAGTAAAACTATCATTTTTTCTGTAAACCACAGATCAGATTATTATTTTAACAAAGATGAATTGTTCAATTTTTTTTAGAAATCAAACTTATTCTGGTAAATATGTATATTGTGATGGGAATAAAAAGTCTTAACAATGAGAACGGTAGCCAAGCAAATGGGTAGAGCTAAAATAAAGAAAATCAGAGAGATGTGTGAAAATAGTTATAGATGTATTGTGTAGCGCACTCCAAGTGTTCTGATACTTCTGTTTTCTGACTCTCTACTTATTCCCTCATGCTTTGTGGCTAAAACAGGAAAAGCGATAGGGGACTGATAAACCCACACAGACAAAAAAAAAGACAGCAATCATTGCCTTTGCAACTTTATAAACTAAAGAACACATTGTATAAAAACGTATCGATTATGACTTTTTATGTATATTATAATGATTTGCTACATTTTTTCTGATATATGGCAGTGGTTAGAGGACCCTTACAAGGGTAAGCCGTTTGCATTAAGTTTTATCGCATGAATTTCTTTTATTTACTATAGTGCAATAAAAATCACATCAATAAAAAATTGTCAATCATAGCTTCTTGTAACATTTTGTCATCATGTACACGTAACGTTCGTCGTGAACGCATTTTGTGTAATTGTCCTTTTGTAATCGGTGTGGTGTTTAACTGTAAGATGGTATGTTTTTCTCTGTTCGCACCAGTCAAACATGTTTAGTCGTTAATTGAAATAGGTTGATAAAATGACTCGCAATTATTCTGGACTAAATCTGTCACATGACCATCAAACACATCATCCTTCATGTTAAATAAAATTCCTGCTTGTTTGTTTGTCTGCATAAGTGACAAACGTGCTCTGTGTTAACGTACTTTTAAATGCTTCATTAAAACTTACACTTCTTCAGTTCCAAGGAAAAGCTTCTTATGTTCGTAGTTACAATGCGATGGCAAGTTCTTGAGTAAATAATTTTATCTATGGTTTTATCCCAAAGCATACTTTTGGCCGCATTGGAACTACGGCTCAAGAGGTAAAACAACTTCTATGGGGTTTATATACCACCTAGAAAACTGTCAAAACTAGACTGTAAAAGTCGCTCCAGGGCGTCTGAGCCTCTCATCATATCTACACCATCTGACATCAAGTTAACACAAGAGAAGTACAGCTCATAGACAAATGATTTAGACTTACAACCCAATATTACTTCAATTCTAGCACTAGCACGTTGAAAAGAAAAAACAATCACAACCAGCGCCTGAACTACATTACAAAATGATAAAACAATGCAAAACTGCGTCCTTGTTGATAAGTCAAATCGTTATCTTTTTAGTACCCTTGCTAAATAAATCCACAACTTACGTGACAAAATTCTAGTTTGACATTAAGTAAACCGTTTTTGTTTTGTTTTGTTTTTTTTTGTTTTTTTTTTTTTTTGGTTTTTTTTTTTTGGTTTTTTTTTTTTTTTTGGTAGAGCTGCTAAAAGCCAGCGGCATATTGGAAATATTTCTCAACAAATGATGACATGATTTACAGTTCTACTCCCTCCACATCTACAGTTTTCTAAATATACGCCCTAAAAATTCCGAATAAAAGAAATGCAATCAAAGATATTTTCTATTTAAAATTCTCAACTGTAGCTAGCCTTTGATTTTAGTTAGAAAATAAGTGTGTGTATTTGTGTAGCTGCTTGTAAGCTTTGCGTTTAAATATATACTTTCCTGCCTGGTGGAGTTGAATGTATGCTCACGAAAAGTTCAACTGTGAAGAGAGGAGAAAGAAGTCGGTATTTTTCTTTGTGTATCTGTGTGTGTGTGTAGGAGTCGTTCACTCCGTCGTCCGTGTGTCCTTCTATTTTTTTCCACATTACTAGGATTTAACTACACTTGTATATTGATGTTATAAAATTTACTCTTACTGAAATAAGTTTTTACTTTTAGTTACTTAGTGTGACCAGTTAAATCTTATCTTTTGGCAGATAGTTGCTTTAATATTTGTTCTAAAAAAACAGTCAATACAGACCCTAATATTATAGTGTCACGTTTCTTTATACCTTTTTTCATTCTCAGACAAATGAGTGTCTACTCCCCCTTCCCACAATAAAAAATCTTATATATACTCAATAAGAACTTTTCATTCGTTTTCTTTAAACATTGCGGGTAATTTCTTATAAAAGCTTAGTATAGAGCTAATAGAGACAGAAAAGATCGGTTGTATTTATTTTCAAGACTACTTATTTATTTTTTACTGTTTTATGCATTCTACTTGAAGAATGATACACCAATAATGGAAAGAACAGATTCTGTAACAAAAGAATTTAATGCTGAGATCTTTGTCGATGCAGCCATTAACGAGATACGATATATTGTAGAAACAGTTTTCTATGCTGGTCTGACAACACTGGTGTGTGTCATTGGAATCCCAGGAAACATCATCAACTGCCTGGTGTTCTGGCGACAGGGACTACAAGACCGAATGAACTTGTGTCTCTTCTCTCTCGCGCTCGCTGATGTCTTCTACTTGATGAGTTCTTTCATAAATTTTTCAGTCAAGTCGTTTATAACTTTGTATGACGCATCTCTAGGAGAGGAATACAACATGAGGAGTGCGACTTACTTGTATGGATTTATTATCGCTGTCCGAGCGACCTCTAGCTTCATTAGCGCAATAATAGCTGTGGAGAGATGCGTGTGTGTTGTCTTTCCCTTAACTGCCTTAACTTTTATGAGAACGAGAACCATGGCAGCTCTTTTGGGTTTGTGTTTTATAGTGATTGTTAGTACCAGCTTTCTTTATAACTTTTCTTTTGTGCCTAAATCATCGAAGACTGCAGGAAAAATTCAGTGGTTCTTTGTACGTAGCAACTTTTATGAACAGTACGGTATAATAATCAGAATATTAGGAGACATTTTTCTTGAAACATTTGTCCGTATAACTAGCTTTGTGACAGTGTGTGTCAGTACCGGAGTGACTGTAGTCAAGTTGAGAGCAGCGAGGACCTGGAGACAAGGAAAGTCCTTGACATCCGGTAACATCAGCAGCCAACAGGCGGCGCTAACCTCCATGTTAATCGTTGTCTCCACTACCTACATTGTGAGTTTTTCGCCATTAGTGACTTGGCAAATCGCTTTAATATTTCTACCGGACCCGCTCACCACTCCACAATATTACAACACATTTTTTTCAGTGTATGCAGCCACCTACTCATGTGCACTAACCAACAGCTGTCTTCACTTTTTTGTGTATTACTATCGTTCGCAACGTTTCCGCGAAACCTTCAAAATTTTATTATAAAATACCTGAACGAAATTCAGTTACTCATTTTTTAAATATATTTAGTTAGTTTATTCCTTTTGTAATTTAAAATGCATTTAATTTTGTTTATCTCTTGTGTTCCAGTCTTATTACCATAGAATGTTTTGAAACAATACCCTATTTTAAGAAATATTTCTTTAATAAATTACGATTTCGGTACACAGAAAACTAGTGTCTAAATGTAAATAGAAACGCAACACTGACGACAAGAAAATGCTTTTATGTTTTTAACCTGGTTCCATCAGGTTATATTTAACATGACACCGTCTCTTGTAATGTGTTCTTCCATTCCATTCACCCGCTAAAAACCACATTTGTGTACACATATATTATGCGGGTGAATTTATCCAAAGTTAGTACAATACAACGGATAATAAAATACATCGCTTTTGTAATGTGACATCTCCCTGAGTCTCATTGCTCTCGGTCCTTACGTTTAATGAAACATCTTCTGGTGCTGTAGTTATGAAACGAGAATAAGTCTCTACCCAAGTACAAAATAAGTAGGAAAAATAGTTTTTTGTCTGAGGTAAGCAGAACTTGCGGACACTTCTTTCAACACAAGTGCTTTGTTTCTAAAATAATAATGTGATGTTGAAACCCACAGTTGTAGTTTTATCAAATGAAACTGTGGATATAGACCAGCGGTCAAGGAGCTTTGAGGTAGAAAAAAAAATTAGTTAACAATGTTTTGCGAAAACCGCTGCAGATTTTAATGTTATCTATGTTTAATGGTATCTATGCTGAGAGAATTGTTTTAGGGTGTTAAAAGCTGTGGCGAGACTCATGTGGATGGTGTATTTGTCATGCGCTTACAAACCTGAGCCAAGGTTGTACTCTGCACGAAACATATTTATAGCTTTCACTTCATGTTGGAAGTTATAGCTGTACACCTATATGGGCAATGTAATACAAATTTGTGTATTGCGCTTGCTTCTAAAGCATTCTTCAGAAGTTTTACAATGAATGAAACTAGTCTTACATGTCACAAATTATCAAAGATACATAATATGCTTTAAAAAAAACTACTACGTTAAAGCTAACCATGTAGACACTTATTATTCATCAATGTAAATACAGTAAAACAAGGACCAGAACCACACAGAAAAGCGAGTATATATTACTATTGAACATCCCAACAAACAAAAACAAGTACGACGTTGATGCATTGTTATAAGGAGAAGGTTTAAGGTATGAATAAATGGTACCGGCAAAGAGTGTAAGATATAATATGACACTATTAAAACGTTATCTAGTGTAATTACATTTAGTTCAATATAGAAAACACAGCAACAAAGCAACAATATCGTATTGCACTTATATTTCCTCTACGGAATAGACTTTTATAGAATAAGTATTCAGGGTTACATATACCTCTCATTAATTTGCACACAGTGCCGTTCAGAAGTCGCACTGCCGAAGCAACTCAATCTCTTGGAACCGCATCCGGCACACAGACTTAATGGACGATAAAACTTGATACAACTATT
Organism: Pomacea canaliculata; assembly: GCF_003073045.1. NCBI lineage: Eukaryota > Metazoa > Mollusca > Gastropoda > Architaenioglossa > Ampullariidae > Pomacea > Pomacea canaliculata. Next base: position 17,666,786 of record NC_037595.1, read on the forward strand.
TTACAGGACATGCCAGTTATCGCCTAGAATGGCGATGTTGGGCTCCTCACAGAGTCCCGGGTGTTGTTATAACAGTGAAGTTTCCTGTCGAAGTTGATGCCCGATGTAAATGATGGTCTATTTTAACTGCAGAAACCTAGTGATTTATCTGATGTCGGTACACAAGTTAAAATAGTTGTACATCTGCAAGCAAAGACTTAAATTGTCATCAAATTAACTGAGATGCTGAACAGTTCCAAAAATTAATGTAGTCTTACATTAAAATGTCGTTTACCTGCCGTCACCTGTCACTTGATACGTTTTCTAAAAAGATGCGGTTTGTGGAAAAGTGCAACAAGCACACATGTACACCCACCCACACACACATACACAAACAAAACTCTATAATAACGAATTTATTCGACCGATTCTTATTCACGGATCTACACATAGCGTTTCGTTATGTTGCAGGTAACTTAATCTGTGTTCATAAATTAGAACCGGGTTGTTGCATTTTATTAAACCTCACGACATATCAACCTTGTTGTGTATTTTTAGGCTTACTGTTGTTAAAATGTAGCTCTTATTCAATTTCAACTCGCAGAAGTCAGCAAGATAAATGGTCTATAAAAATCTGGAGAACAGTGTAGTTTGACAGATTTCCATTTAAAGACTATTCTTCAATGCTTTTTACTTACGACAAAACCAACTATGTTTCGTCATTTCACCTTAATTGTTAAATACAAATTTCGAATCCTAATATGATTGAAAAAATAGAAACACAAACCTCAGAGCAAACGTTTTGAATGTGTTTAACAATCACATCCCTAAACCAACAAATATGGAGTGCTCTAATACAGCCCCTCTCTTAGACTAGCGAACAAAGTTAAAAGCCTAACATATATCAAACATACACTCGGAAACATATATATATATACAAATGGGCAGCCTCTCATCAGTTTATTAAGGCTGCCACATATATAATGTAAATACGCCAAATAATCACGCACTCACCCACGCGGTTTATAATGTGTCCGGCGGTCATCCGCTCACAACCAACAGTAGCCAAAGCCCACTCACGTCTTACAGAGACATTGGTGGTCATAAACCGTCTACTGAACCTACTCCAGTCACGTTTTCCACTGGCTCCAGATGGTCACTACTGGCTACTGTGCCCACTAACAGTACCTGCTTTCCAGTCCACCACTAGCTTGCTCGTCACTCCTGGCTGTAAACACACGGCACCTTGCCCAGTCGTCTCTCACCTGTCACAACCACCCGCTCCTCTCAGCGCCTTAGGAAGATGCCTTGAGGGACGCTACGCTGTGGGGTTCGCTACATTGTCTCCCAGGGGCTGCAACCAATGGCCAGAGTCCACAACACCCACGTGACACTACAGCGCTTGAAGGTCTTTAGTGCCCAAGCTGCGGACAGGGTTGGGAGGGGCCATGAACAGCGAACCCCCATTGCGACAACAAGCAGCAAACGCAGCATCAAGCAGACGACGAGTGACGTAACATGGGCATGACGTCAGTAGCTACTACAGTCAGCGAAAAAAAAAACCTCGACCTCCCCCCCACCCACCCCCCCGCAAACCGGATAAAAATAGACTGGACTATGACGTCAGACGTCGTCTGCTGTAAGCCTATTACCGGGGCGTGCCCAGCGCTGACAGACAGGCCGGCACACAGACATAGCTGTCACGTGACACAGCATTGCCTGGAATCAACATCAAACACGAGAGGGAGAGATGGAGTGAAAGCGATGACACTCTGTACAGTTATAATCCCTCCATTGCTGCAGTTTTCTCAATATGCGTCAGTCAAATTGCAAAAAAAAAAAAAATAATAATAATAATTTTTAATAACTAAGGCTTGTCTGTCATTCTGAGAAAAATAAGTGGGTATTTTCGTGCAGCTGCTTGTCAGCTTTGAGCTTAAATATATACTTTTATACTTGGGGGGGAAGTGGGATGTAAGAATATAAGCATATAGAAAGATCAATCCTGTTAATAATTATAGAAGAAAATAACTGAGATTATTTTTTGGATGTCTGTATATACACGTGCTTGTGTATGTGTGCATTCGTACGCACGTGTCTATTGTATCTTTCTTTTCAAAAGCAGTTTTTGCGATTTATTGAAAAGTATCATCTCTACTCCACCTGGATATTTATGTTATTAAATTTAATTTTTGTAGACCGACTGTCAATTTAAGGTGGTAAATTATTATAGTTTTATTTATTCTTTTGCAGTAAGATTTAGCTTTAATTGCAAAAGCATTTATGTTTCCTTGAGTTATTAGTAAAATTATATTTTTATGCGGAGGCGTAACAAGTTTTTATCAAAGATAAAGTCGATAAAAACCTAATTTTGTATTGCCACGTCTAATAGATTTTTTTTATATTCTCATATACACGAGTCTCTAACTCCTACTAAAAAACTCAGTTATTAATTACTTACAGAAACTTTGCATTAGTTTTTCTCAAACAACGCAAGAATTCTTCTAGTCAATAAATTTAAAATTTCTTATATAAGACCAAAAACGGTAACACAGAAAAAAGGAAAATATTGTTTTCTTTTTAAATACTTTACCTATTTACTTTGTTCTGTTCTAGTCCATAAAAAGAACAATACATTATTAATGGAAGGAACTAATTGCGTAACAAACGAATCTAATGCAGGGATCATTGTCGATGCAACTAATGACGAGATAAGACAGATAGTAGAAACAGTTTTTTTTACTGGTTTGATAACACTAGTGGCACTCATTGGAATCCCAGGAAACATCATCAACTGTCTGGTGTTCTGGCGACAGGGACTACAAGACCGAATGAACCTGTGTCTCTTCTCTCTCGCGCTCGCTGATGTCTTCTACTTGATGGTTTCTTTTATAAATTCCTCAGTCAAGTCGTTTATAACTTTGTATGACGCATCTCTAGGAGATGAATACCACGTGAAGAACACGGTTTACTTCGCTGGATTTATTATTGGTGTCCGAGCGACCTCTAGCTTCATTAGCGCCGTAATAGCTGTGGAGAGATGCGTGTGTGTTGTCTTTCCTTTAACTGCCTTAACTTTTATGAGAACGAGAACCATGGCAGTTCTCTTGGGATCGTGTTTTATAGTGATTATTGGTACCAGCTTTGTTTATTACCTTTCTTTTGTGGCTAAATCATCGAAGACTGCAGGAAAAATTAAGTGGTTGTATGCCCGTAGCAGCTTCTATGAACAGTATGGAATAATAATCAGAATATTAGGAAACATTTTTCTTGAAACAGTTGTCCGTATAACAAGCTTTGTGACAGTGTGTGTCAGTACCGGAGTGACTGTAGTCAAGCTGAGAGCAGCTATGACCTGGCGACAAGGAAAGTCTTTGACATCCGGTAACATCAGCAGCCAACAGGCGGCGCTAACCTCCATGTTAGTCGTTGTCTCCATCATCCACATTGTAAGCTATTCGCCATTAGTCACGTGGCAAATCGCTATAATATTTTTACCAGATCCACTTACTAATCCACAATATTACAACACGTTCCTGACAGTGTACGAAGTCACCTACGCATGTGCAGTGACCAACAGTTGTTTTCACTTTTTGGTGTATTACTACCGGTCGCAACGCTTCCGTAAAACGTTAAGAATGTATTTTACATGCCAAAACAAAATTCATTTAGGCAGCATTAAGAAAGACTATTAAAACGATAAATCGCCCTTACCTGAGAGAAGTTATTTTAAGTCCCCTGCTTACAGTAATTCTTCGTGTTTTAAACAAACTTTAAAAAGTCAGCTTTTTTAAGAGATTGCATAATGATTGCCTAATACCGGATTTTTTTCTTTCTAAAAACATGCGAACACTTTCTACAAATAATAATTGTAATGGAAATGTTACTGTGGTGACGCTTCTTATTGAAATTAAGGTTTATAGTAAAACATTATGTTTGTTTTTAGGTTCATCTGAAGTCCAATGCTATACTTCATAATGAAAAGGAAACTATAAGAACTCTCATATTTTCACAAAGATGATTTATTCTTATTGGTAATAAGAATGTTTGCAAAGCTATTGCGTCAAAATCATACTGTATTACAAAAGAATGGAAAGGACTATTAGACATTGCAGAAAGATAGTTTGCACCGTAAGAATATACATATGGCATTATTAGTTCAAGACTTACTGTTTGGAAATACAAATAATTGTATATGAGCCTGTGAGTCTCTGACACAAGCTAAATGGGTCATGTATCGTTCAATTAAGCTTAACACTCTTGTTCATTTTTCGCTACATTTGTTAAAAGTATGTACCGTAAAGTGTTCATACATGTAGTTAAAATGATAAGTGGTCGTCTGGTTCTTATACCTGAGAAAAATCGACACGTAACAACTTCAGGAAAATCTTACCGTCCTACCTGTGGGGCCAGTTGGTGTCACGTACCTTGTGATGGTGTGGTGGCTAAGCACCTCGTCCATCCACCTAGTGATGTAGTTATGAAAAGAGAGTCAGTCGCTACCCAAGCAAATGTCCTACGGATTAGAGATACCCTGTTTTCATAACTACCTTTAAATTGTTTTTATACCTACAGAAGTGTGGATGCTGTATCTCGAAATGTTTTACACTACCTTGAAGCAGAATTATACAAGTCTTAGTGTCACAGAGGGTGGCATGAAGCTGATAGCTTGAGCAGCGATGGTGGTTGAGACACCTGCTGAATGATTAATCGGCTTTTATTTGTTAAAAAGTGTATTAATAATATTTCATAAGTAATTAAAAGCTACTACCTCAAGGCTTAACACGTAGATACGTATTATCAACGAATACGCAGAAACACAATGACCCGATTCACATATAATTTGTTATAAAACTGACTATGTATACACTATGGGATAAAGTTGTAGCTTGACATATGACATCTTACACTACCTGCCTGTGTAATTTTTCGATACCTCAAGCCGGCTTATTATGGTAATAAATATGAGTCAGATTTGTTTTTTGTTTGTTTCACTGTAAGATGGAAGTTGATGAAACTGTCTGTACTGTACATTCCACCGCGTAGAGCTGCAGACATCTTCAGCAGTGTATACATATTAAACAGCGCATAAATTTCACACTAAGTTTTCCTATTAACTGTTGAGTAAGTGGATACAACACAATTCTAGGTTACCTTGTCCTTCACTGAAAAACTGTTATTTTAAGAACCAAACCTTCATCTGCTTATTACAAACAGTACGAGGTGTCTCAAAGCTGTCTTCGGTGTCCATGCAATAATTATGCACGAGCAACCATTTCGATTTTTATTATTTGTACGAGTGACAAAGCATGCATGTTATGCATAAAAGCGTGTGTCACCAAGCCAAGCGTAATAAACAAACAGCGACACTTCACTCCGCCTCAGCCATGGCATCCATAAGGTGCACAGTCGCCTCCCTTACAGCGTGAAGGCTTCTGGCGCTCAAACTGCGGACAGGGTTGGGAGGGCCATGAACAGCGAACCCCCATTGCTACAACAAGCAGCAAACTCAGCATCAAGCAGACGACGAGTGACGTAACATGGGCATGACGTCAGACGTCGTCTGCTGTAAGCCTTTCTATTACCGGGGCGTCCCCAGCGCTGACAGACAGGCCGACACACACACACACACACACAGCTGTCACGTGACACTGCATTGCCTGGAGTCAACACCAAACTCAGAAAGAGAACTAGTGAAAGTGATGACACTATGTACAGTTGTAATCCCTCCCCTGCAGGAGTTTCGTAAATATATGTCAGTCCAATTGAAAAAAAAAACAACAAAAAAACAAACAAAAAAACAAACAAAAACCCAAACAAAAAAAAAAAACAAAAAAAAACCAAAACGAGAAAATATAATTTATATTAACTTAGTCTTCTCTGTCATGTTTAGACAAATAATTGGGTCTTAGCTGCTTGTAAACTTTGAGCTTTTGTACATGGGTGGAGTGGGATGTGCATATAGAAAGATTAGTCCTGTCAATATAGAAGAAAATAACCGAGATTATTTTCTTTGTATCTGTATATACAAGTGGTTGTGTATGTGTGCATACGTGCGCACGTGTATATTGGTATCTCTCTTTTCAAGAGCAGCTTTTGGGATTTATTGCATAGAGCTAGCTATATTCCATATTTATGTTATTAAATTTAATTCTTCTAGAATGATTGTCAATTTGAACTAGCGAATTCCTAAATTTTTACTTTTTTTTGCAGTAAGATTTACCTTTAATTCCATAAACAACTATGTCTCTTTGAGTTATTAGTAATACTATATTTTTATGTAAAGCCGTAGCGTCTTTTCTCTAGAAAAATAGATACAAAAGGTAATTATGTTTTATCACGTTTAATCGTTGGTTATTTGCTATTCCCATTTACTAGAGTCTCTAATTTTTCCTCCTAAGAAAAGAATCAGTTATTACATACTTACTGAAATTTTGTATTTGTTTTTTTCAAACAATGCAAGTATTTGTGTAGTTGATAAAATTGAAATTCATATATAAGCCCAAAGAAACGGTAACGCAGATAAAAGAAACATCGTATGTCTTTTGAAAATACTTTGCCTATCTACTTTGTTCTCTTCTATTCCATATGAAGAATAATACATTTTTAATGGAAGGCACACGTTCCGTAACAAACGGATCTAATGGGGAAATAATTGTCGATGCAGCTAATAATGAGATACGACAGATAGAAACAGTTTTCTTTCCTGGTTTGATCACACTGGTTTGTCTCATTGGAATCCCAGGAAACGTCATCAACTGCCTGGTGTTCTGGCGACAGGGACTACAAGACCGAATGAACTTGTGTCTCTTCTCTCTCGCGCTCACTGATGTCTTCTACTTGATGGGCACTTTCATAAATTCTTCAGTCAAGTCGTTTATAACTTTGTATGACTCATCTCTAGCAGAGGAATACCACGTGAAGAGCTTGATATACTTGACTGGATTTATAATTGCTGTCCGAGCGACCTCTAGCTTCATTAGCACCGTAATAGCTGTGGAGAGATGCGTGTGTGTTGTCTTTCCCTTAACTGCCTTAACTTTTATGAGAACGAGAACCATGGCAGTTATCTTAGGTTTGTGTTTTTTAATGTGTGTTAGTACCAGCATTCTTTATACCTTTTCTTTTATGCCTAAATCATCAAAGACTGCAGGAAAAATTCAGTGGTTGTTTGCACGTACAAACTTTTATGAAAAGTACGGCATAATAATCAGAATATTATGGGACATATTCCTTGAAACATTTGTCCGTATAACTAGCTTTGTGATAGTGTGTGTCAGTACCGGAGTGACTGTAGTCAAGTTGAGAGCAGCGAGGACCTGGCGACAAGGAAAGTCTTTGACATCCGGTAACATCAGCAGCCAACAGGCGGCGCTAACCTCCATGTTAGTCGTTGTCTCCATCATCCACATTGTGAGCTATTTGCCATTAGTCACGTGGCAAATCGCTGTAATGTTTTTACCAGACGCATTTACTACTCCACAATATTACAACACATTCCTGACAGTGTACGAAGTCACCTACGCAGTTGCAGTGACCAGCAGTTGTTTTCACTTTTTTGTGTATTATTATCGCTCGCAACGCTTTCGTGAAGCGTTAAAAAAATTAATTTTACATATCAAAACGAAATTCATTTTGACAAACTTAAGATAGTCTACAGGTTGTGGGATTTGCTTTGCTTAACGTTGAAACGTTTTCTACATACGACTTCTGTCGTCTACTAGACAAAAGCGATTATCTTGGTGATTATAGTTTTTACGATTCTGGGACAAAGTTCTGACACGACCGTAAGTATTAATGATGCTGACGCAATTCACACATTGAAACACACAAAACATGTAACAAACACATTGAATGCCATTATGTATATATGTATGTAACCGAGTGGTGGGGGTCGTAAATTGACGACAACAAACGTCCAGCACTCAAAGAAAGGCAGGAACTGTCGGCAGGTGTGCGACCCTTTACTACTCAGGCTCATACAATGGAAAGAGGCGCTAACAGTCAGGCTGTCCCCTACTGTCACGTGCTTGTGCTCTCTCTGATCTGCCGAAGTCTCTTCTGTCCTGTCGTCTCAGCTCTGCCCTTATATACATACCTCTGGGAACGGTAAACTTTGCGATCCTCCGACATGGCCAGGGCAACTAGCCGTTTGACCCTAACCAATCACTGCCGAGTACCCTCTCTCGTCATGCCTCAGCTGATCCCGCCAAAACTAAAAACAACAACGCCGGACTACTGGCCCTACACATCTATAATTATTATATATTTTTTTTTATTTTAAAGTTGCTCATTACCTTGAAAATAATCATGTCTTCCAGTAATTCCCCCTTTTACAATACTTTAAATATTACGCTCTTTTCAAGAATTATTAATTTAATTAGTTAGGCTTTCAGACAGTTAAATTAGAATTTAGTTAGAGAGGACACTAGCGTCTAAATATAAATATTAAGATATAAAACATTGTGACGAAATAGAAATATCTTTTAAATCTAGTTCCTGAAGATCATATTACACACGACTCCATTCTTCTAATGTGTTCTTACATTGTATTCACACTTGACAAGTGTTGTATACGGATGAATTTATCCAGAATCCGTAAATTAATAAAATACAAAGGATGACAAATTGGATCACCTTTGAAATGTGATAGCTTCCTGGGTCTTATTGCTTTCGTTCACAACGTTTAATGATACATCACCTGGTGATGTAGTTATGAAACGAGAGTAGGTCGCTACCCAAGGGCAAACTAGACAACTAAAGGTAATCATCCTGTTTCTAAACTTAACTAATTACCTTTATTTTATCCAAAAGCACCTTCATTTCTGCTTTATGAATATGGTTCTATTGGTAAAACAGCAGTTGTGGGGTATAGACACATTCTTATCAATTCTAAAACAATACGATTGTCCTTGTGTTACAAATGTTGTCATACGGAAAAGAGATACCGTCTTTTCATAACTACATTGACAGAGTTCTTATACTCACAAAAATGTTGGTGCTGTATCTCGGAATGTTTTTACACTACTTGAACCAGAACCATACAAGCCACAGGATGACATGAGGCTAACAACCCAAACAGTGATGGTGTTGAGACTACCTGCTGAATGACTAATAAGGAATTTTTTTTAAGTAGATTAATAATAATTAATATTCAGTTAAAAGCTACTACCTCGAAACATTTCATCGCGTAGAGCTGCAGACACCTTCAGCAGTGTATGTATATTAAACAGCGCCTAACATTCACACTAAGTTGTCCTAATAACTGTTGAGTAAGTATATACAACACGAGCCCCTTGTTCTTAAATGATAAACTGTTACAAACTGCTCATTATTAAATATACGAGGTGTCTCAAAGCTGTCTTCTTGTTAGTATGCTATTTATTATCCACTTGCGACTATTTAGTTCCTTCTTTGTACGAGCGACAAAGCATGCATGTTATGTATAAAAGCCTGTGTCGCGAACAGCTGTTAAAATGTGTGTCCTGAGCTTTTTCATAAATACAGTTTAAAAAGCTGCTGAAGACACTGCACTCAGCCTCAGCCAAGACATCTATAAAGTTCACAGTGGCCTCTGTTCTTACACTGCGTGCACTGTGATCATTATCTTTTTTATTTCTGTAGTACACAGTACTAATGTTGTGATTTCAGAACGCTTTTCTGCCAAAGAAACCGATGTCTGCATTTTTATATTTGAAAAGAAAACTTTTGAACGCTTATGGATCAAGTTTATATTTTATCTCCAGTGCACTCAGGACCCAGCCAGGTACAATTATTTTTACATTATATTAACAAAACATTCCATTGACTTTGTTTTCCTGTATACTTAACAGTATGTGTAAAATCCGTGTGTGTGCCTGCGTGATTGCCTGTGCTAGGAAAGTAGCTTCTAGCAAGAATATGGCGTAAAATAGAAATCCTTCGCCCCTCTTTTTTTTGATATTTCTCTCTCTATATATATATGAAGTGCAAACAATCCGAGACACAATAAGAACGTAGGGTTAATTAACGTACACAATATTACACCGACACGTTCGTGTGTGATAGAAATCAGGTCTCTGACCTTAGTTTGCTCTTATTTACACCGTACTTAAAGATTATTGAATCACATTTTATTTAGTTTACTCCAAATGTAACTGCTTGTTTACATTTTTTACGTAATAAAGTACAGCAAAATATCGTGTAAATATATCATTATGCCATATGTAATACTGTAGAGAGGCTTCTTTACTAAGATTTTCTAAAATTTTACAGAAACACATTGTACTTATTCATGTGACATTCGTAGAGGATATTAAAGATGATACAGCAACCTTGCGACCGTTTGCTCAGTGGACTATACATTCTCAATCGTGTGTAAAGCATTCGAAGGGAAGAAATCATTCTATCATCATCCCTATGAAATCACATTTCTAAATATAAATCATATTCTAGTGACTAGTGGGTGGACAAAGAGCATTGCCACCCAACGGGCTGGGGTGAGTCTTCAACCAACAGAATATCAAGGACACCATCCGCAAGACTTTAAACTTCAATAAAATTATATGTACGCTCTGAACATGACATTTTGCTTTTTTCTCCAGCAAATTTTATGTTATTTTCTTTGTACATTTATTTTTCGTATTGACTAAATAAGCCTTTAAAATAAATCCGGTGTAAGTAGCACGGAACTACTCCAGGGTTTGCTTCCAGTGATCTTTAAAGGTCAGTATCGGCGTCAGACAGAGCTGCTGACACTTGCTTATTTACCTCCTTTTTTGAACGGACATGTTCCACTTAACTGCTGTGTGCCTCCAGCAAACGTTGTATGTAGTAGAAATTTCTATAATGTTTATATAATAAACAAAAGTAAATTGGAATAACAGAACGTATCTCTGAAGCTCTAGCGAACACAAGGTGGCGTCGATGATTTTTTCTTTACTTTATGGCTGCTGGGGGATCAATGGAGGGTGAGAGTAAGACTTACAGTAAGTCAAAGCCTCAAAACAGGCACCGTCTGCTAATGTTTATTTTATTTACTATTCACTGTTTAATGCGAACTCGAAAATAATTCATTTGAAGTTAAATATATACTACATAAAACCGTAATAAAATATAAAATGAATCCAGTATGTGCGTTTTAAAGTCTCATTAAAGGTATCATTGAGCATATGAATAAAGATACGTCATATTAAATTCTCTATCACTAAATATACTAGTATCAAGGAACACCAAACATGCTAATGCATCGAAAAATAAGATTTCTTGATTATCATTACGACGGAATACAAATTGCTGTTGTTACACTTAATAAGTTAACCAAAATGAAAGTTTGGTTAGATAAGGTTAATTAAAATATTCTGTTATATGTATAAATACGTGTCTGTCTTTTTTAATTAGATGTTTTTCTTCAAGTTTGTAAGTAGCTATTTTCTGTAAAGACTAAGAAAACCACCGACAGTCATTCCTGTGAAAACGTGTGACATTTACAAAAGAGAAAAGAGATAACGAGAGAGAAAGAAAGAGATTGAAACAGAGGTAAGTCGGACTGGAGATGTGAGACCACGAAGCATAATTCTCACTGTCACGGTAACAGACGCATTTGTCACTTCTGATGATGAAAAACAAAATGCAACACCGTATGATCGTTTGCTTTTGTTTTTGAAGAATGGGGACTTTTATAACTATCATCGAGAATACCTTCTGCTGCTCCTGCTATTGCGGCCATACACAGGAATGTTAATAACGGTCGCGTGTTTGAACAAATACGTACCTTGAATTTTGAGGCAGAGTTATCAAGTGCAAAATAAAAAGCTTTAGAAAGTCGTGTAGACTAAACCCACCCTTCTATTTGTCTACGTTTTTTTTTTTTTTTGTTTTTGATTTTAACCATACTAGATTTTTCCTAATTAACAAGATAAAAAGAAGAAAGAAGACTATTTACTTTGCATTTTTGTATAACTCATCCATGAATTTTCATATTTGCCACATGCAAACATCTACAAACGCATGCACCGACACACGCACACAAACACATCTCATATATATTTATATATGCGCTCACACGTATGTCTAAAAAAATATTCTTCCTCCCAGAAGTAAATTACAATTGTTTAAAAGCGCAAATACATTTGTTAGTAATATATGGGCCTAATTGTGATTGTATTTTTCATTCCTTAGTTTTCGTAAATGATAAAATTTATATTTTAAAAGCATTTCAAATATTGCTCTTTCTTGTACATCAAACGTATCCAGTAGATGAGATCTCACAGAATCGAAATACATTTTGGGTATAAAAAAGATTATCGGGTCAATGACAGTAATTCAGGAGAGGAACATCGAGAGGACAAAGAAACATAAAAAAGTTTTGATGACAAGATTTTAAAAGTTTATACTGATTTTAAAAGACACATTTTAAAGGGGTCGTGTTCTCTTTAGACATAAGCTGCTATGAGAATTCATTCTCAAAGAGGCAGGTGATAGCGTGTCAAAAATGAATTATACAGGTAATTTTACCCAGCATGAAGACATACAAGATTCAGTAATAACAATATACTTTGCTGTTGTGACGACGCTGATGTGTCTTGTTGGTTTGCCAACAAACCTGATCAACTGCCTGGTGTTCTGGCGCCAGGGACTTCAGCACCGAATGAACTTGTGTCTCTTTTTTCTGGCGGTAATGGACTGTTTGTGTTTGTTGTGTTCTTTTACGATGTGTTCTATATCATCATTTATAACATTTTATGACGAACGTCTAGGGGAAGAATATTTCATTAAGATACTTTCTGCTATAAATGGATTTTACATTGGTACTGGATTGGCATCTGGTTTTGTAAGCACAGTCATAGCTGTGGAGAGATGCATGTGTGTTGTTTTTCCCCTCAACGCTTCTACATTAGTTCGAACCAGGACCATAGGAATAATTCTAGTTTCAGGTTTTATAATATTGCAGTTTTTATGCCTAGTTAATACACTTGCCCTCAATTCTGTGTTTAGCGAAACCGAAAAAAAGTGGTTACTTTTTCCTTCGGAGTTTTATCAACAGATTGCAACACTAGTCAAAGTTCTGTCGGAAATTTTACTCCAAACAGTGGTCCGAGTTGTCAGCTTTGTCATAGTGTGTGTCAGTACTGCAGTGACAGTACACAAGCTGAAAAAAGCAACAGCGTGGCGACTGAAGACATCCTTGACATCCAGTGACATCAGCCAACAACAGACGGCTCTCACCTCCATGTTAATCGTCATCTCTGTAATCTACATCTTGACTTCGTTGCCATTGGTCACGTGGCGAATAGTTTCCATGTTTCTGCCAGACCCTTATGTCAATGTAGAATTTTATTCTATTAACACCACAGTGAGTGCATTTGTCTACACGTCTCCACAACTAAACAGTTGTGTTCATATTTTTGTTTATTATAATCGTTCTAAACGTTATTGCGAGGTCTTCCAAGAAATATTTTCTAAGAGATGCAGTGCACTTTAAACAGAGGTTGTTTAGGTATAAAATATTCAAAGGTTTAGGTATAAAATATTCAAAAACACTTGACAGCTTTTTACAAGTCAGCGAAACATAGCGACACTCTAAAGGTAGTTATTACTTATTATGTCCGATGTTACTAAGATGTCTAAAAATAGCATTGAAGCTTACGCGATAAAGTTAAGGAGGGAAACTTTAATTTATACAATATAAATACAATAAAATATTTTATTTCATCTCTTGAAAATATACAGATAAACATATGATCGTGAAAGTAAATTACCTATATATCTTTGCTATTTATTTAAAAAAAAATATTTTCTAGATCTGAGGCAAGTTGTCCCGAAAGATGGACTTGTAAATTTTTGATTGCGTTGAACAAATTTAAATTGTCACAACATCGTTACAAAAATACCAGAGATAATTCCATAAAATGCCCACACTGTGATATTGATAACAGAGACTTACAAGTTATCTTCATGTGTATCAAAAACAGAAACCTTCTCCAAGTGTTGATGCTACTTCAAAACAATTTAACCACTCTTCTCATTACATCATATTACATTTTTTACTAAACAACTATAACATTTTGTGGCCTGAGTTCTGTATAGTGCACTTAGAAAACGCTCATAAATTTCTTTCTGTGTTCATCTTTTTTAACTTTTGTAGCTAATACTGTTCTCACATACTGTCATAAGGGTGTAAAATAGATGATGATGATGATGATGATGATGATTGATGATTGTTTGTACAGTACTTAGCCCCAACTTTAAAAGCTGGCTTAAAACGCTTAACAAACACCCAACAATTTATGCCTGTATTAATATTTTTACTGTTATTATTCAAATGTATATTTAATATTCTGTCATCAGGGTTTGAAATCATTATAAAATATAAGAATGACGTGTAAGTGTATTTATATTTTTTGTACGTGTCGGTGTATTATTATGGCTCCATCCTAATGTGCAATGTCCTTTAAAGAATCTTTTGTGAAAAAGCGACCTGTTGTTGATATCAAAGACGTGGAGCGTTATGCAACAGGCACATGCGCCTAAATGACTGTTGTCCTTTGAGTGGACTTCAGTCCAAAATTAAAAGCAGGACGGGGCTTTCTGTCATTTTTGAAAATACTGACTTTTGTTAAATATGTTTAGTACAGTGTACGTCGGAAATCAAATTAGCTTCATTTGTAAACGTGTTGGGGTATTTATTTATAAAAGCAGTTACATAATAATTTTTGCATTAAAATATTCCATATTTGTTATATTACGTACGTGGAAGTAATTAAATGAAACCAAGAAAATGCTTTATCACTGTTACTGTTTTTTGTTAACATTTGACATTACGGATTCACTTTTTTGGATGTCCCTCAAGTAGCAGTGGATGGACAAGAGGTTGGACAGCAGTGGTTGGACAAGAGGTATTGTAGTGTCACTAGTTGTACTGATCCTTCCATCAACAGACCACCAAGCACACTATCCGCAAATCTTCAAACTTACATAATATTAAGAACTGCAAAGGGCGGTCCTTTGACCTTTGCTTATTTACTTACTTTGTTGAAGTGATACACTTCATGTGAAGTGTGTGCTTCCCGAAAACGTTGCACCTGGCGGAACACTCTCGCGTGTTTATATAAGAAATGTAAGTGGAATGACAAAAATGTCCGTTATAGCGAACAAACTGATATTCCCGTCGATGTTTTATTTTCGCTCGACAGCTGTCGGGTAGGCAGGGTGGGTTAGAGTTATTGCAATAAGTTCAAACGGACCTCAAAGCAGTTTGCCCTGCTCCAGAGATGTGTACCTTGACAGACAGGCGATCACTGATGGCTAGAATAAGAAGCTTATTTGGGGCCAGAACAACCATCTATAAACTGATAATAGCCAAAATGTCCGATCTTTATATTTATTATAGCCTAAATTATTTCCAATGTAAGGAAAGAGTTTTATACGTAAAATATATCAATCATTCATTAACTGGAGTAAACAGTAGTCACTTTAACTTAGGTGAATTTTACAAAAATTATTATTTGTTAATAAATCGTAGCCAAGGAGAAAAATTGATTTAATTTGGAATGTTGAATTTATCTTCCTTATCACATGATGATTTAGTTAACGAAAAAAAAAGAACAAACAAACAAAGCGACGAACACAGCTACGCTTGTCAGCGGTTCATCCACGTGTCCTTATTCTGTTAAAGAAAATTTTAATGTGCATCTTTTCACATTTTGTACGAGTTATCTACTCAACTTTCTTGTTAATGTCTCTTCAACTTCTCTTGAAGTCATACCTACTTGTTGGCAGTTATGTGGTAAGTTGTTAATGATCAGTCATCACATTCTTTTACTCTCCAGCTCTATTGCTTTCTAGGTATCTGCTCTTTATGATCTAACAATTCTTTTACAAAAAATGAGCTTTTATCTTTGTAAATAAATCTTTGTCTAGCTCAGGGAGATGCAAAGGACGAGCATATTTGTGTAGCTTCTTGCTTTTTGGGTACGTCCTTAAATACATACTTTTGTACTAGGGTGCGGCTGGACGTACTTACAAGAGCAAATCAATCGTGTCAACACAAAAGTAACTGCGATTGTTCTGCTTTCTCCATCCCTGTGCTGTGTAAAAATACACGGGTGTGTGAGAGACAGACTGTACGTAAAAGTGTGTTTTCACGATGTTTTTGGTACCTACCTCTGTATCTTTTGCTGAAAGCCATTAGTATGTTAGCTTGATTTTCTACAGTAAAGATTTCTAATGTAAATAACAAAATATCGGTTTTTCCTTTATAAAAGCTTCCGCGCAGAGTACAACTTAAAGACATATAAGCCATCAACTACAATCTATATTTATTACTACAAAATTTTGACTGTGCTGTATTTCTGCATTCCTAATGAACGACGAGGATAATGAATCAGTCACGGAGAAGGAAAATTTTGTAACAAACAAAAGTACTGGGAATAATATTTTCTTCGATGCTGCTAATGAGGAGATACGACAGGTAGTAGAAACAGTTTTCTATGGTGGTGTGACAACACTGGTGTGTCTCATTGGAATCCCAGGAAACGTCATCAACTGCCTGGTGTTCTGGCGACAGGGACTACAAGACCGAATGAACTTGTGTCTCTTCTCTCTCGCGCTCACTGATGTCTTGTTTTTACTGAGTAATTTTACAATGTTTTCTGTAAAATCTCTGATAAGTTTGAGCGATGCAGCTCTAGGTGAGGAATATTATGTGAAGACTACGGCAACTTTGATTAGTTGTGGCGCTGCTCTTCGAGCGACCTCTTGCTTCATTGGCGCTGTCATCGCGGTGGAGAGATGCGTGTGTGTTGTCTTTCCACTCTTTGCCTTTACCTTTATACGCACCAGAACTTTGGGACTTCTCTTATTGCTGTGCGTAATAATATTCTTTAGTAGCAGCTTTTGCTACAACCTTTCGTTTATGCCTGAATTTTCAACGACAGAAGAAAAAATGCAATGGTCATTTTCCCGTACTCGATTCTATGAAGAGCATGGTATAATAACAAGAATAGTAGACATTTTCCTGGAATTTGTTCTGCGTATAGCTTGCTTTGTGAACGTCTGTGTGTGTACCGCTGTGACAGTCCGCAAGCTGAAGGCGGCCATTGCGTGGCGACAAGGAACGTCCTGGACATCCGGTAACATCAGCAGCCAGCAGGCGGCGCTCACATCTATGTTAATTGTCGTCTCCATAATCTACATCGCCACCTCAACACCGTTGGTCATGTTTCAAATCACTGCAATATTTCTACCAGACCCTGTAACTACTCCACACTTTTATACTACGTTCCTGACAATATTCGCAGCCATTTATCCATGTGCAGTGACCAACAGCTGTCTTCACTTCTTTGTCTATTACTGTCGCTCGCAACGCTATCGTGAAACCTTTAAACTGATATTTTTCAAAGCATTCAGCTCATTTATGTAGAAAAAGAACATGTCAGAAAAAAGGCGAGTAAAATGTTTGCAAAATGTGTCCTTTATATTCTTCTCTAAGTTCAGTTTTTAGGTGTGTTTCAAGGAGAAAATAAAATAATAATTTTCATATGATTTAAAAGACTTTACAAAATCATTTAACATACACTTGGCAAATGGGTTAAGTATTGTTTTGAACAAGAGTTAACTAAAAGACTTAAACTGTCAGAGAAAAAAATCCGAGTAGTTTGGTGCAGACATCGATAGATATACGCGATGTAAAAGTAACTGTAAACGACAGCCTCACTCGTCCCTTTCTCTGAAAATCAAAAGGAAACGGATGCTTTGTTATGCATCGTTGTATAAGCAGTTTAGTATAGTAGTTAAAGTGTTGGAGAAATAATATCCAGGTGTTGTCCATGTTCTGAGCTTTGTGGTATTTTGTGTATGTCCTTCAGTCACCATTCACTAACGAAAAGTAGCAAAATATATCATTGACATCTGTTAACATTGGCAGGCAACATGGACACAGGTGGCTCTCACTTTCATGATAATGAATAACGACATTAAAGGTTTTACAATTTATCCGAAGGAAGAGATCGTTGGTTTATATATATATTAACGCGAGTCTTGAAGAAAGAGTTAGTTTAAACGGTGACCAATACATTACGAGTTTTTATTGTTATTTGAGGACACATATTTTTTTTGTGCTTGAGATTTAATTGTAATCTTTGCAAAAAAAATTTTTATGCAGCTGTGTAAGACGCATTTTGGTAAAGCAGCCAAACATTTCTCCTCCTGAAAGCTCATCATAAGTAGTTTATGTTACTTAATATTAGGTCCGTGTACCAAACAGTCAAACACTGATAGTAAAGGTGATACGTTTACTTCTTCTCTTGGCTGCCTTATTTCACCTGTTTAAAACTTTTAAAATAACTTTTAAACAGTTCATCTTTATCTGACAAAACATGTGTAATATAATGTCTATCAATAGTTGTTTGTTGGTGTGAACTTGATACAGGTGACCAAGTGACAAAACTTACAAAAGTTTCTTCAAAATTTTAAATGTAAGAAGAGGATGCTACTGAAAATTGTCAGGTTTCTTTTATCATTTTTTTTTGTAATGTCATACAGAGTAAGAGAAAATTCTTTTAAAGTATAAAATTAATAGTGAGACTACCATAAAAAGTGATGTCCCTTCACGTAACAGGCTAGAGGGTGATTGTCCTCCCTCACTTTTTTTGTATTTGCTCGTTTATTTTTGTGAAGTTTTGTGTCGATTGTTCATCAGTACATCTGTGAGGAGAATTGCTACGGTCATGACTGGACCTGTGTCTGCATCACTTCTCATCTTTCCCTGGGCCATTATATTTCTACTGTCACATTCACATTATTTAGAGTCTATACCAGCACATGGGAAGTGTCGACTTCAAACTCTATGTTTCTGCAGTTGTTTGAGAATGTATTGATATCCAGCTGTCACACCAAACTTTACAGTGCAGGACAGGGAGGTTTGCGATGACTGACATGATGTATCTTCAAGAAGTTCAGCCTACAAAGACCAGTAGTGTGTTGCTTTTACAAGAGATGTGTTATGGAACGATATTTCTATCTGCGGAAGTTGAGCCACTGCACCAAAGATTGTGAGTTGAGATTCCATAGAAATATAACGATACGATACTTTCAGATGCATGCCAAGGGAAATAATATTCTATCATTGTGCTTAAGCTCTTGAATTTTTAAACTATTATCGTATCCTCATGACTACCAGTTGGACAAACGGCTTTGTTATATCACTGGCCAGAGGGAGCGTTCGATCAGCAGAATGTCAAGCCCACCATTTACTAGACTTCAAACCTGCCTAAACTACACTTAACCTCTGCACATTGCTTTTTCCTCTTTTACAAATAAATCTTATAATATTATTCCTGTGCATTTAGTATTCATATTAGACAGTATTTCGTGCATATATTTTCTCATGAGATGTGTTGACTACAGTCTCATAACATGTAAGCATTGTCCACAATGCACACAAACGAATAAATACATAAGGGAGGAAACTACTGAAACCCTCAGGAAATGTTCAACTATGGATTACTTACCTTTAACAGCTTAAAAAATGTCAACATTTCAGATATTTCGTTGTTTGAAAGTAGGCGAAGGTTCAGTTCATGAAAGGTCATGTCATGTCAAAGTCAAATTCTAATGTATTTTCTAATAAAATATATGTTTGTGAGACAATTTATGTTTCTATTTATTTTGTGTGAATACTTTTATATATTTTTTTCTAACTTCTGACCTCCCCAAGTTGTGAATTCTCTGATCTATACAATTACATTCTTTCATTTGATTATACTACAAGAAATGTACTATTAAGTTGTTGCTATAGGCCACATTAGAAGGCCGCAAAAAAGATTTTACAACATTAAAAAAATACACCACCCACAGTAAACTCTTATATTAACATAGACACAGACTCATATCACCAGGTTCAATTTAACAGGTTTTCCATGAATGTCTGATGAGGATATTTACACAAAGACTGGTCAGCACTTTTTACATACCGAGGTGACCTTCTCGTTCCCCGACTCAATCAAGGAAGAAACTATCACATGAATGACTAAAAAAGTAAATTGAAACACTTTTTTATTCGTCCCTTTGATCACATTTCAATCTTTCAACAGCCCGGAATTAAACTGTCGGCCATCTCATGACACAGGCAGGCGCACACTATGATCGCACGACTTTCGCAACTTCCCCGTCCTTCTTCATATCCTCTTCCTTTGCCAGCTAAAATGAAAAAGCTGGATTGTGACACTAAATTTTTGCAAACATAATTCGCAGTTAAGTGCTTTGCAAAGTTCACATGGCTACCTCTTTTGGAGATAAACATTAAAACTCAGAATCTTTGCAAGACAAACAAACCTATTTTAATGTTCAGCGATTTCCGTATAACGCGCTTTTTTTTGGATGAACATTTTAACAAGAACTCGAATGCTTTAGATTTTGTATATGGAACATGACAACAGTTTTTTTTTTCAGAGCTATTTGTATTTCGTTCGAGGAACACCGATGATGGTAAATCTGAAATCATATATCCCAAAGTGGTATGTAAATATCGGCGTAGAACAGTGCATTAGTGCTTTTCAATAAATAGCACAAATGCTGGCGCTCTGTGTGGAATTTATAAAAATAAGTCAGACCCCTTTATATCTTTCATTTTCGCGAGTCACGAAATTCTGCTGAGTATTCATCCATGGAGTTCGTATTAAACAGTTCTGCTTCAGAAAAAGACACTGTGTTACCAAACATCTCCTGTGAGGAAAATTCGGCTTCCAAAGACATAACAGAGGAAACTCGAAGGATTATTGAAAAGGTCTGGTTTATAGGAGTTATATCACCTGCATGTTTTGTTGGCATCCCTTTAAACATAATCAACTGTGTTGTGTTCAGACGCCAGGGACTTCAAGAAAAAATGAACTTTTGTCTCTTCTCTCTAGCCCTGGTAGATTTTCTCCACTTGGTGTGTACATCGGCAATATTTTCAGTAAGTTCATTTGTACGTTTTTATGACGACTTACTAGGAGAGGAATGTTATATCAAGATGTTAGCAGCGCTTACTGGGGAACTTTACACATTCCGAGCAACCTCTGGCTTCATCAATGTTGTTATTGCAATAGAGAGGTGCGTGTGTGTTGTGTCTCCTCTGCGAGCTTCTACACTCATACGAACAAGATCAATGAACATATTGTTGATTTCTAGTTTCTTGCTTTTCCATTGTTTCTATATCAACTACCCACTTTCACTTGAAGCTAGCTGGTCAAAAAGAAAAACAAGCGAGAATTGGTATTTAGTTGATTCACAATTTGCAATAAAATCAAGAACTGCCATATTTGTACAGACATTTGTATTAGATATAATAATACCTATTGTCAGTTTTCTCATCCTGGTCGCTACAACAACCATAATAGTACTGAAGCTAAAAAGACAGATGTCCTGGAGACAAAGGACAGGAGCTCAGACAAGAAACATTGACCGTCACCAGACGGGCTTGACTGTCATGCTGGTTATACTGTCCATAGCTGACATTGTAACCATCGCACCATTTGTAGCCTGGCAAATTATTCATTTTCACTTATCTGACCCCATGAACACTTACTACAATACGTACATGACATATAAAGCTGTGACAAATTCGTTTCCAGCAATAAACAGTTCAATCCACTTTTTCATTTTCTATTTCCGTTCATCTCGATTTCGACTGGTCCTTAGAGAAATGTTTTGTCACATTCAGAAACAAGCAGTTGACAAAGTAGAATCCACGACAACCGCAAGAAAATTCTGATCTTGAATGCAAAATTGTCGAAAAAATTCTTTCTTTTTGCTGTATTCAGCTTACTTTAACGAGTGAAAAGTGCTTTAATTGTTTTTACATTTAAAGATGATGTTTATCATGAATAGAAAATAACAAATCACTGGCTGGAATTTTGTGCAACCCCTATTTTCAGTATTTTCACAACATTAAGATCAAAGTTTGTTTTTTTGCTGAAAGGTTTTTTAGGACATACGCTTAAAGCGTGCAAGGGAGAGAAAGGGTTGATTTAAGAGTTCTGACGATAAAGGCTCTGAGGCAGCATTAGTTTAAAACATTGCGTTTTTTAAAATTAATTCACTCAATTAAACTATAAACATCAACAATGAAGCAAAGAAGCAAGTTATAAACATTTGGATGTACTAAAAAAATAGTTCGTTTAGGAAATGTCAATAGCTTTGTCGACAAAAGCGTTTGAATATGTAAAATGCACATACACATTCTTGTTTGTGAATGAGTGCGCGCGCGCGTGTGTGTGTGTGTTTCCACAGTTTACTGGACTATTTTCACTGAATATTACAGTTTTATTTGTCACTGTCACGCAGCTAAATCGGTTGCCCTTAGAAGAAGGGAAGCAGTGACCAATGGAGTATTTACATACTATTGCTTTTTGTAAATAAATGTCGTTTCATCGTGTTTATGCTACTTGCAACATGACCGACGCAATAAACTCTGACTGAGGAGGTCACGTGAGTGGCAATGGCAGTCTTGCGTGTCGCATCAGCTGCCTGCTGTGGAGAAAACAAAACATTTTGATGGAAACATTACGAGGGGAAATGTAAATGCAGTCTTTGGTAAGGTTGTCCTTGCTGTCTGACCACCATTTACTAGACTTCAAACCTACCTAAACTACACTTAGCACATGACGTTTTCCTCTGTTGCAAATAAATCTTATAATATTATTCCTGTGCATTTAGTATGCATATTAGACAGTATTTCGTGGATGTATTTTCTCATGAGCTGTGTTGACTACAGTCTCATAGCATGTAAGCTTTGTCCACCATGCACACAAACGAATAAATCCGTAAGGGAGGGAACTACTGAAGCCCTCAGGAAATGTTCCAGTATGGATTACTTACCTTTAACAGCTTAAAAAAAAAAAAGTCAACCATTCAGATATTTCGTTGTTTGAAAGTAGGCGAAGGTTCAGTTGATAAAGTGCTATGTCAAAGTCAAATTCTAATGTATTTTTCTAATAAAATATAATAAAATATATGTTTGTGAGACAGTTTATGTTTCTGTTTATATTGTGTGAATACTTTTTAATTTTTTTCTAACTTCTGACCTTCTTCCCGAGTTGGAAATTCTCTGATCGACACAATTACAGTCTTTTATTTGATTATGCTACAAGAAATGTGCTGTTGAGTTGTTGCCATAGGCCACATTAGAAGGCGGCAAAAATATTCACAACATTAAAAAAATACATCACCCACCGTTTTTAGTCCAAGATTCATTTAGACACAGACACATCTCAACAGGTTTAATTTAACAGGTTTACTACGAATGTCTGATCAGGATATCTACACAAAGTCTGATCAAGACTTTTACATACCGAGGAGACCTTCTCGTTCCCCGACTGAGTGAAGTGAGAAAACATCACACGAATGACTAACAAAGTACATTAAAACACTTTTTATTCTTTCCTTTGCTGACATTTCGACCTTTCAACAGCCCTGAATTAAACTGTCGGCCGTCTCATGACACACGCAGACGCACACTCTGATTGCACGACTTCCCCCTCCTTCATCTCCTCCTCCTTTCAGCTAAAAATGAAAAGGTTGGTCGTGACACGAAGTTTTCGCAAACATCATTCGCAGTTAAGTGCTTTGCAAAGTTCACATGGCTACCTCTTTTGGAGATAAACATTAAAACTCAGAATCTTTGCAAGACAAACAAACCTGTTTTAATGTTCAGCGATATCCATCTACAGCTATTTTTTGCTGAACATGTTAACAAGAACTCGAAGGCTTTATATTTTATGTATTGAACATGACAACAGCTCCTTTTTTCGCAGCTATTTGTATTTTGCTTAACTGGTCTAAAGTGGAAAAACACGGATGATGGTAAATCTGAAATCATATATCCCTAAGTGCTCTGTAAATATCGGAATAGAGCAGTGTATTAATGCTTTTCAATAAATAGCACAAATGCTGTCGGTCTGTGTGGAATTTATATTTTTCATTGTAGAGAGTCACCCAACTCTGCTGAGTTTTCTCGTTTCGAAGAAAATTTCATCCATGGAGTTCGTATTAAACAGTTCTGCTTCAGAAAAAGACACTGTGTTACCAAATATCTCCTGTGGGGAAAATTCGGCTTCCAAAGACATAACAGAGGAAACTCGAAAGATTATTGAACAGGTCTGGTTTATAGGATTTATATCACCTGCATGTTTTGTTGGCATCCCTTTAAACATAATCAACTGCCTAGTGTTCAGACGCCAGGGACTTCAAGAAAAAATGAACTTTTGTCTCTTCTCTCTAGCCCTGGTAGATTTTCTCCACTTGGTGTGTGTATCGGCAATATTTTCAGTAAGTTCATTCGTACGTTTATATGACGACTTACTAGGAGAGGAATGTTACATCAAGATGTTAGCATCGCTTACTGGGGAACTCTACGCATTGCGATCGTCATCCTGCTTCATCGGTGTTGTTATCGCAATAGAGAGGTGCGTGTGTGTTGTTTCTCCTCTACGTGCTTCTACACTGATACGTCAAGAACAATGAACGTATTGTTGATTGCTAGTTTCTTGCTTTTTCATTGTTTCTATATTAACTACCCACTTTCATTTGGAGCTAGCTGGTTAAAAAGAAAAACAAGCGAAAATTGGTATTTAGTTGATT
Organism: Pomacea canaliculata; assembly: GCF_003073045.1. NCBI lineage: Eukaryota > Metazoa > Mollusca > Gastropoda > Architaenioglossa > Ampullariidae > Pomacea > Pomacea canaliculata. Next base: position 17,691,365 of record NC_037595.1, read on the forward strand.
CACATTTGATAATAACATCAAATACTGCCATACTTTTACAAACATTTTTATTAGATATAACAATACCTATTGCCAATTTTTTCATCCTTGTCGCTACAACAACCATAATAGTACTGAAGCTAAAAAGACAGATGTCCTGGAGACAAAGGACAGGAGCTCAGACGAGAAACATTGACCGTCACCAGACGGGCTTGACTGTCATGTTGGTTATACTGTCCATAACTGACATTGTAACCATCGCACCATACATAGCCTGGCAAATTATTGTTTGTTTTTACTTACCTGACCCCTTGAACACGTACTACAATACGTACTTGACATATAGAGGTGTTACAAATTCGTTTCCAGCAATAAACAGTTCAATCCACTTTTTTATTTTCTATTTCCGCTCATCTCGATTTCGACTGGTTCTTAGAGAAATGTTTTGTCACATTCAGAAACAAGCAGCTGACAAAGTAGAATCCACGACAAACGCAAGAAAAGTCGGATCTTGAATGCAAAAGTTTCGAAAAAAATTCTCAGTTTTTATTGTCTTCAGCTTACTTTGACAAGCGAAATTTGCTTTAGCTGTATTTGCATTCAAAGACTATGTTTAACATGGATAGAAAATAACAAATTACTGTCTGAAATGTTGTGTAACTCTTTTTTTCAGTATTGTAACAAATATTAAGATCTAAGTTTTTTTCCCGCTGAAAGGCTTTTTAGGACATACACTTAAATCGTGCATGTGAAAGAAAGAGTTCTGACGATAAAGGCTCCGAGCCACCATAAATTTTTTTTTTTTTTAAAAATGCATTTTTTCTTTAGTCATGTAGATAAGAACTCCAGTTTAGCTAAAACATTAACAATGAAGCAAAGAAAAAAAAATTATAAACATTTGGTTGTACTATAGACATAGTTGTGATGTCAACCGAGTTTTGTCTACAAAAGCGCTTGAATATGTAAAATGCACATGCACATTCCTGTTTGTGAATGAGTCCGTATGTGTGTTTCCAGTTTACTGGACTATTTTCACTGAATATTACATTTTTATTTGTTACTGTCACACTGCTAAATTGGTTGCCCTTAAAAGAAGGGAAGCAGTTATTGCAGAGACCAAGTAGTATTTACAGAATTTTTGCTTTTTGTAAACTATGTGTCGTTTTATTGTGTTTATGCGACTTGCAAAATGACCAACGCCATGAAATCTGACTGAGGAGGTCACGTGAGTGGCAATGGCAGTCTTGCGTGTCGCATCAGCTGCATCTGCAGGACGAAGTGCCTGCTGTAGAGTAAACAACACATTTTGATGGAAATATTACGAGGTAAAATGTAAATGTAGTCTTTGGTAAGGTTGTCCTTGTATTCTGACCACAGGATGTAACTAATATTAAGATAGTATTGTGTTATACATTGTGACTAGCAACGAGTAGACGGCGTGATTTCACATTGTTTTGATACCACCTACTCTTTTGCTCATTTCCGCTTTTTTAACACATCCTACGAAGAGGTGATGTGTACAAGAGGTTCATGTTCTTCTTCAAGTTGTCATGGACAGTTGTGTGTCATAATCATCAGGAAGAACGATTTGTTTAGAAACCATCAGATTACCGTTGTTTGACGTGTTTTCTGTGTAGATGTACTTGTGTCTGTGTGTAGTTTAAATCTCATTTGACAACAATGCTGATTTACATTAATGTGTGAATTCCTAATTAAAATTACGTAAATGCACCTTTGCTACAATTATGCCCTTGCAGAGAGATACAAGTATAAAAGTTTTTTTCCCCTGTCATGCGCGCTTTAAACAGTACTGACTTTCCAAGGGGTACACTAACTAAAGGCTAACATGTTTGTCTGAACCGACTTACATCAACGAACAGGCCAAATTAATCTTGTGAAGAAATAACACCTTGCTCGAGTGATTTGTTGTGTTGATATTCATTGTTTTTCGACATTTTTAATGATATACCGTTTGAAAAAAAATCGCATCCAAAAATATACCTTGAAGAAAGAGTTTAGATAGTTGAAAAATAGTTAAAATACTAAAATATGAACTACTATGCCTTTCACTTGTTTGTAAGCTTTAAATGAAGCAATCCACGTCCGAAGAATGAACAGGAGAAATCAACTGCTTATTTATACATAACACGGATTGTTATATTGGAAAAAAGTTTTTTCGCAGATGTTTTACAAAAAAGATATTGTCTATCTAGGAAAACAAATATATAAGTAAAAAAGTCTGAATCATTAATTCACTCGTATAAATTGTAATTATCTTAACATGAACGAAAACTATACATGAATTCAATTAAACATACCTAATATTCTGTAAATAAATCCCAGAGAAATGGAAAATCTGATTTAGTTTTGAAATCCAAAACTTAATTTTCTCATAACATAAACAATAAGCAAATGAAAAGGAAAACACTTTTGAAGATCAACGTAAGCATCTCACCGGCTAAGCCACGGATCTCCATCTTGTCACAGAAACTGTTAATGTGCTTACTTTTTTGATAAATAAACAACTTATTGGCTTTGCTTTCTTGCTGTTTGACGTATCTTGAAATTCTCTTGACAACCTGTGTACTGAGTTGGCAGTCATGTCTAAGAAGGAAATGATGTTCATTGTGAATTGTTAAAAACCAGTCTTCACATTTCTTTGCTTCCTTCTCAACAGTTTTTATCTGTATGTTCTTTAAAATAAGAGGATTCTTAAATAGAATATCAGATCATATCTTTGTTAAAATCTTTTTCTAGCTCAGGATTTTGCGAATGAGTGAGCTTGTGAGCTACTTCTTGTGAGGTATGTTCTTAAATAAATACTTGGGTGCGGCTAGATGTACCCACGAGAGCTAAGCAATCGTGTCAACAAAAAAAAGAGAAAAGAGTAACTGCGATTATTCTGCTTTCTTCATTCCCTGAATAAATAGCAGGCGAGTGTGTGTGTTAGCTTAAAGCTGTTAACATGTTCGTTTTCTAACAGATATATATATATAGATCTCGACTACATTAGCAGTGTGCAATTTTTACAATCAGAATTACAGTTTGCTAGCAAGAAACATTTTTTAGACACGTACTAAAATGTAAAAAAAAAATAGTTTGCGAGCAGATAAATAATTGTAAGTCTATTTTTTGTAAGGAATATGATGTTTATTTAAGCTATATTTTTTAGTCGTAATCATTGCAGGAACAAATGATTTTCTAAAGTGAAGGTTGCTGGTGTAAATAATACAGTATAAGTCATTCATGTATGAAAGATCGTGCTCAGAGCAGAACTATAAATACACACGAAGCATCAATTAATGTTCTTTCTGATTAATCTCACTTCCTTACTTTAAAAGTTTAGTTGTAATAAGATTTTTTCTATTGTAATGAACGACACGGTTGATAAATCAGTAACAGTGGAGGACACTTTTGTAACAGACAAAACTACTGCAGAAGATTTCTTCTTCGATGCTTTCATTGAGGAGACACGACAGATAGTAGAGACAGTTTTTCTTGCTGGTCTGACAACTATTATGTGTGTCATTGGAATCCCAGGAAACATCATCAACTGCCTGGTGTTCTGGCGACAGGGACTACAAGACCGAATGAACTTGTGTCTCTTCTCTCTCTCGCTCACTGATTGTTTTTATTTATTGGGCACTTTCACAATGGTGTCTATAACATCAATTATAAAATTGTGTGATGCAGCTCTAGGTGAGGAATATTACGTGAAGATTTCAACCTGTCTGGTTGGTTTTGTCAATGCTGCTCGAGCGACCTCTTGCTTTATTTGTCTCATCATTGCAGTAGAAAGATGCGTGTGTGTGGTCTTTCCACTCAGTGCCTTGACTTTTATGCGATCGAATACCTTAGGACTGATTTTAGGATTGAGTGTTTAATATCTTTAGCAGCAGCGGGTTTTACAACCTTTCTTTATGGCTAAAATCGTTAAAGATAAAAGGAAAAATGCAATGGTCATTTTCACGGACCGATTCTATGAAGAGCATGGTATAATAATAAGAATAGTAGACATTTTCCTGGAATTTTGCTGCTATAGCTGGCTTGTGAATCGTCTGTGTGTGTACCGCTGTGACAGTCCGCAAGCTGAAGGCGGCCATTGCCTGGCGACAAGGAACGTCCTGACAATCCGGTAACATCAGCAGCCAGCAGGCGGCTCACATCTATGTTAATTGTCGTCTCCATCATCTACATCACCACTTCAATAGCAGTGGTCATGGTTCAAATAACTACATTAATTTTACCAGACCCCTTCACTACACCACAATACTACGCCAAGTTCCTGACAATATTCGCGGCCATTTATCCATGTCCAATAATCAACAGTTGTCTTCACTTCTTTGTCTATTACTTTCGCTCGCAACGCTTCCGTGAAACCTTCAAAATGTTATTTTTTTTTAATTTTCACTCCATTAATTAAAAATATGAAATAAGAGAAAAACAAGCAGGGCGAGTATTTTGCTAAAGTGTGTCTTTATTTTCACATATAAATGTCGTAAAGATATGTTTTGTAAAACGTTTTTAAAAAAAGGTAGTCTTCTATAATATTTTCAAAAACTTGAAAATTCCCTCATCAAAAGATGCTATACGTTTTACAAAATATTATAACATACATTTTATGTGTATATATGTATATAAAACGATTATTGTCTTTTCCCATAATAACCAGTATCTCAGATTTGCAATCTACAAATTAAATCAGTTCACAGGATAAATTCAAAAATTTTATGAATGCCACATCACCTAATAATTGTTTGTCTACTTTATTAAATCTTTAAGCGTTCTTCGTGTCAAATGTATTTAAATGCATTTTTAGTCGATTAATTAAGTGAATGGTGCTGTTAATTTTACAAAAAGAACTGTAGTTTAATTAATTTCGATTACGCTAATGGTTTCGCATTCTACATACACAAATTGCATAGGAAAACTGCAATTTTACATAATTCTCAATGGAATGGTAGAAGAACTTTAAAAATTTAACGCATATTTTAATGTATTCCTAGATTAACTGAGTACAAGTCCAGGAAGCGTTTGTAAGAAAGCGCCCAAAAAATGTGTTTACATGTTTGTTGAAAAGTGTTATGCATTGGTATTATTCGTTTGTAAAAGATGTGTTACCGCCTGTTGTAATGCTTGTACACTGAGTATTAAAACAAAGTTTACTTTTTTTCTTGACTTGTATTCGCTTATTGTGCACTGACCTAACGTCGAACACAGGGCAACAGTGATAACACCAAATAATCGATCTTCGACAAATGATTGAAAATGATTAGCTGATTTATTACTACTGCATTGATTCTGGCGCTTTATATAATGTAACTATTTATTTACTTGTTCTTATAGCGGCCATCAAATAATAATTTTTTTTCAAAAAGGACTTATTTTCACTTACTCGATTATAAGTCATGATTAGTATCTTGGGTAGACAGACCGTGGGTTTTTGCTCTGACTAATTGTGTAAACTCTCCATATTACTTTCACCTTAAAAGCAGGTCCACGTGGATCACTTAAGATGTTAACAAATTGGATTAATTAATTAAACCTATGAAGAATTCATCCTACACACACGCCAATTACTCTACAGTCACTCTCACACGGTCCGAAAGTCAGAAGAGACCTACCAAACAACTAAAGAATGAAGACTTAGACAAAAACTGTACGAATATCAAATTTATAAATATACGGTGAAAATTATAAAACGAGAAATGTGAAAATTCCCTCACCCTTTTCAGAAATTAAATACATACAATGAAAAAAAAATGGCAGCACTGCCAGTAAATCTTTTGTCTCTTTAGTGCACTTAAGGATTGATATTCGTTCTTTACAGTCCTTCACTCTAGATGATCATCCTCCATCCGCGAGCCATCATAAAACAACACCCAGTTCACGCAGGTAGACTGAAAATTGCAGATTATCAGGTGAAAGTAGATGAACGAGAGGAACCCGTTTCAAAAACTGAGGAAAAAGACGGGAAAGAGAAGAAAGCAGGAGATATCCCCATATTTACCCGCTGCGCTAATCGTTTTCATTAATTTCTGTTCCGACCACGACACTATATATTGACATGGAAAGTGTGAGGAGAACTCTCAAGAGCTTGAAATTAAAAGTATGTAATAAGTGCGAGTAAAATGGAGACAAACAAAGAGGCACAATTCAATTACAATCGATGAACACACAAAGTCAGTGACACTCTGGCCTGCTCGCACATGAAAACAATCGACCTCTCGAGTCAGAATCGCGCCAGACGAATAATGAACAACTTTACACTTACTGTAACGGTCCATCCATCATAGTTTGTCTGTTAATCGACCCAACGACGACAGTCACGCATCGCGTCACACGTCAGCGCCTGCTGCTGGAGGCTGGCTGCTTCACATCTCACGCTTCCTTTCGTGCAACTTCGCATGTAGTGAAGCCGTGGTAAATTCCTCCAGACATAGGTGGAGAACAGTGTAATAAACAATATCTATGACGGGTGATTTCTTCCAGGATGAAGACATTAGTAACATTAAAAAAAAAACCCACACATTTAAAACCATTTTCCTTGCTGGTGTCATCGAGCAAGCCTCAGTGAGGCAATTTTGATTCCACGGAAATAAACAACAAAAAGAGAACACAAAGCGCAGAAACATGTTCCTGTGAAGTCCCTAGTCAAGCCACCTGACGAATTACATACAATAACACATGGCAATCACAAAATATTTGCTCTTCTACTACCGACCTTTACTTATCACTGCTCATTTGAACAATATACGAGGCATATCAAAGGGGAAGCGGCAATCACAAAGGAATGTGAGCTGCTCATGTTCTTCTCTCCCTGTGTGGCTGCACTGCACTGACCGGAACGCACGACACCGCTGTCCGCCGTGGAAATGTTTACGTGCGAGTCAAATGGACGATTAGCTGCATAGTGTTGCCAAGCCTCCTGTGTCTTTTCTGCCTCTCTCAGATTTCTGTTGTGCAGTTAGCTTTGGACTGGATATAAAACGAACCCAACATCATAAAAGTAAGAACTTTAGTAATTGCAGTGTCATCATAAACGCACTTGCAAAGTGGTGCTGACTGATACATTTCTAGAGCTAAAGAGTGAAATAAGCACTTACCTAAGCGCTATAACATGCGATTTGATGGGCAGCTGAAAAAAAACAGACTTTGCCTCCGGAAGCAAATTAAAACACTGACCTTGTGCTGACCACAAGTCACCTGAGCATCATAGATGCTGTCGAAAATAATGTTAGCTAATTTTTAAGTATATTTACTTTTTTATCGTTGTAAGATGTTTCGATGTTGTTAAGAAAGGTAAAGTATCAGTATCAGCTTGGATGATGATGATGAGATGATGATGATGATGATGATGATGATGATGATGATGATGATGATGATGAATGAATCACACACACTCATTTGAATTTTACTTTACGTCTCACGCACAAAATAGTTTGCACTAATGAATGTTTTGCAGTCACATTATTTTCTTATTTTATCTGCTTCTTAAATCTTAGCATTTTAGAATAAACTTGATAGATTGTAAAATAGTGAAAAGTTGACTGAATAACCAAAGTCATAAAAAGTGTAATAGGAAAAACATGATTTGCTTGGGTACAGTCCACTAGTAAAGTTCACAAGCAACCACTTTCGATACAAACATTCGAAACCCTGAGCCATCCAGGAAAATATATCTATTTTTATGTCTAGCAATTTTACTGAATGTGACTTTCCTGAAAAACATTTTAACTAGACTTGAAAGGTTGCCAGATTTATATATAGAACACTAGCCAACTTTTACAATAATGTTATATGCGCAAGGCTAACTGTTAAACAAGCAAACCAATCATTTTAAATCTTAGTAATTGTTATATTGATATATATTTTCATACACGTATAAAGACAGTTAATTATAAATGACCGAATAATATAATACCATGATGCTTTAACAACACAACAGCAGGGTGTGACTACTGTATGTAGGTGTGTCCCACAGGTGATCCCAGCAAAATATCATTAAATCTTTCTAATCACGGAGAAGTTCTGAGGATCAATAGGCTGTGTATAATACAACATATCCTCGTCAAGAAAGACACCGCTGCACTAAACATCTCTCATGAGGAACTCGGCTTCCAGGGACAATAACAGAAGAAACTCGAAGAATTGTAGAAAAAGTCATGTTTTAGGATTCATATCACCGCCTGCTTCATTGGTATCCCATCGAACATAACATCAACTGCTGGTGTTTAGGTCAGGACTATCAACAAAATGAACCTTATGCTCTGTTCTCTTCCTGGCCTTTGTGGATCTTCTACACTTGTTGTGTTACGTTCGCAATATTTTCAGTGAGTTCATTTTACACACTTCTATGATGACATCCCTAGAGAAAAGAATTCTATGTGAAAACATTGGCATGGTTTCTGGTCGAACTTTATATGCTCTTCAGCTGCGTCTGCTTTATCGGCTTTTATCGCCAGTAGAGAATGTTTGTGTGTTGTTTATCCATCTACGTGCTTCTACTTTGATACACGAAAAAACCATGAGCGTTACTGTTGATTGACTGCTTTCTTTCTGTTCCAATGTTCTATGTTACCTACCCAATTACTTTAGGAGCTAACGTGGTCAAAGAGAAAAACAACAGATATATTGGTATTTAGTCAAATACTCAGTTGTTTTTGACAATCAGTTCTTTTTGATGTTTTGCAAGCCATTTGTTTGACCTCAACAGTACCTATTGTTAGCTTTCTCATCCTGGTCGTTACAACAACATGACAATACTTAAACTGAAAAGACAGATTCCTGGAAGACAAGGACAGCAGACTCAGACAAATAAACATTGACCGTCACCAGGCTGCTTTGACCATCATGTTATAATAGTGTCTATAGCTCATATCATGAACCATCCACACCATTTGTAGCCTGGCAAATTGTTTATTTTTACTTACCTGACCGCATAAGCACAGTCTATAATACGTTATATAGACATATAAAGGACTGACAAATTCATTTCCAGCAATTAACAGTTCCCCATTCATTTTTGGATTTTTCTATTTTCGCTCTTCTCGATTTCGAGACGGTCCTTTGCAGCAAATTGTGCTTCTCCTTTTTGCAAACAATCCATTCCAAAGCAAAATCTACATCAAACGCAATAACAGTTTCAACTCTGGATACAATTAACTTACAGAAAATATACAATTATCACACACACACACATCGATACAGCACACACTCTTCTTTTCTTGTTCGCTCTGTCACAAAATGGCTTTCCATGATGAAAAGGGCCTGTCTCTTATATTGATGTGATTTTGAATGTCAGCATTGAGAATACACAGCTAGGGAGGTTAATGATGCATCACTCCTGAATAAGCAATGTCTGAGTGTTTGTAAAGACATCCTTTGCCAGTACAGTACACTGTAAAGTTCACATGGCGACCACTAAAGAACGCAAACATTTAAAACCTGAAACTTTGCAAAAAAGTGAATTTGAAATTGTGTTTTTCTCTACGAAATATTTTAACGAACTAAAGGTTCTATATTTTAAACAAGGAATAATAGACCCTTCTGTTGTCGCAATACTCTGTATTTAGAACGTGAAGCACTCGAAGTGCGTGCTTTATAAATATCATTCTTCTGGTGTTTTTTTTCAATCATAACAACTAGCAGAACATGGTCAGCATACTATGTGGCTCCACAAGAATAAGTCGTGCTCTGAATATCATTCATGCTGGAGGACATAAGATCTGCTAAACCATTCCATTTTCAGGAAGAATTTTGTATGGAGTGCGTATTAAACAGCTCTAGGACAGAAGAAGACACTGTTCACCAAAATACTCTCCCATGTAGAAAATTTGGCCAATGAGCATAACAGATGAAACTCGAAAATTTTGTAGAAAAATCTGGTTTATTGGATTTATATCACCCTGCCTGTATTGATTGTATATCCAATCAACATAATCAACTCTTTAAGTGTTCAGGCCAGGACTTCAACAAAATGAATCTTCTGTCTGCTTCTCTCTCGCCCTCATGGAATGCTTTCACTTGTGGCTGTACATTCCATATTTTCAGTCAGTATCGTTGTTCGATGTAGATGACGACAGGCTAGGAGAGCGAATGTTATATCAAAAACTAGGCAATCGCTTATGGTGAACTTAGATAGCTCTCCGAACGAACATCCGTCTTCATCGTGTTGTTATCGCAGATAAGAGCAGTGCGTGTGTGTTGTGGTCTCCTCTTACGTGCTCTACCACTAAATACGAACAGAACAAGATCGTAATGCTGATTGTACTTCCTGCTTTCCAATGTTTTTATGTTAGCTTCCCACTTGACATTAGGAGCTAATGGACAAAGAGAAAAATAAGCAGAAAATTGTATTTAGTCTATACACAATTTTTCTACATAATCAATCCTTTTGATGTTCTACAAGCTTTTTGTTTGACGTAGCAGTACCTATTGTTAAGTTTCTTATCCTAGTCGTTTACAACAACCATGACAATACTTAAACTGAAAGTGCCATGACCTGGAGAGAAAGTCATCAGGTCAGACAAGAACGTGATCGTCACCAGACAGCCTTGACCATCATGTTAGTAATAGTGTCTATAGCTCATATTTGTAACCATCGCCCTTGTAGCATGGCAAATTATTATTTTTCTTACCTGATCCTATGAAACACATAACTACAATACGCACATGATTTATAAAAGGAGTGACAAATTCGTTTCCAGCAATGAACAGTTCGATCCATTTTTTTATTTTTTAATTTCGTTCATCTCGATTTCGACTGGTTCTTCGAGAAATGTTTATGTTATCCGGAACCAATTAACCGCCAATGCAAATTCCACCACAACCAGAGGAAAAGATAGAACTTGAATACATGCATGTCTTATTTTTATCGCATTATTGTGTCACAAACAGCTTAATTTGAAAAAAAGATTAGTTTAAATACTGGTACGATGTAAACAAGTGGAAATTGCTTAACTTGTATTTATTGATGAATATGATGCTGAACATTTATAGAAAGTAGCGAATGGATGAGTGCCCTCATTTTTTTATTTCCCAATGTTGTAATGTATGGGGATAATTTCTTGTATCATATCGAATCTAATGTTCTGACAGGAAAAGGTCAACTTAAAGAATAGCAACTGAGAATATTTATAAACTGATACGCTTATAAATTTAAATACTAATAATGCAAATTGCTGAGTGGAATTGTGTCCGAGCGCAAATTTTTCGATTTGGAAAAAAAATTCGGTGTTCTCTGTCACTGTTGTCTTGCAACGTTGATATTTCGTTTCACGCATGTAAAAACTGGCAATGTATCACATTTGCATTAAAATGACTGATGCAATATCAATTTTACTGTGATGAATGCAGCAACATTAATAAGCAGTATGAGGTGAAAGAAAGTGTAATATTATCGCAGCAATGTCTGTTTAGAGATAACCAGGAACTGCACACATATCTTTAAGCATCCCCGAAGACAAAGCTGTTACTTTAAGAGCTCTGAACCCATTGCAATGACTTCTGTTTCCTCACCAGTCCTGTAGACAAGCATTCGCACTTTCATGAGACTTAAAAGATAAACATAAATGAGAAGGTGAAGAAAACCGCCTGGTGATGCTACACGTATAGTCCGTAAGGTACCCGTGGTCATCGGTTGAAGTGTTCACAGAAACATTTGAATGTGTAAACATTCTTACATTCTCCAACGTGGTTGCCTGTGTGTGTGTGTGTGCAGTTCATTGAACTATACATCTAAGTTTGTCACTATCAGGACTTATAAATGGGAAACCGTCAAAAGAACTGAATTACTGATTTTTAGAGACCACTCAACATTTCAGGAATATTGTCTGGTTTTATTTTCCTTCAGAGTAGGCGATGTTTTATTGTTTAGTTACTTGCAAAATGACCGACGCCATAAAATCTGAGTAAGCAGGTTGCCGTGAAATTGTAATAACCTTTGAGGCACACCTGCCAAAAAAGTGTCTGCCGTAGAGATAAAAGCGTGTCTAATTGTCAGGAGAATACCCCTTCTGGAAAGGGAGGTTAATCTTCTCCGAGCAAACAAATCGTCATAATTTGTTATGAATATTCATTGCGGATGAAATATGTTCTTTGCATATGTATTATCAATGTCGAAAGCAAACGTTCAACTAAAAAAAAAATGTAATCACACATTGCCTGTTCACAATCTGCAGCCATGCTTTCCTAGACTAAAAGTAGCTAATGTACATAATGAAATAACAAGACTCGGTTTTATGAACGATTCAAAAATCGTTGACTAAAGACCTGTGATATATTAACCCCCGACGTCAGTAAGAGTCTCAGTCGCTTGCTCTCGCGCTACCACATGGGGTAGACTATGTCTAACCACTTGTCTTACAATGTAGACGAAAAATAACTAAACTGTATGAAAAGCACAGTTATAAACGTACATAGAAACATACAAATGACATCGGCTGAAAATTTCACTCAGACCAAATAGAAAAAAAAAAATTCACAAATGAAACACTGACCGTACGTTACTGCCCAAGCTACTCCACACACAGAAAGTAAAATATACACACGCAGAAACTGCTGGATAGAACTAAAAGAATCCTCTTTAAGTGACCCTAGAGATCCGACTTCCGTTGATTAAGTCCTTGAAGCGGGAAGGCCCCCTGCTGGTCGGCATCATAAAACAACACCAAACTCAAGCAAACTGCCGTCGGTCTGTAAGATGAATGGAGGAGAGGAACTCGTTAAAAGCAGGAAAAGTGGAGAAAACAGGGGATCGAAACTTTTCACGGTCTGCGTGATAACCCTTACCCCTGCCTCCAGCATCTTTCCCAATCTACGTACCGTGCAATGTCACCGAGAATGAAACGGTGTGCAAAGCTCTATTCAGGCAATGAAGAATGAATGATTGAACGGGTGCTATAAGTGCGCGACAAATGCACAGAAAAATACAATCCCTGATCAAACAGTTTCGAGCACAAGACATCTTGCTTACACGCACGCAAACGCTCAACCTCTGCGCGTCACGTGAAGCTCAGATGGCTTGAGAAAGCGAGCAGGGATCGACAGAAAGAAAAACGCGTTCGTCAGCTTGAAAGTCTGTCTGAATCTGCCACATCCTACTTGAACAATGAGCGCGTTTCAAAAGAGTGTGCTTAGACATACTGCGCGCCAAAAAAAACAAAAAAAAAAACAAAAACAAAAATGTCTGCATGGGGATAACCAACCTTCCAGGGACATAACCACCCTCCTACTTGTCAAAGTGTATTTTACAGAGCCATGCGCTGTTGATTATTTATATAAGGCTGTAAAAATGAAATGGCCGATTGTTAACGACGTCTTTTAGCAGGTTTTATCGCATCAGAACTGTTTATACTGTTAAGTACAGAGGTGAAACAAACACACAGCATTTTACATTATATTTTAAAATTTTCTTTGCATCCTGTTCTGTGTTATTATAGTTACAAGTTCTTTATTCTAGAGCAAACATTGTTTCGCACATTTTTGCGATTTAGTATCTACTAATAAGTTATTAATTTATTTGCACTTCCATTACTATATAAGACACATCGTCGTCCTCAGGAGAGCAAAACATTCAGGACAAAGAACTGTCTCCAACTTCTTATTCTGAGGATTATCAGTTGATATTGAGTATATATATATAGTCATAAGTCTTACAATTCTGTTCTTTATTTTATTATCAATGGGCGCACGAGAATTGCTCGACAACGGAGGTGAAAACAGGTGTTACGAAATTACCAGGGTGGTACATGAGTAAAACAGAAAACTTCAATTAACACAGTTTTATTCTGGCACTGGACGATTTGATCCTGTTGTTGTTGTTTTCCAACAAACTCTCGATGAACTGCTTGTGCTCTGGCGTCAAGGATGTAGAACAGAAATGATTTTATGTTTGTCGCCTTGGCGGTAACAGAATGTTCTCTTTTCTGTTTGTTTACTTTGCTTTTCTGTTCCAATTATTCATACGATTTTTAGGACTGCAAGTCGACAAGAATATTTCTTGAAGCTAATCAGATGTTTTTAAATGGTTTTGTAGTGCAGTAAGAGCGAACTCTATTTTGTTACGCGACAATAACTGGAAAAGATGTTATGGTGTTGTTTTTCCACTCAGGCTCCTACATTAATTCGAAACCAGACCAGGGTGTGCCTGCTATGTTCAGGTTTTTTGCTATTGCAATGTTGTGTCTGTTTATACATTTTCGTTATGAAGTCATTTCAGTAAACGAAAGACGTATGGATCTTTCTAACATGGTTTTATAACCAATATAGAATAAATCAGTACATTCTAAAGAGACATTTTACTTCAACATTGGTCCATGTTCTTAGTGTGTAACCAGTTTGTGTCAGCTACTGCGGTCACCGTACAAAGACTAGAGAGTAGCAACGACATGCGACAGATGACATCCTCCACCTACGAGTAGCATCAGCAGCCAGGCAAATGGCTCTTTCTTCATGTATAGCTGTCTCTGTTATCTACATTTTACTTCATTGCCATTAGTATTGGCAAATAACTAACTATAATTTTACCAGACCTTTACTATTATTATCAATTTCTGATCCACTTACAATGACGTGAGCTGTCATTGTTTATAATTTGTCCACTCATAAACGGCTTGTTTTTCATTTTTTTGTGTACTTACATTCGTTCGAAGCGTTTCTGTGAGGTTTCAAGAACTATTTTGTAATGGCTCAATTTAATAAATAAAGTTTTCTTTTGGTGTCTAATGAGTATTAAAGTAAGGTAAAGCCAAACAGCACTCATGTCCTGGTCATCAAAACAATTTAGAGATGCCTACAATATAAGTGGGTATAGTAAACAGCGGGAGAAATACTTAGGAAATCAACGGCACTTTCATTTCTGACCTTCATTTCTGCATTCCAAAGCTTGGAACATTTTTTTGTAATTTCTAGATATTTTTATCTAAAAAACAATTGTGATTTATATTCTACCATTGGGTGTTGTTTACTGTGAGTTTGACCCGAAAGCTAAATGGCAAAATGAAACACGTGTTTCACGTTATAGTGGATAGTATTTGTTTTGTGAAGAAACAATGGAGAATCAGTTGTTATCAACGCTATTGACATTGTGCGAAAAAAATTCCCCTAATGAAAACGTCCATTTTTCCCGCCATCATTGTCATTGCCACTGCTGTCATTCTCATTATTGCATTCAAGAATCCTTAATATTTTGTGTTATTGAAAAAGTAGTGTCAGAGATTAAAATTAATTGCCGGGGTTGAAAGCTGCTGTAAGTACTGCATTACTGTGATTTCGAGTGTGTGTGTGTTGAGACGGTTTCATTGATACGCAAACACCACGTGTGATGATGTTCGAAACACAAGACTGAGACTGTTGAATGTCTAAACACGCAGAAACAACTACAATACAAGATTAGATACTCCAGACTGTCTTCACGCACCCCGACACAATTTAAACGAGAAAGTATTTGGTCAGAAACTTTTAAAATGGTGTCTGTGAGCATCAGATAACCTTTGTAATCTGTGAAAATAAAACTAGCAAAACAACTTCAATAGTTGTGTCTGTATTGGACTCAAATGTTATTTTATTTAAGACACCAAAGACTATATCATGGCCTGTTACTGTTGGCAGTAACTGTAATATCAAATCATAAACATTAGTTATATCATTACGGTTGCAATAATTATAGGATGCCTTTTTCCTATTAAAAACCAATCTCTCTTTTATGATTTCGCAAATAAGTTTTCGTAGCATTTGTTTTCAAACTTTACAATAAATTCTTAGTGGACTTCTTTTTCATGAAAATACATTACAGATTAATCTTCGTCAATGCGTAGCTCAATCCTGTTACAAACATACTGCAGACAATACAAATACATATGAAATTGAGATCAGCACTGACCGGAATAAAGACCTAGATAAAGGAGCAGATATTTGCGAAGAAGGTGAACATTTAAAAAAACGCCAACAGAACCTGGGAGGCAGTATTTTAAATGAAAACAAATGCACGATAGAACTCAGGCCATGAAAGTTCAGTCACAGCAACAACTGTAATTAGGAAAACGAATCTCTTCATCAATCCATCACTTTCCAGCAAGCCCACAGCGCAAATTTCAATGTTAGCTCAGCTTTGATGTGCTGTATATTCAAAAATACTAAATGTCTCCAACAAATGAAGCAAACATTACAACAAGCTAAGTGGCTCGCAGACTAGCCCGATTCCAGTTGCAAAGGTTTGAAAATCATGTACCTAAAGGTATGCGCTCATACTATACTTAAAACATCAACAAAAAGCAGGAGAAAAGGTGATTACCCACTTAAAGACTAATAAATATTGCGCGCCTACTGTCAGAAAACAGATTGATTTTTGTGATTATAAGAACACACATGTCAGCACGACAAACTGCATGACTGTATGTAAACAAACAAACAACCTCTCCAATAAAAATTATTTTAACTCTCTTCTTCTTCTTTTGATCCCTTTAACGGATGACTGAGGCAGGTAAAGGTAGGCCTTTTTGGTGCTAACGCGAGCGCTACTTTCAAGGTATTCAACAAGATTTAGTAGGAATTAGAACCACAAATGCCAGCGCTTACACTAACTGGCATGTTTAGTTCTGGAATTTTGCACTAAAACCCCGCATTTGGAAGTAGGAATGTACATCACTATAGAAGGTAACGAACTTCAAACTGCTTTCAAGGAAAAGCAGAACGAAAAAGTAGTGTCAGCTAGGAAAAAGGCAAACCTTGTATTTGTCCTATCATCTGTAAGTCAAAACAAATTCTGGAACGTGGCTGAGTTTCCCTATTTTTTGTGCCACCCAAAGAATGTTTTTGGAACAAACATTGCGCGCAAATGTAGCTGGTACGCGACATAGCCACGCTTGCACTCGTCAAAGTTTGTTGATTTAGTAATAGCCAGGCCCTGCCGAACATGTTTATAACCGTGGTTTTTAAGCAGGAATTGCATAAAATAATATTTGTCGTCATTTGCGTTTTAGTGGACCTCAAACATTTTGTAATGTTATGAACAGATTGAGTAATACAGTCATCAAACACACACACACACACACACATTTCAGTTTCGGTTTTTGTTTCATAACTACGTTTTTTTTAAGATTTTGGAAAGCTTTTAGAATGTCATTTCTTTTACATCATATTAATCTAGTTTCTCAGGTGTATGTGCACTTTTGGTATAAGGCACTTATCTTCTGCATAAAGCACGCCAGGAGAGTAACGACATGAAGACAAGAAATATTTTCACCACATATTATACCGTCTTTCATCAGTCTCATATCGACTGCATAAAAACCCACATTCTGCTCATTTCGGTCCTTATCCAAATGACGCTATGAGAATTCCTTCGAACAATGGTGTCGGAAAAACTGTGAAGAAATATCTACTCGGCGGGAGATTACCTCCAGGATGAGGAAATCGGAAAAAATAGAAAAGACACTTAAAACAGCTTTTTTCGCTTCTGTCACGACTTTATTTGTCTAGTTGGTTTTCCGACAAGACGTGTTTTAACTGCGCTGGTGTTCTGGCGCAGGGAACTGACAAACAGAATGAACTTGTGTCTCTTCTCTCTGTCCGGTCACCGAGTGCTTGTGCTTGATGTCTCATTTACTACTGATTTCTATACACCATCAGCTATAAGATTGTATACGAAAGTACAGGTGAAGACTATTTCGCAAAGACTGTTGCTGTCTTAAGTGGGTTTTCCAATGGAGTAGAGCGACAACAAGGTTTTGTTACGGCGACAATAGCTGTGGAGAGATTGCAAGCTGTGTGTGTTTTTTCCACGCAATGCTTCTACATTAATTGCGCACCCAGGACCATGGGTTGTGCTTGCTATGTTCAGGCTTTGTTAATATTCCAATGTATTGGTCTAGTTTATACGTTTTCTTATAACTTTCATTCTAGTAAAAGATGGATACTTCTATATACATGGTTTTAACCAATATTAGAATAATGAGTTACATTACTAGGAGAAATTTTAATCCAAACACTGGCGTCCTATTCTTAGTTTTATGATAGTTTGTGTCAGTACTGCGGTCACCGTCCACAAACTAAGTTAGCAACGACATGGCGACAGACGACATCCTCCAACCTACAGTAACATCAGCAGCCAGCAAATGGCTTTGACTTCCACGTTAATCGCTGTCTCTTTTTATCTACATTCTAACTTCCATTACCATCTGTAATTTGGCAAGCCACTAACTACCATTGTTTTTACCCCCCCCCCCCCCCCCCCCCCCCACATTGCTGCTAATTATCAATTTTATCCAATTTACACGACAGTGAGCTTCAGCTGTCTACGTCTGTCCACTCATTAACAGCTGTTTTTATTTTTTAGTATATATACGTCGTTCCAAACGATTTCGCGAGGTGTTCCAAGAAATATTTTGTCAAAGACTCAAATCACTATTACTACAGAGACATCCATAATGTATCATTAGATAAAGTAAAAACAAACTTTTTTTGCTTCTGTAATTAATCTCATGGAGTTATACATTTGACAGTTTACTGCATATGCCCGTGTTCCAGACGAAGAGAAAGGAATGTTATTATTAAGCTTTAAACTTATTGTTGATATAAAACGTGTTGAATATTACATAATGTAATTGATGATGCAAAGAAATAATGATCGCCTCTTTTTGTCCTATATGCCCATGTAAATGCAAATACGTTCTTGTACATTAAAAATTCCTCATTTTTAAAATAAAATTTAGCCTTATTGTATATGCTCACAATACCTAAGGCAATAATATACGGATGTAGAGCTTTTGTGAAGAATCGACATTGCTATTGTTTTTGTTTACTTATTATTAGTGTTATCAGATGTGCATCGATGAGTGATATAAAATATATAAGCACTTTGTTTTATATTACTTTAACAACCCCCATAATTGAAAATATATCAAAAAAATTTGCAGATGTCGTTCTTAAAGTTTGTCAAGTTGGTGGAAATTATGTGTTAACGTGTGGCAGTTGAGATCGGGGTAGAAAGGGTACACAGTCAAGGAGCCTACGGTTTCTAGTTCATAGCCAAGTGTCGCACGCACTTCCTTCGGTTTAACCCAGGTGTCGGGTTGTTATCGCGAAAGTTGAAGAAAAAAAAAAAAGAAAAACAAACCCCCCGCCCCTCCAAATCAGCTCAATATTGACGATTAAAAAAAAAACTCGCACTATTTAAAACGTACTATTTTTTCATCAAAAATCCAACAATACTTTTTTAAGTATTTAAGGAATGGTGTCAAAATTAAGAAACATGCTTGCAGACGATTTATTTAAGTTAACTATGAGAATGAGGCTCTCCAGCAAACACCTAGGCGGTCCGGTGGCGTAACGGTTAAAGTCTGCCACCAATACAGTGAGGACTGGCTGTCCTGTGTTCAGCTCTCGTCTCGGGCACTCTGTTCTTTCTCTGCATGTGGCATCTGTTTACAGGGGTGACTACCTTGCCGTGATATAGCCTTAGTTGCTGGCTCAGCGTAAAACACCAACTCGAAATCGAACCAGCAAACAGCTTCTTGTTTAGTCACATTCATTGTTTATGCTCGCCAAGACTAAAAGCGGAGAACGTCACAAGATGCTAAGCTTCTGGTCTCGGCAGACAGACATCAGTCCACCTATACACGTCCATGATAAAAATACAGGAAGTCCTCGGGTTACGTCAGCCCCGAGTTACGATGTTTCGTGGTTACGACACATCTGCCATTGACTGTATGAAGCTTTGTTCACACTTGAGTGATTTTGCGTCGTAAACGTCGTAAAGCGAACTTATTGTTTCATTTCATTACTAAACGTATTTATATGTGTTTTTTGATAATTACTGTGATGGGATAGGTGTTAGGATAGGATAAGTGCTTAAAGTATGTTATTTACTTACAGTATGTACATATGTTCCTACTTACAGTGAAATTTGGTTTACGACGCGAAGTAGGAACGGAACAACGTCGTAAGTGGAGGACTGCCAGTAAATCAAAACTAATTATTGGTTAAAAGCTGCATTCAGTTGATGAACTACATCACGCTTTCCCAAGAAAGATAAAAACCTAGTGTCGTAATCACTGAAACATACGACTGAACCTAATGAATGTCTACTCACCTGGACACATTGGGTTAGAATATAAATCTGCGTGTTCGACTGTCTGAGCACCGCCGCACAGTGACAACCCAAATGTACGTACTCCAAACTGTCGAAACTTCCGAAAACAATTACTAGTCAAATAGTTTTGTTTTAGCTTTTTCGAACCATCTCTATGGCTATCAGATGAACTTTACAATGTGTGAAAACAAAACTCACAAGCAACCAAGTGTGAGAAGTCCATGTAAAGGGTGATTGGGTGTAAAAGGGTGGAAGTGTGGGGCGAAGTTGAGCCATCAAATTTCCCCCTTTTCTGCTCGGGGCTGTTTCTTTTTTATATTTTTAGATGACAGCTTAATATTACACGACAACAACAAACCAAGCATGCAAATCACATAATGATATACTTAAAAAGAAACCGAGTCTAGACCGTGACAAAGGTCAACTAAAATTATAACTATCCTTTGCTTAAAGTTTGCCTTTTTACATTGAACAGGACAGTAAATATAAAATTGATTTTATTTATAAACAGTTTTATAATCTTCTTATTTATTAGTTTTATCGGGATCACAACCAAGTATCATAATTCTAAAGTTATATCTATAATATTATTATTCTCCTTTACTTCTTCCTTAATTGAGAAAAACAGAGATGATTATGCTTGAAGCAATCCTTATTTCTTTGTTTTATTAAACAGTTGCAAGTACACAATTATTACCAGATAAAAGTTTCTGATTTTGGTTACGTACCTTTCACTGCGCTTACGACTATTAAAAGTTCTCTGACAGTCATGTTGCATAAACAGACTAATGACTTCAAGTTCAGCAATGGCAATATAGAATGTTCCAGAAAACCCCTTATAGATTATAACCCACCCTTCTAAATGCTTGATATTTGTCTAATCGCCGAATTAAACAGCGATTGCCTCACATGATATTTACGGTGCATTTCTCTAGCAAAGACTTGTTTACACTGTGAACGCACACAGGAGACGTGTTTTAAGAAAAACAAAATGAATGCGAAGATTAGAAATAAAAACTCAGCCAAAGCTTGTACACCACTCCATTAATTATATGTGCTTAAGGTGACTGTCTACAGTAGGATAGCTATTTAGTTGTCTTTTTTAAGCTTTACTTAGCCTGCTGCTATTTACTGTATTTCGCTCGTTGTAAAAAAGTGTATTTTAAGAACATTTTATATAAAAAAAAGAAAATATCAAATACCTTTACCTTTATTTATTCAGTCAATAAGCAAATTAGAAAGTTACATCCAAGTTCAGTATATAAGACATTATTGCCTTCTAGAGTGGAACTGCATGACGACAAAGAAACGTTTGAACTTCAATATTACCAATTTCTAAAAGTTAATATTTATTTCATTAAATCCTCTCCTGCAAATGTGTTCGTCGTTCTATTCGCTATGAGTGGGTGTAACAATTCATTCGCCTTGGAAGTGGAAAATAATCTACAGGATAGATGATGGGTGATATCCTCCACAGATTGGACATTAAGAATAAGAGAACAATGGAAGCAGTTTGCTATGGCGGTGTGACGACAGTATTGTGTCTTATTGGTTTCCCAACAAACTTGATTAAACTGCTTGGTGTTTCTGGCGCCAGGGCCTGCAGGACCGAATTATTTTATGTCTGTTCTTTCTGCGGTACTGGACTGTTTACTTTTTGTTGTGTTCTTTTATGGTGCTGTCTGTGACATCTTTCATAACAATTTATGACACAAGTCAAGGGGCAGAATATTTCACAAAAAGTGTAACGGTTATAACTGGGTTTTACAATGGAATCGGACCGACATCTTGTTTTGTTATTGCAGTAATAGCTGTGGAGAGATGCATGTGCGTTGTTTTTCCCCTTAGTTCCTCTACTCTAGTTCGAACCAGGACTATGGGTGTACTCCTATGTTCAGTTTTCGTAGCACTACAGTGTTGTAGTCTAGTAAACACATTTTCATTTCGATTTGTATTTAGTAAATCCCAGAAAACGTGGGTTATTTCTTCGACATGGTTTTATCAAGAATTTACACTACTAGTCAAAGTGCTGGGGGACATTTTACTCCAATTAACGGTGCGAGTTGTCAGCTATGTGATAGTGTGCGTGTGTACTGCTGTGACTGTCTACAAGCTGAGAGCAGCAGCGGAATGGCGACAGACGACATCCTCGACATCCAGTAACATCAGCCGCCAACAGACGGCTCTCACCTCCATGTTAATCGTTGTCTCTGTTATCTACATCTTGACTTCCTCACCTGTGGTTATATGGCGAATAGTATTGTTTGTATTACAATCGTTTGATACTGATCGATTTTATTTTACCTTTATGACAGTCAATGCAGTTGTCTATACATGTTCACAAATTAACAGTTGTGCTCATTTTTTCGTGTATTACATCGCTCCAAACGCTTTCAAAGGTCTTGCATGATATATTAATAAAAGACTCATATCAATTAGTAAGACAGAGACAACTTCTAATAATTGTGTCAATGAATAGATGTAAAAATGATGTGTATAAGTTTGACAATCCGTTTGAACAGAGATAGTACAAAAGTTGTCTTAAACATGTAACATTAGTCTTCGCGTAAAAGTCTTTTTATTGCTATTAATACAAACAAAAATGGTACATATCTTTCTTGGAGATCTGTCAAGAACTGTTTGAGATTTGTTTAGGATAATTTTGTTTTCGATCTGGCAACTTCCATGCAGGTGTCTAATGACACATTTAAGTACAGCAGCCATGACAGTGCACTGCCGTTAAGGTCGAGACAAACATTTAGAGTTGTGTGAGGTAGACTAGATGGAGTAAACAGCTCATCACAAACTTTCATTTTATTTTGTCGACGTCCACTCTGTCTTTCTTACTGTGATCTCGGTAAAATTCACCAAAAAACACGACGTATTCACGATTTCAAAAGTAACATTATTGCCACTTTCTGGTTTTGCTTGATGATCAAACTGCCCACATGTGCCAAATGTTGTCTCTCACAGTACACAGAGTGTCATTTGAAGAAACCCGCCAGCTGATACAAAACATTTCTTACTCGGGTGTAACAACGATCACTTGTCTCGTCGGTATCCCTGGCAACATCATCAACTGTATGTTCAATCGTCAGGGACTGAGAGACCGCTTGCATTTGTGTTTGTTCTCTTTATCATTAGTCGACTGTTATCTTTTCTGTGCATTAGCAATGTATTCACTAAGTTCATTTATTCGATTTCCTAATGAACTTACTGGTGAAGAATTCAATTTAAAAATTGTTACTGCATTGGTTTGTATAGCTAACGGCTTTAAGTCGACCGCCAGTTTTATTCACGTGGTAATAACAGTAAATATGTGCTTTTGTATTATTTTTCCTCTCCGGGCTTCGACTCATAAAAACAAGAACTATTGCTGCCTTTATTATTACATGCTTTATATTATGTAATAGTTGCTATGTTGTATACCCACTTACTAATCTCCTTACTTAAGTTCAAACAAACAATGAGCCCTAGTGGATTTTTGTGTCCACAGTTTTTACACGATACAGAGCTTGTCATGGGAATCTTAGACAATTTTCTGTTGACAGCAGCATCTATAGCTAACTTAGTGATAGTAGCGACTTTAACTTTCCATACGGTTATAAAACTACAAGAAGCCATGTCATGGCGACTCAAGATCAGCTCAGCCAGTGGCCAGACTCACGACCAGCAGGTGGCGCTGTTCAAGATGCTGTTCAAGATGCTGCTATAAAAAAATTATTAGCAGATGTTTGGATAAGATTTGCTCAAATAATGCCCATCAATAATAGGAAATAAAATATCGATAAAGTATAACATTACACTCTTTAAATTAAGTTTATTTCCACTAAGTTTTTTGTACGGGTGTAAAAAGATAATGTAAACCCTTCTATCAAAAAAAAAAACAAAAAAAAAACACAGCTAAAACATTCAACAAAACTAGGCAGCCATCAAAAACTTCAATCTTGCCCAAACCCAGCTCTGCTATAAGATGGATTATAATGAAGATCTTTGTCAATTTGTGTCTGTCTCATTCATTATATCTATTGACGAAAGTAAAATTAATTTAACTTTTACAAGAGTAGAATACATTAAGTGAATACAAAGGATTCTAAATTAATATTCTCCTGCCACGGTAATATATGTTTGCAGAATGCAATTTTTTACATATTGTCCATAACTAATACCTCACCTGTGTATTACCATTTTCTGTAATACTTCATAAGCTTTATGAAAGGCTATATACTTTAAAGCGTACCTTATTTAGTCGATTTATTAATTATTTACTTACTGAAGATTTTTACTGTACATTTTGATGTAGCTTTTACTTTGACTACGTCAAAAAAATATATATACACCAAAACTCGAAAGTGTTAAACTCCGCATATCCAAAGAATACACACTTAAGACATTTTTTTAGTTTATCTATTTTGTAAATTATTATTTATCTGCCTACTTTGTACAAATGACATTTTGTGTCTTAGTGTCAAATTTTATGCCTCGAAACTTTAAAAAAGTAGCACTTTCTACGATTGCCTTGACTTAGTTTCTTTTCCAGACTAACTTTTACTTGAACAATGAGGCATTGACCTGCGACGTGTGCAATAGAGGGGAGGACGCCATGTTCACGTGTACTGAGTGTGGTCACAATATGTGTGACCAGTGCCAGCAGTTTCACAACAAGTTTTTCTCCAATCACCATGTGCAACCTCTAACGTGTAGTTATCAAAAAGATTATCAACTTTCCTTTGAACCTATAACCAAGGGTACAGTCACAGAACAACTCAAGGTGTTGGAGGAGGCGCTGGTGACGATGAGGGAGGAGGAGGACACGCTGCAGGGGGAGAGGCAGGCGGTGGCTGATGTCATCAGCAGGCGGGCCGACGCCGTGAAGGCGCTAGTGACGCAGGCGGAGGAAAGGAGCCAGAGGAAGTTAGCGGAAGTAGCAGAGAGTCTGGGTAAACAGATTCAAGAAAAGATAATCACTGCACGTGACAGGCACTGTAGGATCTGGCAGCTGTCCTCACAGGGAGGAACAAAAGGTCAATCAACTTCCGTCCCGAGTCACGAGCAAACAGCTTTACTCACTGACGATGATGTTCAGATGTATAAGCAGCAGTGCAGCAGGGGCAGACAATCACAGACACTGCTGCACCAGTTTGACGACAGCGCCATCAACATGCAG
The DNA here is from genome assembly GCF_003073045.1 of Pomacea canaliculata. NCBI lineage: Eukaryota > Metazoa > Mollusca > Gastropoda > Architaenioglossa > Ampullariidae > Pomacea > Pomacea canaliculata. The sequence continues at coordinate 17,716,603 of NC_037595.1, forward strand.
GTCATAGAAGCCTACATCGGCACAGTGTCCAGTGGCAAACAATGTACAGGGGAGGACAGCAGCAGTTTGTTATCAGCGGTTACCTGCAGTGAGACAAGTCCTCTAGAGAGGCAAGTAAGTGATACACTGCTTACGTCACTGCCGTCAGACATGACAAAACTGACACGTGACATTGCAGAGATTAAGGACAAACTGGCGGCGTTGGAAACAATTACAAGCCGCTTAGAGAAACAACAGACAACAGTTTTACAGTTGGAGGCTTTGAACGAAGAGAACTCTAATCTTCAATCACAAGTTGTGTCTTTGAGAGAAGCGGACTCCAGGATGCAGGAGAACATGGACACTTTTCAACAAAATGAGGAGAAAATAAGAGGAGACTTTTCAAATATCCAAAAGGACATAACTAATATGGAACACAAACTTCAAGGAATGAAGGCGATTAACCTTAAACTACAGACTAAGGTTGACAGTTCTCAGCAGGAGTCTTCGCACATTAAAACAGAAACTAAGAAGCTCCAAGATGCCACTGAGGATCTGAGTAGAGGTTTTCAAATCTTGAAAGGTGAGATATTAATTATCAAGCTTCGATTCTGTAGATGTTACAATAACAACACAAATCTTATGGGCTGAAACCAAGTATCTTGTGATGAAACATACCCTTTACGAAAAAAATTATATTCTGGACTCCAGAAGCGCTTGCGCGCAAACACGTGTGTGTGTGTGTGTGTTCGTGAGGTTACTTTTATTTGGATTGAAGCTCTTAACTTTGCTATAACGGACGGTTGACAGAAAAAAACCCAACAAAATGCAGAGGTTAACGGAAAGATCATTTAACAAAAAAAATGTATCCTGAAAATTAATCACCGCATGTAAGCCACTTACTGGATTAAACCTTACATACAGCCATGTTTAATATACTTTTTTGCAAACACACATCTTACTAAACATAAAAGTAATAATGCAGGTACTCACGTGTTTACACAGAATGTAGAAATATTGCGTTCAACCGTTGATATGATGAAAAAATCAAGAACTTTGATGAATTTTTCACTACTGACAAATCTGATGATGATGAGGAGGAGGAGGAGGACGACGACGACGACGACGATGAAGACGACAACGATGATGATACCTTGAAGTTTCTTTTTTTTTCTTAGAAAAAGCGAGTAATTTGGTGGCTTTCAACGCCAGACTACATGAAGACAGTCCAGCAGGCTCTGTCATCTTGAGAGAAGTTGACTGCAATGTCGGGCAGGCCTACGACAACAAAACAGGCATTTTCACCGTCCCTGTCACAGGCATCTACTTCTTTATGGCCAGAGCGATGGCAGCTGAGGAACCCAAGAGGTTTTTTCTGGATATCTGGGTGGACAACGTGCGAGCTGCTGAGTCAGGATCCTCTCAGGGTAAACCTCTCCCGGGGGTGAACTGCACTGTGCACTTAATTCAGAAACTGATAAAAGGACAGAAGGTAAGGTTGTGCTCGAGGTGTGATGTTCAATTCCGATGTAAAGAAACTTCTTTTTCTGGAGCCTTAGTGCATCCAGACTTAAATATCGTGTAGCAAGAGCTTCTATTGCTGCTCAGTTTAAATGATGATCATCATCATCATCATCCAAGCACGATACTTTTAATTCTTTTATTTGTTTATCAAATTATCAGTGACCTCAGTCGTTAGCATTGCATAAAACAAACATGAAACAGTTGAAATATATTTTTTTTAAATTTTAATCTATTTGTCATGAATGGTACAGATCTCAAAGCAATTTAATACATGCATGCTGTCATGACACATCCATTGTAAATATACCACCTTATCTACGTTCTATAAACAATTTTAGATGATGGCATTAATGTTTCAACGAAGCGCTACTGATACCAGAATAATATATTAGGAAGTCAAATTACTACAAACTAGGCATGATATCACAAAACATTTTTTGTCGGTGACTTCCTGTACATCTGTCAACAACTTTGAATAAATCATGACAAAAATAGACTACAAAAGTTATTTTTCTTTAAAATTCTTTCTTTGTTTGAGACAAACGGAAAGTTTTATTATGCTTATAGAAGCGTAGATGTATGCCGGGTACCGGTTACTCAATTCAACATTGATTTGTACTCAACCCAAAACTATGAAGGAAACAGTAAGTAATATTTAAATTCTAATGTATATTCTAATAAAATATGTGTTGGTTTGATACTTTATGTTTGTTTATATGGGGTAAATATTAATTTTTTAACGTTTGACCTATCATAATCATAAAGAAAAATATATACATATAAATTATGTACAATACCTTGTAAAGGCAAGGAATCACTCTTATTCCCAGTTCCAGTCTCTCTCTCTCTCACACACACACACACACAAATCTTAACCGCGTCTTTTTACATCGATGACAGGTTTTTGAGTCACAAAACTGAGTTCAAAAGAACATTTCGAGCAGTCATTGGATTTTTCATAAATGATGTTTACCACTATTCATTCCTAATAGCATGCAGCTAAGGTCGACAACCCATGCCTCTTATGGCAAACAAGGGTAATAACCCACGTTCCTAACAATTGCTTAAATTTATATTTGTAGTTTTGTTTTTCATCTTGTCTAAACACAGCTATAGAAATATAAGTGGCACTCATTCGTGTTAAAACACAGCTGTAGAGATATGAGTGGCCCTCATCAATAGAAAACTGAAGGTGAGGTTTCTTCCTCCAGCCTGCGCTCGAGTATATTTGAATGACCGCGTGCAGGGAGACAACTGATAAGTACAAATTGACACAAACACGTGCACACGCATGAATAGATGAAAGAACAAAGCTGCTTAAATAATTTACTATCATGGACGTACGCATAAGAACAGCTTTGTTCTTTAATAATGTTCTGTAGTTTCATGAACTGCCACCAACTGTGACATTTTCTCTGTATAGGTTAAATAGATAATTACAGGTTTTGTGCAATTTCTGTATGCTGGCTTCCACTTATTGCTCCTGCACAGTATACTTAATATCGGATTATTTTGTACATTTTTTTCTTTCGTGCCTCTTAAGAAAATTAATTTGATTGTAATATCTGAAAGATTATTTGCTTAAAACTAATATTTCTAATTGTATTACAATGAAAACTTATTACTCTCATTTTTTGTCCCCTGTGGCAACAAACAAACGGTTTTTTGGTATATAAGCCGCTATTACAGATAAATTACAGTACAAGGTAAACTGATGCTTAAAAAGAACTTATATAGCCGTATACTTATGGACAAAGATTAAATGTGTTGTAAAGCGTTTAATCAGATGATCACGGTTCTCTTATCTGTTTTATGCACACTAAGGCTGCTGCTATTAATCATCGACAGTTGTCGTCATCGTCCACGATATGAATAACTGTGTTACATTTTCAGAAATCGGCATTGTAACTGTAACATCTGTCATCCCTGTTGCCTACGATGATATGCAGGGTGTCATTAGTGAAGAAACCCGACAGCTGATAGAAAACATTTGTTATGCGGCTGTAACAACGATCACGTGTCTTGTCGGTATCCCTGGCAACATCATCAACTGCGTGGTGTTCCATCGTCAAGGACTGAGAGAACGCATGCATTTGTGTTTGTTCTCTTTATCATTAGTCGACTGTTGTTATTTGCTCTGTGCATTGGCAATGTATTCAGTAGGTTCATTTGTCCGATTTTTTAATGAACTTACTGGCGACGAATACCTTTTGAAAAGTATAAATGCTCTGGTTGGTATCGCCTACGGTCTGAGGTCGACTTCCAGTTTTATTTACGTGGTAATAACAGTAGACAGGTGCTTGTGTGTCATCTTTCCTCTGAAGACTTCTTCTCTCATAAAGACAAGAACAGTCACTGTCTTGATTGCTGCTTGCTTTATATTATTTCAGAGTTGCTTTATTGTATTTCCGTTTACATATATCGCTACTTTAATCAAAACAGAAACTGGACCACGTTGGATTTTTCTGCCTACACAGTTTTTTCGTGATACAGTGATTTTCTTGGATATTTTCAGCAATTTTCTTTTTTCAGCGATACCTATAACTAACTTTGTTATAATAGTTATTGCAACAGTCCTGACGGTCATCAAACTACAAGAAGCCATGTCATGGCGGCTAAAGACCAGCTCATCTCGTGGTCAGACTCACGGCCAGCAGATTTCTCTTACCAAGATGCTAGTGACTGTGTCAAGTGTTTATATAATCAACACCACCCCCTTAATGATAAAAGAACCAATCATTTGTTTTCTTAAAGATTGTTTGGACACTGGCCAGTGTTTTAACCTCGCCATGGTTCTCATCGCTATTTGCGAATCGTGTCTTGATGTCAACAGTTCCATTCACATATTTATTTACTACTTCCGCTCCTCCCGATATCGAGCAGTTTTTTTAGAGATGTTTTGTGGAGTTAAAAACACAGGCAAGAAAAACAGTAAACAATGCTTTAATTCTGTGACTGCTGCCTCGTATACTGCTTCGTCATCACATCTTGTATCTGAGTGAATTAAAATATACAAAATGACAGGTTCATTGCTATGATGAGGAGGCTGGCTAATCCATTAGCGGAAGAAAAATATATATTTCATGTGATTAATATCCTAAAGAAGGAGTTCACTAAATAGACATTGTGGTGATAGTCAACGGTTATGGGATATTCTGAGTGTTTTTCAATAAATTACACGGACTACGTATCAAATGGTTAGTTCAAACAAAAAATGGCTACTGTGAGTTTGTGTGCCAACACTCTTTTTTATGATACAAAGGTTTACGAGTATGTTAGGAAATGTGTTAGCAGTGATACTCATCACTAAATCTGTGATAGCAGCTGCAACAGTTCTGACGATGATAAAACTACAAACAGCCATGTCCAGGACCAGCTCAACAGGCAAGAGGTTGCGATGTCCAAGATGTTTGTAGTGTCGTGTGTGTCGCAATCAGGTATTTCAATTTTTAAAGAATTCTTTTTCCACTTGCTGGCATTTGAACTTGTGACTGCGACAAACGCCTTTGTGAAACCGTCTTCTCAGTGTTAACAATTTGTTCACATATTTATTTACTTCGTTTGTGCCTCGCGATATAGGTCAATTTTCTGGGAAATGTTTTAGTACCGAAGCTATAGGAAAGACAAACAGCAAATTATCCCTTTTTGGTAGTTGCTACCTGGTCGGTTGTCGTACCTTATCTTATCTATTAGTAAATAAAAATACACAAATGAGAAAGTCTTACTGCACTGCTGATAAACAGGATAATCAGTTGTATAGCTTTGTGTGTTATACTTGAACTGAGGAGCAGACACGCTGTGATGTAAGTAGACGATTACAGTATACTTTTTTTTTTGCTCAGTATTTAGGTATCAAGAAATGCTGAAAGTAACTCTTTTAGCCAATTTAGAATTTTTTTAATTTGTTTTAAAATCAAAATTTTTATCGTGACTTACAAAAGAAAACAATTAATAACCATTTAGGAATTTAAGAAACATGTATTAAAGTGACAACTTAATTCAAACATCTGTATAAATACTTCTAAAAATAAGAGCACAATAAACACTAAAAGAACATTATTATTATCTATGTATGCTTTTAGTTTATTTTTTCTTTGTATACTCGTTAAGCTGACCTATAATGGTGTATAAACCGCCAGGTAAATTCGCTTTGTTTTATGATAATTATTAAATATAATATAAACATGATATAATTGTATTGCGCAATCAAGCTTTACATTTGATCTTCTATGCATGCTGCACTAGTAGCTTTGTGAATAGAAGCTAACATGAAATAAAATCACTTTGGAAAGCCCAAGTCAGAAAACTGTAAAAATTTAGTCTGTGCTTTAAATATTGTAATAAATTCCAGAAAGATTTTTACGATATTATTTTGCAGTATGATTTCTTAGTGTATCAATAAAAGGCGTTGGCTGAATGCTGACGTATAGCAAACGATGTTTAATGTTTTGCTGTAACATTTACAACTTTTCTTTTGAGTACCACAGTCACTAACCAGCCTGGTTCAAGGCCAAAACTAATTGGTTGACTAAAGTATGCTAATTATAGGTTCGTAGCGTTTATTAAGCGGAAATTTTTCTGTTTTAACGACTGACAGGCCGCGGAAATGTATTCGGTTGACCGTTGTCTGGAGATGGAAAAAGAGAGAGGTGGGGTATACAGTTACCTAGGGTGTAGGTAGAGGTAGGTTACAAATTAGAGACTTAAAAGGCGCGAAGATTTGTGTTCTTTTTCATGGCTGACATGCTACAGTAGTTTATGTTTGTTTTGGTGTAGAAGAGGGGTTATTCGGTCAACTCGCCAGCTAACTATATAATCTAGAACTATTAAAGTCTGTTGAGTCTTGTACTGTCAGACACAGCAAATGTCTCAAGTGATATTAAACTAGAGCAGTGACAACTTATTTATCCAAAGCTGACAAAAACCACTACTACAATAGCTATCGACAGAAAGCTAATTCATCCTTGCCTTTGAGTGAGACTCAAATGTATGCACAATACTTTTGATAGAAATGGCACGAGAGGACAAGAAAGCTAGGTCACTGTGTCACCTAGTGCTGGTAACCTACATCTCCCAGCAAAGACGGTCTTGAGTATTTTCATAAATGTCACCAGCTTTCTGTGAAGGACTGGGTGTGTTCAGATGCCGGCTAAGAGGTTTTCTCGTATTTCCCTGAACATACTGTCAAGTTCACGGCAAAAACTTATACAGTAGTGTTCTTGGTTTTAAGAACCACAATATTTATCAGTACTTAAAGTTCGATTTCTCTGAGTTTTAAACAGTGAGTGTTGTGTTTTAGTATTTAACACAAAATCTTCTTCATGAGTCTCACTGAACCTCGAATTTCATTAAATTGCTATATAACAACCAAGTATGTGAACAACAAATGTGAGCGACTCACTGCTATAACCATTAAGTTGCATTGTCCTCTTTGAATAGCCCATAAGTTCGAGCCCTATATGAAACTCAACCAAAATCACTATGTCATCCTCAAAATACAGCGAGAAAATTTGTCTAGTCGACGATACCTTTGCACTCGAGCAGATCGTGACATAACTAACTTCACAGCTAACCCCATGACATACCTAGCTCATGTTTGACCCGCACAAAGATGACTAAGAGGCAATGTCTGCAGCATAGAAAGATGAGTTTTCAATGTGTACCTAGAGATAAAAGTCTCAATCTGTTACGAGAAGCCGCTAAGTTACAGATAGCGGGATACGACCCTAGAAGCGCAGGGGAAACAAGCAGGTGTGTGAGGTGACGAGGGTGGACCAGGTGAACGACGGAGCAAAAGCGGTCCAACTCAAGTTTGAAAATACTGTTGTGTTTAATTTTTACTAACTTAGCCCCATCAACGACGATACGAAGTAAAATGCGAGGGCGACGTGCAGTGTACTTGATGATGCCACGGTTGTTTACAGCGTGTATCTGTAGCTGTGCAAGGGGAGCAATCTAAAATCATTACAATGTTCTCAGACTTTTTACCTCCCCTCGTTGCCTACCTGGCACATCACTGTGGTGCGGAGTTGTTCTCAACTAGGGTAGTGTCGTAAATGAATGATTACACACTTTCGCTAAAGGGTTGTGAATGCGGTCGTATCACGAACATATATTACACATTTATGATCACATCGTTATCTTCCGCACACGTCTATCCACATCACCATGTGTTGCTATCTTTGAAACAGGGATGTGGGACAGAGTGGGTGTAAACATAGTAGACCAAATAGGTGGCACTTTGAAGTATGTGACTTGCTTGTCAGCGGACCATAACACCTACACGGTAGAGTGGTGCTTTTTCCACTCTCAAAATAGGGAGCTAACGGGAAAGAGCATTTCGAGATAAGACTGCGGATCAACACTTTACCGATACTCGAAATTTACAAAGGAAAGGAGTGACCCCTCGTGATGCGGTGAACAGGATGCAGGCACTGTCGTTGCCCGTTATTTATACATAAACACTTGTGTACTACGTCATCCTTTCCGTGGTCGCTCCTCTCCCTTTCGCGGGGACCGCGCAGCTTGTGTCTAGGGAAGAGGATGCAGGGCGGAAGAAAATAAACAATGTTAGCAGTACACACTGCACCCGACAAGCGACCGCTACACTTTGCTTAAAATGGAGAGGGAGGCTATTCCTCAGCACGCTCACACCCTATTTTAGACAATTTTAAAAAAAGGTTTTTTTTTCTAGAAATGATAATAAATTTTAGCAAAGTTATGGTGTAATTTGAGGAAAATAAAACAGAGAGCCTGGGAGACCCTTTTTCCGTTGGTATTTTTTTTTTAAAGATGCATTTATTTTAGTTTAGTTTGTGTAAGAGAAAGAGAGCAACTATACACGCAGACTTCTCCACATACACATCGATAAAAGAATCAATTCACTCGACACTACAGCGTCAACATGTACAACGGGCTGTCGCCTGCGCACGGAAAACGATTTTTATAAACTTATGCTACTTTCGTTTTCCAGGTATTTGGGTGAAAAAGAAAGTAGCCTTCCTGGTAACATGACAAAGCACATATTGTATTATGTCTCTCATACAACGTCACGGAACTAAATACCTTACAAGTGTTTTTCTTCTGAAACAGGCTCAATCGGTTACTAGTGACTAGGTTACAGACGGCCAGTTGCGACCCTCACATGTGCAGGAGAAGAAAACAGATTGTTGTGGTGACGTGGTTGGACTAGGAACACGACGGAGTAGCAGCCGTTGACTGACATTTTGAAAGGATTGTTTTCGTAATTTTCTGACACCTCTACCGACGTCGAGGAGAAGGGCGATGGCAACATGCAGTGTACCTGATGACCCTGCGTCTGTGTGCAGCGTGTGTCTGGAGCCATACATGGAACGGAATCCCAAAATATTGCCATGTTTTCACACATTTTGCCTCCCCTGCTTAAAAGATTTAGAGACCCATCACTTGGTGAGTATAATTTAATCCTGTCAAACAACTTATTTCACACACAAATAAACCAACTCGCTATGTATACATTTATGAAGATTTTCGTTTGTGTCTTCTTTCTCTTCATTTAATTCTCTTCGTCTGTAAATTTGTATTTTATTTTTCGGATATGTGTATTTTAAGAAATAACTGCCACATTTTTAGCCCCTACAATTAACACAGCATCAATCACTCGATTTTTACTCTAGAACATACCTTGTGCGAATCGGCTATAAAAGCCCTCATTACACATTCTGTTGTTCAGGGAGGTTTCTTAAGGCTAAAACATGATGCGCCATGTAAGGTCGACACACTTTATCGAAAACTTTCTCAGCTACACTGACTTTCTTTTGCTTGTTGTCTGAAGCTTATGAGTAGATTTTAATCCGTGGTTAGTTGAGTACAAACATATGACAAAGTGTTAAGTAAATGTTGCACAATGTTTATGGTGTTTTGCTTATTGTCTTTCGATCAATTTACTTATTTACAAAGAAATGTTCCTATTTCTGCTTTGTATTTAGCTATAATATAGTCGTATATCAGCAGGCTTTAGAAGACAGAAAAGTGTGTGATGATGACGAGGGGCAAACGAGATCATTGACCTTTCCCTGTCCAACATGCAGAGCAGAGATCACCGTGCCACCTGGTGGAGTCACTCAGTTTCAGGTCAGAAATAACCCCGTAACTATAATTGCATGCGAAAACCACTTTATAGATCTATCTATGTGCTTACAAAGATTATTTACCACAAAGTTTACTAATTACATGCAAATTTATATCTATATATATTTCTATACTTGAGTTGTAAGTTCAAAATTTTACGTCATCCAGTCTCTCATTTTTGCAGATGGTAAAACCATCACCAATATTTTTTGTGACAGCAAGAACAATTTACCTTTTATTCCGGTATATTGTGCACTAAGGTATGAGTTAGTTTGTAAACCATCTGCGTGATCGTTGCCTGGAGCTTTTAGCCCTTCTTGGTAAAAGTCAGTTATAACCATATTAATACTCAGTGACGTGGAAATAAGATTTGTTAAATCTCCATGCTATATTGAGATAGGCTTAACCTGTGGAATGAACGGCCTACCACGTGTCTTTTAACCTACCAAACCCTATGTCATTGAGAAGCAGCTTTGAAAGATTCCAGACCAAACGTGTAGAAAAAGGATGTGTAGTAGCCATGGCATACAACTTAAGGAGAACAAAAAATATTAAGCTTCTGTAACTACTATAAAGGAGGATTTTTGCAGAGAGAGATTGATTTCAAACATTTAGATTGAAGGCAAGACTAATGGCATGATAGACACGCGAGTTTCAAGTAACTGAGTATTGTAATGTGATAATGCAACAACAGATGTCCGATGCGATAATGAAAATCGTTTAGAAATCGGACATTAAATGGTATGGAATCTAGAGCATTACAATCAGGATAATTGAGTGTCATCCACAGTTCTGTCCTTGCAGGTAATAGTGTATCAAACACACTTTTTAAATATTTTGATTTTGGCTATTTCGAAATACAAAGCAAATACAATTTGTTGATATTGAGGACAGCTTTGAAATAAATGTAAAATTCGTTTAGCTATTTATTAAGTCGAGTTGCCTTGTTATCGTGCCTGAAAATTTGTTTTCAGTCCAATTTCTACTTGACGTAGAAAACACTCAAATGTGAGGTATGCAAACGAGATGAAGAAGCTACGTACAGCTGTACTGACTGTGGTCACAACATGTGCACCCAGTGCCAGACGTGCCATGACATATTTACCTCCAGTCATCATGTACAGCAGTTAGTCGGTAGTAACAAGCGGCATTCTCAAAATAGTTACAATACAGACTTTGAGCAGAAACGTGCCAACCAACTCAAGGTACTGGAGGTGGCGCTAGTGACGATGATGGAGGAGGAAGATATGTTGCAACGGCAGAGGCAGGCGGTGACTGACGTCATCACCAGGCGGGCCGACGCCATGAGGGCGCTAGTGACGCAGACGGAGGAGAAGAGTCAAAGGGCGGTCAATGAAAAAGCCGATAATTTGGGTAAACAGATACAAAATAAGATGACCACTGCTCGCCAGAAGCACGCCATGATTGTAACACCACAAGTCTTTACTCATGGACAGCCCACGTTACTTAGTAATGATGATTTTGAATATTATCAACAGCAGAGCCGAAGAGGACGACAAGTGAAGACTCTACTGCACCAGTTCAACGACTTTGCCATTGACCTGCAGGCCGTAGAAGCCTACATAGGTAAGGTGTGTGATGACCAACTGACTGCATTGGAGACTAGCTTACCTGTGGCAAGTGACGTCAGCAGTGGAACCATGACAGAAATGTCAGACGATAAACCTGCTACGTCACAAACGTCAGACATAACAAAACTAACACGTGACATTTCAGACATTGAGGACACGCTGGCAGCACTAGATGCATGCACACAAAACTTGGAGAGTCAGAATCAAACCAATGTTTCCTTTTTGAAAGATGAAGACTTAAAGATACAACAAAATGTTGCAGCTTGTCAGAAAAATATGGATGATTGTACAAGAAACATTTCAAATATTCAAAAAGACATAGCCAGCATGCGCCAGGAGTTTGAAACAATGAAAGCTTCTAACTCTACTTTACAGAATGATGTTGAAATCATTAAGAAAGAATCATCGAGCAATAAAATGGAAACCCAAAAAGTGAAAGATGTGGCTAACGACTTGAGAACAGAACTGAAGACTTTTAAAGGTGAGATAGTGATTATCTCGTTCACATTTGTTACAGCGATTTTGTCTAGCTTAGTATTTCTATTTCTTTTACTGTACTTATGTATGATAAAAGATAAAGTTACAACTGTTCACTTTCTAATAATAAAACATTTGAAAAATGCACTCCCATTGGTTTTAAAGATGGATATGTAAGATTAAATAAACAAGTTCAAGTCTTGAAATTTTCTATAATTAAAACGTCTAAATATTTCAAGCATTTATGGCCAGTGTAATGATAGTGTGAAAACTGTTGCTGCTAGTCACGAAGATTAAAACGAAAAAACCTGAGATGATGATAACAATAAAAAGTATAAATAATTTTGCTTTGTCTTTTTCATCTTTTTTGTCAATACTGCAATATCATATAAATTCTGTTCAGGCCTACAACAATGCGACCGGCATTCTCGTCGCTCCTGTCACAGGAATCTACTTCTTTATGGCCAGCGCGATGAACACAAAGGAGTCAGGGAATCTTTATCTTGATATTTTAGTAAATAAAACTCACGTTGCTGAGTCGTTGACCACAGACAGCAAGGTGGAGTGTGGGATGAGCTGTACTGTGCACGTAGTTCAGAGACTAATTCAAGGACAGGAGGTATCATTGTCAGCAGGAACACATTTGCCTTCCTCCTCTGTTTCGATGCGATATCTTGAAACGTCCTTTGCTGGCGTTTTAGTGCAACAAGAGTTTGGCGTGGTATAGTGGTAGCACTGGCATCATCATCATCATCATCGTCATCATCGTCGTCGTCGTCGTTAATCCACAAAATAACGAACACAGCCACTTACCTTGGAAAAAATTGTCAATAGTATTTTTAGGAAACCGGTGATCTACGTCTTTTAAAGCTTTGTTTTTAGATGAGATAGTTTTAATAATTAATTTGTTTTATCACCGTTTTTGGATGTTTTGTACACACAAAAGCTAAAATATATTATACTATTGCTAGTCACATGGTTAGTAAAATTATAGGTATCTTGTTAAAACATAATCATGAAAATGTAGTAGGTGGCAAGCGTGTTTATGATGGGGAATGGTGTCTTTTCGCCAAGTAGGCTTGAAGGGACTGCATTCTTCTTTTTTTTTTTTTTTTTTTTTCGAATTTGCTGTGCTTGTTGTACATATGTTTCCAACTTACACTTTCCTTACATAGACCTCTCTAGCTAACGCGATCACAGTTTCTTAATTTGTACAGGTCGACCATGGGATAATGCTGGTATCAGTGCTAAACAGCCATCCCCTTCAACATTGTATTGCAATTTCTGCTTCTTAACCTTATGGATTTTCTCCTGTTGGTTTGATCGACGTGTTTGTTTATTGCTCTTGTCTGCTCCAGTCCTGACTGTACATCCACCAGAAGAACGACTTGGCATTCCTATTAACTCTATAGAGCCACTGTCTCGTGTATTGTGCTGCGTGGAGAGCCTGGCTTTGACTGGGAGACTGCGCTATAAGAGCTCACACCAATATTATAAAAATCATAAATGTCTTAAGTTGTATGAAGTGATCAGTTCTTTAGGCGGTAAGGGAAGGAAGAGAAATCGAATTTAATTTAATAGACGAGACATGAAAAAAAATGTACTGACACCTACAATCGTCATACTGAATTCAGAATCACACGGAGATGCAGGTGCTGCTTACTAGTGTTGATGCCCTCTTCAGAAAAATATCTGAAAACGGACCCCGATACCCTCCACCAAAATACAAACAAACGACACGAGTGACTAATTTTAGAAGATTGATGGTAACAATAAATCAGGGGTTGCACCTAGTAATTGCAGACAAAAAATTTCGCGGTGCCCGAGGCACCTGTCGCATATTGTGATCACATTAAAACAGCAAACAGTTACATGGCATACTGTACTAGCTTACATACTTCACTGACATGGGTTGTCTTATAAGTAACTGAGGACATTAGCAATGTATAGATAACACAGAAATGAAACTAAGTCAGTTATTTTTATGTGTAAGAGATGGCAAAGGTCAGATCAGAGATCAAATAGTTTTTGCACATGTGTGACATGGCTAAGAATACGCTTTTTACTCTGTTTAGATAAAAGATAAATCTGCTGTTTATATTTCACAAATCTTTATTTGGTTATAAAATTATAAAATTTATAAACAATTTGAATACTCAATACAATAACGGGCAACAGTAATTTGTGTAGTACTCAAACAGAACTGCCTCCGTAATCTCTTCTCTCGTTCTACAAAACTGATAACCCGGCAGCATTATTAAATGATGTTCAACAAATACTTTATACACTTAGGAAGACAATTTTTCATTTGTTGATAAGATTTGTAGGCACTATGTTAATAAGTTTCTGTGTACAACTGTATTCACTGTACTAACGAGCCCAGCGGACGCGCACAGGCAGGATAGGTAGGTTACCCAGTGAACACTGCAATCATAACCTCGGAGTAACAAGTGTGGGAGTAGAGCAGTGGGACGGTGTCGCAGGGAAGGTCGCGACCTCATAAACACTGCCTGAACACGTCAGTATAACCCAGGCACCCGGGTAGGAACGGGGAAGGAGAGATTGAATGACACATATTAGCACTGGGAACGATTTCGAGGGACTAGGATTTGCACACTGCGCATCTTAGCGTGTAGGTCGTTAGGCAGGTGACAACTTACTGTTTAGAAATTATAAGACATTTGTGTTGATTTTAGTGGGGAGTGTGAAAATAAACACATCACAAAAAAGAATATAAAACAAATTACACATCTGTTTTGAAAATAACAAAGAAACAGCACACACACACACACACACACACATGCACGCACAAAATCATACTATCAGTTCGTTATGCTTATCTGCATTTGGTTGTTGAAGTTGTGTAACGTTTGTATAAAAAGGAACAAATAAAAATTAAATTCGACGACACTATCTGCAATTTATTTTTACTTTTATAACTACGACTGTTCCCACCACGCTCCTTTGATAGTTAACGTACATGTGTGTATGCGAGTGTGTAAAATGACTCCAGCATGTCGTTGTTGTGAGAGTCTACACGTTGTTGACAAGTAGGTCACAGAGATGAGTACAGATGTCCTTGCATTCATTCGCGTGTAAGGTACAGGTAGGTGCACAGTGACAAGCTAGGCAATGCTGTGTGCGCTCGACTGTAGCGTAAATAGCAAAGTCTGTTGTTTAATTACGCCTGTTAACATTCTTACTGATGTGTGTAAAACGCAATGGTTATTGCAATAGATAATCTAACTGACGCAGAGAGTAGTCCTGACTTAGGTCCAATTACACCTTAAAATGAGTTGTAAATACTCATAAATTCGGACATCAATACTTGTTGCTTGATCCGTTTACAAAGAGATCCTTTTTATGCCTTTATATATGCTGTCGATAGAATTTTATAAAAAATCTTAATCGTAGAAACTTCGTATGTGTTATTTTTTTCCTGAATTATGTGTTATACTAAGCACACACATGTGGACCTTGTCAACTGTAGCTTCTATGCATAATTATGCTCCCCTAATGACAAGTACCAAACAAGGGACGAGTGACTGTATGACTGACATTCAAACACGATATGCTATTATTATTCAATCAATAACAATGTTAATCGAAGACATTCTAATGCAATATTCCAGTCTACAAAACACAGACAGCACTAGAAACTAAGTACACCACTACAAACATGTCCACGATGTTTACAGACCAGGAAAAGTAACAAAGAACACAATGTATACTAAAACTGTCCCTTTCACATGTGTAACCGAGTGGTAAGGGGGGTTGTATGGTGACAACAACAGTTCACACTCGAACCAAAAAGCCAGGAACAGTCAGCAGGTGTGCGACCCTTTATTCTCGTACAATGGTCACGGCTGCGTCAATCGCCCGAGGCGCTAGAGGTCGGAGCTGTCTCTTCTTCGTCGTGTCGCTGTGCGCGCTGTCTCCGCCGACTCTGATCTGATCTTTCCTTTTTGTTGTTGTTGAACTTGGAAGGGAGAGTGCTTCCACCTCAAGGCGATTTCGCACTATGGGGGAGGGGGGCCAGGGATTTTCAGGGGAGGGAAGGTCTTTGGAGAGGGTAGGTGACGGTGGTAAGGAGGGGAGGGGAGTGGGAGCAGGGTTGCCGTTGGTTGTTTCTGCCGCAGGTGTTGTTTACTGGTGTTGGTGCCCTTTTGCCATCGGAGTTGCTGTGCTCTGCCTGTCCTGGAGTCCTGGCAAGTCTGCAGTGGTGGTGTACTACCCGGGTTGCCACACCCTTTCTGTTGCCCTATAACTATATCCTAGGATTTTTTTTTCTTTATTTTTTTTTATTTTTTATTTTTTCCTATATAGATTTTTTCCCTATGTATATGGTAACTTATGGAGGGTTAGGCTTTGGCTTTTTTTTTTTTTTATAACCTGTTCATATTAGTTTAGCTTGCGGGTGGCTTGCCACCGTTGTTAGTACTAACGTCAGAATGGAGTGCCATATGTCTTTTGGTGGGTTCAGACAGTTGTAAATGTTTATGGCCAGTCTATGTTTATTTAGGGCCTGACTTAATACCTCTCTTTCATCTTTGTTTTCATGGCACTCCAAAAGCACATGTGGGGTGCTAAGCCTATCTCCACATGTGCATTTCGGAGGCTCTTTGTATGTAGTTAGGTATTCTCCGCTAAGCCTCATTCTAGCTATCTTGGATTGGTGGGGCCTATTTGCGCCAAAGAAAAGTAAGGTATTACTGGGTTGTTCGTCTAGCAGTCTCCTAGTTCCTTTACCTTCACTTTTGTATTTCTCTTGCCACCTTATGTTTATAGCTGGTTTTATTGCTATTCTTCTCTCTGCAGGTGAAATAGGGACGTTTAGGGTGATTGCTAGGTGATTGTTAGTTTCTTTAACTGCCAGTTTCGCTAGTCTATCGGCTTCCTCGTTTCCTTTTATCCCAATGTGGGAGGGGACCCAAAGGAACCTGACGTCTCCATTTTCTTACTAATGCTTGTCTACGAGGGACAGTATCTCATATACAATATCTATTCTGTTTGATGATTGGTTTTTTAAGAGCCTGGAGTGCTGACAGGGAGTCCGACAGTACTAGGAATTGTCGTCTTATGGTGTCCCTCAGTCGAGTTGTATAGTCTCAAGAGCTGTCTGTATAGCAGTCATCTCGGCTGTGAAAATGGAGGTGTGGGTCGGGAGTTTGATGGAAAGGTTTATGTCGTCAGGAGAGTGAACTCCCAGCCCTGTTGTTTGTGTTTCTGGGTCATGAGAGCCATCTGTGTATATCTGTGTGTAGTCTTTGTAGGTGGTGCTTAATTTGCGTTTGATCTCTGAGGTGATTAGGTGTTGGTGGCCCTCTTTGCTATATTTAGTGAGATCAGTGTCTATTTGCGGTTGTGGAAGTGTCCAAGGTGGGGTTTGCATGTTGGTGTGTGGGTAGGGTGCTGTAATGTTTGTTTCTGCTCCTTTTGTGTTTTCTAACTGTTGGATGTGTTGTTGTATAGTCGGTTGTGGGGTGGAGCGTCCTGTTCTGTGTCTGTGGGGTTGTGAGTGGATCTGTCGGACTGGGTGGTCTGGGGGGAGACACTGTGTCTTGTAGTAGAAGTTGGCTGTTCTCTCCTTGATAATCAGGTCTATTGGTTTTTGTCCCGTCTCTGCCAGTACGACAGGTTTGGTGTGTGCGAGGGTACACCCAATACTACTTTTAGAGCCCTGGCCTGTACTGATTGGAGTTTAGCTAGTTGGTTAGCCCTCAGGTGAACTAAGAGTGGGGCTGCGTATAGCAGTTTTGTCATTACATGGGCTTGATATAGGTTAAGTAGAGATTTTGGGTGGGTGCCCCAGTTGTTACCGCTTACTACTCTCATTAGGTTTATTCCCTTTTTGGCAGCTTTCGTTATTTTGTCTACGTATGGGGACCAGTTGGTTTTCTCCGAGAAAATTACTCCTAAGAATAGTACCTGGGAGCTATAGTTAATAGTTGTTTCGTTTAGTTTTAGTTTGGGATATTAGTCTGATCTTTCCGTCTCAGCTCTGCCCTTATATACCTCTGGGAAGGGGTAAACTTTGCGATGCTCTGATACGGTCGGAACAATACGCCGTTTTACCCTAGCCAATCACCGCTATTTGCCATCTCCCATAGCCAATCACCGCTATTTGCCATCTCTCACCATGCCCTAGCAGATCCCGCCAAAACTAACAACAACACTGGACTACCGGCCCTCTACACATGTATGGCCACAGACGTATGCATGGGCGAAAACACACACACACTGTAAACTTAATTTCTCCCCCTTCCCCCACACACATATTCGCCTACAGAAACAGTCACACACTCGCAAACACGCACACATATGCACCGGTACACAAGCAGGCCATGCTTTCAGGTAACATGAACCACAGTGTTCATGGAACTCGGTGCTGTTCGTTATGTCCTGAAGTATCCAGTGATCAGTGACAAAAAAGGTCTGAATTTCTCGGACTTATTTTCTACTTTCGTTTCCAAGAAGATAAGCGCTGACAACAAACCAAATCAATCCCGTCATACGCTGCGTGCTATCACAACGCCCTTGAACTAGTACATGTCAGGAGTTTCATATAACAGTCACCTGATTTAGCAGGAACAAAAAAAGTCACACGTGGGATCAGACAAGCACTCGTGCTCCGACAAATTTGGAGAAAAGATAAGAGGTCAGGTGACGTGGACGTGGCTGGAGAAAACAGTAACCGTCGGCAAACTTTGTGCTTCTTAACTTCACAGATACAGAGAACGACGATGGCAACGAGAAATGCTAATGATGTTGCTACATCCATTTGCAGCGTTTGTCTGGAGCCGTACAAGGGACGTAATCCTAAGCTTTTGCCCTGTTTTCACACACTTTGCCTCCCCTGTTTGAAAGACTTGGAACAGCACAGCCTGGTGAGTACAAAATGTCTAATGATATGTACAAACACAAACGTCAGATAAATTAAGATACGACAGTATTGATTAGTCCTTAGGTGAGAGTGAGACAAGCAAAGTAACTAAAAGTGTCATTAAGGTCAAGGTGACACAAACCTCAAAACTGCAGTATGCTAAATCCATATCAGTTATTTATATCCACATTTGACTGTAAAACGCCGGGGTGTGCATGCCTTATCTCACCTAGTCAGGTACTTACTAATGACTGCTCACACCAAATCTCATCGCAACATATGTTTGGTCTCATGATGCGCTGTAGATAACACGTAATAGGAAGAGGACAGAATGGTTGCCAACACATTTTATTTGAAGGAAAAGGAACTTTCTAAAATTATATAATGGGTTATGTAATTCTAAGTAACCACCCCCGTTTAGACATGCACACACAGGAGACATAATAATGTTAGGAGTCACATAGATGCAAAGTACTATGGTGTGATTGATGTAGAAGCAAAACAGTAAGCTTCAAACTTAGTAAGCAAAAAGAATGCTGAAAATACCGCTAATTCATTAAACGAATTAAACGCTAGACACTGCTGATTCGAAAACAATTTCAGACAAATGCAGCAGCGTGTAAAGAATAGGATGATTAATAAATTGGGATTTCGGTGAGCGTAAAACTTAAAAAATCTCTTTCTGCATCTTCCTCCGATTGCTATACTTTTTTTTTCTTTTGCGCTCTTTCTTTTGTAGAGTGTAGAGCCACTGCCACTTATATTTGATGCAGATGTTGTGGTCTTTTTACCTGAATTTTAAATTCTCTAGTCTATGTTATTTATTTGATTTTATTTTGATAGCAAACTTTTCTGTAGGGATTCTTGAAAAGAATTTATAAAATGCCAGTTTTTTAAAGCGTGTAAAGAATTCTTCGGTTAAAAAAGGTTATTGAAACCTTCATACTGAACTTTCACAAATACATTTCCATGGGTCGAAAGAGTGTTTAAAACAATATTACTACACTTCGCCAGACTAGTAGAATCGTTGAAGAAGTCCACGAATGACGTGTTGGCTGCACATAAACCCAATAAGTGCATCGATGAGAGCTTGAGGACCTTTACAATTTATCTAACCCACATCGTTAAGACTCAGACACCTACAGTAGTTGCCAAGCCTCGCACATTCTGAACTCAGGACACTCACCACACAGTGAGCTGCTGGAACAAAGACAGTTTACTGTCCCCAGGTAAAATCTGAACGTAAGTCTGACCAAGAGCATGGCATGTTGTTATAGGGCTAGACTTATTAAGGTCACGTTGATGACTATCAAAGTAGTTATGTAGACATAACAGACAGATCTTATAGTTTGTTTTAGGCTATTAACCTCATGTTCCGCTTGCAAATAAAAATTCCTAAATTTTGTTTCAGATTCACAAATTTTTTTCTTTGTTAATTTTCTAATTTTCATACTTATCTATTTTCTTGCATTTTAGCAGGCTTTATCAGACACAAAAGGAAACCAAGATGACGACAGAGACATCCACCTTTGACCTTTCCATGTCCTACGTGTAGAGCAGTTATCACGGTTCCCCCTGGTGGCGTCATCCAGTTCCAGGTAACAAAATAGTTCCCGACAACATACGACTCCCTCCTTTACTTTAAAAAAGGCCATATAAATGAAAAAAATATCATATGGAACGTTGATGTTTTCATTTTATTTTTGTACAATCAATCTACAATGGAAGCGCTTTACAAGTGGATCTCTTAACACTTTAGCTCCTTACAGCGTAAAAGTTGCTTTAAAAAAATGACTGCGCAAAAAAGTAAGCTCTCTCAGTTGAAAACAAAAGAATTAGAAACTACAAATTTTACAACAAAAGAAAAAAATTCTAATTCTTCATCTATGATCAATTGTGTGAGGTCAAGAATATTCATGACAATAGTTGGATGTGTTTGATGAAAGGTAATATAAAAGTATATTGTTACTTTAAACAATATGATATAAAGATAACTCGTCGTTAGCAATTGTTCACTGGTAATACTGCTTCTGTTTAGTAGATACTGCTTGCAGCTGAAATTATTTTTTTTACTTCTAGATATACATCATAAGAAACATAATACTAATTATTGACAAAAATGTTATAGAGACATGTAGGTCACAGTGTGTGTGCTTGCTTAAGGCATAGTGACGATCGTTGTTCACTTGCAGAATTAATATCAAAAGTGATGATAAAGATATCCACTTAAAACTACACAGTTTTTATAGATGCTTTATATTATATTTTCCTGATTAACTCTTTTTTTTCAGACTAATTTCTACTTGAATGATGACACACTCACCTGTCAGATATGCGATCTAGGTAACGAGGCCACGTACAACTGTTCTGAGTGCAGCCAACATATGTGCGATCACTGCAAGCGGTACCACAACAAATTTCTTCCAATTCACCAGGTGCAGCCTCTGACCTTTAGTTACCAGCAAACATCTCAAATTAGCTTTGAGCCTGTAAAGGAGGGTACCATCACACAACAACTCGCGGTGTTGGAGGCGGCGCTGGTGACGATGAGGGAGGAGGAGGACACGCTGCAGAGGGAGAGGAAGGCGGTGGCTGACGTCATCAGCAGGCGGGCCGACGCCATGAGGGCGCTAGTAACGCAGGCGGAGGAGAAGAGTCAAAGGGCGGTCACTGAAAAAGCCGATAATATGAGTAAACAGATACAAAATAAGATGACTACTGCTCGCCAGAAGTACGCCATGATTGTAACACCACAAGTCCTTATTCATGGACATCCCACGTTACTTAGTGATGAGGATTTTGAATATTACCAGCAGCAGAGCCGAAGACGAGAAGTGAAGACTCTACTGCACCAGTTCAACGACTCTGCCATTGACCTACAGGCCGTAGAAGCCTACATAGGTACGGTGTGTGATGACCAACTGGCCGCAGTGGAGACTAGCTTACCTGTGGCAACTGACGTCAGCCATGGAACCATGACAGACATGTCAGACTATAAATCTGCTACGTCACAAACGTCAGACATCACAAAACTTACACGTGACATTTCACACATTGAGGATAAGATAGCAGCACTAGATGCACGCACACAAAACTTGGAGAGTCAGAATCAAACCAATGTTTCCTTCTTGAAAGATGAAGACTTCAAGTTACAACAAAATGTTGCAGCTTTTCAGCAAAATATGGATGATTGTACAAGAAACATTTCAAATATTCAAAACGACATAGTCAGCATGCGTCAGGTGATTGGAACAATGAAAGTTCCTAACTCTACTTTACAGAATGATGTTGATATCATTAAGCAGGAATCTTCGAGCAACAAAATCGAAACCCAAAAAGTGAAAGATGTCGCTAACGACTTGAGTACAGAACTCAAGACTTTTAAAGGTGAGATAGTGATTATCTCGTTCACATTTGTTACAGCGATTTTGTCTAGCTACGTATTTATATTTTTTTTACTGTACTTATGTATAATACAATACAAAGTTTCAGCTGTTTACAACCACTTCCTAATAACTAAACAGTTAAAAAAAAAACACTCCAAATGGTTTTAATGAAGGATCTGTAAGATTATTTAGACAAGTTAAAGTCTTTAGGAACTTTCTTAAATCAAAAGGTCTAGATATCTTTAGCAGTTATGGCCAGTGTAATGGTAGTGTGAAAGCTTCTGCTGCTAGTCACGAAGATGAAGACGAATAAAACTTAGATGATGCTTGCAATATAATGTCTAAATAATTCTTTTAACTTTTTGTCAATACTGCAATATCATACAAATTCTGATCTTCAGAAAAATCCAGCATCATGGTGGCAGTTAACGCCAGACTCCAAGAAGGAAAACAACTAAAGGGATTATCGCGATCAGATGTTCTGGTCTTAAGCGACGTTACCTGCAACGTGGGGCAGGCCTACAACAACAAGACAGGCATCTTCGTCGCTCCTTTCACAGGAATCTACTTCTTCATGGCCAGAGCAATGAGCACCAAGGGGTCAGAAAGGTTTTCTCTTGATATATTAGTAAATAATACTCGCGTTGCTGACTCATTGTCCACAGACGCCATTTTGAAGTCTGGGATGAGCTGTACTGTGCACCTAGTTCAGAGACTAATTCAAGGACAGGAGGTGTCAGTGACAGCAGGGACACATTTGCCTTCCTCCTCTGCTTCGTTGAGATCTGGTGAAACGTCCTTTACGGGAGTGTTAGTGCAACAAGAGTTTGGCGTCGTTTGGTCGTAGCACTCCCCTCATCCTCATCCTCACCCTTATCATCATCATCATCATCATCAATCATCATCATTATTGATCATTATTTAAATAACGTACACAGCAATTAACCTTGGCAAAAATGCTCAATAGTATTTTAACGAAACATGTGATCTACGTATTTTAGAGCTTTGTTTCTAGATGAAGTAGTTGTAACAATTAATTTGTTTTATTACTATCACACCTTTATTGGATGTTTTATACACACAAAAGCAAAAGCAGATCATATTATTGTTAGTCATAAGTTTGGTAGAAGTAAAGGTATCTTGCTAAAACAACCATGATAAACAACTAACGATCTGCAAAACATAATCATGAAAATGTTGTGTGTGGCAAGCGTGTTTGTGATGGAGAATGGTGTATCCACGCCAAATAGGCTTCAAGGGACCGCTTTCTACATTGTTGTTTTATTCTTAATTTTTTTGCGCTTGTAATACCTATGTTTCCAATTTACACATTTTATAACATAATTGGCGTTGTGTTTGACTGGTTAGCAGCCTGTGGCTCATTATTTTTTATGGCCAATATCAACTCTGTCATCGTCATTAGACCACTCTGGCTAAGGCGATCACAGTTTCTATATTTGTATAAGTCGTCCCTTGGGTAGAGCTGGCATCTGTGCTAAACAGTCCTCCCCTTCAACATTGTACTGCAAATTCTGTTTCGTAACCATGTTGATTTTCTCCTGTTGATTTGATCGATGTGTTTGTTTATTGCTCTTTTCTGCTCCAGTAAATTGTCTCTACATCCAGCAGAAGAACGACCTTACATTCCTATTAACTCTATAGAGCCACTGGAATTTTATCTGTCTTGTGTTTTTGTGCTGCGCGGAGAGCCTGGCTTTGACTGGGAGACTGA
Organism: Pomacea canaliculata; assembly: GCF_003073045.1. NCBI lineage: Eukaryota > Metazoa > Mollusca > Gastropoda > Architaenioglossa > Ampullariidae > Pomacea > Pomacea canaliculata. The sequence continues at coordinate 17,740,285 of NC_037595.1, forward strand.
GCTATAAGAGCTCACATCATTATTATAAAAATCATAAATGTCTTAAGTTGTATTAAATGAGCAATTCTTTAGGCGGTAAGGGAGGGAGGGGACATCGAATTTAATTTAATAGACGAGACAGAGAAATCACTCATATACTGACACTACAACTGTCATACTGAATCCAGAATCACACGAAGACTGCTGCTGATAAAGGATGTCTGCTGTTGATAGTAGAGGAGTGTAAAGGCAGCCAGTGAATTCTAAGCTAAAATGTAATTAATGGAAAGAGTATTACAACAAAGCATAGCGTTGACTGTCCACCGATAAATATTCTTATCAACAAATAGTATTATTAAATTCAGCATACAAACATTTAAAATAAAAAGTACATAAAAATTAAAAGCCTTAGAAAAGAGTATGCTTTTCATCGCTGTTTTTTTTATTGAATCACTACACCGTTTCATTTCCTAAATTTGATTTTTAAACCATAATGCCTAATAATAAATTAAAGCCCCATATTTCCACATAACATGGCAGTGGGGTTTCGTCTAGCTTCATCTACCTTTACTTGTTATAGTAGTTAGACTTTATCTTCGACTTTTAGATAGCAACAGATTGTGTAACTCAAGACAGGTAAATAATGAAATATTGGAATTTTTGAGGGACATACAAATCTCTCTTCTGATAAAATATATCAAATTTATAAATAAAATATATCAAATATATTGTCGTTTTTCTCAAAATAGTAAGAAAAAGATACAGGTATTTATTCGATGATAAAAATATCACATTTTTTTTAAATTTCAATTATTTTTTTTATGTAAAACAAACACTCGAAAACATTTTTGCATTTTCCTCTAAAAAATATAGCGTTTCTTAAACTTTCTTCATTTAAAATAAAATAATGACCAGATGTTTAACTTCCCAAATCAATTATTACTTAATAGAATATTGAAAATAAACACATCACAAATAAAAGGCTATAAAACAAATCTCTTTTGAAAAAATAACAAAGAAATACACACAAACACACACATACCTACTATCAGTTGGTTTCGCTTATCTGCACGAAGCGCTATCAGCTGTTGACTAATGAGAGATGAGTGCAGACGGCTTTTGATTGTTGACAGTTGTGTGACGTTTGTATCAAAAGGAAAGATAATAATTACATTGCAATAGATCAACTAACGGAGAGAGTAGTCCTGAGCTAAGTCCACTTACACATTGAAATGTATTGTAAATACTGATAAATTCGGACATCAATACTCGTACCTGGAATTGTTCACAAAGAGATTTTTATACATTTACATCTGCTGTAGGCAACAACGTTAATCTCAGAAACTTCGTATGTGTTGTCACTTTCTCATGACGGACACAAACATGTACGCTTGCGCGAACACTGTAAACAGAATCTCTCTTCCACACATTCGCCTACATAACTACCCACACCCTGGCAAACCCACATAGATATAGACGGGTGCATAAACAAAGTAACTTGCAGATAACATGAGCGATAGCGCCATCGCGATATCGTGACTTATCCATTCTTGTTGTAAAAATAAAGCGCTGACAACAAACCAGATCAATCCCGTCATACTCTGCGTGCTGTCAACAACGTCACTGAACTATGTACATGTCCAGAGGTTACTTTAACAGTCACCTGATTTAGTAAGAAGAAAAAGGTCACACCTGTGATCAGACAAGCACTCCTGCTACGACAAGCGTCGAGAAAAGACAAGAGTTCAAGTGGCGTGGACGTGGCTGAAGAAAACAGTAACCGTCGGTAGATATTTTGGAAGCACTGTCGTGTACTTTGTGTGTCTTACCTTCACTGATACAGAAAACAGCGATGGCAACGAGATTTCCTACTGATGATGATGCTACATCCATTTGCAGCATTTGTCTGGAGCCGTACAAGGGACGTAATCCAAAGCTTTTGCCCTGTTTTCACACACTTTGCCTCCCCTGTTTGAAAGACTTGGAACAGCACAGCCTGGTGAGTACAAAATGTATATTGATATGTACAAACACTCACAGCAGATAAATTAAGATACGACCGTACTTTTAACCCCTTAGGCAAGAGTGAGACAAGCAAAGTACCAAAAAGCTGTTAATAAGGTGGCACATATCTTAAAACTGCAACATGCCAGACACATATAAATTTATTATTTTTTATCCACATTTGACTGTAAAAGGCCGGGATGTGCATGCCTTATTTCACCTTGTCAGGTACTTACTAATGACAGCTCACACCAAATCTCATTGCAACATGTGTTTGGTCTCATGACAAGCTGTAGATAACACGCAATAGGAAGAGGACAGAATGGTTGCCAACACATTTTATTTGAAGGAAGAGGAACATTCTAAAGTTATATAATGGGTTATGTTATTCTAAGTAAACACCTCCGGGTAGACATGCATACACAGGGTACATAATAATGTTAGGAGTCACATAGATGCAAAACACTATGGTGTCATTGATGCAGAAGCAAAACAATAAACTTCAAACTTTAGTAAGCAAGTAGCATAAGAATAAGATGATTGCTAACTTGGGATTTCGGGGACCGCAGGTTTTTCTTTCTCTTTCTGTCTCTGCCTAACATTACTCTACTTTTTTTTCTTTTGGCCTCTTTCTTTTGTTGAGCGTAAGCTCGAACCAGCACCAGTTATATTTGATGGAGATGTTGCGGTCTTTTAACCTAAATTTTAAATTCTCTATGTTATTTCTTTATTTGTTTCTTTCTGAAAGCCACGTTTTCTGTAGGAATTCTTTAAGAAATATTTTGAGAAAGCCAGTTTTTGAATGCGTACGAAGAACAACATTATCCTAATTCTTAGGTTGAAAAAGGTTATTGAAACCTTCATACTGAACTTTCACGAATGCATTCCAATGGGTTGAAAGATTGTTTAAAACAATAGTACTACACTTTGCCAGACTAGTAGTATCTATCATAAAGTCCACAAATGACTGCACGTGCGCCCTATAAGTACATAGACGAGAGTGTGATGACCTTTACAATCTATGTAACTTACATCGTTAACACTCAGACACCTTCAGTAGTTTCCAAGCTTCTCACATTCCAACCACATGACACTCACCACAAAGTGAGCTTCTGGGGCAAAGACAGTTTACTGTCCCCAGGTAAAATCTGACCATATGTCTGAACAAGAGCATGGCATGTTGTTATAAGGCTAGATATTTACGTCACGTTGGTGACAATCAAAGTAGTTAAGTAGACATAACAGATAGGTCTTACAGTTTGTTTCAGACCATTAATATGATGTGATGTTTGCAAATAAAAATTCCTAAATTTTGTTTCAGGTACAGATGAAAATTATTTTTTGTTAATTTTCTAATAGGTCAGGTCAGGTCAGTCCCATGCCCGGTCCGGGCGTAGGGGGGACCGTCCGGCAGCAGCAACAGACAGAATTTTCCAAATTTTCCAAATTTTCCAGAATTTTCTAATAATCATACTCTATTTTCTGGTATATTAGCAGGCTTTGTCAGACACAAAAGGCAGTCAAGATGACGACAGAGACCATCCACCTTTGACCTTTCCATGTCCTACGTGTAGAGCAGTTATCACTGTTCCCCCTGGTGGCGTCATCCAGTTCCAGATTACAAAATAGTTCACGAAAACATACGACTCCCTCCTTTACTTCAAAAACGTTCATATAAATGAAAAAGTATCATATGCCATCATGGAACCTTGATATTTTCGTTTATTTTGTACAATTCATGTACAAAGAAAAGGCGTTAAAAGTGGTTCTCTTAACACTTTAGCTCCTTACAGCGTTAAAAGTGCTTAAAATATAACTTTACAATAAAAGTAAACTCTATAAGTTGAAAACGAAAGAATAAGGAACTAGACCTTTAGAACAAAAGAAAAATTATAAATCTTTATCAATGATCTTGCGTGCACAGTCAAGCAGGATTCATGACAATAGGTGGATGTGTTTGACGAAAGGTAATATAAAAGGATATCGTTGCTGCAAACAATATGGTATAAAGATACCTCTGTCGTTAGCCAATGTTTATTGATAACATTGCTTCTGCTAGTAGATACTGCTTAAAGCTAGAATTGTTTTTTATTCTTTTTTCAGACTAATTTCGATTTGAACGATGACACACTCACCTGTCAGATATGCCCCCAAGGTAACGAGGCCACATATAACTGTTCTGAGTGCAGCCAAAATATGTGCGACCAGTGCCAGCAATGTCATAACAAATTTCTCCCCAGCCACCAGGTGCAACCTCTGACCTATAGCCAGCAAACATCTCAAATGAACTTTCTACCAGTGAAGAAAGATACCATCACGCAACAACTCAAGGTGCTGGAGGCGGCGCTGGTGACGATGAGGGAGAAGGAGGACACGCTGGAGCGGGAGAGGCAGGCGGTGGCTTACGTCATCACCAGGCGGGCTGACGCCGCGAGGGCGCTAGTGACGCAGGCGGAGGAGAGGAGCCAGAGAGAGCTGACGGAAGTAGCTGAAAGGCTTAGAATACAGATACAAGAAGAGATGGTAGCTACTCGCAAAATCTACAGTAAAATATTTACATTGATATCACTAGAACGGGATACTGGTCAAGCGAATCCAATCAGCAGAAAGATGCAGACGGTTCTACTCAGTGATGAAAATTTACAGTTGTATCAAGATCGATGCAACAGGGGCAGACAATCGAAGATAATTCTGCACCAGTACAACGACGACGCCATTGACCTGAAGATCGTAGGAGACTACATAGGTACGGTGTGTGATGGTAAACAACCTGCAGGGAAGACCAGCAATGTGCAGGTGTCAGAGCTGTCAGACACAACAAAACTATCATGTGATATTGGAGAAAGGGAGGGGATGTTGACACATGATACACCTTCACCCTACTTAGAGAGATACAATAGTGCGATGATGGAACTGGGTATTCTCAAGGGAGAGATCTCTAATCTTCAGAAGGATGTGACCATTTTAAAAGAAAAGGACCCCATGGTTGAGCAAAAATTGAGAAGTTTTGAAGAAAAGTTGGAGAACGTTCAAGAAGACCTTTCAAGAACAGAAAAGGTAACGACCTCTATAACGCAAGAGACGGAAACAGTAAAGACCGTCAACTGTAAACTGCAGAATGTCATCGACAATATGCAGAAGGAGTATTCAATTATGAAAACAGAAACAGATAAATCCAAACAAAATATTAAAGACCTGAAGAGACACCTTAAAAGTTTTGAAGGTAAACAGTACACATTTTTTCACTAAGGTGTAGCAATCTCCGTCCGCATTAAAGAAAACATAGTTAACATGCACGCGTAAAAATAAAGAAACGCATTTCAATTTTTCGAAGTACCTTCGTAACAAGAAAATCTAGCCTATTTGTAAAAAATAGATTTATGTGAATGTGTTTTTTTGTGTGTGTGTGTGTGTGTGTGTGGGCATGCTTCGGGGTGTATACGTGCTCTATAACGTTACAGTTTACATACTAGGTACATAAGTTATTGATGATGATGATGATGATTGCTGGGATCGTAGTAATAATGATAATTACGACAACGATAACTAACGACAATCATGCTAATGCTGATCACAATGATAATGATGATGAGAGTAAAAATTAGTTGTGACAATAATGACGATGATGATGATAATGTTGATGATAGCTTTTAATAGGTATGAAAAGAATATTGCATGATCATCATATGTGTGTGTGTGTGGGGTGGGTTCTTTTTTTTTAAAGAAAAATCCAGTTTCATGGTGGCATTTGACGTCAGACTCAGTGTTGATAAAAAGGTTGATGAGGGCTTCACCGATATCGTCATGAGGAATGTGAAGTGCAACGTGGGGGAGGCGTACGACAAGAGCACAGGTATTTTCACTGCTCCTGTAACAGGTATCTACTTCTTTATGGCGAGAACAGTGAAAGTTAAAACATCAGACCTCTCGCTTGATATACGTGTGGATTGGCATATAGTTGCGGAATCATGTGCTAGTAGTGCGCCGAAAGCCGGTGGGAGCTGTATTGTACACCTTGTAAAGAAACTGAGAAAAGGACGCAATGTGTCACTGTTATCGTTTACATTCTCACAGGCTACATTGCGAAGTAGTGAAACGTCCTTTTCTGGCGTGCTAGTGCAACCAGAGCTTGACATTGAATAGTCGTTAAGGTTTTTTCAGTAAGCCTGAATATAGCTTACCCAACAAGATCGAAATGTTGCCTCCATGATTGCCTCATAGAGTAAGCTATCATTGCCTTGTATCGCCGACGGATATTGAAACTATAGTATCCGTTAAATTTCAATTCATATTTCACAAATATCGGTTGAAAGCTGGATTCATATTGAAGTCAATATTAAAAAATGTCATGTGTTGTTTCTTCTCGCCAAATTTAAACTTTATATCTTGGTACCAGCCTTAGAAACTGCACCAACTTAATAGTAGAAGTACAAATATTTATTTTCTTGAGTTTGTTAAACAATTTTTATGTTTCCCAGACATCACAGGAGCTAGCAGGATAAAGACTCCTGGACAGAGTACTAGGTGGTAAAATGATTACAACAGTCCTAGCTTGAGTCTATGACTAGAGGTTTTAGTTATATTTTTGTAGGAAGCTGGGTATGAGCCCAATTACTTGACTAAATTTGTGAAAAAAAAACATGCAAGTACATTGGCACACAAAATAGCTTAACGGTGTTGAGAAATTTAGTTATGATAGTCATGGAAGATCCTTTTACCTGTTGATCCTGTTTGGTCTCATAGCATCTGCTGATAAGGAACAGTTTTGCTGCCTTTTCATAGCAACTAACATGTTTCCATTAGCATGTGTTGATAGGAAATGCCCACTATAAACAGTTTTATCTTATATAAAAAGTGTTTACATGGTATTTGTTATACACACTGTTGTCTTGTGCTTACGCGACCATCTGAAGTGCCGAGGTGGAAGTAAATGTAGGGATGAAAGGACAAAGATTTCACAGTGCTACAAATATTATAATAGGCTACACTAGCAACCAGATCACAAGTAGTTTTTTTACATCAACAATATCATTGCTTTGAAAACAGGTAATAAAGTTAACAAGGAAACAGTATTTTTCAGTGTATCAGCCCGAAACAAATGACTAGCTGACCAGGTAAGCAGCATTCTGAAAACTGCTTTTAGGTGGATCTGATTTCAATTTCCTATTAGAGTCCAGTGGCAGAAATTTATGAAGATTTTACAATTTTACTTCATATATGAACACATCCAAAATATAAAATACAAGTAAAAAATAGTTTAAATGAAATAGCTCTAAAACTTGCAAAAAAATGTCTTCGTGCTTCTAACACGATTATTGTTAAAAAAAGGAAACATTTTATCAGTTTCTTTCCCGATTCTCTTAAATTACAGATGAAAGGTATCTGAGTTTTCCTTTTCATGTCGCACTGTTAATGTGCCACTACACTTCTTTTCATTGCCTTTTTGTGTTTCACATCAATAAATAAGTAATGCAACTTGAAACACAGTAAAACATTAAGAAAATCATACGATGTTTTTATTCTTGACTGTTTAATTATTTCAGTTTGTGTAATTCATTATAACTAGAGCGTTTGTTTAGTGACAAAACTATGCTCCGTGTCTACTTTGTGTTGTCTTGTCGCAGATTAGAAAGCATTTGAGAATTTCATGACATACAATTTAATTTCTATATATTGACAACATCAATAGCATCAGAGGCTTGACAAAGGACACAATGTATCGTTAGTCATTGTCATATAATCTTAGTTTAAGTACCATTCTTATCAGAAAAAAATTTGTCTAATGACTGTAGAAATATTTTTTGAATATTGTATATTTTATTATAATGTCTAACAGCATGGTGAATATTGATATTTAATCATCATTTCAAAAGATATTAACACCATTTTAACGCACCTAAATTCTCGATCAGTGGATGTATTCATTGTTCATACACCGACCTAAGAAAGGAAACGGGATGCAATGTAAGAATTTTAAAGTGTTAAACCTGATTAGTCGACCAAGGTCATGCCTAAAATGAGGACGAGCTGGTAGAAGAGGATTAAAAAAACAAATCTTCGACAACCCGGTGCTTGTTGTACAGCACCTGCAACATGGAAGGATCTGTACAAAAACTTCGTTTATTTCAAGAAGGTTGTTGTACGAGGCTTTATGGAATGTCCTACGGATATTCAAACTGGTGAAAGGCATTGTACGCACAACCGATGCACTGTACGACGTTTCCAGAAGCTCAGTACAGTTCAGCATGCTAGTGGGTAAGGTCTTCTCCACGATGATGGCTGTGTATCAAAGTTGTACTCTGTCGCCAGTGCTATTTGACATCTACAAGAAAAAAGGACATACTTCAAGACCATCACACTTTTGTGTTTATCGGGTGGAGGCCGTTCAGTAGTCTCCTTAATGCTGACAACATTTAACTACTGTCAGGAAACAAAGGCGAGCTACAGACACCGATGCAAGTGATAAAGGATGAAGATGAGGGTGGATAAGAGCCAAGTTATGGTGAGCACCACGGGATGTAGCGAAGGGGAGGTTTGGACTAACAGAGTAGAGCCAGACTCAACAACATTTGGGACAGCTAAAGCATCAGCTCCCGCATCAAATTTAGGCCTTTTTCTTTTTATTTCTCAATGATTGTAAAACTAACCTGACGATTTTACTACTGTCAAGCAACAGAAGCTGGTATCATTTTGACGACCTGGCACCTCAACGAAAAATTAATTGCTGAAAAAAAATTTGGTACCGAGCAAGTCAATCCTTCATTTCAAAATTGAACTGATTACATGGAAATACAACTTAGACATGCAGTGTAAAACGCGCGATTCATGTTAATCATTTAAGTCTAGAAAAATGTCTTCACATGCTGTCTTATCAGACCTTTTTTATATCATTGACCTATTGTATTTGAAGCTTCTTCCCATGATAAATACTTCTTTTTATTATCTCTGTGTGTCATGATTATAAATTTTTTAAACCTTTCTCTGGTGTCAGCCAAAGCCTCATGTAAAAAGATGACATTTTGGTAAATTTTCTCTTTATTATGCCTTCAACTTTTTATATAACCACTCACTGCATGTTTATATAACTTCAGATTCTTTCTTTATGAATGCAAATCCAGTCCTAAATAATAGCGATGTAGTTAAACGGTGCATTAAGTCTTTGCACTCATTCTTGTTCTAATTGGTAGTTTGTAAAAAAAAGAAAATTTAATAAAGATGAGGACTGAGAAAAAAAAAAAGATTTGTTCAAGGCACTTTGAAGAAGACTGCATAAACAAGGCACTGATCTTATTGTTGACTCATTTATTTACTTTTTCTCTTTTCTCTACATGCTTTTAGTTCGCGACTACAAAGCTTCTACAATTTTCACATAGCAGAAGATGTACCTATAAAAAACCAATTTAGTTAATAAAAATCGCGTCGTTCATTAAATTACTTGAGAAGTTATTGATGAAATATTTTTCTTACTTTTTAAAAAGTCGTCGTATATAAATAGGCAAAGATCAACACTAGTGCTTTCAGTTCACAACCCCCCACCCCCTTCGCCGACAGAGATGATTTAAGCCGTTATCTAGGTTTTAGATGTACACATCGACAGTGTCGACTGATTAGCTCCCTGCAACTTTTGCACAAAGAGTTGATGTCGAGCTGTCACAGCAACCTTTTCGCGCAATACAGGGAGGTCTGGGAGCCTGGGAGAGACTTTTCCCGTTATTATTTTTAAAAAGAAGATGCATTTGTTGAATGTTAGCTTGTGTGTGTGTAAGACAGAGAGTAAATGCATTTTATTATGTGTGTTTTTGAAGTTCACTTAAAAAATAAGGGACACGTATTAACACGAATACATGGATGACATTATTTTAGACAGAAGGTTATTAGATTGTTAAGAATATTATCTTACCTGTGTGAAAGCAATAATTTTGTAAAAAAATGAGATCTTTGAAGAAAGTTAAGTAAACATGGATTCTAATTTGACAATCTTAAAGACTTGCATTTGTTTAGCTGTTACTCGCAGTAACCTCTACTAACCTTGGTAGATGCTACAGGAAAATGAAACATTACTAGACTCCCGTCAAATATGTGAGCCCCTCAAATTCAAAACAAAACAAAACAAAACAAAAGAAAAAAAACAAAACAAAAGAAAGAAATAAACAAAACAAAACAATCAAAACAAACAAACAAACAGCGACATTTGCACTCAATCAATAGGTACTTGTTATTCGTTGAATTTAATCATCTTCACAAAAAGTCCGTGTAAAGACAATACACACAGACAGTCAGACGTTGAAAATGTTTATCCAAGACGAAGTGAGTATTTTAAGAAGTTAATCAACCCTTTTAAAAGATACATCCGTGCTTAGAGAAGTTTGGACTTCTGTGGCTGACAATCATGATATAAACCAATCGTACCACATTCGGTCAGAAATCGTAACTCAGAGTTAAAATAAAGGACTCAAAAACAAATTTAGAACGGAAGACATTTTAGTGGGTACCAAGGCCTTCCATTAAACTAGATTTTTTTCTTTTTTCTTTTTCTGTTGCATAAAGTGCAATCCTGAACAAATTTCATGTAAATGGCATTTGTTACAACATCTGTTTATTTTTGTTTTGCTTTGATAAGATAAACATTATAATTATTTACTATAAAGTTTATTTATTTATAAAATATCAGTTTCATAAAAGACGATGTCGAACTGTAATGACAGATTCTTTATAACAAATGATTTTACATTTTTGATGTTAGGTACATTTGCAAACTGTAAAATATATAGTGTTGTGTCCTTCACTGTAACAAAATTATTTATTAAGATAACAAATACCTTTTGAAGAAAAAAAGCGTATATCCTGTGAGTTTATCTGTCAGACTTTTATGGCTGTAATTCCTCCATAAAAGTGAAGAAAATTATCCTCATACGAAGAAGTTACTGCCTTGTTAAATGTTTATAGTCTACTGATTAGGTAGCGAAAATAAATCATAAACAGCCGTAAACATGTTATCCATGCTCAGCTTCTAATTCTTCTTTAGCTGGAATTCCCAAGCATCTTCTTGACAGACCAACGGATCTAGAACCAAACGTTTTTGGAAAGGTGCTATGTAAATCCTCATCATTATCACTGTCATACTGAACGTGTTTATAGTCCGATAATAAGGTAAACTCTTTTCCTCCGCGTTGTTTCAGTTTCTGTAAAATATTACTTTAAATGTCTCACGAAGCGTTGCGACCGAAAATAATAGACAAAAATGTGAACACATCCGTTGATTTGTGGACATGAATATAACGCTGCAGACACTGTTATGTAAGTGATGTAAAACTGAGGATCAGTAAAAGGATCTGGTAGAAACAGTGCAGTGATTTGCCACGTGACGGCTGGCAATAATGTCGCGATGTAGATGATGGAGACGACGACTAACATGGAGGTGAGAGCCGCCTGTTGGCTGCTCATGTTACCGGAGGTCAAGGTCGTCTTTTCTCGCCATGACCTCGCTGCTCTCAGCTTGTGGACCGTTACCACAGTACTGACACACACTGTCACAAAGCTAGTGATGCGTAGAACTGTTTCCAGAAATATGTTAACCATTATTCTGACTACTTCACTATGCTGTGCATAAAATGTTGTACGAGTAAATGACCATTGCATCTTTTCTAGTATTTTAGAAAACACAGGCGTAAATGAAAATGTATATAACAGGCTAGTACTTAAGAACAGTAGAAAGCACGTGGCCAGTAAAGCTCCTAAAGTTCTCGTTCTTATACAAGTAATGGCACTGAGTGGAAAGACAACACAAACACATCTCTCCACGGCGATCACGGCGCCAATAAAAGTAGAGGTCGCTCGAACACCAGTAGTAAAGCCAGACAAATAAGATGAGATTTTAACGAAATATTCTTCCCCTAGAGCTGCCTCATACAAAGTTATAAAGGAGGTACCGGAGAACATTGTCAAAAAACACAAGAAGTAAAACCAATCAGTGAGCGCGAGAGAGAAGAGACACAAGTTCATTCGGTCTTGTAGTCCCTGTCGCCAGAACACCAGGCAGTTGATGACGTTTCCTGGGATTCCAATGACACACATGAGTGTTGTCAGACCACCATAGAAAACTGTTTCCACTACCTGTCGTATCTCCTGACTGGAGTCATCGTAGCTGTCCGCAAAAGATAGGTTTGTTGAGTTAAAGGTGTTCATAATAAATAAAATTTGTGAACACAGAAGAAACAATTGTTTGAAACTAAAACAACTTTTTGTGTTAAAATAAGCGAATCCGAAATGTTTGTAACTAACTTATGTTTGAGAATTTATATCAAAGACAAGTCGTTAAGAATATTTTCTCACTTGTATTAAATATTTGTTTTATATGCAAAAATACATCAATGTAATTATGATCCTTTTGTAAATTGAAGACAAAATATACATTTATCTCCCCAAGAATTAAATACAATACCGTTTCAAATTGCACAAATACTTCATTATTTATTTATTTTTCTTTAAGAATTAGTGTACTGGTAGCAGGGTTTGTTCAAAGTTGTTTGTGTTTTATTTAATCAATAACGAAAACAAATTATACAAAAAATATAGGACTGCAATCTCTAAAAATAGTTGTCGTTAAATAAATAATTTCAAATAAATAAGTCACAAATGAACTGTTGGGAATACAAAAATGGCGAAAGCCTCAGAGCAAAAAAAGCATACGTCTCTTTTTTTAAAAAAAATGAAAAAATAACACATTCGCGCGTGAACACAGACACACATGTGTATCCAGCAGGCGTAGATGCAGAAAGTAGAAAAAGAGTATGTATTTTCTAGTCTTCTTTGTTGACATTACAGATTTTGTAAAAGCGCGAAATACATTCTAATTACGCCCAGTTTATTTTAGAAAGTATGGGCTTACTTACGGGTGTATCTGACAAACACGCCTGTATGCTTTTGCAGGGCGCAGTAGCTTTTTTTGTTTTTTCTGACACATAACACGAATTAGAGCAAGTATTTTTTTTTAAAAATAGAATGTAAGTATGTATAAGCGGAAAGTGTATAAAATGACAAAGATAAATCAAATTGTGTGTTTGTTGTCTTTAAAAAAAAATGTTGCGCAAAGTCGCAGAACAAACACCATCCTGATGCCTCGTGCCTCCCCCAGACTTCAGTGATTTGAAGTACCAGGCAATACACAGATGTTCTTCTCATCGTCTACTTACAGGAGGACCGTAAGAGTGTAAACTCACGTGCCAATACATAATAAAGAAATAGAGAGAATGCGGGATGCTTTCCTAATGATTTACTGATGACAAAAGGTTGTCATCTCTTACTGGTTCCGGTGATTTGGAACAGATATGAACAAGGGAGACGAGACTGTTCTTGTTCCTTAGGGAGATGCTGTGAAACCAGAGAGAATACAGATGGGAAGCCCACGTGCAGATGTCGAGATGTTTGTTGAAAAAAAAAAGCGAACGGGTCAGTGACTCCGTGTTTGTCTGTGTGGTGTACCTGGCAGTGATTTTCCTCAGGGGCATGAAGATCCCCCTCTTAGCAATAATCCAATTTTAATGAGAAGTGAATTTTGGACACCGAAAATGTTGACAGGGCAGAGGATGAATGGGCAACCAGCGTATTTTTTTTAATGTTTAGGCTACAGATTTGATAATTACTATTAGTGACTAAAAGATTACTTTGAGTAAGTACTAGGGAGAGAAAAACATGAGTTGTGGTAGTATTTCTGTCTTTGCATTGGATTGCTTGGTTTTTGCATTTATTAAAAAATAAAACGATGAAAAAACATCGTACTTTAAGGAAATAAAAAGGTGAAATGTCGTGCAAATGCTTGAGTCTTCATTTAAACGCAAAAAGACGTGCACATGACATAGTATGTGTTTATGTGCTGTACGCGTCCGTAACAGTAAAATTATCTTATCCGTTGTGTACGATGTGTGCACAGGAAACTTTTGTGTTTCTGTTCATTATACACATACTGGTTTGTCCATGCAGAAGCACATCGATCCACCATTTTACACACATACATACGCAGACTTCTCCACATACACGTGAATAACAGTCTATTCGCTCGACACTGCAGCGTCAGCATGTACAACGGGCTGTCGTCTGCTATTTTCGTTTTCCAGGTATTTGGGTCAAAATGAAAGTAGCCTTCCTGATAACATGCCAAAGCACATATTCTACGCAGTCTCTCCTACAGAGTCACTGAACTGAATACCTTACACTCCTTACAGGTGTTTTAATTCTGAAACCAGTCTCAATCGGTTACTAGAGTCTAGGTTACAGACGGCGAGTAGCGACCCTCACATGTGCAGGAGAAGAAAGCAGGTCTTTGTGGTGACGTGTTTGGACCGGAGTAGCAACCGTTGACCGACATTTTGAAAGGATTGTATTCCTAATTTTCTTACTGACACCTCTATCGGCGTCGAGGAAAACGGCGATGGCAACATGCAGTGTATCTGATGACTCTACGTCCGTTTGCAGCGTGTGTCTTGAGCCATACAAGGAACGGAATCCCAAAATATTGCCATGTTTTCACACATTTTGCCTTGCCTGCTTAAAAGATTTGGAGATCCATCACTTGGTGAGTAATTATAATTCAATCCCACCAAACAACTTATTACGCAAAATTGCTATGTATAAATTTATACAGATTATAGTTTATGCCTTCTTTCTCTCCATTTAATTTTCTTCTTCTGTCAATGTTTCAAAATTTCATTGCCGGATCAAGTTATGCTGAAAAGACAATTATATGCAGACACATCGGGTTTATGAATTTCCAAAAGTAGTTGGATTTGATTTCAGAGTCCAAATGAAAATAAAGTAAACTTATATATAAAATATTAATAACTGAATTTGTACGGCTCTTGTTCATGTATAAATGTTTGCTCAATTCACCACACACAAAGGATTGCAAAACAAAGCTACAGTCAAATACATGTATACAAGTAACATGTAGACAAAATAAAACCCTAGAAATAAAAGGCTCTACATACTTTGTAATTTCATTATCTATTCAACTCTAAAAAATTTGCTGACCAAGGTACAAATAATTTATCACTTTAATATATAATCACAATCCTAATGCCTCAAAGTTCCATTCTTTATTGACATCAACAAATGAAAAGACCCATATTAGATGAGCTCAGTTTGTTATTACTTAGGATGGTAACCTAGAAAAATTAAGAGAATATGTATATGTGTGTGGAGGAGGGGAGGTTTACATATATTTATAAGCAAATATGAGTATATGAATGTGGGTGGGGGTAGTATATCTATAAACAAATATGTGCATGTGGGGAGATTTACATATATAAGCGGATATGTGTGTTGGGGGTATTAAATATAAGTAGATATGAGTGTTTGGGGTATTAAATATATATATAAGTAGATATAAGTGTGTGTGGTGGTGGTGGGGGAGTACACATGTGCATAAGGAGGGTGGATTATATATATATATGCAGATATGAGTGAGTTGGTGTGTGTGTAGAGGGATTATATATATATGCAGATATGAGGCTGTGTGTGTGGTGGTGGTGGTGGGTACACATGTATACATAAGCAGATAAAAGTGTGCATGAGGGGGGAATTATAGATGCAAATATGAGTGAGTTATTTTATATATATATATATGCAGATACATGTGTGTGTGTATATGGGATTATATATATAGGCAGATATGAGTATGTATGTGTGTCAGGGATATTAGATGTATATATAAGCAGGTATTTGTGTGGGGTTTACATATAATTATATATATAAGCAGATATGAGACTGTGTGTAGGGGGATTATTTATATATACATATACACATATGAGTGAGTAGGTGTGTGTGTGTCAGGGGTATTAGATAAATATCTATGTGCAGATATGAGTATGTATGTTAGGGAGATTATATATATCTAAAATAAGATGATTGCATGTGCATGGGGGGTTACATATATGGATCGGGTGGTATATAAGCAGATATAAGGCAGTGTGAGTGTGTGGGTAGGGGTTAAACATGCATACATAAGCAGATGTGGGTGTGAGGGGGAGATTATATATATATATGCAGATATGAGTAAGTGTGTGTGTTGGAGGGGATGTTTATATATATATATATGTGTGTGCATATGGCGTGTGTCTATATATAAGCATCAATGAGTATGTGTGTAAGGGGAGGATTTTATATATATAGATATAAGTAAGAATGTACGTGTATATATCTCTGTTTAGGTAAGAATGAAAGAGAGGGGCAGAAACATCCCCTCCAAAATTTTTTGCTCGTTTACATGTGTTTATATACTTTGATTTATTTGATTACACATGCAGTGATGTGATTTGCATTAAAGGGCTAGAAGAAGAACAATTAAGTAAGTGAGGCAAAAAAAATCAGCTTTTAATGTGTTGACTGTTACAAACTAACCAGTGAATGTGTGTGTGTGTAAGTGTGAGCAAGGGAGATTGCATATAAGATATACAGTAATGCATGTGAATATATTTATATTTTGAATATCTCAATACCCTTAAGGATGAAAAAATATTCATGGATCATAACCTTCAGGAACTGATGACACTCTGCAAAACATGAACTAAGTGCATGGATGAAGAAGTAAGGAATGAACCAAGCAGTGCTACGTTGCACAAAATATTTCTTCCAGAATTCTTAAAGTAAAATGTTATAAAATCAAATCCCCACAAATACAAGCACTTGTTAAAGTGCTAAATGCTCTGTTTGTCTGTCCATGATAGGAACAGTTTGAACACTATTGCCCTTGTTAGTTATAAGATGACTGGTGTCAAACAGGAATCTGGGTTTTTGTTGCAATTAGTAAATTGCCAGGAAATTGGCATTTACTCAATATATGAACATGTCACTGTAGGAGAACTTGTTTTATTAAATTCAGGCAAACCTTATGCTATTCCAAAAGTGAAGAAGAAATAAATTTATATGTATCTACACACACAAAATTATTTACTTTATCATTTCAACTTCTGAATAGTAAATGAAAGGTGTGGGTGCAAAGGGTATGGTCCTAGATGTAGGGAACTAGGACTTTTTTTTTTATCAAGCTATGCATTCTTTTACAATGTACCACTTTTTTGTAACTGAGCACTTGCTTTGTAACTTAGAAGACTCAAAATTAACCTCTGGTATTAATAATGCTTGTCATTTGTCACTGACATTATATTTTGTGTGTTTGAATCACTATATTCAGTGAATGTATTTAGCAGTTTTCAACAAATACTACAATGTTGCCCTCTCTAAATGCCACTCTGTGTGTTTAGCATGTGTGTAGAAACTTTGTAAATGAACTCCTTGTAGGGAGGAGCTAGATGTGTGTGTATGCACTAAAATAGTCACTTGCTTTCAATCATTAAATATTGCGTCCTCTGGGTTATCAGTGTAATAATGTAACAAATTTAATACAACTTTTGACTGAACATAGTCTATATTTGTAAATATTTACATTTCAAGGCTCATTATTCGTCTTTGCACTCAGGGTACTTCTATGTGACAATTCTTTATTTCCCTATTTTCTTTGTCTCTCATGCCGCTAGTAATCACGCAAACACGTACACCAAGGTGAGAGATCGCTGCCTCACACTCTGAGTTACTTGCACCTCGACTACCATGTAGGATCAAATACCTAACACTGAGACAATGACTTGCTAATTAAATAGGTGAGACCTCGATCGGAGACGACAGTTCGATGTAAGGAAAGAACAAGGTGACGATAGGAAGTAGTTAGCCTCCTTCACATCCACTAACACGCCAACGGGTGTCCCCGCAGCCAGTCCCGGAGAGCTAGTTGAGGGCGACTAGCGCTTCGTGCATGCGGAATCCGGATACACCATAAGCGGGTGTAGGACTCGACTAGCACTCCGGGAGTAGCAGGTAAACGGAGTTGTCCTCATTCGATTTACATGCATACGGGGACAGGTAGGTGTCTTAAGGCTAAAACATTATGAGCCATGTAAAGTCGACACACTTTATATATAAAAGTTTTCTCAGCTACACTGACTTTCTTTTGCTTGTTGTCTGAAGTTTAGGAGCAGATTTGAAGTTGCTGTGATGTTGAGTACAAACATATGACAAAGTGTAAAGTAAATGGTTAACAATATTTATGGTGCTTTGTTTGTCTTTCGATCAACTTACTTATTTACAAAGAAATGTTCCTTTTTCTGCTTTTTATTAGCTATAATAAAGTCGTTTATCAGCAGGCTTTAGAAGACAGAAATGTCTGTGGGGATGACGAGGTGCAAATGAGATCATTGACCTTTCCCTGTCCAACGTGCAGAGCAGAGATCACAGTGCCACCTGGTGGAGTCACTCAGTTTCAGGTCAGAAATAACCGCCGATTTATCACTGCGGGCAAAAACCACCATACAGATCTACCTATGTGCTTACAAAGATTATTTACTAACAAGTTTACTAATTACATTCTAATTTATATATATATACACTTCTACTTGCTTTATAAGTTCAAAATTTTACGCCTTCCAGTCTCTCATTTTTGCATTGAAGGGCGTTGAAGAGTATGGAATCTACAACATTATAACAAGAAAAAAAATGAGTCTCATCCACCATTTTGTAAATCGAAGGTAGCAGTGTATCAAACACACTTTTTAAATATTTTGATTTTGACTATTTCGAAATACAAAACAAGTATATTAGTTGGTATTGAGAACAGCTTTGAAATATATGTAAAATTCATTTAGATGTTTATTAGGACGAGTTGCTCTGTTATCGTGCGTAAAAATTTGTTTTCAGTCCAATTTCTACTTGACGGAGAAAACACTCAAATGTGAGGTATGCAAGCGAGACGAAGAAGCTACGCACAGCTGTACTGACTGTGGTCACAACATGTGCACCCAGTGCCAAAAGTACCATGATGTATTTACCTCAAATCATCATTTACAGCAGTTAGTCAGTAGTAACAAGCAACATTCTCAAAATATTCACAATACAGACTTTGAGGAGAAACGTGCTGACCAGCTCAAGGTGCTGGAGGCGGCGCTGGTGACGATGAGCGAGGAGGAAGATATGTTGCAGCGGGAGAAGCAGGCGGTGGCTGACGTCATCACCAGGCGGGCCGACGCCATGAGGGCGCTAGTGACGCAGGCGGAGGAGAAAAGTCAAAGGGCAATCTCTGAAAAAGCCGATAATTTGGGTAAACAGATACAAAATAAGATGACTACTGCTCGCCAGAAGCACGCCATGATTGTAACACAAGTCCTTAGTGATGGACAGCCCACGTTACTTAGTGATGAGGATTTTGAATATTACCAGCAGCAGAGGCGAAGAGGACAACAAGTGAAGACTCTACTGCACCAGTTCAACGACTCTGCCATTGACCTGCAGGCCGTAGAAGCCTACATAGGTACGGTGTGTGATGACCAACTGA
This sequence comes from Pomacea canaliculata, assembly GCF_003073045.1. NCBI lineage: Eukaryota > Metazoa > Mollusca > Gastropoda > Architaenioglossa > Ampullariidae > Pomacea > Pomacea canaliculata. The sequence goes on from NC_037595.1 coordinate 17,759,645, forward strand.
GTGTAGTGGAGACTAGCTTACCTGTGGCAACTGACGTCAGCAGTGGAACCATGACAGACATGTCAGACTATAAACCTGCTACGTCACAGCCGTCAGACATAACAAAACTGACACGTGACATTTCAGACATTGAGGACAAGCTGGCAGCACTAGATGCCCGCACACAAATCTTGGAGAGTCAGAATCAAACCAATGTTTCCTTCTTGAAAGATGAAGACTTCAAGTTACAACAAAATGTTGCAGCTTGTCAGCAAAATATGGATGATTGTACAAGAAACATTTCAAATATTCAAAAAGACATAGCCAGCATGAGCCAGGAGTTTGAAACAATGAAAGTTTCTAACTCTACTTTACAGAATGATGTTGATATCATTAAGAAGGAATCTTCGAGAAATAAAATGAAAACCCAAAAAGTGAAAGATGTCGCTAAAGAATTGAGTACAGAAATCGAGACTTTTAAAGGTGAGATAGTTAACGTTATTATCTCGTTCACATTTGTTACAACGATTTTGTCTAGCTTCGTATTTCTATTTCTTTTACTGTACTTATGTATGATAAAAGACAAAATTACAGCTGTTTAAACCTACTTTCTAATAATAAAACAGTTGGGAAAAAAAACACTCCCTATGGTTTTAAAGAAGGATCTATAAGATTAGTTAGACAAGTTCAAGGATCTTTAGGAACTTTCTTAAAACAAATGTCTAGATATTTTTAGCAGCTATGGGTAGTGTAATCAGTGTGAAGGCACTTGCTGCTAGTGACGAATATTAAGGCGAAGAAACCTTAGATGATTCTAACAATAAAATAGTCTAAATAATTCTTTTTAACTTTTTGTCAATACTGTAATAGCATACAAATTCTCATCTTCAGAAAAATCCAGCATCATGGTGGCATTTAATGCCAGACTCGATGAAGAAAAACATCTAAGGTATATATTGCAATCAGATATTCTGGTCTTAAGCGACGTTACCTGCAACGTGGGGCAGGCCTACAACAAGGACACTGGCATTTTTGTCGCTCCTGTCACAGGAATCTACTTCTTCATGGCCAGAGCGACGAACACCAAGGGGTCAGAGACGTTTTATCTTGATATTTTAGTAAATAAAACTCGCGTTGCTCGGTCGTTGTCCACAGGCGGCATGGGGGAGTCTAGGATGAGCTGTACTGCGCACGTAGTTCAGAGACTACTTCAAGGACAGGAGGTGTCAGTAAAAGCAGGGACACATTTGCCTTCCTCCTCTGCTTCGTTGCGATGTTTTGAAACGTCCTTTACTGGCATGTTAGTGCAACGAGAGTTTGGCGTCCAGTAGTCGTAGACATTGCATCATCATCATCATCGTCGTCGTCGTCATCGTCTCTCATTATCATAATCAAAACAACAAAAACAGCTACGAACTTTACACTTTTCCTAACATAATTGGCGTTGTGTTTTTGACTGGTTACCAACATGTGGCCTTTTTATTTGTTCTTTTTTTCTAATATGAACTCTCTTTTTGATTTTTCAACCATAATGCCTAATAATAATTTAAAGCCCCATATTTACATGTAACATGGCAGTGATGTTTCGTCTATCTTCATCTACCTTTACTTGCTATAGTAGTTAGACGTTATCTTTGACTTTTTACACAGCAACAGATTGTGTAACTGAAGGCAAGTAAATATTGAAATATTGGAGTTTATGAGGACTTACAAATCTCCTTTCTGATAAAATATCTCAAATTTAAATATTGTTTTTTTTCTGAAAATAGCACGAAAAAGATACAGGTATTTTCGATGATAAAAATATCATACATTTTTAATTGCAATTATTTTTTTAAAGTAAAACAAACACTCGAAAACATTTTTGCATTTTTTCTAAAAAAATATAGCGTTTCCAAAACATTCATTATTTAAAATAAAATAATGAACAGAAAAGTAGTTTAACTTTCAAAATCAATTATTAGTTGATAAAATATTCTAAATAAATACATCACAAATAAAAGGTTATAAAACAAATTGCAGATCTCTTTTGAAAAAAAAGCAACAGCAAAGAAATAGCAAGCAGCACACACACATACACGCACAGAAACATACCATCAGTTCCTTTCGATTATTTGCACGAAGCGCTCTCAGCTGTTGCGTAATAAGGGATGAGGGCAAAGGCGGTTTCGTTGTTGACAGTTGTGTAGCTTTTGTATAAAAAGGAAAATATAAAAAAATATTACATTCGACGACACAACCTGCAATACATTTTTGCTTTTATAAATACGATTATTTTCACCACCCTCCCTTGCTAGTCAACGTGCATGTGTGTGTGTGTGCGCATGCGCGTGCGTGTAAGATGACCTTGTTGTTGACGTGAGAGTCTACACATTGTTGACAACTAGGTCACAGAGGTGAGTACAAATGTTCTTGAACGACATTCACTCGCGTGTAAGATACAGGTAGGTGCACAATGACAAGCTAGGCAATGTTCGACTGAAGCGTAAATCGCAAAGAATGTTGTTTATTTACGCCTGTTAACGTACGTACTGATGTGTGAAAAAAGCAATGGTTATTGCAATAGATAAACTAACAAATGAAGAGAAAAATCCAAAGCTAGGCCTAAAGATACATTAAAATGTGTTGTAAATACTGATGAAATTCGACGACAACAGAACCATTATTGTAGCTTGATTCTTTTACAAAGAGATCCTTTTTATGCATTTGTACAAGCTTTAGACAGATGTTCAATAATGTTAATCGTAGAAACTTCGTATTTGTTGAATTTGTTCTGAATTATGTCATCCTAAGCGCACACAAGTGGACCGTGTCAACTGTTGCTTCTATACGTGTTCTCCCCTAACGAAAGGTACCAAACCAGGGACGAGTAACTCAATGGCTGACATTAAAATACGATATGTTATTATTATACGCATATTGTACAATACACAGACACCATGCAACGTAGTACATCACTACATACACGTCCACAATGTTTAAAGACCATGAAAGGTAAAAATGACAATGTATATTAAAACTGTAACTTTCACGTGTACGAACACCGACATAAACGCTTGCGCGAACACACACTGTAAACTTAATCTCTCTCCCACACATTCGCCTACATAATTACACACATTCGCAAACGCGCACACATATGCACGGGTACACAAACAAACCAACTTGCAGATAACATGAGTCACAGTGTGCATCACACTCGGCGCAGTTTGTGATGTCTTGACAGTGATTAGGGACAAGTAAGGTCTGAATTTCTGGGAATTATTTTGTACTTTCGTTTCCTAAAATTCTTGTTCTAAAAATAAAGCGCTGTTACTGACAACACACCAGATCAATCCCGTCAACCGCTGCGTGCTGTCAACAACGCCACGGAACTACGTACATGTCAGGAGCTTTATTTAACAGTCACCTGATTTGACAGGAAGAAAAAAACTCGCCTGTAATCAGACAAGCACTCTTGCTCCGACAAGTTTCGAGATAAGACAAGAGGTCAGGTGACGTGGACGTGGCTGGAGATAACCGTCGGCCGCCATTTTGGAAAGACTGTCGTGTACTTTGTGCGTCTTACCTTCACTGATACACACAACGACGATGGCAACGAGAAGTGATGCTGATGATGCTACATCCATTTGCAGCATTTGTCTGGAGCCGTACAAGGGACGTAATCCTAAGCTTTTGCCCTGTTTTCACACACTTTGCCTCCCCTGTTTGAAAGACTTGGAACAGCACAGCCTGGTGAGTACAAAACGTCTAATGATATGTACAAACACGCGAGGAAGATAAATTAATATACGACCGTATTGATAATCCCTTAGATAAGAGTGAGACAAGCAAAGTACCTTAAAGCTGTCTTAATAAGGTCAAGGTGCCACATAACTCCACACGGCAACAAGCTACATACATAACGATCTATTATTTATACCCACACTCGCCTGTAAAGGCCAGGGTGTGTTTGCTTCATCTCACCTTGTCAGGTACTTACTAATGACAGCTCACAATAAATTTCATTGCAACATGTGTTTAGTTTCATGACGCGATGTACATAATACTCAATAGGAAGAGGAAAAGAATGGCTACCAACACATCTTATTTGAAGGAAGAGGAACATTTTAAATAAAATAATGGGTTCTGCAAATTATTAGTAAACACATGTGGGTAGACATGCATACACAGGATACATAATAATGTTAGGAGTCATATAGCTTCAAAACAGCCCTTCGTGATTCACGTAGAAGCAAAAAACTAATTTTCAAACTTAGTAAACAAATAGCATACCAAAGATACAGCTAATTTAGTAAACAAATTAAATGCTAAAACACTCCTAATTTTGAAACAATTTCAGACTAATGCAGCAGCGTCTGAAGAATATGATGATTAATAACTTGGGATTTTAGGGATTGCAGAATTTAACAAATCTTTTCTGCCTTTTCCTCCCATTGCTATACTTTTTTTTTTCTTTTGGCCTCTTTCTTTTGTAGAGCATACCTTCGAACCACCACTAGTTATATTTGATGGAGATGTTGTGGTCTTTTTATCTGAATTTTAAATTCTCTATGTTATTTCTTTATTTATTTCTTTTTTGATAGCAAAGTTTTCTGTAGGAAGTCTTTAAAACTAAATTTTAAGAAAGCCAGTTTTTGGGAGCGTGTGAAGAACAACATTATCCTAATTCTTAGGTTAAAAAAGGTTATTTAAGCATTCATAGTGAACTTTCACGAATACATATCATGTGTTGAAAGATTGTTTAAAGCAATATTACTAAACTTTGCCACACTAGTAGAATTGATCAAGAAGTCCACAAATGACGTGTTGGCTGCATATGCGCCTTATAAGTGCACCGATGAGAGTGTGAGGGCCTTTACAGCCTAACCTACATCCTTAACACTCAGACACCTACAATAGTACCCAAGCCTCGCACATTCTGACCACAGGACACTCACCACACAGTGAACTGCTTAGGTAAAGACAGTTTACTGTCCCCAGGTAAACTCTGACAATGTCAGAGCAATGGCATGGCATGTTATTATAAGGCTAGATTTATTTAGGTCGCGTTGATAACTATCAAAGTAGTTGTGTAGACATAACAGATAGAACTTCCAGTTTTTTTCAGGCCATTAACACCATGTTGTGTTTGCAAATAAAAATTCTTAAATTTTGTTCAGGTACAGAAAAATATTATTTGTTCATTTTCTAATTATCATACTTCTCTATTTTCTGGCATATTAGCAAGCTTTATCCGACAGAAAAGGAAGTCAAGATGACGACAGAGACAATCCACCTTTGACCTTTCCATGTCCTACGTGTAGAGCAGTTATCACTGTTCCCCCTGGTGGCGTCATCCAGTTCCAGGTAGCAAAATAGTTCCCCAAAGCATATAAATTCCTCCTTTATTTAAAAAAAGCCCATGTAAATTAAAAAATATCATATGTTATCTTGGAACTTGAATATTTCTTATTATTGTCTAAAATCCATGTACAAAGGAAACGCTTTAAAGGTGGTTTTCTTAACACTTTAGCTCCTTACAGCTTTTTTAAAATTTCTACATATACCTTATAAGAAACTTAATACTAATGATTGGAAAAAGTGTTTTAGAGACATATATGTCACAGTGTGTGTGTGTTCTTGCTTAAGACATAGTGACGACCATTGTTTACATACAGAATTTACATCAAAAGTGACAGCAAACATATCCACTTAAAATTACTCATTAATTATAGATACCTTACATTGCATTATCCTGTTTAACTTTTTTTTCAGACTAATTTCTATTTGAACGATGACACACTCACCTGTCAGATATGCGATCTAGGTAACGAGGCCACGTACAACTGTTCTGAGTGCAGCCAAAATATGTGCGATCACTGCAAGCGGTACCACAACAAATTTCTTCCCAGTCACAAGGTTGAACCTCTGACCTTTAGTTGCAAGGATACATCTCAAATTAGCTTTGAGCCTGAAAAGGAGGGTACAATCACACAACAACTCGCGGTGTTGGAGGCGGCGCTGGTGACGATGAGGGAGGAGGAGGGCACGCTGGAGCGGGAGAGGCAGGCGGTGGCTGACGTCATCAGCAGGCGGGCTAACGCTGCGAGGGCGCTAGTGACGCAGGCAGAGGAGAGAAGCCAGAAGGAACTGTCGGAAGTAGCTGAAAGGCTTAGAATACAGATACAAGAAGAGATGGTAGCTACTCACAATATTCACGGTAAAATATTTACATTGATGTCGCAGGAACGCGGTACGGGTCAAGCAAATCCAATCAGCAGAAAGGTGCAGACGGTTCTTCTCAGTGATGAAAATTTACGGTTGGTTCAAGAGCGATGCAGCAGTGGCCGACAATCGAAGTTAATTCAGTACCAGTACAACGACGTCGCCATTGACATGAAGATCGTAGGAGACTACATAGGTACGGTGTGTGATGGTAAACAACCTGCAGGGGAGACCAGCAACGTGCAGGTGTCAGAGTCCGTCTGTGCAGAGTTACAGTCTTCAGAGCGGCAATGGAAGACTATGGCTGTTACACCGAAGCTGTCAGACACAACAAAACTATCATGTGATATTGGAGAAAGCGAGGACATGTTGACACATGATACACCTTCACACTACTTAGAGAGATACAATAGTGCGATGACAGAATTGCGTATTCTCAAGGAAGAGATCTCTAATCTTAAGATGGATGTGAGCATTTTAAAAGAAACGGACTCCATGGCTGAAAAAAAAATGAGAAATTTTGAAGAAAAGTTGGAGAACGTTAAAGAAGAGCTTTCAAGAACGGAAAAGGTAACGACCTCTATAAAGCAAGAGACGGAAACAGTAAAGACCGTCAACTATAAACTGCAAAATGCCATTGACAATATGAAGCTGGAGTATTCAATTATTAAAAGAGAAACGAATAAAGCCAAAGAAAACATTAACGATCTGGAGATAGACCTTGAAAGTTTTAAAGGTAAACAGTACACTTTTGTTTACTGAATGTGTATTTAACATGTAAGCGTAAAAAAAAATGCATTTCAATTTTTCTTAGTATCTTAGTAATAAGAAATTCTCGCCTATTTTTTGTAAAAAAAAAAAAAGCTTTATGTGAATGTGTGTGCGTGTGTGTACAATTGCTCTATAACGTGACCGTTTACATGCTTGGTACAAAAGTTAATGATGATGATGATGATGGTTGTTGCGATCGTAGTAATAATAATAATTGTGACGACGATAATTAACGACGATCATGCTAATGCTGATTACGATGAGAATGTTGATGATAGCTTTTAATAAATACGAAAAGAGTATTGCATGATCATATATATATATATTTGTCTGTGTATTTTTAAAGAAAAATCCAGTTCCATGGTGGCATTTGACGCCAGACTCCATGTTGATATAACAGTTGACGAAGATGAAACTGATATCTTCCTGAGAGACGTGAATTGCAACGTGGGGGAAGCGTACAACAAGAACACAGGTATTTTCATCGCTCCTGTAACAGGTATCTACTTCTTTATGGCGAGAACAGTGAAAGTTAAAACACCAGACTTCTCGCTTGATATACAAGTGGATGGAAATCGAGTTGCTGAATCATTATGGGAAAGTAGTCCGCGGAAAGCCAATGGGAGCTGTGTTGTACACCTTGTACAAAAACTGAGTCAAGGACAAGAGGTCACACTGTCAACGTATACATCGTCAGAGGCCACATTGCGAAGGAGGGAAACGTCCTTTTCTGGCATGTTAGTGCGACCAGAGCTTGACATTGAATAGTCGTTAACGTTTTTTTTTCAGTAAGCCTGAATATATTTTTTCCAACAAAACCGATATGTTGCCGCCATGATTGCCTCATAGACTTAGCTGTCATGGCCCTGTATCGGTTACCGATATTGAAAATGTAATATCAGTTAAAAGTCAATTCACACTCAACCAACATCGGTTTAAAAGCTGGATTCATATTGAAGTTAACGTTTAAAAAATGTAATGTGTTGTTTCTTTTGGCCTAATAGAAACCTTCGATCTTGGTAGCACCATTGCAAACTCGGCAGCCTGATAGTAGAAGTACAAATATTTATTTGCTTGATTTTGTTAAACATCTTTCCTATTTCCCATCATCTCAGGAGCTGGCATGAGAAAGCCTATTAGATAGAATACTAGCTGAGAAAATGATTTTAAGTCCTAGCTTGAGTCTATGACTAGAAGCCTTAGTTGCTATCTCTAGGCAGCAAATTAATCGAGCAGGCTGGGTGATTCGGGTTAATCATTTAAGTCTAGGAAATGTCTTCACACGCTGTCATATCATGTCTTTTTTATGGCATAGACTTATTGTATTTGAAACTTCTTCCCATGATAAATATTTCCTTTTATGATCTCCGTGTGTCATGATTATCAGTTTTTTTTTTTTATGAAGCTTTAAAACCCTCAGCCAAATCCTCATGTAAAAAGATGACATATTGATAATATTTCCCTTTAGTATACCTTCAACTTTTTATATAATCACTCACTGCATGTTTGTATAACTTCAGAACATAGATTCTCTGTAAATGCAAAACCATTCTTTAATGATATCAATATATGTTTACAGTGCATTAAGTCTTTAAACTAATTCTTGTACTAATGGGTATTTTGTAAAAAAAAAATGTACTGTAGATGTGGACTGAGAAAAACGATTTTTGAATCTTTTTGTTTAACATTTTATTTTGACCTTGATTAGAGACTATTAAATTATTAGTGTAGTTAATTTATAGCTGAACAACCTTAAGAATGATTTTTGAAGAATTGAATGTTTTGTTCAGTTTTTTTTTTGAATGTTCTTGTCATGGACTGGTGCACTGCACCAGGCTAATTTATTTTCAAGAGAGGTGGAAACTGGGGAAAAACTGTTGTGCTGGTTTCTTTCACGTTGGACCTTAAACCACACGGTAGAGATGTTAAAGAGACTAAAATGAAGTAAATTTAACAAATTGCCTTTTTTTGCAAATAAAGGACTTGTGTTCTAATTTTAATTTATGTTGTTAATAACACTTATTATTTTAATTGACAATTTCTTTTGAATTATTGTATTTCTTAAATGAGATTTGTGTTGGTATTTTTAATGTAGTGAAAAAGGAGCTGTAAATTTCAATCTGTGTGTGTGTGCACTTGCGCATCTTTTGTCACAACATGTATTAGTTTTAGGAACAGAATGAAAAGGATTATGAATTATGTATCTTTCTTAATTTATAGCATTTGAATTTCAAGCCTTTTCTTCCACCATACCATATGTTTTAATAGCTTAGAAACAGAAGGAATTATACCAGTGTGTACAGGCTTTGCTAGGAGAGGGTTGTGCTTGCTGGTGTTTCCTTCAATGCTTCGAAAAGCCGTATAACTTTTTTATGTTCATCTTTATTTCACAATGATGGTTGCAGCACTGTCGACAAATGCCTTTTACAAGTCTGTAGTACAAGGATTCTTTGCTACTACTGTTCTATTACCTTCATATGGTTCCCAGCGAGATAATGTTTTCTTTTGTGGTAAGTGTAGAGCACTACTATTTTTTCCACATAATCAGTGCTTTATGTATGCTGTTTATCAATACAGTCGGATGAATAACACAACAAATTATATCTGAAGAACTAAACTTCGAAGATCTGTTCTGCTCATGCCTATTAGGTAAACATCAATCTTCGTGTGTGTAACTGAGAAAGAGAAACAATGACAATTCTTTATTAACGAAGGCGATGCAGGTTTCAGGCCTATGCTCCTCGAGTAGTAACAAGGAATAAACAACAAGGTGGTACAGTAAGCAAGACACTCCTTTTTTATTTAGCCCCTGCCCATTACATGTGAAGAATAATATAAGTAGTTAACTAATTACTAAGAAAATAAATAAAAATAAACATGGAGTATGTCATCAAAAGAGTGGAAGGTAAATATGTACAAAACTATTGTTTGGAGCAGATATTTATCACTTATCCCTAATATTCTGTTTTAGGAATGTTTGTTGGAGGAGGCCTCATTAATATATCCTACCTTGTGTTGTATGTTTTCAGCAAGTGGCGTTGAAAGCAATTCAGGGAATTTATTTGATCGGTTTTCTTTTCCAAGCCACAAGTCCGGGTCCGGGTATCATCAATTCTTTGGGTGGACTGATCCGCTTTTCTGACTAAGACTTACTACACACTGCGGCCCGACCATCGGTTAATAGCGGCTTTGAATAGCCTTACCGCTAATCAGTCCGTTCCTCTTTGTTGTTCTAGGGATGAGGATGGAAGTTTCCAAGGAGAATATTACACTGTAAATCTAGCTCTTACTCGTAGGGTGTGCTATGTAGTTTTTCTTTTCTTTTCATTTACTATACACCCGCATTTAGCCGACCTTGAAGTACCCAAACTATACTTTTTTTGAAATGAGTGTGTTATTAAAATGCACAAGAAGACAAAATTTTTATTTGGTAAATATTGTTATTTCTTTGGTATGACGAGGGAGGAAACGTACAAGTTCTAACTCTCTCTCTCAATCACACACACACACACAAAGTGATAAGTAAATTTAAAACTTCTTTTGTTTACATTATTTACGCATACAAGACATTTCCATCATACTCTACTACGTTACTCCTAAACCGCTAATACCTACCGACTCTTTATTCTAAAGCATAATTCTGCTGACTCTCTCTCTCTAACTTACTAATAACTAAGGGGAAAAAAAAGGAATTTCAAGATACGTGAGGCATTTGGCAGAAAACCAAAACACCTACAGGAGGATGTTCTTTTTCCTGCACTTGATTTAAAATGGTCTATTATAGGTAAACGATACGTTTTTGACAATTTCTGGTGTTATTTAAAGAAAATAGTAAAGAAAGTTGCAGAAACAGTTTACTCTTTATTAATTTTGAGTGTATCTGTTTGTATGTGAATTTGTAAAGTTCAGTGAAAAAACATGGTACACGTATTAACACTAATACAGCGAATAACATTGTGTTTGACACAACGCCCTTAGTCGAGTATGTTCCGAATATTGTTGGATATAAAATTGAATAAAAAATTACACAGCATAAAGTTCTGTACACATAGATTTTAATTTCTATCTTTAAGACATGAATTTGTTTACGCATTATTGGCAATAAACTCTACTGACCTTGGTTGATGCAGCAGGAAAATATAAAAAAATGTACTTAACTCTCGTCTGATGTGTTAGCTGCACAGAGCGTACCATTAAGTTTGCCATCAATAGGTACTTGTATGTAGTCATCTTTTCAAAAAGGCAGGTGAATGCCATGTAAAGAGAGCAGACAAAGAGAGTAATGCAGTTTAACTACTCACGTGAGATGAAGTGAGTATTAGGAGTAAAATGTGAGTGTGTTATCCTCTTTGACCTACCATTTAGAAAAACAAAAACAAAAGCAATAAAAAAAAATCCGTGGTTATCTCAGTCTTTCAAGTTATGTCTGAAAACCTGATCAAAAATTAAAGCAATCATAAAACATTCGATCAGAAAATCGTCACTTGAAAACAGAGTTAAAGTAATTCAAACATATTAAAAAAGATCGACCTTGTCTAAAATGTTATAAAAACAAAGATTTTTGTTTTAGTGCATAGAAAACGCCTAGCTCAATGTTGTATAGCCTACTGATAAGGTAGTGAAAATATATCCTTAAGCGACTTATACAAATTATCTTAAAATGTTATTGATACTATCATGCTCATGTATAGTCCGATAATAAAGTTAATACATTCGATGCTTTTAATCTCTGTAAAATATCTTTGTAAAGGTCTCACGAAAGCGTTGTGATCGAAAATAATACACAAAAATGTGAACACAACTGTTAATCTGCGGACATGAATAGACCGCTGCAGACACCGTTACGTTGTACAATAAAGAAACATTAACGATGTCTGCTAAAAACAGTTCAGTGATTTGCCACGTGACGGCTGGCAATAACGTGGCGATGTAGATGACAGACACAACGACTAACATGGAGGTGAGAGCCGCCTGCTGGCTGTTGATGTTACCGGAGGTCAAGGTCGTCTTTTGTCGCCATGACCTCGCTGCTCTCAGCCTGTGGACCGTTATAGTTGTACTGACACACACTGTCACAAAGCAAGCGATGCGTAGAACTGTTTCAAGGAAGACGTCTACCATTATTGTGACTACTGCACGATGTTGCTCAAAAAATGTTGTGGGAGCAAATGACCATTGCTCTTTTTCTAGTGTTTTAGAAAACACAGACGTGTATGAAAATGTATATAACAAACCTGTGCTAAGAAAAATGACAAAGCAAGTTATCAGTAAAGCTTCCAAGGTTCTCGTTCGTATACAACTAACAGCACTGAGTGGAAAGACAACACAAACACATCTCTCCACTGCTATCACGGCGCCAATAAAAGTAGAGGTCGCCCGAAAACCATTAGTAAAGCCAGACAAATAAGATGAGATTTTAACGAAATATTCCTCACCTAGAGCTGCCTCATACAAAGTTATAAAGGACGTCCCGGAGAAAATTGTAAGGACACACAACAAGTGAACACATCCGTGAGCGCGAGAGAGAAGAGACACAAGTTCATTCGGTCTTGTAGTCCCTGTCGCCAGAACACCAGGCAGTTGATGACGTTTCCTGGGATTCCAATTACACACACGAGTGTTGTCACACCAGCGAAGAAAAATGATTTTACTATATGTCGTATCTCCTGACTTGAGTCATCATTAAAGATGTTTTCTAAAATAGATAAATTTGTTACAAAATCAGCCTTGTCAGTTGTCGAGGTAAAGTTGCTCATTTGAATACAAGATTTGAACACAATAGGACAAAGCATTTCAAAAATAAAATTTCTGTTGCCGTAAATGTATACGAGTCGTTGTAGTTTACTCCTGCTTGGAAATTTATATTAAGAATTTATATATAGTCGTTAAGCTTTTTCTTTGATTCGCATTATTTGCAAATCATAGAAAACAATTGTGAGAGAAAATACAAGTCGTGGCAAAATATATCAATGTGATTAGAAATATTGTAGACAGAAGATACAAGTATCTGCTCAAGTAAAAATAAAATACCGTTTTAATATTAAGAACCTACTTTTTTTCTCAAATATATTATAAGGGTAGGAGGGTTCATTACATTTGCTCATTTTTAATTGGTCACAAAAAAGATGAGAAATATTATGCTACACTTTTTTTAAAAAACCTTATTGAATAAATACTTTTTTAAAATGTCATAAAAGAAGTGTGATGAACACAAAAATGGAGTTAGGCTGACACTTTTAGGAAAAGGTTGGGAAATAAATAACACGGACGCACGCACACACAGATGCAGAGAAAAGAAGAAAAATAGCAAGTATTATATATTCATCTTGTTTACATGCCATATTTGCTCAAACTTCAAACTGCAAACTATCTACACCTAGTATGGTTTAGAAAGTATGTGCTTATGCAGACACACATTATACAAACAAGTCTTTTGTTTGCTTTTACAGAGCGCGGAAATTGAAGGACTTTTTTATTATTTTTTCTTGCACACGAAGGGATCAGACTTAGTATCAGAACGTAAGTACGTATAAGTGGAAAGTCAATACACATGAGGCAATAGAAAGGGAACTGTGTGATGGTTGTCTAGAAAAGACAATGTTACGCACAGACACAGAACAAACATCATCATGGTGAATCGTGATTCCCCCAGACTGTTGTGCTTTGAAATACGAGGGAATACACAGATGTTCTCGTCTCTATTCTCGTCTCTATTCAAAAGGCATTGGCGATGACCTGCTACCTTTCATAGACAGTCGATTTTCTGGTGGTGTAGTCATTAAAGTTTGTGCTTTACTTGCTGAAGTTTCGGTCTCAGAGAAAAGGTCTTGTTGTCGAAGAAAGCTAAAGACTAATAATAATCCCTTGCACGGTCATAGTGTGCTCTACTAAGTGACAGGGTCTTTTTAATAATGATAATGAAAACGATGCTAACAGTCTTTGTGATAACTGTAACTGAAAGATGAAATATGAATGAGTGATCGTTGATGTTACCAAAAGGTATACTTGTCTCTAGATGAATAAATTATCATGGGGAGATGTAACGCCAAACTTCATAATAAACGAAGATTATCTTAACATACGTAAACTACAACTTAGAGCCTGCACATTTTTATAGCCCCTGGATAATGTTTTGTTTTGAGTTCAAGCTGCTGTCAGTATCAGAATAACGTTGAATTCCGATGTAAGCTGTATATAGTGCCCTAATCACAATATATAATGATTATAGTAAAAAGCTGAAACATTGATAACAAATACTTCCAGTTTACATATAACATATAAACAAATAATAGCAGGTGTCTTGATATGATTCCCTAAATTACGTCAAACAGTAATAAGACCTATAAAAATAAACATCAACTTTTAGACCATATTAAACTTATTAACGTAAAAGATAGCTTAAGAAATGTAAAATTATCTCGCCCAACATGGTTTCCCCTAGGACACATTATAAATGAATGTTTGTCCATCTCATTTAGACTACTTATATCAAGTGTCAGCGAAAATAAATTAATGTTAAGAAATAAAGTACAATAAATGAATACAAACCAGTTATATCCTCCTATTGCATTCATACAACTTTTCGTATTTTATAAATCTGAAATACTTCTACAGTAATGCAATTACCAATTTTCTAAAACTCTATGCACTTAAAAGACTACCTTATTTCATCGAGTTTATGAATAAGTGGCCTCCGTTAATTTATTTTAAGCTGTTATTCGACTTTGACTTGGGCTACGTGAACGGTAAAATCTTTACTGACATCGAATATTCCGTGTAATGGCAGACTGAGGACCGCGCGGCCTTTCCCAGTGTTTCTATCATCAACCCGTGGTGGGTGCACCGCTGTAACCACAATAGTCTAAATTTGTAACTCTGTACTTAAATGAATGAATATTAAGGGAGGAAACACTGGAAACCTTATAATTCTTTCTCCATGGATTGCTTTTCTTTAACAGCTGAAAAAGTCAATCGATCAGGTATTTTATTGTGTTTGAAAGTAGGCGAAGTTCTGGTTGACCTAGCGCCATGATGTTCGCTGCTGGCTGCTCCATTCAACGTGGATTTGTACTCAAACAACAGAAAATGAGAAGACAACAGTAAGTAATATTTAAATTTTAATGTATATTCTAATAAAATTTATCAAGAAACAAAACCTATAATTTTAAAAAATTACACCACGTAAATGTTTTTAAACCGCTTTTTAAAACGGAGCATCACGTATAGTTCTCTTTATTGTATGTTATTAGGTATCAATTTTTAAAAACATTCGAGGGCATTTCCGCTCCGCAGTTTTCGACTAGAAACCTCCCGAGGTCGATGTCGATGTCGCGCAGTCAATAGATTAATAATAACGTGAGCTTATTTAGCTCCATATCCCGAGTCCAATACGCATACTTAAGAAAGTTAAAATCAGTGGATGAAGAAAAGCAATAGTCAAGTTAAGAATCAAGGATACATCCAAGGATACAATTAAAAGGTTTCGGTCTATACAATGACAGTAAAACTCACAACAAATTAAACATGGTCTGCTTATGCCTGTAAGGTACACAACTGTCCGCAAGTATGTAACTGAGAAGGAGAGACAGTGACAATGACAATTCTTTATTAACTAGGGTGGAGCAGAAAACAGGGAACGCCTTATTTTATCTATCCCTCACCCATCACAGAGGAAGAATAAGCTAAGTAGTTATCTAATTACTAAGAAAATAGCGACAATAATAATAAACTATAACATCAAAATAAAATAGAAAAGTAAAAGTTCTAACTACGATCTATAACCCTTTTTGAAACTGATGTTTCAGTATACACAATCCTCTGATTACTAAGAGCGATCAGAACTTGATACGCTTTACTCTTTTCCCACGATCTTCACACAGAAATATTTATCCAATTGATCCCCAAGTAGATAATCCAATGAGAAACTGGGATTTAAAATATCCTCAACCAAATTTTTATCACATTATTACAACAGTCACAGACGTAACGACCAGGCGCTGACACGTCATTCTCAAATTAACATGACTACTGACAGCAAAGAGTTCTTTACAAATAATTACTGGCATAGTGACTCGCCATTACAGAAATATTACAAAGTAAATGTCCAAACGTTTAGCATAGAGGTTAAACTTTAGAAATTATCCTTTACTCACAATCAAGTCCAGCTTGCAGTCCTCTCCAAGGTTACAATGAACTTTGCTATGAGACGTCGTCTTTGGGGACACACTAATCATTTCTCTCCATTTATAATGAAACTTGTTACGAATGGTCGTCTGCCAACCAACATTCTTCTCACGACCGGCTAACCTGACGTCACACCTCTTTTTTTACATCACGCATACACGCAATCAGACAACCTGACGTCATTCACTCTCTTTCGTCCCTGCACGTGCGATTAGGCCTGCCACTCCAGCTCCATGTGTGATAGTGTGCTAGCTAGTCTCATTGTCTAATATACTTGGCGTTGTTTCTTTTTTCCCCTTCGTCTCCTTCACTCACACACGCACTTAGCCCACCTTGGAGTCCACAAAAAAACCTGCTTTTACCGAAAAAAAGGTTGTTTCCTCTTTTCTGCGTCTTTCAGCTTCAGTGAGCTTCTTAGTCGCCACAACTGCTTACGTTCTCTACTTCTACGTGCACGAGACGACGAAAGAATAAACAACAATTTCTTTGGTATGACGAGGAGAAAATACACATCGCTTCTTTCTTCTAAAGCATACTTCTGCTTACGTTCTCTAACTTAATAAAACTAAGAGAAAGGGGTTTTCGAGGTAGGTGAACCACTTGACCAGACCACCTACACACTGCTGTAACACTTTCTCCCCCAGTAAACATTTGGAAAGCTTAAAAGGTTGTTTTGAGAAGTACATGAGCCACTCGTCAGCCGACCGAAACTTTTACACGATGATGTAGTTCTTGTTCCTGCACTCTATTCAAAAAGGCACACTTTCGTAATAAGATTATTACATTTTAGAAGAGGTTCGAGTGTTATTTGAAAGAAAAAATAAAAAAAAGTCAGGGAGCTCACACATTCTTAAGTCTGTGTGTGTGTTTGTAAAGTTCAATGAGGAAAATAAAGAGTATGTATTAACACAAATGCAGCGACGAACATTATATTAGTCGATTAATTAGTCGAGAGTTTTCAGAATATTGCAAAATATAAAAATGAATAAAATTTACACAGTAAAAAGTTCTTTGCACCTCGATTTGATTTAGAATTTTTAAGACATGCATTTAGTTAGGTTTTTAGATGGTGATACTATCATGTCCGATAGTAATGATGGCGAATTTAATGTTTGGATTCTCTACTAAATATTCTTTTAAAGGTCTCACGAAAGCGTTGGGAGTGAAAATAATAAACAAAAATGTGAACACAACTGTTAATCTGTGGACATGAGTAGACCGCTGAAGCTAGTGCCATGTAAGTGTTGTAATATTGAGAAGCATTAACAATATCTCCTAGAAATGGTTCGATCAATTGCCACGTGACCGCTGGCAACAATGTCGCGATGTAGATAATGGAAATGACGACTAACATGGAGGTGAGAGCCGCCTGCTGGCTGCTGATGTTACCGGAGGTCAACGTCGTCTTTTGTCGCCACGTCCTCGCTACTCTCAGTTTCTGTACAGTTATAGTTGTACTCACACACACTATCATAAAGCAAGCGATGGGTACAACAGTTTCAAGTAAAGTGTTTACCATTATTTTGACTACTTCATGATGTTGCTCAAAAAATGTTGTTTGAGCATATGACCAATGTTTTGTTCCTAGTGTTTTAAAAAACACAGGTGTATATGAAAATGTATATAACGAGCCTGTACTAAGGAAAAGGAGAAAGCACGTACCCAGTAAAGCTCCTAAAGTTCTTGTTTGTATACAAGTAACGGCGCTGAGTGGAAAGACAACACAAACACATCTCTCCACTGCGATCACGGCGCCAAGAAAAGTAGATGTCACTCGAAAACCAGTAGTAAAACTAGAAATGTAAGACGAGGTTTTAACGGAATATTCCTCGCCTATAGCTGCCTCAAAGAAAGTTATAAAGGACGACACCGAAAACACTGCCAAAGAGGAAAACAACTGAAAGACATCAGTGAGCGCGAGAGAGAAGAGACACAAGTTCATTCGGTCTTGTAGTCCCTGTCGCCAGAACACCAGGCAGTTGATGACGTTTCCTGGGATTCCAATGACACACACGATTGTTGTCAGACCAGCATGGAAAACTGTCTCTACTACCTGTCGTGTCGTCTGACTGGAGATGGAGACATCGTCCAAGAAGTTATCTAAAAAAGATAAATCTGTTACAATGTCTATCTTGTCCGTTGTTGAGTTAAACTCGTTCATTGGAATACAATAGTTAAACTCATTTTTAGAAAGCGTTTAAAAGAAGAATGTTTCTGTTAAAGTAAAATTGTCATAGTCGTTGTAGATTACGTCTGTTTGAGACTTTATATTAAATAGAAGTCGATAAGCTTCGTCTGTAATATGCAATATTTGAACTAAAAGATAAAATACAAAATCTCACTTTCGGAAACTATATCAATGTAATTCTGAAAGTTGTAGAGGTAAGCAACATGTAGCCTATTAAGGAAAAAAACAATGCCTTTTTGAACTGCAACAAATATTTAAAACTTTTTTTGCTTGTCCTCTACAAATATATATTTTAATCGTCAAAGGGTTCCTGACAAATTTTTACGTTTAATTATTAGATCACAAAAAATGCTGAGAATGTTACTCTATGGTAGGAAATATATTCCAGATTTTTGCATTTATTTTTGAAAATAAATAATGAAAAATTAAAACAAGTAAACAAGTCACATACAAACTGCTATGACGATGAATGAATATGACGTTCGACCAGTAATGTAAAATAAATCTTATATATCTATAACAAAAATGAAGTAAAGAAATGGGACACACACACACACACACACACCCCACGTATTTTAGCTCACTTTCATGCAGAAATTAGAAAAAAATCAAATATTCTGTATTTTGCTTTGTTGATACAAAAGATTTTCTGCAAAGTACAAACTACGCCCAATCTTTCTATGAAAGCTTGTATTTAAGCACATGCCTGGCAAACACCCAGTAAACAAACAAGCCTGCTAGGGCGCCGTGAGTTAAAAACAGTTTTTAATCGATTATTTTCACAAGAAATGTTCTGAGCTAGTATTGTTGAGAGAAACTTCGCAATGTAAGTACATATAAGAGGAAAGTCTGTAAAAGCGTCAAGAGAGAAAGTGAACTGTGTATTCTTTGTTCATAAAGTACAAACATTGCTACATACAGAAGGCACACGACCTTAATGCTTTGAGATAGTCTAGACTTCGATGCTTTGGAGCAGAAGGAATACATAGACGATCTCTTCTACCTGAAAACATCAACTTATTCTTCTTGCCATTGCGTTTCACTTCTACCTCTCACAGACAAACCAAGTTCTGTGCGTCTTGTCCTTTGAGGTTTTACCACCATCAGTGGCAGTCCCGACGGTTTAATATCTCTGGTTCTTTGCGACGATATTCTCTAACGAAACCGATCCGATGTTTTTACGAGTTTGTGCTTCACTTGCTCAAGTTTCGGTCTTGGAAAATAAAGTTTTGGTCTTAAAGAAAAGTCCATTGGTGTCAAAGAAAGCTAAAGATTTTTAGACAATAGCTTTAAAAAGCTGCCGACCTAGCGCTGCTTTTGAGCTGAGGAACAACTGTCGACCTGTGTCTGCTTTACTGACTGGACTTTCATGCACTTATACTACAAACACAAAGAGATGCCATAGGACAAACACGCAATCGGCTTTCTTTAACTAATCGTTAGTTTGCAAGAGTGAGAGAAAGACCACACCCCATGACTAGTGACTTGCCATATTTCCACATGTGATGGGGGAGCGGGGGATACTTGTAGCGTGCCGTCGCTTTTTAGTCTGACGCACACTACGAGGGAAAGAGAAGCAACAGATTGCAGGAAAACCTCAGAAGCTGTCATAAATTTCTTGCAAATTACTTTCAACAAATTTTCTGCTCCCTGTTTTGTTCCACCGCTGTCATAGCCTCTTTTACAATTTCAGTATTCAACTGACCATACGATGTCTGCTACTGAGTTAAGATACCCCCTTTTTTACAGTGAAAATTGCAAGAAAAACAATTTTAGTCCAACCGAAATTGGTAAGCTTGTCGTTAACACCTGCACACTGCCAAGAATCTTCTTATTCACCTACAACGGCTCCTGGTACACCTGAATGCTATCGTTCGCAGAACCGGTTCAATGTTAGGCCCGGCACCACTCTTATTTTACAGACCGTGTTCAGGCAGAAATCCCAAGCAATCCAAATTATGTAGCAGCGGTTCATTACTCGCAGAGCTAACACAATGGAAGTCACCTGAGATTTCAGTCGCTCCTATTGTCGTCAGGGATGAAGAAAAGGAAGAATTCAGAATGAGCGTTGGGTTTCTCTTCCCTTACACGTCCGCCTTGCAGAAAAGTTCTTTTCTGACGGTAAGTGCTTTACATCTTCTATAGTCGTGACATGTGCTTCTTTATCCTGTGAGCCTAAATTCTTGTGTAAGTGCATGAGCAGACCTGTCTATGCATCATCATCCATCATCCATTATCATCTACCATCCATTATCATCCACCATTGAGAATGTTTCACTTTTAAAAAATAGCTGTTCAGTAATAAATAAATTTAAAAGTCCTAAATAAACTCTTATGGACAAGAAAATGAAGTCTGGCTAAAAGAGGAAAAGAATTTGGACCTCTCTTATTTAAAAAAAAAAATGAAGGATATTATGACTCAAGCACGCTCTCTCTCTCACACACACACAGATGAAGAAGAAAAAAATTGACTGTATTTTTCATTGTTGACAACCCGGATTTGCTCATCTTTGAAAATACAAACTACCTACGTCTAATATATTTTAGAAAATATTTGTTTAATCATGTATCTGAAGAACCCGCAGGATATAAATAAACCTGTTTGCTTCTAGAGGGCGCGGTAATTTAAAATTTCTTGCACATGAAGAGATCAGTGCTAGTATTGTTTAAAGAAAAATGTAGGTACATATAAGTGGACACCCCATTAAAAAAATACAAAAGAAAGATAATTGTGCGTTTGTTGCCTAGAAGGAATAGAGACAATGTTATGTACAGTCGGTGAACAAACATCATCCTGATGCATCGTCCTTCTACCATTGTTTCATGCTTTAAGGTGTGAGGGAATACACAGATGTTGTCTTCTACATTAAATATTCTTTCTGCTTTAGAGTTGATCTATTTTTTTACAGGCAGCCCATGTTTTGGTCGTGTAGAAATTAAGGTCTGTGCCTTAACTGCATAATTTTTGGTTTGAGAGAAAATCTCTAGGTGTCGAAGAAACTTATAAAAGTCCCCTGCACGATCATAGCACTTGTATTATTTTAAGTAACGGGGTCGTCTTAGTTGCCCTGCAAGTAACATGATAAGTCGAAAGGTAAACAAATGTTTATTAACTAAACGAAACTGAAACGTTACAGACACATAACACTTTTACAAACTTCCCCTGTTAATGAACAAAAGTTGAGACTATTGAACTTTAGTTGTAGTTAAGGCGAGAAATAGAAACGTTTGACATTTTGGTCAAAACGAGAAGCAGCAAAGTAATCTAAAAAATG
This sequence comes from Pomacea canaliculata, assembly GCF_003073045.1. Taxonomy (NCBI): domain Eukaryota; kingdom Metazoa; phylum Mollusca; class Gastropoda; order Architaenioglossa; family Ampullariidae; genus Pomacea; species Pomacea canaliculata. The sequence continues at coordinate 17,781,248 of NC_037595.1, forward strand.
GCTACAATGAACCACGTGACCCCTACCAATGACGTCAAAATGCAGACAATGATAATCATCGAGGTAAGACCAACAGCTGACTATTGTTGTTCAGATGGTATTGTACACTCCAGGTAATCACATGCATTCCAGAAACACACATTGTAACATGCCTGACCAGTTTTAAAACAATTTAATGGCACTAAAATCACAACAAACAACATTGTAAAAAATACAACTACATAGACATGGTCTCCTCATGGTAAGGGAGCACCACTCTCTGTAGGTGTATGTGCGAGCGCGCGGACGTCCATGTGCGAAGGTTTCATAAAGTTGACTGGGAGAAATAAGAAACACTTAGCAACATGAATGCAGCGATGAACATTATATAAGATACAAGAGGCTTATTTCGTACAGATTCTTCAAAATATTGTTTTACCTGTGTGACAGCGGCAACCTTATAAAATGTAATTTAACTATTTAAACATCCATATCTAGCGCAGTGTTAGTACAGTACGTTATATTACCGTTATATTTAACTTTACAACTTAATAATGATGTCTACAGCAGTCCTATCATCTTCGATCATTAAAAAACGTCACTAAAACACCTAGTGAAAATAACGAATTTAAAATTATTATGAGTCTTCTTGTATTATCAGCTCTAAAAAGCCCTCTTTAAACATGTTTTTCTAATGCAAATAAAATACTCTAAAAATAATAAAATCGATGTGTCTGTTATCTTAGTCCATTTCTAAAGAAATGTGATATAAAGGAAAAGATGTTTGGTAACACTTCGTTTATTAAGTTTTAATTTGCATTTAATTTTAATTTACAATATGCTAGTTTGATCGAGTTCAATAGGTAGCTTCTTTTTGGTTACAGTAATATTCGTATGTCTACCTTCTGGTCATTTGTGTATATCAATAATTAAATATATATATTTATTAGAGAATATATAGATATTTATTAGAGAACAAAAATATACATTTTTACAACAAAAACGTGTATAAATAGACATAGTTTAACTACCCTTGTGTGTCATTAAGTTCACAACTCTTTATTTGTATGTATTTACCAATGGAAAAAATACCTTTAAAGGAAGACGCTATTGTCATGAAAAAGTGGAAATCGTCCACTAATAAGACTCCTGTGAATAAATGTTTTAATTTATGGGAAATGATATGCTAAAGGTCTCAAAAACCGTGGCGAAAAAAAAACTGTAAACACGATCGTCGATCTGTGGACATGACTCAACCACTGCAGAAACAATAATGCAAAGATACTGGTCTTCCACATAATTAATATTGTTTTCGCCCGCCATAAAACTTGCCAGGCTAGCGAGGTAAGCGAGAAATAACCTCATCCAGTCTTGTGCTCGTAAGTGTGTAAACACGCAGGTGTAGGTGCAAACAAAGTGTTGCTGGAGCCGTGGCGTGTCACACGATTACGGACTAAATTTACTATTATTTTAAAGGTCTCACGAAATCGTTGTGAACGAAAGTAATAAACGAAAATGTGAACACAACCATTGATCAGTGAACAAGAAAACACCGCTGCAGACACTGTCAAGGAAGTGGTGGAGAATCGAGAATAAAAAAGAGGGTCTGGTAAAATTAAGGAAATGATTAGCCACGTGACTGTTGGCAATGAAGTTGTAATGTAGATGATGGCGACGACGACTAACATGGAGGTGAGAGCCGCCTGTTGGCTGCTGATGTTACCGGAGGCTAAGGTAGTCTGTTGCCGCCACGTCATCGCTACTTTCAGCTTGTGGACCGTTATAGCGGTACTGACACACACTATTACAAAGCTAGCGATGCGAAGAACCGTTACCAGAAAGAGTATTACTAAAATTCTGACTACCGTACTATGTTTGTCATAAAATGTTGTACGAGAAAATGACCATTGATTATCTCCTAGTGTTGTAGAAAACGTAGCAGTAAAGGAAAAGTTATACAAGAGACCAATACCTAAGAACAGGAGAAAGCACGTACCCAGTAAAGCTCCCAAGGTTTTCGTTCGTATCAAAGTAGCGGCGCGGAGTGGAAAGACAACACAAACACATCTTTCTGCTGCTATAACGGCGGTAATAAAGGCAGAGGTCGCTTGAAGACTAAAACCAAAGCAAGCCAAATAAGTCGCGGTCTTAACGTAGTATTCATTACCTAGAGCTCCATCATACAAACTTATAAATGATGTTATGGAGTAAATTGCTAAACAACACAGCAATTGAAGGAAGTCGGTGAGCGAGAGAGAGAAGAGACACAAGTTCATTCGGTCTTGTAGTCCCTGTCGCCAGAACACCAGGCAGTTGATGACGTTTCCTGGGATTCCAATGAGACGCACCAGTGTTGTCACACCACCATAGAAAAATATTTCTACTATCTGTCGCATCTTTTGATTGGAGACATCGTAGACGTTCTCTGCATAAGGTGCATCTGTTACATAATTTTCCTTGTCCGTTGTAGAGTTATTCCTAAGGTTGTTCATAACAAAAATTGATTTCATGCAATAAAGGAACGTGTTTGAAACGGAAAGAACTATTTCTGAGAAATAGCCGTCTTCGAATGGTGTAGGTTACTCCTGTTAACTAGCATTAAATCAATGCTATCATGTGCAAAAAAAAAAGCTCTCAGTAAATTTACTTAAATAAAATTGTCGTAGTTTTCCCGAAGAATTTAAGAAGAGACATTTGCTTTGCGCAAGAATAAACCTATAATAAGGTTTTTAATTGCAAAGACAAATACTTGAGAACTTTTAAATGTTCAACTTGTAGTAATGTTCCATGTAGTTGGTTATTTTTCTTTATTCATAAGAAAAAATATGGTATGAAAATATATTTCAGATTTTAAAATGAAATTTTAAAATAAATAATTAAAAATTAAAACCAGTAAACAAGTCACATACAAACTCATACGAACATAAATGAATATGACGGTCGACCAGTAATGTAAAATAAATCGTACATCTCTATAAAAAAAAAAACTGAAGGAAAGAAATAAGAGACACACACACACACACCACGTATCTGAGCTCACTTTTATGCAAACATTAGAAAAACATCGAATATTCTGTATTTAGCTTTGTTGATGCTGCAAATTTTCTCCAAATTACAAACTACGCCCAATCTTTGTATGAAAGTTTGCATGTAAGCCCATTCCTGACAAACACGCAGTAAGCAAACAAGCCTGGTAGGACGTCGTCAGTTAAAAACAGATTTTAGCAGGTTATTTTCACACGAAAAGATCTGAGCTGGTATTGTAAAAAAAAAGTTCTGAATGTAAGTACATATAAGCGGAAAGCCTATAAAAGCGCCATGAGAGAAAGTAAATTGTGGATTCCTTGTTTATAAAGTACAAACATTGCTACATACAGAAGGCACACCACCCTAAAGCTTCGTGCTTTCCTACACTTCGTTGCTTTGGTGCAGAAGGAATACATAGACGATCTCTTCTACCGTAAAAACATCAACTTATCCTTTTTGCCTTTGCGTTTCACTTCTACCTCTGATAGACAAAGTTCTGTTCGTGTTGTCCATTGAGGTTTTACCACCATCGCTGGCAGTCCCGAAGGTTTAATATCTCTGGTTCTTTTCAGACGACATTCTCTAACGAAACCGATCCGACGTTTTTCCGAGTTTGTGCTTTACTTGATCAAGTTTCGTAGAGAAAAAAACCATTGGTGCCAAAGAAAGCTAGAGATATTTAGATCATAGCCTTACAAAAGTTGCCGACATAGCTCTGCTTTTCAGATGAGGAAGATCTGTCAGCCTGTGACTGCTTTACTGACTTGACTTTCATCCATTCACTCATGTTACAAACATAAAGGGATGATATCCTAAAAATAAGCATCCAGCTTCCTTCAAGTAATCATTAGTTTGCAAGAGTGAGAGAAAGCCACACCCCCTGACTAGTGACTTGCCATATTTCCACAGGTGATGGGGAAGCGGGTGATACTTGTCGCGCGCAGTCGCTTTTAGTCGGACGCACACTACGAGTAAAAGAGAAGCAATTAGAGATCAGAGAAGCAGCAGATTGCAGGAAAACATCAGAAGCTGTCATAAATTTCTTTAATAAATTTTCCTCTTTTACAGTGAAAATTGCAAGAAAAGCAAGATAGCGCATAATGCACAAGCACTCTCTATCTTGAAGTTTAGTCCAACCGAAAATCATGCGCTTGTACTTTGCACCTGCACACTGACCAGAATCTTCTTCCTACTCACCTACAGCGGTTCCTGGTACACCTGAATGCTATCGCTCACAGAACGTGTCAGATGTTTGGCCCGGCACTAGTCTTATTTTACAGACCGTGGTCCGGCTGAAATCCCATGCAATCCAAATTGTGCAACAGAGGTTCATTACTCGCAGAGTTAACACAATGGACGTCATGGGGGATGTCAGTCACTGCCATTGCTGTCAGGGGAGAAGAAACGGAAAAATTCAGAAAGAAAGAGAGTTCAGGGTTTCCCGCCTTTAAAAAGATCCGCCTGGGAGAAAAGTCCTTTTTTTGGGGGTAAGTGCTTTAAATGCCATATACTCGTGAGACGTGCTTCGTCTTTGTTAAGTGATCCTAGATTCTTCTTGTATCAGTGCATGAGAAGAAAATCTGTCCATGCATCCTCCTCCTCATCAACATCAACTCAATGCAACTTGATTTCAAGAAGTTCAGGCCAGTCATAGCCAGACACTGAGACTATTGCAATCTAGACATTTTTTTATTGTTTACGGGTATGTGTAACAATTTCTATAACTTTCTCTTAAATATTTTATGAAATATGAATGTCAAATTTGTATGAGTTACCATTGTTTTTAAGGTTAACCCTGACAGTACACAGCGCACAGTAACAAAGCTGTTTAGTCTGATAAAAAAGACCTATTCCCTTTAATAATTAATAATAATATAAGCCCGTTCTTTCTCTGCTGCTTTTTTTAACAGTTAAAAATCTTGGGTAGAGTGTTATTTCATTGTATACAGTTCTTGCTTAAAGTATTTAATATTTTCCTTTTTTAAATGTTGAGCTAGTGTTGGTGCTTACTAATAAATTGCCAGCAATATTTTTTTCTGGCATAAATGAAGTAAATTTTTCTTTAACTAATTGATAATGTGCAAGAACCTCTGTTTGTCTGTTATGTGCATACTTGTGATCGATAAACATGTACTTGCAATAAATAATTTTTTTTTAAATGAGAACCTCTCGTACCTCTGCATCCGCATCCGTTCTCCCGTTTTCCATTCGATAAGACTGATAACCAGGCATTGTTATGAAATTGCTCTCAACCACAATTACTACTCATACCTGCAAATTTTTTGAAATTTGTTAATAAAACATGTCAGCATAATTAATTAATTATTTAATTAATTAGCATAGACATCTGCTCTTGCTGTGATCAACGTTGAATAAAACCGAGGACACGCATAGCGGATCAGGTAGAAGGAATTTGACTGCATAGTGCTTGATGGAGGAAGGCAGGTCCAGACACAGAGCGAAGAGATGCCAACTACATGAACCTTCACAATACTTTTAACTAACGATGTTTCTTCACCAGCATTATCTCTACATAAAAGTGCGGCCACTTCGATGATTAGATAAAATTATTATCTGTTGCACATCTTTAGCTTTTGTTAGACTAAGTAAGTAATCAAGCTGTAACTTTACAAACATTGCAGGAGCACAAGTGAGATGTCTGGCCACCTATGACAGTCCTCACTGACGGTCACGTTACAGAAAGAAAAAGAAATAGTTTTAGCCTGTGTTGTAATTTATAAAATAAGTTCTTGAGAATGAAATTAAAATTAAAGTGAAAGACCACTCGTAGGCACTGGGATTTCTAATACAAGACTGGTTAAGTGTATTCATAATTGAAGAAATATAAAAGGTATATTAATAATAACTTTTATACATTGTAATATCCCAGACGTAAAGACAGACTAAGGAAAATTAATAGTAGTAGTAGTAGATGAGAAAAGCAAAAGACAATGGCCAAAAACGTTTTAATCAGTAGAGAAAAACAGAAACTTCTAATACGGAGGACGCCATCAAAATTACCATGTTGGTTAATAGAAGGCCACTAAAATACCAACAAAACACAATGAAAGAACAAAGCTACAGAGACATAAAATGTCACCCTCTACGACGAAAAGCGCAGAGCAGGTTCGAACTAGAGGTCCCGAAAGGTGATTGGGTCAATTCTGTAAGTTTGACTCTTCTTTAAAAATTCTTTGGTTATTAATCTATATGGAAAATACACTGCAATGTTAAAATAAAACGGCAATCAGTCCGGATTTCTACAGGAATGTGACGAACTTTAACCGCTGTTTCGATACCTTGAAATGTCTCTATGCCCGTTAAGCAAAGGCTCACCACTTTCTTCATGTATATATCGTTGTGTGTGTGCGTGCGTGCGTGCGTGTGTGAGAAGTTCAGTGGGAAAGAAAAGACAAATGGGCACATGTAAGAACATGAATGCTGCGATGAACATTATGTAAGACACATAACCGTTATTTCATAACAACTCTTAGGACTTTTTTTTTTTACATGTGTGACAGAGGAAAATCGTAAAAAATCGTAACTTCAATTATTTGAAGGATGGTTATTATCTCCGAAGGAAAAATAATCTGTACACATGGGGCGTGATAAGGTAAGACACGCCTTTGTTTACTTGACTTGCGGGTAACTACACTGACCTTAGTAGGTGATGTAGGAAAATTGATAGGTACTGAACTCTCGTCAACGATTAATGTTTTCACACAAAAATTGCTATTTGCTATTTACTACAGAGCCATAGGATTGATGCAATCATGCAGTGTGAAGTGAGTATTCAAAAGGATGATGTGTTGTGTGATAATAGTTGAATAATCATAAAAAGACACCCGTTCTTAGGCAGTCTAGCAATGCAGTAACATTACCATTGCATTAATATTTAGGTTATCGCTGACAACTTGACAAGGATGTTAACAGCAATCTTATGCCCTTCCATGAAAAATTAGTCACTCAAAAACTCATTTCAACTAAACATTAGTAACAAAAGTCGATTTGTATTCACAGCTATAGAAAGCTATCGTTAAGCATACTTGAAATCACACAGAATGCTTTCAGAAGCATCAAACTTGTTTTTCTTTCTTGTAGGTACACCCCTCCCAAAATGTGATATAAGTGCAAAGATTGTTAATGCATCGTTTCATAAGGTTTAGTATTTTTTTGGTTCAGTCATAAATTGTAATTAGGACTATTTATAATAATGCATTATTTATTATCATGACAAATCATGTTTTGTTACAATAGTATCTGTATGTATAGATTCAGGTCTTTATCGTGTATACCAGTAATTACATCATTACTTCTCAGAAAACAAAATACGTTATTTTAAAGGTAACAAATAACTGCGAAGAAATTGTCCTAAAGCCTATATGCTTATATGTCATTAAATGCACAACTGTTACATAAATAATATAGTCACAAACCCTAAAACAAACCCTCAAATGTTGACGTTCGGTCATGATCGAAGTGTATATCGTCATCTCGTTTCTTTAACATACAGTTTTGAATTTCTGTAAAATATTTTTTTAAAGTCTCACGAAATCGTTGCGAACGAAAATAATAAACAAAAATATGAACACAACTGTTGATCTGCGGACATGAGTTGACCGCTGCACCCACTGTCATGTAGGTGGTATAAAATTCAGGATTTAAAATAGGGTCTGGTAATAACAGATAAGTGATTTGGGACGTGACGACTGGCAACAAGGTTAAAATAAAGACGATGGAGACGACGACTAACATGGAGGTGAGAGCCGCCTGTTGGCTGCTGATGTTACCGGAGGTCAAGGTTGTCTTCTGTCGCCATGACCTCGCTGCTCTCAACTTGAGGACAGTTATAGTTGTACTGACACAAACTATTACAAAGCTAGCGATGCGTACAACTGTTTCCAAAAAAATATCTATTATTATTTTGACTACTCCACTATGTTGTTCATAAAATGGTGTAGGAGCTATTGACCACTGCATTTTTCCTATTATTTTAGCCAACACAGCCCTGAATGAAAAGATGTACAAAAGGCTAGTACTAACAACCAGTAGAAAGCACGTACCCAGTAAAGCTCCCAAAGTTCTCGTTCGTATACAAGTAACGGCGCTGAGTGGAAAGACAACACAAACACATCTCTCCACCGCGATCACGGCGACAATAAGGGTAGAGGTCGCTCGAACACTGATAACAAAAGGAATCAAAGAAGTCGCAGTCTTCATGTAGTATTCATCACCTAAAGCTGCGTCGTACAGTGTTAAATATGATGATATGGATAATACTGCGAAAGAACACAACAAGTGGAGAAAGTCAGTGAGTGCGAGAGAGAAGAGACACAAGTTCATTCGGTCTTGTAGTCCCTGTCGCCAGAACACCAGGCAGTTGATGACGTTTCCTGGGATTCCAATGACACACACCAGTGTTGTCACACCAGCAAAGAAAACTGTTTCTACTACCTGTCGTATCCTCTGACTGGTGGTATGGTAGAAAACATTTTCGGCAAAAGATACGGTTGTGAAAAAACTCACCTCGTCCGTTGTAGAGCTACCGTTAAAGTTGGTCATTAGAGAAGAAAATGGAAAACACATTTCACACAAAACAGAACACTTCTGGTAAAATAAACGCATTCAAATAGCTTTAGTTTAAGCATGCCTTTTAAAATTTATATTTACAGAAACGCGCTAAGCCTTTATTAACTTCGAAATGTTCGCAAAAAGACAAATTTCTCTAAATGTGGGCAAATATAATTATCGTCGTTTCCCCGGAAGCCTGAAGAGGAAGAGACATTTATCTGCATTTATCTTCAAGGAGAAACTTTTAATAATGTTTAAATTGCAATGAAAGACAAATAGTGAAGAACATTTATAAAATATTATTTGGTTAAAAAAATTTCTGGTGACAAAGCTCCTTACAGTTTGCTTTTTTTTAAATAGATTATAACAAAATATGATGACAAGAAATATACTTTTAAATATGAATTAATTCAAATAAATTTTTAGAGATAAAAACAACTCACAGATGAACTGTTATGACCACGAAGACTTAGAATAATAGGGTAAAAGCTATCACATTAAAAAAAAATTAAGGAAAACACACACAACGTATCTAAGCAGACATGGAGAATAACAAGAGCAATTATTTTGTTTCTTCCTTGTCGACATTTTATATTTGCTCAAACTCTGAAGTAGAAGCGGTTTACGCCCAATCTTTGTAGGAATGTATGTGTTTAATTAAGCACTTGCATGACAAACACGCAATAATCAAACAGATGTGTTTACAAGGAGAACTAATTTCAATTTGGGTTTTTTTTTTTTTTTGTTAATGATATGATCTGAACTAATATTGCTAATTAGGGACTGGAGTACTATAACAGTGACCAAAGAAAAAGTGAATTGTGTGTTTATTGTCTAAAAAATACAAATAATGTTACGTAAACTGTTTCTACTATCTGTCGTGTCTATATACGTGTGGCATCCTAAAAGATGTTTTCTGCGAAAGGTAAGTTGTTTTGGTTTTTTTTGTTTTTTTTTTACAAAATTTATCTTTTGTTTTGTAGAAGTTGTCCATAAGGAAAAAAAGGTACTTAAACACAATAGGAAAACTGTGTTTCAAACAAAAAAGTAAATGTATTCGAATTATTGTTGTTCACTGCTATTTCGGAATTTATACTAAAGACAAGACGATAATCATAGTTTGAACTATGCATTAAATGTTTGAACTCTATAGAAAAATACATTAATGAAATTATGGTCATTTTTCTTAAAATCGTAGAAGGTACATTTTCTATCCACAAGGATAAAATAAAATAACAGTTTAAATTGCAACAAATGCTCGAAAACGTTTTTATTTTTCACGTGAAAAATATTTTAATGGTAGCAAGCTTTCTTAAATAAGATTGTACAAGCTTTGTCTCTTATGGAGTCCATCGTGTAAAAGTGATTAGCATACATTTTTTACTCCATTGTTTATAAAATGTTTTCAATAAATAATTAAAAATATAAAAAGAATCAAATGTACTGTGATGAGCACGCACATGGAGTTAAGCGAATAAAGTAAAAGAAATAGCATTACTCTTAATTACATAATACACTCGCGCGTACACACACGCACACACATCTGACACACATAACACATAACACACACACATGTCTGACATCATCATCATCGCATGCACAGATTCAGAAAAAAGAAGGAAAAGAGAAAGTCTTCTCCAGTCGTTTTTGTTGACATTCCAGACTTCCTCAGACTTTAAAATGCAAAATACTCACGCCCAATCAATGTAAGAAAGTATTTGTTTTAGCACGTACCTGCCAAGCACACAGTGATCAAATAGAACTGTTTGCCTCTACAGGGTGCGGTAATTTCAAGAGCTATTTTTAGTTTTTTCGTGCGCATGTACGTCATAGCCAGTATCGTTAAAAAATAAAATGTAAGTACTTATAAGAGGAAAGTCTATAAAAATGACTAAAAAGAAAGATAATTGTGTATTCTCCGTCGAGAAATGTTACGCAATGTCTAAGAACAAACACCACCCTGATGTGCTGTGACATCCCCGGGCTCCGAAACTTACCTTCAAAGTGATGACAACACAGCGCACAATAACAGAGCTGTTACTTAAAATAAAAACTACCTATTAACTTTTTTATTAGTTTTTTTCGACGCTACAATTTGAAAACAGGCGTAGAGTGTGCGCAGTTTGGCCCAAACTAGGCATTTAACATTCTCTTTTTTTTCAAATGTGTATTAACGATTTTGTTGCTGCTAGCATAATGTGTCGGTATTGCTGTACGTGCGTCGCGTGCGCTATTGTGATTGCTAAGTAGTTATTGTAGTAAATAATTGGTTTTAAAATTAGTAATTCTCTCTTTGAAGCCCTATGCTCCACTGTGGCGAATAGGAACAAGAAAGAATTATATCATCTCTTTCTCTTTCTCTTTTTTTTTCTTTCTCTTTCCCTGTTTCTCTTTCTCTTTCTTCCCCTTTCGTCACACACTGTATCGCTGTTTTTAAACTTTCACAAAATCATATTTTCTGTCTACAAATCCGATTTACAAATATGTGAGAGGGGCTAAAGATAAGCGAGTTAACAATTGCTGGACTTGAGGTGAAGAGGAAAGTGTTGTTTGCTACAACTGTTCCTGCAAGGCGTTTATAACCGGGTATATGTTGTGAAATGTCTGGTCAAATATGGCAATACTTTGGGTGCCTGCCATTGGAAAAGTGTTTCGAAAGATACAACGTGGAATTTTTAAGCATTTTCAGCTACATGTCTTTGCCCAAACATTTGCTTAAAGGTACATATTTGACGAGTTAAAAATGTCAAAACTGCTAAAGTTCTAGAAGAAATGATACGATTGGTATTGCTCCTTACTCTCAGGACTATTAACCTGATAGCCCAACCAACCAAAGTTTTAGTGAACTAAACATTAAGGAATTAAAGAAAAAATTAAATATTCAAGATCTAGTAAAAAAAAATCTTGATAAAAAAACTGTAACAAAAATCTTGTTATATAATTACATTGTTTCAAAGCTAAAAATAACTTAAGATAGTTTGATATTTTGTATTTACCTAACTAAGCTGATAACATTTATGACGACAAAATAATGCTGATCAAAGAATTGAACATTCATGTTTAAAATATGTTATTAGGATTTCCGCTAGAAAGATGCAGCTATTAAGGCTAGCTCTTGTCGTGGTCACCGCACTCCGCATGTGTCTTTTTTTTTTTAAATCAGAGACAAGCAAAGGTCACATTATCACACAAATATCTCATCAGCACTACACACAGGCGAGATTATACGATACACAGTGTCATCCCATGTAAATACAACTTAAAACAAAGCCAGCAAAATGACACATTAAGTCAATACACATATAACATTCAAATACTTCATTTTGTGCATCATCAGCAATAACGAGTAATGCTCCTGATCAGGACGGATTTCCTTACAGTGTTTGTCCACAAACTAATATCCCTGGACTGCTGGCATTCGACGACATAGCTTCCGGTTTATTCACATTTCAGATTAACTACTAAAACGAGGCAATAGGTGACATAGCTTCCGGTTTATTCACATTCTTTGTTACGGCTCGCCGAGACTAACAGCGGATCACTTTGCAAGAGGCCAAGAGTGAGTCTCGGCATACAGACATCAGTCCATCAATACACGTCCGAGGTTTGTCTGCATCCATCCAAGGGGCGCAACTTTAAACTGCTGCCTTGGCATATTTTGTCTCCCCTCAAGGCTTTCTACTTACCTCATCACTCGCGATGCTGAGAGGCTGAGATTATTGAAAACACAGTAGAAACAACTGCTTTAAAATAAGTTTGCGGTTAGCGAATGTTAGGGTCGACGAAAGTTATAAGGGGACATAGCAACACTGATAAGCTTGGACACAGTTAATATGCGATTCTTATTTACTATAGAGTCACAATGTTAAAAAGTTCATACATTATAAAATTAATATTAGGAGGGATGATGGATAGTCTGTTATCCTATTTGATTGTTATTTTTCAAAAAAGGCACCCGTGCTTTGGTCAGTCTGTCAGTACAATTAAACTACAGTTTAATTTAGTTATGTCTGATATCTTAATAATAATGTAAACATGAATCACATCTCCTTCGATTAAAAAATAGTCGCTGAGAAGCACCGATAAAATAAAAAAATTTACAATTATTAACGAAGGTCGTTTTATACGCCGAGCCCTCAAACGCCATCTTTAAACAAACTGCTTCAGTCATACAGATCGGTTTCTAAAAAAAATAAAAATAAAAATTGTGTTACATGAGTCTGAGCTTAAAAAGTGACATAAATTCAAAGATGTTTCTTATAACTTCGGTTCTTAACTAAAGGTGACTATAAATATTTATACAACGCAGAATTTATAATGTGTTAGTTTTATAACTGGTCATATCCAGTTTGGGTAAAGTAGTTTTCGTATCTCGAACTTTAGTTATTATTTTTTTAAAGTAACATTATTGATATTTTTATTTATTAGAAAATAAAGTTGTATTATTAAGGTAACAAGTAACTCTGGGTAAATAAAACTGTTCAAACATCTTTACAGTTATTTGTTATTAAATGCACAACTGTTATTTCCGTAATATATTCACAAACATGAATATATTGTCCTTACAGCAAAACGCAACTGGTATAAAAAGATTGTACATTTGCAACTGACATGATAAAAAAAGACACTAATTTGACTGCAAAATAGAAATTTAATCTCTTCAAAACATTAATTTAAAGGTCTCACGAAAGCGTTGTGAACGAAAATAATAAACAAAAATGTGAACACAGCCGTTTATCAGTAAAAACGAATACACCGCTGCAGACACAGTTATGTAGGTGGTGTAAACACCAGGATTAAAAAGAGGGTCTGGTAAAAATAGCACAATGATTTGGCACGTGACGGCTGGCAATGAGGTTGCAATGAAGATGATGGAGACGACGACTAACATGGAGGTGAGAGCCGCCTGCTGGCTGCTGATGTTACCGGATGTCAAAGTCGTCTTCTCTCGCCATGACCTCGCTGCCCTCAGTTTGTGGACCGTTATAGCCGTACTGACACAGACTGTCACAAAGCAACCGATGCGTAGAACCGTTTCCAGACAAATATTTAATAAAATTTTGACCACTGTACTATGCTCCTCATAAAATGCTGTACGAACAACTGCCCACTGTGTTTTTCCTAAAACATTGAAACTGCAATAGTAAATGAAAAATTATACAAAAGTCCAGTACTGAAGAAGATAAGAAAGGACGTACCCAGGAAGCTCCCAAGGTACTCGTTGGTATACAAGTAGCGACTCTGAGTGGAAAGACAACACAAACACATCTCTCTGCTGCAATGACTGCGACAATAAACGCAGACGTCGCTCGAACAGAGAGAGTAAAAGCAACCAAATACCACGTGATCTTAACGTGATATTCCTCACCTAGTGCTTGGTCGTAGAAAGTAATAAATGACTTTATCGATAAAACTATTAAAGACGACATCAAGTAGAAGAAATCAGTGAGCGCGAGAGAGAAGAGACACAAGTTCATTCGGTCTTGTAGTCCCTGTCGCCAGAACACCAGGCAGTTGATGACGTTTCCTGGGATTCCAATGACACACACCAGTGTTGTCAGACCGGAGAGAAAAACTGTTTCTACTATATGTCGTATCCTCTGACTGGTGTCATCGTAGAAAACGTTTTCAGTAATAGATAGATCTGTTACAAAATTTACCTCGTCTGTTGTAGAGCGATTGTAGATGTTCATAGCGAAAAAAAAAACAAAAACAAAAAAAAAAAACGCTAGGGAAAATGAGTTTGAAGCAGAAAGAAATCTTTCTGCTAAGATAAAACTATTCGAATAATGTAGTTTACTTCTAATACAGAATTTACATTAAAGTAAATTCGTTAAGCACATACTATTATGTGCTTTAAACATTACACAGTGCAGAGAAAAAACACAAATTCTTCTATGGAGAAAAACTTTGAAATATAATTGTCGTCACTTTTCCAAAGATTCTCAGAAGAATAGACACGTCTCTGCGAAAGGATAAACTTATAGTTCTTTTAATTGTTGTCGATATTTTTTCAAGATGGAGGTACTTGAATTTTTTCTATTACATTTTTTTCTCTAAAAATACTCAACTGGTAGCATGGCTCATTACAGTTGGTTATTTTTTTTTAAATAAAATGATGACTCGATGACTTCAGATTTTTAATTTATAGTTTTTAATAAATAAAAAATATATAAAGTAAGACAAAGACAAACTGTTAATAAGGTGTAAATAGAGCTCGACTAATACAGTAATAGCAATCGCATGTCATAAAGGAAAGATATAGGACACGTGCGCACACACACACACACAGAAATGCTCTTATGGATTAAGAAAGGAGAAAAAAAACGATTTTTCGGTCATTATCTTTGTTGACACAAGATATTTTCTCAGTGACAAATTTGGTTACGCCCAATCTTTGTATAAAGATTTTTGTTTAAGCACGTGTCTCAGAGCTCGCAGTAAACAAACAAGTTTGCTTGCTTCTATATTGCACCCTGACCTTAAAAAATCACATTTTAGTACTTTTTTTTGCTCAACACATTTCTGAGTTAATATTGTTCACAGAAACCTCGGAATATAATTGTTTTTTAAGCGCAAGGCTTATAAAAGTGACAAAAGAGAAATTAAATTGTTTGTTGGTTGCCTACAGGGAACAAACAATGTTATAAAGGTTACAGAAGGAACCCGAACCTGCTTTTCTAGACCTTAGTGCTTTGGAGACAGACGTTCGTATCTACCTTAAAAACATCAATTTATTCCGATTGATTTCGCGTTTCACTTCTACCTCTGACAGACAGCCCATGTTCTGTTTGTGTCGTCCATTAAGGTGTTACCATGACAACTGGCAGTGCCGACGGTTTAATTTTTCTTGCTGGTTCTTTGTGCCGAGATTCTCTAACTAAAGCGGTACGATTCATTCCAGTGTTTTGGTCGCAGAGAAACATTCTATAGTGTAAAAGAAAGCTAAAGATATTTAGAACATCGCATGGAAGAACTGCCAACCTAACGCTTCATTTCGCTGTCGATGTGCCAATAAGTGACCAAAAAGGTTCTTGTTTCTTGACTTGAAGTTGGTGTAATCACAAAGATACAGCAAACATTGTCACTGAAGGAACACACGACCAAAAACATTTATTGTAAAGACGTTTGGACCATGTCGTCCAAGAACTGTCTACCTGATGCTGCTTTGTTGACGACCTTTATCCATTTACTCGCCTGACAGAAAGGGAGCCAATGGACGAACATGCGACCAGGTTCCTTCAACTAAACCTTAATTATCCAGAGCGAATATAGAGAAAGAACACACCCCGTGACAAGAACATGTTTTGCTTGTCGCGTGCCGTCACTGTTAGGTTCTCTCTGACGCACACCATGAACACGCTCACGCTCAACTGCGCCCCTTGACAGACTCGTCTTCTCACTCACCCACAACGGCTCATGGTACACCCAATTCTTTCGTTCACAGGGCGGTATAAAGTTTCACCTGCACTTCTTCTTTTACAGACTGTGGCCCGGCAAAATTCATTAATCCGAATGGTATAGAAGTGGTTTGTTAAGAGCAGAGTTAGTAGAATGGATGTCACTGCCGTCAGCCGCCATGGTCCACAGGGGAAAAGATGCTGAACAAAATCAGAGAGAAAGAGCTTTCTGGGTTTTTTTTATTCGTTTGCTGCTCCTTGCTTTTCTTTCTAGCTATAGGTTGACGTGCGCATCTGATTTTGTCTCTTTTATATTTAATCCCTTTATTGTTTTTGTGTCATTCGCACATCAGGTATATCTGTCACCTACAAGGTCAGTTCTCCAAAGCAACTGTATCGCCATTAACAAGGAAGACATGGTACACCGTAACGTAGTTGAAACATACAAATTGGAGGAAATAAGAGAATTGAGAGTTCCTTTCACATAAACACATTTTTTAACAAAACCGACACTGTGTTTATACGATTAAAAAAGATGCATCGTTAAAGTGTTTTACAGTTAAAGCTAGAGTCAAATAAATAATTAACTGAGGTTACTAGCAAGCTAATAATTCAACAGGAATGACATTGGGTCCGTTTTCTGTGTAATAGATGGCAAATGTGTCGCGTGTCAACGATTGTTTTGCTGTTTGTGTTGTGCTTCCCGTGCTTTGTTGGCCTGTCGTCGGGTGTTCGCGCGCTGATGTGAGGGAGGAGTCAAGGGACAGTTCACCTCGTCCGTACAGCGAGGGTGCGAACCTGCGAGCAGGCGCCCACGTGACCAACGGGCTGCTCAGGTTTCGCACCTGCAGAGATCCCCAGTGGAAGGTGTGCCTGGACGAGAGAGCGCTGGGGCGTCACGCAGGGTCAGAGGGCAAGCTTCAGTCGGCAAACACCTTGGCCGCCTATCGACTTGCCACCCCGCTATGGGTGCGGGTGCTGTGTCCTCTTTTCTTTTCATTTTCTTTGTCTCTCGCCTGTGCACAGGGCAGTTTCTTTTTCTTTATCTTTCTTTTTTTGACTTGTATTTGTGTATGAGACGATTCTTTAGTATTATTCTATGTGTGTAATAAAATTTATTTGTTTTGCACCGTTCATTTTGTCTATGTCATTGCTGTGTGGTCTGCACTCAGCTGCGGTTCGACAGGAACGTCGAGCGCCGTCTGTGGCCGAGCGAGTGGTTGTGTGTTTGTGTGTTTGTGTGTTTGAGCGGTTGTGAGCGTGCATCCAGTGACGCAACAGTCAGATACAAACGTCTTAATTTTTTTTTTTTTTTTTGCACAATAGAAGCATGGCTGAAAAAAAGATATTTCACTCTTTTTAAGAAAACAAATTTTCTTTTTATATGTTTCACATTTTTTCCTACTTAACTAATGCATAATTCGAAGACATTTACTAAATATAACACACACAAACACTCACAAACACACAAACTGTACTTAGTTTTATAATAATCCTTTCTCTTTTTTTACGATTGCTTACACTGATTACAAGGCAGGATAATGTACTGGTTTTCAACGAATTTACTTCACATAGTTATAAAGACAATTTTTCCATTTCTTCTAAGACGCTGAAGCATCTTGTCAATTAATGAGCACTGCCATTTGCACTAGCTGTAATAAGCTTTGAATAAAATTGGAGACAAGCATAAGGGTTGGGTAGAACTAACTCGACTGTCTGGTGAAAGACTGAGGTAGGACGGTCAAGACGGAGAGCAAGAGGATGCCACTTACATTGACTTTGGCAATAATTTCAGTTTCTACAGAATCTTAACAAAAAAGTGTAAATCAACTTCCATAATAGACGATGCTCAGACAATGGCATTATCATCTGATTCATGTTTTTGGCTTTCATTAGACTAGGTAAGTAAGTTGTTTATCTCGTTTACAAATATTGCAGGAGCACGTTTTATACTCTGGCCTGCAATTGCGTTTAAACTCTCTGTTTAATGTTTTCAACCGATAATGTTGTTGTGATTTTACTTACATTGTATTAAATTTCATTTTGTGATGTTGTCCTCGACATTATTCTATTATTATTTTTCATTATTATTCATTATTATTAATTTAGTTATGAACTTTCCGGTGTATTTAAAGAAAGAACAGCGTAATCGGTTGCATTATTATTGCCTCTGTTGTAAGGAATGCTTGAAGATACAATAATAAGATGATAAGTTCTAAAACTTGTAAGTATATATATAATTCAAGAAATGCTTAATAATTACGGGATTGTGAATTGTATAGAAATAACGCGTACGTACGCGATTTCCTTTGTATTATAGTAGTAGTACAGAGTCGCACTGTTAAAAATTCATACATTATAAAACAAATATTCGAACTGATGATGGTCAGTCTGTCAGTACAATTAAACTACAGGTAAATTTAGTTATAAGTGATATCTTGATAATAATGTAAACATGAATCTTATCTCCTTTGATTAAAAATAGTAACTCAAAACCCCCGTTAAATATTTACAATTATTAACGAAGGTCGATGTATCTACCGAATTCTGAGCTCCATCTGTAAACAAACTGCTTCAGTGCATACAGATTTATTTAGGGGAAAAAGCTACATCAGTGTAATCTGAAAAAAATGTAATATAAATGCAAAGATTGTTTGTTACAACTTCAATTCTTCAGTAAACGTTTCTATGAATGTTTAAGCAATGCATAATTTATAATGTAATAGTTTTAATAATGGCCACTGGCCATATCCTGCTTTGTTAGCGAAGCATTCGTATCTATTGTCTTAGACCTTTTTGAGAAAAAAAATAATGTTCTTATTAATCAGAAAAAACAAGTTATTTAATGCACAGCTGTTATTTATATAATATATTTACAAAAAGGAAACGATTATCACCACAGGAAAACGCTACTGTGGTGATAAAATCGTCCACGTGCAACTGAGAAGATAAAGAAATACACTAATTTGACTAAAGAATATAAATTTAATCTCTGAAAAACATTAATTTAAAGGTCTCACGAAAGCGTTGTGAACGATAGTAATAAACAAAAATGTGAACACAACCGTTTATCAATGAAAAAGAAAAGACCGCTGCAGACACCGTCATGTAGGTGGAGTAGAATACAGGACTAAAAAGAGGGTCTGGTAAAAATAACACCGTGATTTGCCACGTGACGACTGGCAATAAGGTTGCGATGAAGATGATGGAGACGACGACTAACATGGAGGTGAGAGCCGCCTGCTGGCTGCTGATGTTACCGGATGTGAAAGTCGTCTTCTTTCGCCACGTCATCGCTGCTCTCAGCTTGTGGACCGTTACCACAGTACTGACACAAACTATTACAAAGCTAGCGATGCGTAGAATTGTTTCCAGACAAATGTTTACTAAAATTTTGACTACAGTACTATGCTCCTCATAAAATGCTGTACGAGAAACTGTCCACTGTGTTTTTCCTAAAATATTCAAATATTCAACCGTAAATGAAAAATTATACAAGAGGCCAGTACTGAAGAAGATAAGAAAGCACGTACCCAGAAAAGCTCCCAAGGTACTCGTTCGTACACAAGTAGCGACTCTTAGTGGAAAGACAACACAAACACATCTTTCTGCTGCAATAAGGGCGACGATAAACGTAGAGGTCGCTCGAACAGCTGTAGTAAAAGCAACCAAATACCACGTGATCTTAACCTGATATTCCTCACCTAGAGATGGGTCGTACAAAGTAATAAGGGATTTTATCGAGAAAATTGCTAAAGAAGACAGAAAGAATAAGCAATCGGTGAGCGCGAGAGAGAAGAGACACAAGTTCATTCGGTCTTGTAGTCCCTGTCGCCAGAACACCAGGCAGTTGATGATGTTTCCTGGGATTCCAATGACACACACCAGTGTTGTCAGACCAGCAAAGAAAACTGTTTCTACTATATGTCGTATCCTCTGACTGGTGTCATCGTAGAAGACATTTTCCGTGATAGATATATCTGTTACAAAATTTACATCGTCTGTTGTAGAGCTACTCCTAAAGATTTGCATAGCGAAGAAAATCACACTAGGGAAAACGAGTTTGAAACAGAAAGAAATCTTTCTGCTAAGATAAAACTAAAAATGTAGTTTGCTTCTAACATAGACTTTATATGAAAGCAAAGTCGTTAAGCACACTATTATGTGCATTAAAAATTACCCAGTGCAGGGAAAAAACACAAATTCTTCTATGAAGGAAAAAAAATGTTGTTATTTTTGAAAGATCAGAAGAAGGGACATGTTTCTGCGAAAGGTAAATTTATATTAAGGTTTTTAATTGCAGTGGATATTTTTCAAAAGCAAGTTCTTAAAAACTTTTTTTAATTACATTTTTTCTTAAAGTATTGCACTTGTAGTAAAGCTCGTTCCAGTATTTTTTTTTTTTAATACTAATAAAATGATAACCCGAAGTATACTTAATAATTTTAAATTATGCATTTTCAATAAATAATAAATATAAACAATAAGTCTTCGCCAAAATGTTAATAATAAGTACAGGTCGAATAATGGAGTAATAGATATTGCAAGTCCTAAAGGAAAGAAATGGGACACACACACACACACGCACACACACATTTGCGCTTATGGATTCAGGAAGGAGAAATGAAACTATTTTTCTGTAATTACCTTCGTTGACGCAACATATTTCTCAAAATTAAAAGAGCAAAATTTTCTTTCGCCTAATCTTCGTGGAAGGGTTAGTTTTTAAACACGTGCCTGAGAAAACGCATTAAAAAACGAGATTGTTTGCTTCTTTATTGCGCTGTGACTTTTGAAAAATCATATTTTATTGCTTTTGTGAGCAACAAATGTCTAAGCTAATATTGTTCACAGACACTTCCGAAAATAATTGCGTTTTAGTTCAAAGCTTATAAAAGTGACAAAAGAGAAATTGAATTGATTGTTCGTTGCCTACAAAGGACAAACAATGTTACAGAGGGCGCTCCATACTGATTTTCTAGACTTTGATGCTTTGGAGACCGAGGGAATATACAGACGTTCGTATCTACCTTAAAAACGTTAATTTATTCTGATTGCCTTAGCGTTTCATTCTACCTCTCACAGACATCCCATGTTCTGTTCGCATCGTCCATAGAGGTGTTACCATGACAACTGGCAGTGCCGATGGTTGATTTTTTCTTGCTGGTTCTTTGTGTCGAGATTCTCAAACTAAAGCGGTACGATTAATTCCATTGTGTAACCTACATTTTTTTTAAAGAGTTTTCGTCGCAAAGAAACATTCTTTGGTGTAAAAGAAAGCTAAAGATATTTAGACCATCGCATCGAAGAACTGCCGACCTAAGGCTTCTTTACGCTGTTGGTGTACCAAATGGTGACCCAAAAGGTTCTTGTTTCTTGACTTGAAGTTGGTGCAATCACACACATACTTACAGCAAAGAATGTCACTGGAAGAACACACGACAACGTCATTTATGCTAAAGACATTCTGACCATGTCCTCCAAAAACTGTCGACCTGCTGCTGCTTTCTTGACGACTTTTATACTTTCACTCACCAGACAGAAAGCGTGTCATCGGACGAATACGCGACGAGGTTTCTTCAACTCAACGTTGATTATAAAAAGGAAACATAGAAACAAACTACACCCTATGACTATTGCGGGTGCTACTCGTCGCTTTTATGTTATCACTGACTCACACTACGAGCACTCCCGCACGCAACACGCACGGCATTTACCCGATCGCAGTCGACAAACGATAATACCAACCGGTCTAAGAAGGACATGCACCTGTTGACAATGCAAACAAAAGGTTTAATTATTAACACCAGTCAAGGAAAAAGAAAAAAAAATGTTTGACACTCTTTACTTGGCGCTCCCCATAAGCTCACTCTGTCTCTCTCTACCTCACTGCACACCCCCCCCGCCAACCACTGCCCGGGTAGACGGTCCTCTAAGGAGCGGGTAGAAAAAATGCGGACCGTGAGAGAAGACCAACGAGGGTTGGCATAGACAGGTTAGATATCTCAATCACCGTTAGTCATGAAGGTCCCTCTGCCACTGACGTTGTTCGTTTCCCTAACTCCCCACCCTTGCTGCTTTTCTCTGGTCATCTGTCTTAAACAACTCTAAAGCCTGCACCGTAGACTCTAATAATGACTAAAGAGTTCTCTAGCTGTGGGCGTGAGAACAATTTTAATGTCCATTTAATTGAATCCCACACGAAATCGTTGTTTCTCTAGTTTCATCTACGAGTTTAGCATTTGGACATTATTTGTGACTCTCTGACAGCAGCAGTTTACGTAGCAGGTAAACAGGTCTGTCAAAAAGGCTCTATAAAAAAATTCATTTTACTAATATTAGCTTATGATTTGAACATTGTAAAGACGATAGCTGTTTGTTTTTAAATAACTCCTGTTGTACAACAGATATTTGCCTAACGACATGTCTATTCTGGGACATTCCACTCAGTACATAGTTTTCCAGTTTTTCTCACTTTACTCCTTGTAAGTTTATTACAAGGACATCAAACTCCTTATTTCACAATTACCTTTACGGCTATTACTTTTGGTTTTGTCTTTCTAGAGGACAGCACCAGTGCAGGTTTTAGCGAGCCCTATGACACAAAGAATGTGTTATGAAACATGTTGAATACCGCTCTGACAAACCCGGAAGAACTTTATAGATGTGTGTCATTAGACGAGGGTCTTATCTCACTTTACTGTACATTGTAAACTGCACGCGACCAAAGGTTAGCGTCTATCCAAACAAACAGCAACACAGAGCACGCTGATAACACCCTCCACAAGGGAAGGTAAACACCTTGCAGTCTACTCAACCTCCGCCAACGCAGGCCGTTCGTGTGGTTGTGCCGTCGTATTGCCGGGTCACCTACAACACCGACAGCCACGATGGCGACAGGCAGCTCCTTTAACGACGCCACCAACATTTGCAAAATGTGTCAGGACCCACACAGCCACCGTAGTCTCAGAACGCTGCCTTGTTTTCACGAGTTTTGTCTTCCTTGTTTGAGAGTTCTTGAGAAAGGTAGCAAGGTAAGAATATTTGTTTTAAACGTATTCCTAACATTATCTACAGTTATGCTAGTACTGTGGTTCTTAACCGGGGTTCGATCGAACCCTAGGAGTCGGTCTCAGGGGTTCGGCGGAGGCTCCGCCACGGAGGTCCAGACACACCCGCAATTTCTGATGAAACTAAAGAAGGGTTCGGTGAATGTGCATATGAAACTTGTTGGTTCCGTACCTCAAACAAGGTTAAGAACCACTGGGCTAGTAGCTGACAGGACTACAATTTCTACTTCGTGTTTGTAGATTCAGTCTGTTTCTCATACTTCTAGGGCAAAGTAAGAAAAGTAATTTAAGAAAATTATATCAGCACATCCCTCACCAGGAACTTTAGGAATCTTACACCTTTTTAATCACTTTTATATATTAATTGTCAACTCGACATGCAAATATGTGTGTATCTATTTTATAAATAATTTTTTTGATTGTCGAACTTTTGACCTACTTTCTGTTATGAAAATTACACTGGCGTTAATACATTTGAATAGTCTTCTCGTAAATCGAGATAAAACTAACCTGATTCTGTTTTCTAAAAGTTGCGGTTCGTAGATAAACTTGTCGTTGCAACTTAATATATTCATAAAATAATGCTCGTTTCTGAATTAAAATTACCTAAATTATACTTTCTTTGTAAGCAGATTACTTTGGAGGCGAGAAAGCAAGGAAGATGGTAGGAAGAAAGGAAATTTATACGGACATTTTCCTGTCCAATCTGCAAAACTGTCATCACAGTGCCAGCTGGTGGAGTGGCTAAATTTCAGGTGAATGTCTCAGACAAAACTGTCATTTTTACATTGTAAAAGAGTCACATCCCTGTTTCACACCAGGAACAAAATCTATCACTTGTTGATCATATCGATTTATTTCAACAATATAACAATTCATTTGCACAGAATATTATACATCACAGTATTTTTTTTAAAATACGATTTGATATGCCTAGTTTTCTTTTCATTTAGAAGAAAGCTTGAATTCACAATGAATAAATAATGCTTATTTATTTATGATTTAAAAGTACTACGATAATTCACCAAGCTGCGTCTCAAATTAAAAGGTAAAAGGCGCATACTCAATATGATGAGATATTGATGCTAATAGTAAAACATACAAACTTTATATTCTGCTGGAAGATCAATGTATCTCTACTTGTTGTGATACATCTCATTTCTGACTCTTGTTAGGCCAACTTCAACTTGACCTGTGAACCTCACACCTGTAAAGTCTGTGACCAACGTCAGAAGGCCGTGTACTTTTGCAGTGACTGTTGTCGCACTATGTGCGCCCAGTGTCAGCGGTGTCATGACATATTTACCTCCAATCACCGGGTTGGACCTTTGACCTCTAGTGGCACACGGTCGTCTCAAAATACTTCTCTCCCACCATTTGTTGAAACCATCACAGACGATCTCGATGTGCTGGAGGCGGCGCTGGCGACGATGAGGGAGGAGGAGGACACGTTGCAGCGGGAGACGCAGGCGGTAGCTGACGTCATCAGCAAACGTGCCGACGCACTGAGGGCGCTAGTGACGCAGGCGGAAAGAAACAGCCAGAGGGCGCTAGCAGAACTGTCTATGAAACTGGGTACACAACTACAAGAAGAAATAGTCTCTGCTCGCGAAAATCAAGCTGTAATTATGCAGTTGTGTGAGCATGGCCTCACCGAAAAACAAAATCTTTTCTCATCAAATGATGTATACAGATTTTTACTTAGGAAGAAGGATTCCCAGCATTATCGGCAGAGAAACAAGAGTAAGCGACCGAAGTTTATTATACCTATCTTCGATGACTTGGCCATTGATGAAGAGGCTGTCTCTACCTTCATTGGTGTGGTATTTGACAGAACTCAGGTTCTAGGGGAGACTGATGACTGTGATACCACGGGCGAGTCGGAGACTACTAGCGAGATGCAAGGTGATATGAATAAAAGGACATTAGGTTTAGAGCAAGTAGCATCTGAGATTACATCTGTTAAAAGTCAGCTGAAGAGGTTACAGACAGTTGTAAACAGCCTTTGCAACAAGCAAAAAGACAGCACGCAAAATGAGGTTTTGCAAAAGAACTGGATGAACTTAAAGTAAGATTTTATATGATAGAAGAATCTATGATGAGGACAAACCCAAGCACCATTACCGAAAATTTTGAAGTTCTGAAAAAGAAATTGTTAATTATCGACAAAAAAATACTTGGAATTCAGCTGGAAGTTCAAAATCTACACTCAGACCCTCAAAAGGCTAGCGACAGAAATTGTCCGGAGACTAAGGAATAGAAAGGGAAGTCACTAATTATTCAGAATGACTATAAAGTCTCTAGGTTTTCTCTCATGCCTGTAAAAGGTGAGATATGATTGGTTTATTATTAGGAAGTAGTGTCTTTAAACACACACACCACACACACAGACTCACCTACACATGATTTTACACTAGCGACAATGCACGTAAAAACACATAGAAACAGGGGCATCCCAGCGTTATGAACTTCAAACCTTTTCAGGAAGAATATTCTTACTACAGGAAAGGGTTGCATACAGTTTACATTCACTGGATTTTGAGATGAAAGTTGTCAATTTCGTCGGCAAATAATCTTGAATAATACCGTGACACATGCGGTAGATAGTAACAGCCACTGGATGGATTTTCCAAGCTAAAGAAAGGGGTACTTGTTGATGGCCATATTGTGTAGCTGCAAAAAGATCGGGCCATTCAGATTACTTGCAGTTACTTTCTAGTTTGGCCTTTTTCCCTATTCGTACATTATGTCCTATGCAGTTATAATCTGTCAGTTGATTTTACTTAATTCATCGTCTGCACATATTGAAAACGGCAACAGCGGAAATGTTGGCTTTCAAATAAACAGGAGAATGGTAGTTGCCAATGTCATTAAATGGACCTAAAACACGCTGTTTTCTGAACATGAAAAAACCCATTTCGAAAAAATACCTTTCCAAATGTCTGAGCTAAGGTTTCTACCTGTATGTGTGTGTGTGCGCGCGCGTGCTAGCGCGAACGATGTCAACATAATTATATTTGTGTTCATAGTCTGCTTTTCTTATAGTTTAGACGGCATTTTTTATTTGTTGCTTTTTTAATGGTTTAATCACCTCAGACACCCGAATGTGTCCTTTTCTATGAAAAAGTGACACACTATATGCTTATCAATGCTTTATGTTCAACATTTGTAAACTTCTTATCAGATAAACAACATATTTTTATTCTTCTTTATATGCATATTTTGATGTTTGATTGTTATCTTTGTTAATTATTATGCGTTATAGATAGTCTTAAGACCTATTGTGTAGTTACCAGTCTAATAGATATATTCATGAGCTGAGACAACAAACGCATATTAATATTCTGCCTAAAAAAGCAGGTGTTAAAAAAAGTTTTGTTTGAAAACAACTTGCTTATTTAAATTTCAGTGAAATGTAATTCTTTTATAATTTTATGTACGACAACAAAATTACAAACGCAAATCAGAAAAATATATCATTAAATATATCTTTCGATTTTCTTCCACACTTTTATTCAACTATGTATGTGTGGATGTATAAATGTGTTCGGTCGAATTTCTCGCCACTTCCTTCGTCCTAGAGGACTAATTTTTTTTTTCACCAGCTTCTCATTTTCAGATACATTGGTATATGAAATCATAATATCAAAATCAAAATACTTAATTTAAAAAAACACACATTTTAAGCCGTGGAGATAGGTAACTGCTGCTCTAAGAGAGGCAAGCTATATGTTATCTCCCCTAATTTGTCATATAAGAAAGGAAAAGAGACAGACTTAGTGAAATTTAAAAAAAAAACAACCAGCCATGCCGTGTAATTGTGTGCGAGTGTTTGTTGAAGATAGTCTTTTTGTCAACGTTAAGTAGAGAGTTAAGTGATATAAAAGTTAAATGTTTTGAAGATCAAACCTGTCTATGCCACAGGGCCTCGCTTACAATGTGTGTGTGTGTGTGTGTGTGTGAGAGTGTGTTCGTGTATGTATACTAATGATAGAAGTGACACATGTATCTCACACCGACTCTGCTAGTGCACTGCAAAGTTTACATGCATGTTTTAAATGCAGCCATAAAATCCTAGATCCTTTTTTTAACATCCATTTTGATGATCAACAATTCCCGCTGAATGTGCTTTTCTCTATGAAAGTGTTTGTACAATTTAAATGCCTCAGATATTATAAATATAACACTGCAGCACTTTCGTATATAAAGTCACAATACGACATGTGAGTGCATCTTTAAAAATGCTATTTAAATGTCAGTGTAAAACCATGTCCTTGCGTTTTTCTATAAAAGCCTCAGTTCTTGGCTTGGGATCAATCAGTGTGGCGTCCATAAAAATAAGTAAACACTTTTACCAGCAGCCAATCGTGCGAGTCAACAAAATATGACTTGCCTCTTATTGTGAAAACCTGCTGGACATTCCTTTTGTAGGTATTTAAATTTTCAATGGCTGTCTTGTTAAACAGCTCCAGGTTAGAAAAATACAATTTCTTAACCAATGTATCTCTCGAAGAAAATCTGGTTTCAAATGATGTATCCGAAGAAGTTCGAGAAATTATAGAAAAAGTCTTAATTTTAGGATTTGTTTTACCGGTCTGCTTTGTTGGTATACCCATCGAATGTTATCAACTGCATCGTGTTCAGGCGACAGGGACTTCAAGATCGAATGAACTTTTGCCTTTTCTTTCTCGCCTTCGTGGATTGTCTTCACTTGGTTTGTATGTTCGCAATATTTCCCATAAGTTCATTTGTCCGCTTTTACGATGACACGTTAGGAGAAGAATGTTATTTAAAAATGTTGACATCTCTGACTGGTGTACTCTACTCTTTTCGAACAACATCGGGCTGGATTAATGTGGTGATTGCAGTAGAGAGGTGCGTGTGTGTGGTGTATCCTCTACGTGCTTCTACGCTGATACGAACACAAACTATGCGAATACTGATGTTTACTTCATTGTTTTATTCCTTGGTTTCTATATTACTTACCCTATGTCATCAACAGCTAGCTGGTCAAAGAGAAGATCAAACGAAAGATGGTATTTCGTTCACACACAATTTTTTTACGACAACATCTTCTTGATTGATGTAATGCAAGGCCTTTTGCTCGACATAGCAGTTCCTGTTGTTAGTATTGTCATTCAGGTCATCACGACGATTATCACAGTTCTTAAGCTGAAAGCAGCCATGTCCTGGAGACAAAGGTCAGCAGTTGTCACAAGGACCATTGACCGTCATCAGGCTGCCTTGACCGTGATGTTGGTCATAGTGTCTGTTGTGCACATTGTCACCATCGCACCGTTTGTAGCCTGGCAAATTGTTTATTTTTACTTACAAAAGCCCTATAACACGCACTATAATACTTTTATGATATATAAAGCAATAACAATTTCGTTTCCAGCAATAAATAGTTCAATTCATATTTTTATTTACTTTTTTCGTTCATCTCGTTTCCGTGTGATAATTCGAACCATGTTTTGTCATTTCTAACTGTATCTGGACAGAACAAAATTGTTTTTTTTAAAGAAAATTAGAAAGTTGCATTTGATAGAGTGCCTTCTAAGAAACAGCTGGAAACCTTGGCTTGAAGGTCAGCACAAAGAAAACGAAAAGTATGAGAGTGAACGCCAGAGTCCAAGACAGCATCAAACTAAATGGAGAAGAGATTGAGGAAGTTGACAGTTTCTCCTATCTTGGGTCCAAAATGTCAAACACCGGGGATGCGGAGGTGGAGATTCGAGCCCGACTGGCGAAAGCCAGCCAGGCCTTCGCCTCACTCAGGAGCACATGGAAGGCAAAAAACATCAGCCAGAAGATCAAGCTGAGAATCTTCAAGTCAAATGTGATCAGCACCCTCCTTTACGGATCAGAATCTTGGAAGATGACCAAAACCATCAGTAACAGACTTGACGTCTTCCAAAACAGATGCCTCAGGCGCATACTTAACATCTTTTGGCCAACACCATCACCAACGAAGAACTCCACCGAAGAAGTGAAACCGAGTCCATCACCACGCAGGTTCAACGAAGGCGTTGGCGATGGATTGGACATGTGCTCCGCCAGCAGACACCAAACCTCTCCAGAGTCGCCCTACGATGGACTCCAGACGGCCGAAGAAAACGAGGCCGCCCAAAGGAAACTTGGAGAAGAACAGTGGAAAGGGAGATGAAGGGAAAGGGCTGGACATGGGGTCACCTAGAGCGTGTTTCAGCCGATCTACATTAGTGGCGGACTCTGGTTGAGGCCTTATGTGCAACCTGATGCACGAAGAGGAATAGATAGATAGAGTGTCTTACCTGGATATTCATTAACGAAGAAGCGTTTATCGGAGAAGCAAGTGCGACAGTCGAGAATGGTCTCGCCCTAGCAGTGCACACAAAGCAGCAGGGGAGACCAGAGCGCGACCATCTCTCATGACTTCGGCTTTTTGCTGAAGATGACCACAGGATAGAGACCTCAA
This sequence comes from Pomacea canaliculata, assembly GCF_003073045.1. Taxonomy (NCBI): domain Eukaryota; kingdom Metazoa; phylum Mollusca; class Gastropoda; order Architaenioglossa; family Ampullariidae; genus Pomacea; species Pomacea canaliculata. The sequence goes on from NC_037595.1 coordinate 17,810,752, forward strand.
AGACAGATGAGAAGAGAGACTATTGTGTTTTTATTTAGTACGTTATATTTTGAAATATCTTGTTGACCGTATGACCCCAACCTACAACAACAAAATTCCAGATCGAGAACCTTAGTGACAAGTCTTTGTAATTTGTGGAGTGAACGAACACATGTAGACAGAGAGTCTGTACATTTGAAACAGTTTGTTCGTTATACCGGTATTATATAAAATTTTTAGACAAGCAACAGATTGTTCAGCATAAGCCAAAATGTGTGTGGCACGAAGGAGTCTGAGTTAATCTTGCATCCAGCACGATGATTGTACAACAGCAGAAAAAGCACACACACACACGCACACACACACGCAATGCACACTAAAGAGGCTACGTAGAAAAGATCTTTGGTCTCTGGGTAGTGGTGGGTGTGGGTGGCTGTCAGTAATTACCTACCCGCTAAATGACCAATCACTGCCTGTGTCGCACGCCACGAAGCAATGTGTACATACATATAAACTCTAGAGAGGCATGACAAAGTTTAAGTGTGAAAGGAAAAAATACAAAAATGGCGGTTTGTCCTGTTGCATGGTTTTACAGAAAAATATCCGTCTCATACTTTCCTTCAGACATGGAATATAGCGTCCATCGTCGGTTCTCCACTGAATAATGGTCAGTTCTCAGCGGAAATGGTAAAAAAGTCTTGCCTACAGTAACAATGACCACCAGAACAAAGAAGAGCACGAAATTCGTAAAACGAGATAAAGAGTGACTAATAAAATCTTTTCACAATAATTCCTTTTTCCGTGTTTTCCCCTTTGCAAAACCTTTTAACACAATTTCAAAAAGTTTTTGTCTGCAACCAATGAACTCGACCTTCTTCATTTCCTAATTTTACTGTGTTAACTTTTAGTAAACTCTGTCGCAAAGAAAAAGTAATTTATAAGTATTAAATTATCAAACGGAAATTCACGCGCACTACATATCGTCCAGACATCTAGCGGCCACAGCATCAGTGACAAGAAGTTTCTTCTCACTCAATCACTTGACTTGTATTGTACCCCGATTACATATCTGATAAATCAAATTTTAAAAAGTAACATATACAGGTAATTTTCACCACTGAAATTCCATCAAGCAGTGCTATATTTCACAGATACTATTTTATAGATATAGGAAAAAAATCTTTACCTTTTACAATAACGTTTATGGCATGAATAGACATGAGTACGAAATAACAACCACTAACTAGCTCCAACTCACTAGTTTCTGAAACAGCATAGCTGTCAATGTGAAGTACATATTAAGAAATGTGGCATCGCAAGTAAAATAGTTCAGAAGGGATTCGACCAGGGCCCATTCAGACACCAGGCGCCAGTAACAGCCAAGCGACTATGACATACAGTAGTCTGCACACTCACAACATTGCATGGCCAGTGATATGTGCAGGATTTCTCTCTACAACTTGCACTTTAACAAATAAAACTTAACTTATTGAACACTAAGCATGGCACATCCACCGACCTTTCACGACAATAAACACGACTTACGTTTTTATTTTTACTGTTCTTGAAAAATATTAGGTTCGATCACTTTCAGCTTTTTCTCGCTGTTTGTTAACTGGGCGTTCGTCAGGCAGGAGATTAAACACGTGCTTTGCTAGAGGATTGGAAAAAACATATTTGTAGTCATCGCTATGTACCGATTAACGAATAAAGAATAATTGTTTTTATCCTCATTTCTGCAGCCATGACTCCGTCAACACTAGTAAATCTCTGTGTGTGTGTGTGTGTTTTCCAGTTTGCACGCATTTTCTTAAGTTGTGTTTTAAGAGTATTCAAAATGTTCTTAATAGTAATAACTGAACTTATCTGCTGTTATAAACGTTTTACTGCTACTTGTAATCAAACAATTGGCAATACATAATGCAGATATCTTCTACTTATTATTTGGTGGATGATATCAGTAAATAAGAAGTGTTAAAAACCCTTAATGGGACAGAAATGGTTCTTAGCGATTTGGTTTAAAAATGTTTAAGGCAAATATCAACTTTGGTTTACTTCCATCCATGCATAAAACTGTACGAGTGTATTCTAAAGATGCTCAACAATATAGTTGTAACCATATTTTATCTTGTTTTCTACAAAAAACATGTATTTTTACCGAAAATGTTAATGTTAACACTCACGATAAAAAATATACCTTTATATAATATTCTCAGCAAAATAAAACTGCTGTACTTCAGTTCAGCAAGTTTGTATCGTAATTATTTCCATCTTTCAATTTTACTCTATTGTTGTATTCTTTATGAGCAGCTCAGAGAGTAACTCAGCAATGGGCATGACAACTTCTATAACAGATGTACTGTATACGGAGAAGAACTACAATAATTCCACAGGTAATGAGATACGACAGATTGTAGAAACAGTTTTCTTTGCTGGTCTGACAACACTGGTGTGTCTCATTGGAATCCCAGGAAACGTCATCAACTGCCTGGTGTTCTGGCGACAGGGACTACAAGACCGAATGAACTTGTGTCTCTTCTCTCTCTCGCTCACTGATTGTGCTTATTTGTTGCTTACCTTTGCCGTTCTGTCTGTAAGGTCGTTTATTTTTTTGTATGACGCAGCTTTAGGCACAGAATATTATGTGAAGACCATTGTTTCCATGTATTGCATTACTGCACTGCGAGCAACCTCTTCCTTTATTGGCGTCGTGATTGCGGTGGAGAGATGTGTTTGTGTTGTCTTTCCACTCAGAGCCGCGACTTGTATGCGAACAAGAACCGTGGGGACTTCACTGGGTATGTGCTTTATACTGATTTTTAGTTCAGGCCTCTACTACTCCCTTTCATATATACATAAGTCCTCAACAACGCTAGAAGCTCAGTGGCACTTTGCTTGTATAATTTTCTGTGAACAAAATGGTGACCTGATCAAAACATCTGTAGCCATCATTCTTGAAACAGTTCTACGCATGGCTAGCTTTGTGACAGTGTGTGTCAGTACCGCTATAACGGTCCACAAGCTGAGAGCTGCGAGGTCATGGCGACAAAGGTCAACGTTGACCTCCGGTAACATCAGCAGCCAACAGACGGCTCTTACCTCCATGTTAGTCGTTGTCTCCATCATTTACATCACGACACTATTGCCGGCAGTCACGTGGCAAATAATGTTACTATTTCTACCAGAATGGAGTACTGATCCTCAATTAACTGTCACTTATATGACAGTGAGAGCCGCGGTCTATCCATTTCAACAGATTAAACAGTTGCGTCCACATTTTTGTTTATTTCCTTCGCTCTAAGCGCTTTCGTGAGACCTGTAAAAAGATTCTTCACAGAGGGTAAGGTGCACTTCAGACAAATAATATTTTATCTACGCTATCACTGTATAGTATGTCGTCTTTATTTGGACATTTGGTTTCAATACGTATGTGTTAAAGACATGTTGATCTCATCACGCACTCTTGCCAAAAACGTCTACAAAATGTTATAAAATTATTTATCGCTTATTTCTTACTCATATAAATAATATTAGTTCGCCTAATAACAAACAGCACTGTATCTTTTCTAATTAAAAAGTATGCCTGACTTGACCCTTGGGTTTTCATAGCCGGAAATCCTATAGTGCTTCCATTTATTTAAATGCTTTTATTAAGTTTTTCGACGGTTCTATAAAAGAGGAATGGCTGTTGATTATTTTTTAAGTAGTAAGTCGTAGACTTACATAGAGATAACGTACACTTTTCTGATGATTAATATGTAAAAAAAAAAAAAACCCAATTGAATGCAAACTCATTTCCCTGTTTTCAACTGACGGAGAGAGTAGCTATCTTGAAGAAGAGTTACAGTAACAGTTTCCTATAGGTCAGTGAAGATCGCTGCACGTAAAACCAAATACCTGTATTAATGTTTCAAGCAAGGCAATTCGTGAACAGAGCTTTTAAACCAGAAATAATCCTTAGGAATTCCAAAAATCCTTTAACTTTTGGAGACTACAGCCACCCTTTAATTGGCGGATGCTATATTGTTTAACGATGCGTTTGTTGTACACATTAAAATATAGTAACTGATTGTGACATCATAACGGTTGTGTGATTAATATTATATTTACCGCTGCATTTGTATTGTTACTCGGGCTTTATCTATCTTACTGAACTGTTAAGACATGCACATGCGCGAGCACACACACACGCTCAGTTACTGTAGGGTGTTAATTTAATTTGGATTTATTTAATTGCGTGTGTTTTATGTTATAACTGGGAAACATAATGTTAAAAGCAAGTTAATGATGCCCTTTCAAAAGACGACTTACAATATTGCTATACATTGAGATTTACAGAAAAAAAATCTGCTTTAGAAAAGATTCAAAAACGCTATTTTCAGCTAAATTAGTGATGTACACAGACATAGGTGATGTTTAGAAATGATCATTGCTTATAATGTAAATTAACAAAATGTCGTTCTTGGGTTATCTTTGTGCTTAAGTTTATGTAGTTATTTTTTAATGTTAGCTGCTTAGTATCAGTTTTCATTATTTGTGTTTTCCTCCTAATAAATATATTTTAAGAGATTAATGCGTGTCTGATTCTTAAAATATTTATTCACTTTTGTAATAATTATGTAAGGAAAAACTTACTTTTTTTATTCACATTAATTATACGAAGGTAATTTCATTGTATTTGGATAGACTAGTCATTTGGAAATTAAAATAGAGAATGTGGAATATAAGATAAACGTGTGTGTGTGTGTGTGAGGTCTTAAATGTAATTAAATATTAAAAGCTGGTAACAAGATTTTTGCATCACGTTAAACAAATAACAAATTTAGCCAGTGATGTGTCAGTGGTTCACCATCTCTACGATATGATCGATGAGTTGTGGTAGTTGTGTATTGTTTTGTGTACGAAAATCTTGTGTCTGACGTCTCGTGTGCGTCATTTGTTCCACGTCACTTGAAGCATAAAAAGACGTCATACATGAGAGAAAAGCAGTTGTTCTCTAATTCTAATGGCAACGCTAATACGCGTTCGAACACACACACATAAAGCCTAGGAACACTAACTTACGAGTATATGCCGTCAGTGGCTCACTTTTCCCAGCAGTTAAAGGGAAAGAATCCATAATGGAAAAATTCCTAAAGGTTCCAGTGTTTTCTCCCTTATGTATTCATTCCTTTACACAGAGTAACATCATCAGACTCTGGTTACAACAGAGCGTCGCACTGTTATGGGTGGTGCAGATACCATCAGCTTGAATAAGAGATGTGGCATCTCACACTTAACAGTTTGGATAGTTTCTGACTTTGGTCCATACACTCACTAAATCGCTAGGCGGTGTTGACCTGTGTTTTTAGTTAAATACTATTTAGAAGGAAGACTCTGTTTCCAGATATTTTAGTGTTCGGTGCAAAACAAAAAAAAAAGTCTGATCCTTGTTTAGATTATTTAAAATATAATATTACAGTCTGTATTTTTATCTTAATAGCATTACGATTTTTCCCAGACTACTGCTTATATTTTGAGTACACGAGACAACAGCTTTCTAACCCTTTTTTCGTTAATTTTTAAAGCAGAATATAAGTACAATTTAACTTTATTATGTGTACCAGCAAAATATTTCCCGACTTTATTTTTATGTTTTATACAGGCCCGCTTCTAATGATTTTTTAAAATATTAAGATAACAACACTGTTTTTAAATAGATTTTTATGTTTTGGGAATACAGCCAATATTTAATGCACGTGATAAAATAGTTTTCACTGCGCTACTTGGGTATAAATTTGATTGCATGAAGTCAGGAAAATACTTTCACTAGAAAAATAGTTCATATGTATTTCAAACATTCACAAAGTATCTTCTATTGTTATGTTTCTTAAGAAACAATTTCAAAAGTAACCCAGCAAATCGCGGGGTAAATTTTGTAACCAGTACAGTACCTCTAAATAACCAAACAGCTCACTTACGCACCACTGTCAAGCATATTCCCAATCACCGCCGCTGTTAAATATCTTTTTGGAGAACATCATGCTCTTAACCCTCCGCGATCATCATTCTTCTATTTCCTCTGTAGGAAAACTGATTTGCTGCCTAACCTTCATGCTGTTCACACACACACACATACTTGCTCCATGTATTCCCGATCATTGACATTCGCATGTATTTTTTCAACGTGCACTTCGACTAATATAATTTAGGTTTTATGCACGATTTATAAACAAGCGACATACCATTAGTCCTTTGGTTCTTTCTTAACAATAAACACATGATTGTCGTTTCTGCGGCGATGACCTGAAGGGGTTTGCTCGTTAAATGTTAACAGCACTAAAATTAGTCTCCACCCAACAGTGCAAACGGGTATGTTTGTTTTTTGTGCATTTTTACCACACGTCAGTAAATACAATCTTTGTGGGGGAAAATTGTATGTGTCGCATTTGTAAATCTTAGTGAGTCAATCATGTCATTATAAAAATACTGGCTGACAGCTATTTTGGATCGTGGTTATGTGTGCGTTTGCTGGCACGAGCTTTATTTTTTTTTACCCATTTAATATAACATTAAATTGCACAAAAGTAAATTGGAGACAAATTTTATTTTCATTGTTTATTAAGATAATAAACATAATATTTTTACGCATTATTTTAACGTTTATAACTAATAAATATAAAAACTAATGTGATGACCATAATATGTAGTTAAACACTCTTTAGAGGAAAGAAATAGTAGACAATTGTCTGCTTTTAAAACAAAAAGAGCAAATAAGCATCTCGGATCACTTATATTCAAGATGCTCTGTCAAACGATTGTCTAAACTTAAGAAAATTTCTTTACTTTACTATACAAAATAATCGCACTTTTATCCAGGACTACGTAAATATAAATATTCTACGGCATAAAATACCTTTATCGGCCAGGTGTTTATAAAATGTATAAAGCAAAATACAAACCGACATTTGAGATAACTTTCCCGGTAGTATTGTTCTAAACGTATTTACTTTTTGTTATTCTGCTTTTTAGCATCTCCTGATGAACAACTCAGAGAGTAACTCAACATCGGACAAACAAACATTCGTAACAGATGTGCCTAATACGGATAACGTCTTCGATGCCACAAGTATGGAGACACGACAGGTAGTAGAAACAGTTTTCTTTGCTGGTGTGACAACACTGGTGTGTGTCATTGGAATCCCAGGAAACGTCATCAACTGCCTGGTGTTCTGGCGACAGGGACTACAAGACCGAATGAACTTGTGTCTCTTCTCTCTCGCGCTCACTGATTGCTGTTACCTGTTGTGTTCTTTTACAATATTCTCTGTGACATCATTTATAAGTTTGTTTGACTCACTTCTAGGCCAGGAATGCTACGTTAAGTCCGCGATCTCATTAACCTGCTTAATCATTGCTGTTCGAGCGACCTCTAGGATTCTTAACGCCGTGATCGCGGTGGAGAGATGTGTTTGTGTTGTCTTTCCACTCAGCGCCGTGACTTGTGTCAGAACAAGAACTTTGGGATTTTTACTGGGTATGTACTTTCTCTTGTCCTTTAGTATTGGCCTCTTGTTGAGCTTTTCACTGAAGCCTAAATCGTCAAATGTACTAGGAAAAACGCAGTGGTCGTTTTCTCCCACAGTTTTTCGAGAACAAAATAGAATAATGATTGAAATAGAGTACAATATTTTCCTAGAATCAATCGTGCGCATCGCTTGCTTTATTATAGTCAGTATCAGCACCACTGTCACTGTCCACAAGCTCAAAGTAGCGAGGACGTGGCGACAACAGACGACCGTGACATCCGAGAACATCAGCAGCCAACATGAGGCTCTTACTTCCATGTTAATCGTTGTCTCTGTTATCTACATCACAACATCATTGCCATTCGTCACGTGGGAAATAGTTCAGATTTGGCTGCCAGACAGGACTACTAATCCGCGAGTATACAACACTTATGTAACTGTGGACTCTGCGTTCAATTCATGTCCACAGATTAACAGTTGTGTTCACATTTTTGTATATTATTTTCGATCGCAACGCTACCGTAAGACATTTAAAAAGCTATTTTACAGAAATTAAAAATAAAATTGCATTTAAACACAAAAGTTTTTTAGTTTTTATAATAATAGTTCGTTAAAAGCATTTAGCATGGTACTAGCTTTTCTTTTGCATTTCGTTATTAAACGTCTGTGAAAGACACGAAAATAGTGATCACTTGCTTCCTCAATGAAATACAAAGATCGGGATGTGACAAGGTTGCTTTTTCACATTTTTTTTACTTTAGTGTACTGTGCTACAATAAACAACTCTATACGCTTTTTGATACTCATACAGGACAGATTCAATGCCAGTTGACTTCCAACTATAGTAACGAAAAATCTGTTAATCGGAGAATATAAAGTCTTACATTCCACTATTTAGAAAATACTGTTTATGAAATGAATACTATCATCGCATTTTTAACGCGAAAAGTTAACTCAATCCTAATTTATAGACCCTTTTTTGTGAGTATTCTGTATTCATTAAGGCAGTATGCTTACATATTTCCAGAATGTTTTATATTGCTTGGAATAGAACAGTGCTTTCAGTTATGATTTATAATAACTTTTGTTCTTGATTATTACGTGACGCTTCTCTGATCAAAAGTCTTTTGATTGTTGTGTAAATTATTCATTTGTCAGAAAAATGTAAATATAACTGTACTGTCAAATTAAACTAACCACCGGTGCCTGATGCCTTTTTATAACCGATAGAAATTGAAAATCGTGGAGGGTGAAATCATTACCGCTGTGCCAGTACTTAGTACCTGCTTCACCTGCCTCTCGACCATTCACAGCATTCAGGTGCTATTAGTACTAGTGGCAGTAATGAACTTTCGATCAGCACTTGCTACAGTTAATGTTCCACCTTACCTTGATCTAAGAAACAATTTTTTAATTGGACCAGCTGTGGTCAGAAAAGAGAAAGAAAATTCCAAATGTAGCAAACGGGTACTTGTGAAAGAGAGAGGACAAAACTAGTAAGCACAGCGCGGGTGGCCGAGCAGCACCTGTCGCATGAGTAATATGTTTTCTTACGATAGTTTGGAGAGAATAGCGGAAACAATATAAATAACCGTCGCCGGTCAGCATCTCACTTTCCAAGTATACACGGAAAGTAGATGGGAGTGAAGGTTGTGTCTTCCTAGTAAGGTGCGGTGCTCATATGCTTTTTTGTATCGCGGATTTTTAGTATGTTGAATTTTTTATATATATATATATATATACATGTAACTTTTTTGCAACTCTTAGCGGGTGCAAAAAGTTATATTTCCGTTTACCATAGCGCTTATTGCATAAATAGCCTTCAGTACAAAACTCAAACACTATATCAATCCTAAAATGAAGTTATCAAAAGCCAAATAATATTAAAAACTCACCACCTTCTTTCGATTGGTAAAGTAATTTGCTTATAATGCAACTCCAAATTGAGTTTATGTGCACTGTGGTCAAAGAGAAACATGCGCTTTTCTTGAATATTCTACTTGCCATTACTAGTAAAATACGTATCCTTTCACATCTAAATAAATACTAACTCTCATGCTTCTCTGAAAAACACACACACACACACAACCTCTGATGGCTACTCACTAGTCTCTGAAAAAAGTATTGTTGTCAATATTTTCAAGAGATCCAGCTATGCACTTTGGAAACACTATATTCTTACGCGTGGGAAGGAACTAATCAACTATACAATATAGTAGTTATAAAGATGGCCAACAAAACCACGCGCCACTGTAGTCCAGCTTACTGACATGTGAAGGTCTTCTCGTTCCACTTTGCTCATCAATATACAAAAGTTATCGAACATAATGTAGTTTGTGTAAAAAAACATCAGCACTTCTTTAGAGACAGCACACTCGTTATTCGCGTTTGTATTTTTACTTTTAAAAATGTCGGGTTCGATCACTTCCTCTTAACGTTCAAGGATCAGGCTTTTACCTCAGTGTTTGTTTACTGGGCGTTCTTCCGACTCGAGATTAAACACGTATTTTGCTCGAGTACTGGCAAATACACATTTGTATGCAAAGCATGTCTATCAAATACATTAAAAACTGTCATTTTTATTATTATTTATATAGCCTTGTGTGCTCTTGTTCTGTGTGTGTGCGCGCGCGCGTGTGTGTATGTTCATTCTGCGGTGTTTGCTACTTTGCGAGTGTTTTTATTTATGGTGTAAAGAGTAATGTGCTCTTTCTATTATGCTATTTACTAAATTCGATTTGCTATACACAACAGTTATTTTTTGACGTTTTAAAATCTTGTAGCTAGATTATTTGCAGGCGTTAAGTAGAATAACTTTTACTTATTATTTTGTGGAAAACACACAAAAGTAAATGTACAAGAAACTATTACTATCAGTGTTTTAGGTTAGAAACTCTTGAGAGGAAAGAAGTAGTCCTCAGCTATTTGTTTCAAAAATGTTGAAGGCAAATAATCTGGTTTATATTTAATATTTAAATTATATACTGCGCCTATATATATACACACACAAACCTTCAAGTACACACGTACACACACACACACTTACAAACACACTTCCATACACACTTACACACACACACACATTCCATGTCTGCTGTATTCCCACTCACTGACATATGGAGGACCCGTTTTTACAACGTTCACATAAAAAAAACTCCTAGCTATAAAATAAAGTTTTATTTTTATTCTTCTGTTCTGTTTAGATAATAAACACAGGGTTAGCCGTTGGATGGCTTTTGCCTAATGTGTACTTAAGTTGCAAAGGTTTGTTTGTTAAATCTTAACAGCAAGACAATCAAAGTGTAGTGTAAAAGCAAGCAGGTACATTTGCTTACTGGGCGTTGTTTTCCGACACGTGAACAAACACAAGCTTCCCACAGGGATTTGGTGAATTTGCATTGAAATGTTTTAGCAATTCTGTCATGTCAGCACAAAAATACTGGCTGAAAGCTTCGATTAAAGCCCTGTGTGCGTAGCAACTCAACTAGTATAGGTGTGCTTATGTGTTTGTGTGCGCGCGTAGCCGCGTTTTGTATTGTAGTATCCATTTAATATAACAGTAAATTTTAAAACATGGTTTAACATATTATTTTACAAAATTACTTTAAAGTTAAAATGGACTAAACACACTAACAAATGTGTTAATAATGAGGATTTATTTTGTATACGTCCTGACCAGTGTTTAGAGTAAAATAATCCTTACCAGGGAAAAATTGTAGATAAATGTCTCCTTTTAAAATATACACTGAAAATAAGAAAACTAGATTCATTATTCTCCATGGTGACTTTAATAAAGTTCCATCCTATGATTTTTCCAATTTAAAAACGTTCCAAACAAAATTGCACTTGTATTTTTACAGGCTTCTGTAAATATAGTTATTATACAGCATAAAAAGCTTTATCTGCCATTAATTTATATAAATTCTGAAGCAAAATACAGACCGATGTTTTAAATGTCTTCCTTTTACCGGTGAGAATGTTTTGAACGTATTTGAACTTTGTTTTATTGAGCCCTGTTGTCATAATGATGAATAACACACAGAGTAATTCAACATTGGACACAGTAACGCTTGGACAGACAATGAGAACAGTTTTGTTTGCTGGTCTGACAACACTGGTGTGTGTCATTGGAATCCCAGGAAACGTCATCAACTGCCTGGTGTTCTGGCGACAGGGACTACAAGACCAAATGAACTTGTGTCTCTTCTCTCTCGCGCTGGGTGATTTATTTTTCTTGTTGATTTCATTTACAATTTATTCTGTGATGCAATTTATAACTTTGTATGACACAGCTCTAGGTGAGGAATACTACGTGAAGTCCGCATTCTCTTTAGGTTGTTTAATCATTACCTTTCGAGAGACCTCGAGCTTCATTAACGCCGTGATCGCGGTGGAGAGATGTGTTTGTGTTGTCTTTCCACTCAGAGCCGCTACTTGTATACAAACGAGAACCTTGGGTGCTTCATTGGGTTCTTGCTTTGTACTTTTGTTCAGTATCGGTCTCTTGTTTCCATTTTCACTGAGACCTAAACTGTCAAACGCGCTAGGAAAAACACAATGGTCGTTCGCTGATACAACTTTTTCTAAAGAGAATAGTATAGTTAGACTAATATTTTATAATATTTTCCTCGAGTCGATGGTTCGCATCTCATGTTTTGTTATAGTTAGTGTCAGCACCACTGTCATTGTCCACAAGCTGAAAGTAGCGAGGGTGTGGCGACAACAAACGACAGTGACATCCACTCACATTAGTCGTCAACAAGCTGCTCTGACTTCTATGTTAGTCGTCGTCTCAATCATCTACACTACAACTTCATTGCCAGTCGTTACGTGGGAAATCGTTCAGCAATGGCTACCACCTTGGTATTCTGATCTCCGTGTATACCACACCTTTCGGACAGTGGACGCTGCGGTCAATGTATGTCTACAGATTAACAGTTGTGTTCATATTTTTGTTTATTTTTTTCTCTCGAAAGGCTTTCGTAAATCGTTTAAAAAGTTGTTAACAGCGCTTAAAAACTGTGTTTAAACAAAAGCGTATTTTATTTGTGTTATAGTTTATAGACATTAGACACATTGTTTTTAACACTTGCTTTTTTATTGACTTTTGTTTTTTAAACGTCTGTAAGAGACACAAAATAGTTATCTCTTTGTTTAATTAGTGAAATAACAATATAAGGATGGAAGAACATTATTTTTATACAAAGATTTTATTTTAATTAGCAAAAGTCTACAAGAAACATATCTTTAAGTTTTTCGATACTCGTGTAGGACAGATTCAATAATAATAATCAACTATAGTATTTTAAAATCTGTTTAGAGGAATTCTTTATTTTGATGTTTCGAAAATACTTTTCATTAATACTATGATTATATTTTAAAGCAGCAAGAAAACGCAATCTTTTTTCCAAACACGATGTGATCATAATATTTCTGTTACTTTTTTTAAAATAACCCTTTTATAAATATTTTGTACACAAGTCAATATGATTAGAGATTTAACTATTGCTTTATATTTTATTTATATTTTATTTTATGGATCGACACCGTTGTCACATTCGTTAACTTTCATTTACTGGCCTACACAAGTAGCTCTTTGCTTTAGCTATTTATTCTAGAAATATTCACATTTACGTCTTAAGAGTAAAGTTTGTATTGACAGAATGATTCTTTTGTCTTTTTGAATAAGAAAACGGAAAATTGAAAATAAACTGAAATCTCACCATCTTACAACTAGTTTCTTACAAAGAGTGCATGTTAAATTTTTTTTCCAGTGAATTTTCTGTACGTTCTGTGTCCCACGGACCACAGTATCCTAATGAGGTCACTTGTTGAGTTTCGCTTCATAGTCACCTTGAGAACTTGTTCTCGTATGTCTCGTAAATAGTTAAACAAAAAACTTAAAAAACTAACAAAACAAACTAAACATGTTTTGATTGTGTTCTAATGTGTCCACAAGACCAACATTAGGACAGAGAGAGTTAGGTATACAACTAACACAGGAGTCAAAAACCAATTGTTGTCAGCGTCGCTTGTCTTTAATCCAGAAAAACTACGTGGATGGTGTGAGGAATGCGTGCATACATCTACACCCCATCGACAACCTTATCTTTCAACACTGATGGCAGGAATCTCGACTATCGTTCCCTCAGAAGCAAACAAGACCTTATTGAACACTACTTGTGCGCGTGTTCACGCTTTCTCTCACTCGTACACACTGATAAACGCTTCTGACGAACTAAACCGTATTAATAACAGACAACAAGCCTAAAGATAGCATCAGTGAGCCTAAGGATGTTTATTTAATGGTACTTAGTGAAGACGTCAATGTACATTATGCCGCATGGTTATCAGAATATTGTAACATTCTCTAAAAATGCTTTCCGCAGTTATCTTTCAGCATTATTATGCAGAAAGAAAGACCATTTGTTTTATATTCTTGACAACCAAGGAAAAATTAGGAACATATGAAAAACAGTTTTGCGAGTAAAAACATTCAAGGAATTCAGTTCTTCAGTTTAATTTTAATGTTTATCCAAATTTTGTCAAATTTGACGTATTTAACTTAAAGGTTTCCGTTTTATCAGTAGATATAGGCGATATAAACCTGATCTGTAAAACACATCAGTTAATTAAAAAACAGGTGAAAGTATGAAATAATCAAACTAAAACAAAAGCTCACCGCGATTACACGACCCTCATGAGAATGTTTCACACTGTGTTATACTTTTGACTTCCGATACCTTAAGTGTCGCATAATTTATATGTGAAAACACATGCACAATTCTTGTAAGGACTTTTCAGATTTTATAGTTTCATACAACTGTATATCTACATATCTATCTAGGTAAAGAAATGGCGCTTTTTATAAAATTGCTTTTAGCGCGAGGTACAAATTAACCCTCCCATTCCATTTTTGATTGATGCACTAAAATATATAAACCTGTTACAAAGTTCTGAGAGGCTCAAAATGTAAAAAAAAAAATAAAAAAAATAATTACGAAGCTAAAATGACTTCGCAGGGTAATCGCTACTCTCCATCATATACACAGACATGGTCAGTCTAGTAACGCGAAAAATCAGCTCGAAAGCAAGACGATTGGACTGTTTTGAAGCACAAAGAAATGTTGTGAGCAGTCAACATTTTCTTCGTTCTAACGAATCGTATGTTTTCGCTTTCTTATACTGCGCGGTTCTAAGTTAACACCCCACCGATCCCCCCTCTCCCTCCACCCAACACACAAGTGCATGCTCACTGTATTTCCGTTCATACAGTTCTTTTTTAATACTGAGCACATAAAATACTAACCCTGCATTAAAAAATGTAATGTAATGTTTGTACGAGTTATAGCCAGACGACATTTACTGAGTGCTCTGTCGGCAGTAAACACACGATTGGAATTGTACGACTTTAACATAATGTGTACTTAGGTTGCAAATTTTGTTAACAAATGTACGGTTTCTTTGAGTATTTTTTAAAGCATTAAAAGGAGGCACTCCTCTACAGTCATATGTAGAAGCAAACAGGAATGTATGTTTAGTAGGCGTTTGTCGGATACGTGATTACACAGTTTCCTAAAAGCAGTTGTGGGCTACGCATCTGTAAGTTTTAGTAAAACTGTTATGTCAACATCACAATACCGGCTGATAGCTCTTTTTTCATTGCATTTTAGAGAAGATCCGGCGAACAATTTCCAGAATTTTAAAAATAACATTTGAAATATTTTCTTTTAAGGTCAAGTTGTGTTTTTTCAGATTTATGTAAATGAAGTTAATGTACCCCGTACACAACTTTATGGGACCTGTGCTGATATAAATTCTAAAACAAAATACCAGCAGACATTTCACATATCTTAGTTTTACCAGTTGTTGTCAATTTATTTCAGTTTTTATTTTTCTTTGTTACTATGCTCTTCATGATGAACAACGAGAGTAACCAAACATCACACAAAATAACTTTTTCAGAATATGTATCGTGTACAGAAAATGTCTTCTACGATGCTTCAAGTATGGGGATACGACAGACAGTCCGAACAGTTCTCCATGCTGGTCTGACAACACTGGTGTGTGTCATTGGAATCCCAGGAAACGTCATCAACTGCCTGGTGTTCTGGCGACAGGGACTACAAGACAGAATGAACTTGTGTCTCTTCTTTCTCGCGCTCACTGATGTCTTCTACTTGATGTGTTTTTTCGTAATATACTCTGTAATGTCCTTTTATACTTTCTATGACGAAGCTCTAGGTGAGGAATATTTTGTCAAGACTTTTATCTATTTCGGATCTTTTTTCTATGCTATTCGAGAGGCTTCTAGTTTTATTACCGTTGTGATCGCGGTGGAGAGATGTGTTTGTGTTGTCTTTCCACTCAATGCCGCTACTTGTATACAAACAAGAACCTTGAGACTTTTCCTCGGTACGTGCTCGTTTTTTCTCTTTAGTGGTAATCTTTTACACACTTTTTTATATAAGCCTCTATCTTCGAAATTGCTAGAAAAAACGCAGTGGTCATTTGGTAAAACACTCTTTTTTGAAAAAAATAGTGAAATAATTAGAGTAGGTTTTTTCTTTCTTGGAACAATTCTACGTATGACTAGCTTTGTGATAGTGTGTGTCAGTACAACTATAACTGTCCACAAGCTGAGAGTAGCGAGGTCATGGCGACAACAGACGACCTCGACATCCGGTAACATCAGCAGCCAACAGGCGGCGCTAACCTCCACCCTAGTCGTTATCTCCATCATCTACATCACAACATTATTGCCAGCCGTGATGTGGGAAATCATTCAACTATTTCTACCAGACTTGTTTACTAACTCTCAGTTATACATCACTGGTGTAACAGTGAGCGCAGCTGTCTACCCATTTGAACAGATTAACAGTTGTGTTCACATTTTCGTTTATTATTTTCGCTCTCAACGCTTTCGAGAGACTTTTAAAATTATATTTCACAAAAGTTGAAACTTCGTTTCAGACAAACTTATCGCTTCTACAATATCAGTAAATTATTCAACAGGGTCGTCTTTACAATCTGTGTTTGTGTACAGAATTTACATATCTGTGGAGATCATATAAAAAATTTTATATTTAAAGACTACTAAACATTTTGCAATTGAACGAGATTTTACAATTTTTGTTCTTTAGTTCTTAAATTTTTGTCATGTGAGGTTTTGATTTTTCATGTGATGATTTGTTGTTAGTGACTAAGATTGGGTGTGTTAGCGAGATTGCTGTGTACACACAGGGTATTGTGTCAGTCGTAGCAGACGACCTTCTAGCGGGATTTACAAGGGACACACTTGAGGGCCCAAGTAAGTGATTATACGTGTGACGGGAGGTCTGGCTCTGGGCCGAAGGGCTTTGAACTTATTGTCCATCGTTTGTCTGCAGGCTCAGATTGTGGTCATATTACTATCAATCCTCGGATTGTGGCAGGACCGCTGTCAACTGTCAGATAGTTGTCGGATTGTTGCCGACTGTCATATTGTTGTCGTATCACTGTCGACCGTCAGATTGTCTTCAACTGTCAGACTGTCCGTCATCAAACGGCTCTACACAGTCGTCCCTTTGTGTTAAAATCTTCATCGTCGTTCAAATTGTGGAATCGTCAGCGTCTGTCAACCGAGCGCGAGGACGGACTGTGTGTCCACCAGACTGCGAGAAAACGTATGGGGGCGTGACGTAGTCACTGGGCAGTGGTGGTGGTGGTGGTGGTGGTGGTGGTGGTGGTGGTAGCAGCGCGTTGCCCCGGGCAGTGGTCTGGGAGGGGTCAGATGTTGTTGTGTTTAGTTGCGATTCTAAGCGGTGCTGGACTACGCGGGCACCTGTTAGTCTACTTGTATTTACTTGTGTTTACTTGTATGTGTGTTTACAGTATTTCCATTGGCAGTAGAGCTCTTCATTGCGATTGTTAGTTGATTTACTTTGAACTTTTCCTGCTAAGTTGGTCGGCAACATTTTTTTCTTTACCACTGTTAAATATATACTTTTGTAGTATCCCTATGTGTGTGTTTATCTGTTCACTGTGGAGCGATTGGCTTCGTTGCTCGCGTCGGGTGTAAGAGAGTCTGCTTGTGTGATTGTGAGCGTGTCTGTGAGAATAAGTCCAGCGACGCCCTGTCGCGTTACGCAATAATTATTCTGTAGTTTGTAGTTATAGATATATATTGCTTTGAGTTGTGTGAAATTTACTCCCCACCATTTAATTTCCCTTGTAGATTAAAAAATTGTATTTAGCGTATAATGTAATTTTTTTCTAATTACCAATACTACACAAAAGGCTAGAAAAGATTTTTTCGACTGCTCCAGCAATCAGTTTTAACATTGCACAAAACCGTGACAGTCTTAAGTATGCCCTACCTTAAAGTTAAGTGAATGTGGTAAAGCAACTTTGATAAAAGTTCCCCAATACTTCTAAAAAACAGAACATATAATCCTAAAATTACACGGCATGTTATAAATGAACTTGAGTTTCCTACTTACCACTGACAACGGGTTACATGTGAACTTTGACATGCACGGAGGAAGTAATCTCACGATGAAAAGAACTTTCATCTCAGGAGACGAGCATCACACGAAGTATTTCACACAGTATTTCTCATTCGTCTTCCGGCAGCCTTAACATTACAAAACTCGTCTGATACTTGGTAAAGGTGTAAGTAACACCGGTGCTTTTACAGACTTAAGTCCCCAAAAGGTCGTTAGATTCTATAAATAACACTTTATATATACATATAGCAAAAGATATGGTGGACCTTTCAAAAATGCTTATAGCCCAAAGTAATAATATACCACATAATTGCCTATTTATATACACTAAATAATTTAAACAGTTACCAAGCTATGAGAATCATCAAAAAGCTTGAATAATACAAAGTTAACTGTTTTCATCAGCAGCGACGAAACTTCCTATCCCTAAAAGCATTCTATGTGTGGTGGTGAATGCAAGCAAAAGAAATTTCGACCCATATATTTTAAAATTTATATTTATTAACCTACAATACAGACAGCTATCTGAGGAATACCATTTCAAAGTAAATTTTGAAACCATTTACGTAGTCTGATTTTTAAGAAATATAGCATTTGTTTTCTTGCAATAAAATGAAAATGGAAGATTATAACTGTATGGGTCACAGAATTAACAAATCGGTAAGTAGGTCAAAAGTTTGAAAGTAATAAAACAATTTACATAATCTATATGTGCAAAAAGTGTCGAACAAACATATATTTTAATAAAGCATATACTAAAACGTAAATATTGCATTTTGTTTTCTTCTTATCTTCGGTTGAATACAAATTCATGTTGAATTGAGTAGCCGGCAACCGACTTCGATATGGCGCTTGATCACCTTAACCTTCGTCTACTTTTAAACATAACGAACTACCTGATTGGCCGACTTTTTCAGCTGTTAATGGTAAGTGATCCATGGAGGTACAATTCATAAATGTTCCAGTAGTTTCCTCCCTTATGCATTCATCTATTTACGCACAGAGAGACGTGTGTGATGATGCTACCCACCCGGTGAGCGCGTAGTACCCGGCGTTATGACGCGGTGTGTAGGAAAGAGGCAGTGAGTAGTAATCACACGCTTTTCGTCTCACATTTAAAGCCTGACTTTTATGGCTCGCAGTACGCGGTGTCCCCTCCCTCAAACACACACACACACAAAGTGCATGCCTGCTGTATTCCCATGTTTTCACATTTGCAGGTCTTATTTTTTTTTTTAATATAACATTTATTTTCCATTAACAATTTTTTTTTTAATTTTCACATAGACAAACTAACAGGACTTATCAAGTACAACAAATACTAGATTTTCGTGTTGACTGCTTTTACCTAATGTGTACTTCAGTTGCAAAGCTTCCTGACAAATGTTAGGTTAATTTTCTTAATATTACAAGCATTAAAATCGACGCAAAAGCTAACGGGTATGTTTGTTCACTGGGTGTTTGTAAGACACGATTAAACACAAAGTTTCCAACAAGAACGTGAGGGTTTACCCACTGATAAGCTTTAGCGATTCTCGCATGTCAACATAATCAAAAAAAAGAAATAGGTGGAGACCATTTTTGACATGTGCGTAACAACAAATATGACTTTGTTGATATCTGTGTGTGTATGTGTGTGCGCGCGCGTGCGTGTGTGTTTTACATTGTCCATTTAACAGCAAATTCAAATCATGCCTGGTCTATATTATTTTTCAAGACAAAAATATATTTTCTACTATTTTGTGGTATACGACCCATAAATGCCAACAAATATGTAAATGTGTTGACCAGTTTGAAAAGTTAAATACTTTTTAAAAGATATTTGCTTTTAAAATGTTCAGTAAAAATAAGAACCATGCTACTTTTTTTATGCAAGCTGAGATCAATGTAGCTTCGCCCATCTATTTTAAGAATTATAATACTAGTATTTTACCCATCTTTCCATGAGGCCCTTGTATTTTTAAGGCTAATGTAAAATAGTGTGTGTGCACGATAAAATAGCTCTAACGGCCATGAGTTGATATAAATTCAATAGCAGAATAAAAGACATTACAAATATCTTGATTTTACATGCAAGGGTCTTCCGAACATATTTGTGTGCTTTATTGTTACATTCCTCATGAATCACACAGAGAGAAATTCAACGAAGGACGAGGTAACCTTTGTAACAAATCTACGAAATACGACAGACGTTTTCTACGATGACACAGATATGAAGATATTCCAGATAGTACAAACAGTTTTCTTTGGTGGTCTGACAACACTGGTGTGTGTCATTGGAATCCCAGGAAACGTCATCAACTGCCTGGTGTTCTGGCGACAGGGACTACAAGACCGAATGAACTTGTGTCTCTTCTCTCTCGCTCTGAGTGATTTCTTCTACCTGTTGTGTTTCTTCGTAATATACTCTATCATGTCGTTTATTACTTTCTATGACCAAGTTCTAGGTGAGGAATACCATGCCAAGACTTTGACTTCTATAGATTTTTTTTTCTTTAGTGTTCGAGCGACCTCTAGCTTCATTGGAGCCGTCATCGCGGTGGAGAGATGCGTGTGTGTTGTTTATCCACTCAGTGCCACTACTTGTATGCAAACAAAAACCTTGGGAGTGTTCCTGGGTATGTGCTCATTTCTATTCTTGAGTGGTAACCTTTTATACATCTTTTCGTACACGCCTCAGTCTATAAAATTGATAGAGAAAACGCAGTGGCAATACGGTCTCACAATTTTTTATACACAGAACCGTGCAATAATGAGAGTAGTTCTGTTCTCTCTAGAAACAGTACCGCGCATGGCTAGCTTTGTGATTGTGATAGTAAGTACAACTATAACTGTACACAAGCTGAGAGCAGCGACGACGTGGCGACAACAGACGACGTCGACATCCGGTAACATCAGCAGCCAGCAGGCGGCTCTCACCTCCATGTTAGTCGTCGTCTCCATCATCTACATCGCGACATTATCACCATCCGTCACGTGGGAAATCGTTCAACTGTTTCTACCTAACGTGTTTGCTACTCGTCAACTGTACACCACTGCTATGACAGTGAACGCAGCGGTCTATTCAGTTGAACAGATTAACAGTTGTGTTCATGTCTTTATTTTTTATTTTCGCTCACAACGCTTTCGACAAACCTTAAAAATAATATTTTATAAAAAGTAGAACCGCGTTTTAGACAAGAATATTAACTCTACGATATCAGCAAATAATACTACCGGGTTATATATATATATACTTCATTTGTGTTTATTGTTTACACGGCTGGGGGTACTTTGGAATCTTATAATGCGCTTTGTGTACAAGATAGCAAGTGTCCTTTTTATTCACGTCGTATTTCTGTTCAGAATTAACCTTTTAAATGAAACAGCTCTTCGCATTTTTTTTTAGATATTCTGTATACAGTAAAATCAGAGCGGTAACATGCTCAGCGATTGCTTTATAGAACTTGTGTATAGAACTAGAATGAGCAGGGGTGAGGTCAAATCTGAACCAACCAGAAAGAGTTAACAAATGTTGACTCCCATACTGAGGGTGGTGAAGTGACATGCACACACACACACACAAACAATTAAATTGGGCCACACAACCCTCACACACACACACACACAAACACAAGCACACATTGGGCATAAAACCTTTTCTCTCTCTCACACACACAAAACCTCTGCGAGCTGAGTAGTTTTTTGAGTTTCTGAAACAGACTACTGTAAATGACATTTTTTAAAAGTTAAAACTCTGAGCGAATGATACTGCAAGTTCGTCTATAAACAGTACAATGTTTACACGTCTTTTTTTTCACTTACGTTTTTTGTTTGTACATAATATTACTTACCTACTACTAATATAAACAAAAATTTTATTTTTTACTTTTTAACTAAACTTCTTGTTTTAACAACAGCTTGCAGTGCTGGAAATCCAATTTTTTATTTATTTTTTTCATCTAAAATGTTTCAAAGTCTCGAAGTTTTATTATAGTTAATTTTGTTTCCATCCTAGCCTTCAAGTAAATATAAATCGTAATTATTTAACTAACCTACTTCGTTAACCACGGGTGTATTGTTGGAGGAAAACACACGGTATACTCGCATCCCAATTACTCATTTTGTATTGCATGACGTATAAAGAATCAGATTCAGCTCGCGCTTTGCATAAAATTCATTTTCACCTTTCTGGAGATTCTGTAATGCACTACCTGTAATGTTTCCTACAGTACCTATCAAGATCATTTGATGCCACCATAATTCAAATTCAAATACAAACGTGGCTTTGGAATCATAAACTGCAAGAACAAAGATTCTAAACCACAAACGAAACTTTGAACCAAAGAAGAAAAATTGTCGCGACTACGATTATAATTCTAATGATTGATGATATATCATTTACCGACACCTTTGTCATACACATTAAAACTTTATTAATAATCATGGTATATTGTTAACTTCCTAGTTACTGCTGATACGCGAGTGTTCTCTATCCTAGTGAGTTTTACAACACTCGTAACAACACACACACACACAGACAAATTTTATGCAAAATCCCTTAGTCTAATTAAAAGAAAACCAAATATTAATCTGAATAGGTAATTAAATGTAATGTAATCAAATCGGACATTTTAAAGTCTTTACAAAAAATACTAATTTTATGTACACAGGAATTTTTTTATAAAAATTCTAACTTACTGTGACTGTACTGACAGCAGTTATCAATTCTGAGTTTGAAAACTATCTTTCATTCTATTAAAAAACATAGATGCTCATGAAATAACTTATCTGTGAAAAAAGAAAAGATATGTTCCTTTTTTCTGTAAGCACGTCAAAGCTCGGTCGATCTCAGTAAGCAGACGGTAGTGAGGCTCGGGTACGATCCATCGCTCACTGTTTCACTCAAATTGCGGAGCGGTTGTTTACTGAAACGGGTTTGGGTTTTTTTTGTATTTAAGTTTTGTCTTGGTTTCTAATAGCGACGGGTGAGGAATTTTGTGCTGAAAATAAACTGCCTTGAACGAACCGGACACTACGGATTTTGTTTTTTTCGCGTTGGATAAAATGTATGCGACTTGGATAAGCAGACGACATATGGGGACTGACGTCACAGTATCTACATAGCTGATACGTCATCTATGTAATGCTCATAGACTGTCGCGCTATAAAAAATCAATAAAGAGTTGTACTTCCAGTGCTAACGCTCACACAAAGATTAATGTGGATTAATAATTCTCTCACACGAACAAACGTATGAGAAGCTTTCCATGGCAACACTCAAACGTTCGCTCTCATATGTGCTTTACAAACTTAGTTAACGTTACACCCTTCACCTTTAACACGAATTATTTTTTTTTAAACTATAAAAATTTTAGCTTTTAAGGTGTTACAAAATATCTTAAAATTACCGTTACAAAGTAGGAAACAAAGATATATCACTCACAAAGAATTTCTTGCTATTCCACAAACACATAAGGAATAAGTCTACTACATAAGGAATTTACATTATTTACTCTCAAAGTTGTGCAGTGAGCATCGTGAGCCAATGTGCCTGGACGCACACACACACACACGCACACACACACAGACACACACACACGCGCACACACACACACGCGCGCGCGCGCGCATAGAGCCTTTGGCACTCACTTGTGTCAGCTGCCAGTGTAAAGTACTCAGTAAAGAGATGTAACACTAAACAGTTTGGAGGATACCCTACCTGTGCACACGCACTCACGCAATCCCTAGGCGTCTCTAGGAACTAAGCAGCTATTATACAGTCTTGAGGATGGCATGGCCCCACCCAACTACATTCCCCGCCGTTTCCCTTTTCATTGACATGTGCAAAGCTCATCCCCAATCTTTTACAGCAAATGACAAAGCGCACTGCTCTAAAAAAAAAAGTTTGGATGTATAACAAGCAAAAGGTCATTGTTTACAACTCGTGGACAAAAAAGACAGAACATTTGATAACTTAAAAATTCTAAAATCAGCCTCCGCTATAGGTCCTGTTGAAGTAAACAAGTAGATAAGATTCTAACACTTGATTAAACAGACGATTTTTAGAGAAATAGAGGGATGTGATTTTAAAGCTTGCGCAATTCTTTGGGCCAAAGAGTAAAGAATAAAAATAAAAGAATACACAATACTTGCTATTTTCATTTCCATTTCAATATATATGTGTGTATATATACGTTGTGCGTGAATGTACGCATATTTGTGCATCACTGTATTAAACTTGCTTGTATTTTTTTGTCTCAGTTTTGGTTTAAAGAGTCTTTACACCACCATGTGTATTTTTTTTTCAAAGTAAAATTTTCATTTGTTTTAAATATATCTTAAGTTTATTTATATAGTAAGTTAAGTTTTGCAGTCTTACTCATCATGCGAGGGACCAAACCAGTAAATACACGAACAACAGTGCTAACCTGTGTTTTGAGTTAAATTCCCACTAGAAGATATTTGCTTAAAAAAGTGATCATTGCTATCACGTATTATTTACTTTTACTCTCCTTAAATATGTCTCCTTGCGATTTTCAGAAATATAAATATAAGATTCTGTACTTCTCCATTGCATATCATTTCGATTTCTTTCAGACTAATGCTAATATTTGGCGTACACGATAAAAGAGTTTCAAAGACCGTATAACTATACATTCTAAAGCAGAATAAATGAACAACCCAAATTCAAGAACTTTTCCTGCAAGATTATTTGATTTTTTTATCCAAGCTCACATGGTTGTGTACCCTAATGTTTTTTAATGTCAAGATCAAAAGACAATAGATATATTTTTCCAAATTCAACTTGATGTTTCAAAGTAATATTCATATTAATTTATACGATACAAACATTTTATATTTATAACTTTAATCTAAACTCAGATTACCAGAATAAAAGACAAAGTAAAACAAGTCAGAAATATTCATATTACCGGCAAGATTGTGTGGAATGTGCTTCATACAGTTATCCTTGATTGTTATTTTCGTTATGAACACCACAGACAGGAAAATAACAATGGAGGACGTAAATTTTGTGACAGATATACCAGATACGAAGAATGTTTTCTATGATACCACAGGAAAGGAGATACGACAGGTAGTAGAAACAGTTTTCTATGGTGGTCTATCCACACTGGTGTGTGTCATTGGAATCCCAGGAAACGTCATCAACTGCCTGGTGTTCTGGCGACAGGGACTACAAGACCGAATGAACATGTGTCTCTTCTCTCTCGCGCTCACTGATGTCTTCTGCCTCTTGTGTTCTTTTACCATATACTCTATAATGTCGTTTGTTACTTTGTATGACGAAGTTTTAGGTGAGGAATATTATGTGAAGACTGTGACCTCTGTAGGGTCTGTAATCTATGCTGCTCGTGCGACCTCTAGCCTTATCAGCGTCGTAATCGCGGTGGAGAGATGCGCGTGTGTTGTTTATCCTCTCAGTGCCACTACTTGCATACAAACGAGAACCTTGGGAGTTTTATTGGGTACGTGTTCCTTTCTGTTCTATAGCGGTTATCTTTTAAACACATTTTCATACAAACCTCAATCTTCAAAATTTCTAGACAAAACGATATGGTTATTTGCTACCACACCATTCTATGACCAGAATACTGCATTAGTCAAAATAGTGCTGAACATTTTTCTGGAAACAGTTCTACGAATTGCGAGCTTTGTGACAGTGTGTGTCAGTACCGCTATAACGGTCCACAAGCTGAGGGCAGCGAGGTCATGGCGACAAAGGTCAACGTTGACCTCCGGTAACATCAGCAGCCAGCAGGCGGCTCTCACCTCCATGTTAGTCGTCGTCTCCATTCTTTACATTGTGACATTATTACCAAGCTTCGCGTTTCAAATGAGTCGACTATTTCTTCCAGACTCTTTTATTGGTTCTCGACTGTACACAACTTATATGACAGTAGCTGCAGCTGTCAATCCATGTCCACAGATTAACAGCTGTGTTCACATTTTTGTTTATTATTTTCGATCACAGCGCTTCCGTGAGACGAGTAAAAAAATATTCTGCAGAAAGTAAAAGTTGTTATTTAAACAAAAGTCTGTTTCCTTTATTTTTCAGCGGACAATGGGGCTTGAAAGTAAGGTGTTCATTATTTGAACAGTTCTTATCGTTTTTGGAGGACATGTGAACTAGATATCTCTTTCTACACCTAATATCAGATCACTGTTTAGTATGCGACACTGATTTTTTTAACACAAAGACATTTGCTATCTTTACAGATTATTTTGCCTCAGTCGTTGTATAACAAATCAAATGTTACAAGTTGGCCATTGTTTTAAGTCGTCACGTTGGAAAATGTTCTACTATTTATACCAAATCCACTTCTTGATGCTGTTTTGCGAAACTAATGTAACAGTGAGCACAGCGGCTAATTTATGATCACTTATTAAATAATGTGTCTCCAGATTTGTTCAATAATTTTTCTCAGTGTAAGTTTTGGTTAACATTGTATTTTAGATATAATTTACGACAAAAGAAAAAAAAAAAAGACCCCAACAAAACTATACTGAGCCAGTCACGACATTATTACCAGGCTTCGCTTTTCAAATGATGCGACTAGTTGATATTCGACTGTACACAACGTATTCTACAGTGGGTGCAGCTGTCAATTCATGTCCACAAATTAACAGCTGTGTTCATATTTTTGTTTATTATTTGCAGTGTCAGCGCTTCCGTGAGACGAGTAAAAAATATTTAGCAGAGAGTAAAAAGTGTATTTTATACATTCTAGCGGACAATATAGTATTAAAATAATTTTTTTTTCAAATATTTTTTGACAGTAGTAATCGGTTCTGCGGACATGTGAACTAGGTATCTCTTTCTACACCTAATATCAAATCATTGTATAGTATGCGACACGGTTTTCGTAACCCAAAGGTAGTTGCTATCTTTACAGATTATGTTGTTTCCCCCTGAGCTACTGTTATAAAAGATCTGTTGTAGCTATTTGGCCATTGTTTTAGTCGTCATTGGGAAAGTGCTTGATTTCGTACAGCAAATCCACGTATTGATGCCATTTTTTGCGACACTGATGTAACAGTGGCAACAACGGCTTATGCATGCTCACTGATTAAATATTGTGCTCACTTATTTGTCCAGTGTTTTCGCTCAATACAATATCTGATTAAAAATTGTATTTTATATATATAGGACAAAAGAAAGAATAAAGTGTGCTGACCTAAACTCGATTGTGAATATGCTGGGCATTTTCTAAACGCGGTATACACAACAAAGACGAAACGAACGGTACAAATAATCACTTTAATCACTTAAAAATAAAAAAGGTAAATATATATATATATAGAGAGAGAGACACACACACACAAGAAACTACAAAACTACCCTAAGAACAAGTAAAAGATATTGAACAACATTTAACAAAGAAAACCAGCAAAAACCCGCACACTGCACAGCACCGAGAGTTGTCTCCCTTGATGTCTTCCCGGCCTAACGTTAGATGTAGAAAACCGTATTTTGTTTACACGGTTTCCATCACACTGTGTGGCCTCTCTCGGTGACCACTGCTTCACTGTCCGTCCGACGTACATTGGGCCCTCTGCTGGTCCACAGTCCCAGCTTTCCCTTTGACTACACTCCACACGATGGAGGGCCAGAGGACTACGGATAGACGAAGCGAATGGATGGGTTAAATGTAAGAATTCACAAGGAGCGTGAAATAACGAAAAAGGAGCGGAAGAATAAGATAAACTCCCCCACTGAAAACTCTCGTCATCACGAGCACAAGCACACACAGAAATCGCGAGCTAAATCATGACGTCACGGTCGACGATGCCTCTGATGTTGATAGTAAAAGCAGTTTACGTCTGCGGGAGTCCTGTGATTTAGTGTTTTTCCTCTTGAGAGCACATCTTTTTTACATTTACATCTCTTTGAAAACACGAAAATATATAGCGACCTCTCACTCATTTACAGACTAATACGATAATGAATTACCCTCATTACAATATCAATCTTTCAACACTCACGGTGTCCATCTGTTTAATTAGATTAAAATGTATTTTCTCTTCCAATTACTCGATATTACAAAACCATGGTAAAGATTGTTTCTGGGATGACAAACCTCTGTCAACTCTAGAGATTAGGCTTAACGTTGCGCAAGATTGTAACGGTGTTAGGTCTGTATTATCTCTAATCAAGGTAAGTCTGACCTGTGAACTTATATTCGATAAAAGTTTTAAGTCACTCCGGAAAATAGGAAAGATAACTAAGTTAAAACCCCGAATTGTTCCGTACATTTTAAACTCCTCATTACTTACAAAGGGTTAATCATAAAATTCCATCCGCAGAGACCAAGTCAGCTCAGGAATACAAAAACTCCAACCGAGAAGACAACTATGACGAGCAGTATTTCCCACAGTTTACCTCCTCCTGCTTGCTACAACCTGCATGTCTAATGAGTCCTATGTCAAAAAATCTATGAATAACAAATGTATTTTTCCTGGCAATGTTTCTGCAGCTGATAGTTAAGTTCTATGGATATAAGCTTATGTATCTTTCTAACTAGAAAACAGCAGTCGCGGTCCTTAAGGAAATGTTTATCGCCGAAAGTACAAGTTAACAACAAATATCCTTATTTGAATAATTTGATGCAACACAGAAAGCCTACGAAAAATTTATGCTATTGAAAAAAAAATTAATAGGCAAGAACTTCGCTTTTGTCTATCCCCGCTACACGTAGTGCTGACGTTTAATAACTTGAGAAGTGAACTAACTTACTCACACACACACACACACACTGTTGTATTCACGCTCAGTGACATATGCTGATCTTCTTTTACCAAGACAAACTCCATATTTATCACATACAATTTTCGGTGCACGGATTAGAAACAAGCTATTTCAGATTTCACCCCAATAAGCCATGTAGAAGCAAACGGTTATGTTTGTTTACTGGGCGTTTGTCAGACACTTAAACAGAGTTTACCAAGGGGAAATAGGAAATTCGCATTTGGAAATTTTCGACATTATGCCGTGTAGACATAAAATACTGGATAACATCTATTTTTATATGCTTGCAGGTGCGATTTATTTTATATTATTATTTTGATACCATTTTATAATCAGAAGTAAGTTTGAAAAGTGTCCCGCTTTGAAAACAGTTCTGGTTATAATTATTTATTAAGGAAACTTTAAAGGTTAATCATAATAGTTCTACTTCTTACAGTAAAATACACAAACAATTGTGTTTCAACTGCTTTTTTAAGGACAAAATAGGTTTAGATATTTGCTTTTAAATTTTCATTACGCATAAAAACGATCTTTTACTTTTATCCAAGCCTCGTCTATCATTTTTTTAGATTTGTATAAAGGACATTTTTAAATTTTTTTTTATAAGAGACACAGGTAATTTTTCAGGCTAATGTCAACGTACTTAATGCACACGAAAAGATAACATTACCGGTCATGTACTTCTATAAATTCTTAACAAAAATTACAACAAAAATTCATCTTACTTCGACAAGAAAGACTGTTTCAAACAAATTACTTTCTTCTTGTGCTGTGCTGTTATATTCATAATGAATAACACAAAGAGTAATTCAACAACAGACATGATAGCTTTTATAGCAGACTTACCATCTACGGAGAGCGTCTTCTACGATTCCACCAGCCAGGAGATACGACAGATAGTCCAAACAGTTTTCTTTTCTGGTCTCACAACACTGGTGTGTGTCATTGGAATCCCAGGTAACATCATCAACTGCCTGGTGTTCTGGCGACAGGGACTACAAGACCGAATGAACCTGTGTCTCTTCTCTCTCGCGCTCGCTGATTGCTGTTACCTGTTGTTTACCTTAGCAATATTCTCTGTCATGACATTCATTAGTTTGTATGACAGAGCTCTAGGTGAGGAATATCAAGTAAAGACTTGGACCTATTTAGCCTGCTTAGAAGTTTCTGTTCGCACGACCTCCAGTTTTATTAACGCTGTGATCGCTGTGGAGAGATGTGTTTGTGTTGTTTATCCACTCAGTGCCGCTACTTGTATACGAACGAGAACCTTGGGGGCTCTACTGGGCACGTGCTTTATCCTGTCCTTTAGTGCTGGCCTCTTGTTGAACTTTTCACTAATGTCCAAATCGTCAAACGCTCTCGGAAAAACCTATTGGTCGTTAGCTCCTACAGTGTTTTACGAACAAAACAGTATAATAGTCCTCATACTCATCAATATTTACTTAGAATCAGTGGTCCGCATCGCTTGCTTTGCTATCGTTAGTGTCAGCACCATTGTCACCGTACAAAAGCTGCGAGCAGCGAGCTCGTGGCGACAAACGACGACCTCAACACTCAGTAACACCAGTCGCCGGCAGGCGGCTCTAACGTCCATGTTAGTCGTTGTCTCTATCATCTACATCACATCCTCGCTGCCAGTCGTGACGTGGCAAATTGCTCAGCTTTGTTTACCTGGATGGTTTACTTGTCCCAAAGTTTACGACACTTTTATAACAGTAGATGTTGCTGTCAGCTCATGTCCACAGATTAACAGCTGTGTTCACTTTTTTGTTTATTTTATTCGCTCGCAACGCTACCGTGAGACACTTAAAATTATATTTCACAGAAATTAGACACTGTAATGAGTTGTCGCAGGTCTCGTGTTGTCTCGTGTACGAATGGTGTCTTGTGTCTGACGTCTTGTGTGCGTCATTTGCTCTACGTCACTTGAAGCAGAAAAAGACGTCATATGTAATAAAAACACTTTCTTTCTAATGGCCAAGTGAGTGGGAAAACAACAGTCTTCTCCGCCATCTTCTTTGTGACTATCTCAGTGACATTCCTGTGAACTTGTGTCTCTTCGGTTCGATTCATCTCTTCATCCTCATCGTCATCTGCCGGGCTCGTCCAGTGTTGTTTGTTTGTGTCGGGTGTATGCAAGGTAAGTGTACTTTCGTCTCATTACAGTCCTGTTACACACGTAAGCTCTCTTTAAAGTAAACCTTAACCTCACGGGCAGCTCTGTGTTTTCCAAATTTAGTCGAGAAATATCCGCTTTTACTCCTAAAGCTAAACATTTTAAATTGACAGCCTGTCCTTTGTCGTTGTAGATTAAGATACAGAAGATGGAGATTGTCGCGTGACCGTGACGAAGCCAGTCGAACTTCAACTGAGCGCAGACCATACACAGAAATGTCAAAGACAAAATTCACGTAACAAACAAAACTAATTTATTAGCCACAAAAATCATACTGATAGGAATCAAAAATCAAACATTCCACACTCTCACATGAACAAATATAGATCAGCGCGAACAATCCAACAAACAAAAAATAGATAAATTAAAATAAGACAAAACAGTTGCCCTGTGCACAGGCTAATCTCAGTCACCGTATATACAATACATCACCCGCATGCACTGCAGGGTGACAGCTTAGAAGTCCGTTGAAGATGTCCACAGACGGCAGCCCGCCCTCTGGCCTTGCTTGCCGCTCTAAAGACGTACCCCCACCTCTCTGTCTTCTAGTCCAGATGCGATGATGTGGGCCGGCCACTGGCCACGAAAGCTCCTGCTCGAAGATTCCTGCTCTAGGTGTTCAGTCGAAAGCCTTTCTGCACACTGGTGCAGCAGAGTCGCTAGTTCACTCGCCGACGAGATGATGATGAGGGTGCAGGGTGGACGCTCGACACGATGACGGACAGCAATGCGAACAAAGGATGTGAAGACACGGTGACACGAAGGAAGAGCGAAAAACAACAACAGGTGGAAGAGTGAAGAAGAACGAAAAATAAGCCTGTAGATAAAACAATTCTTACAATCAACAGGCGTGTCCCGAAACTGCTCAATTTCTAAAATAATATTTTCACACCGACACATATATCCGACCATCGGACTAATCATAAGATTCGTCAAAAATCTAATGTTGATCTTACACAAATCCATACAACGGGAAACGAGTACGCGCTACAAGCGTCGCTACCCGGCAATCACGAACGTTAACCTATTAAAGTACAAGTCTTGCAATTAAACATCGGACTATGGCTTTGAACATAAAAGGATTCTCTCACTTGCACTTCCACCGCCACCCAAGGGCCCCCTACAGACTAGAATGGTGTGGAACCCGACAGAATTGATCTCTACTCACCCAAAACGGCTTGTGGCAGATCGGTCGATACAAAAATGAAAAACTTCGACTGTCATGGCCACGGTCCAGCACCGTCTGTTACTTGATGACGACTACCCATGACGTCAAAGAAGGAAAAAGTAAAATGACGCATCAAGGAAGCTGTGCGCGCGCGCAAGACGTAAGACAAAGAGGGGACAGAAGCGTGAAGACAACACCTAACGATGGGCCAGCTCAGTATGGGAGGCATGCAAGGATGACAGCACGATCGCTGACACGCGACAGAGATAATTGAAACTTTCGTCTTATTTTGCCGACGGCTAGTTCTGACCATGAAAATTAAACTGGCTGTTGAAAGCATTACTGATGTTGACTCAATTGTTCACAACTGTGGTCATATGTGTTGTGTGTCGTCAGAAACTTCGAATGCATTCTTTGTGCAGCACTATTGTGTTAGAAAGTAAAGATGAAACAAAAGACCTGCCAAGAAACATTTGTAAATAGCAAAAGAATAGCAGTCTGCTCCTACAATCCGATGGAGGAGCTGTGTTGTTGCAGTAGCCTAACAGTGTACTTTCTCCTTCCACCTTTCTGACAGCTGTCGAACATCATTATTCTTCGCTTTAGATCTCTTTGACTACAGTGGAAGACTTATCAATAAAGCGGAACCTCTACCACCCTCCCCCCCCCCTTAGACACACACATACACACACTCTCTCTCAGAAGATCACATCTGGCACTCAGGCACTCGTCTTGACAATAGGAAATTCTTTCATTCTACAGAAAACAACTGTATCTGCCTATTGCATGATTGTCTAATTGTAATTACGAAAAGAACAGCACACTACTACGTATAGAAGCATATACACAATAAAATAAAAGGGACACTATATAAAACAAAATATATCCCACAATCACTCATAATAAACACATGCCAGTCATAATTAACAGCTTTTTATTCCAAATGTCAGCAGGACCTGAAAAAATAACAGGATATACTTCGGCTCTTACTCACGATGTCATTGTCGAGCAACGCTCACACCCGATGGTTTATTCACTACACAGTTACAATGGCTGGAAACTGATGTTTTAGGAATCCACAATTTTATTTTTACAAATGTGTACCTAAAGACCCCGACACTTGGGAACAGACGTGGTAGTAATCACTTGGCACTGCCACTTGGTGATGAGTACGACCGCTCTCTTTTCTCTATATTTCTTATCTTGGGCCAGCACTATATCAGATGTCATTTATTGCGCCTATTATCAGGTTACAAAAGAAAACGATAAGAGGAGTCTCTATTTAAAAAAAAAAATTCGTACTAAAATCTAGATACAAAAAGAATGTGCTTGTAAGACTCTCTCAAGCAGTGTCTTGGCACTGGAAGGTGAAGCGCTCGCCGGTGTCTTTCTATCTGCATCGTGCTGGTTCATTCACTCTTCTTGCATTCCGTCTGTAGCACTTTCGTTTGTAATTACTAGATAGCAATGACACCAGTATCGAATTTCTTTTACTATCTCAGCTTTTTTACTTCCGATGTTTGATAATAAATAGTAGGCTCAATTACTTCGCGGTAAAAGTTAAATAGTCGGCTCCTCCTTACAGCAGAGAAGACAACCGATTGTTTGTTTACTGGGCGTTTGTCAGAAACGGTATTTAACCGACAATTTCGTTGTATTATTCCAAGTGTGCATTTGAAAGCCTAAGAAAATCTATGATGTCAGTATAAAAATAATTGCTAATATATTCTTTTTCGTACCAATGTGTGCGTAAACAAGTGTGCTTGTGTGTCCGTGAGTACTTGCGTGTATTTTTCTTTGTCAGATTTAGGTTTTAAAGTCTTGTGAGGTTTCT
This sequence comes from Pomacea canaliculata, assembly GCF_003073045.1. NCBI lineage: Eukaryota > Metazoa > Mollusca > Gastropoda > Architaenioglossa > Ampullariidae > Pomacea > Pomacea canaliculata. Next base: position 17,844,657 of record NC_037595.1, read on the forward strand.
TATCTGCTATCTGTTTAAACACCATTGGAAATTTAGAACAGTTAATTTGTGACAAATTTTGTAACTGAGATAATTTTCAAGAGCTAAGAATTTATTTATTATTTCGAGGATGAAACCAATAAATACATTGACAACTGCAGCGACCGACGTTTCAAGTTCAAGACTCATTAGGGGAAAGAAGTAGTTTAAAATATTTGTTTTCAAACTGTTCAGTGGACATAAGAGCTTTTTCTAAAGTATGTTCACGTCAAGACGTATGCCTCTTTTTTTAATGGTTTTCTAAATTATGTGATATGAAATTTTTTGTTTTTGTTTTTACAAAATTGAATTCGTATTTTTGAAACTAATGCTAATGATTCAGGATCATGATATATAGTTGTTTTCTTTACCTGCTTTAATGTTATCTCATAGAAAAATCTACGAAAGTTCAGTTATCTTACTTTTACTGGTGTGATGGTTTCTGGAGTATTTCAAACTCGAAATTAGGTTTAATTGTCATTTTTCATATGAACAACATAGAGAGTAGCTCAACAACCGACATCATCAGAGATGTGCTGTATACAGAAAACGTTTTGGGCAACGATACAGTACCAGAGATGCACCAGATAGTACAAACAGTTTTCTATGGTGGCCTGACAACACTCGTGTGTGTCATTGGAATCCCAGGAAACGTCATCAACTGCCTGGTGTTCTGGCGACAGGGACTACAAGACCGAATGAACTTGTGTCTCTTCTCTCTCGCGCTCACTGATGTCTTCTACCTACTGTTAGCGTTTACAATCTTTACTTTGACACAATGTATTACTTTGTATGACACAGCTCTTGGGGAGGAATATTTTGCAAAGACTGAGATATTTTTGAGTTGTATTTATTCCTTTCGAGCGACCTCTAGCTTTATTATCGCCGTGATCGCGGTGGAGAGATGTGTTTGTGTTGTCTTTCCACTCCGCGCCGCTACTTGTATACGAACGAAGACTTTGGGAGCTTTACTGGGTACGTGCTTTCTTATCTTCTTTAGTATTGGCCTTGTATTCACCTTTTCATCCACAGCTATTTTAGTTAAAACGCTAGAAAAAACGAAGTGGTCACAGGATACTACAACCTTCTATAAACAGAATAGTGTAATAATTGACATACTAGTAAACATCTTTAATGAAACAGTTGTACGCATCGCCAGCTTTGTGGTAGTGAGTGTCAGTACTGCTGTGACTGTACACAAGTTAAAAACAGCAAAGAGGTGGCGAAAAATGTCGACCTTGTCATCAGGTAAAATCAGCATACAACAAAATGCTCTCACCTCGATGCTAGTCGTCGTCTCCGTCATCTTCATCACGACATCATTGCCAGCCTTCATTTTGCATATTGTTGTACTTTTTCTACCAAACTTTTCTACTTATCCTCAGAGATACAACACATATATTACAGTGGGTATAGCGTTCTTTTCACTTCCTCATTTAAACAGTTGTGTTCATATTTTTGTTTATTATTTTCGCTCGCAACGATTTCGTGAGACCTTTAAAATAATATTTTACAGAACTTAACGCTGTATTTCAGACAAACATATTGCCTCTACCCTGTTAGTGGATGATACAACAGGGTCGTCTGTAGCAACTTTATTTGGATACATTGCTTAAACGTTTGTGGAGGATACACAAACAAAAGAATCTGATCACTGCCCGTTTGACAGTTCATCTACAACATAGCAAATTTTAATTGTGGATCTACTTGAGAAATATGCGTTTGAATTAGGCCCGTTTCAGTTAAGGTGCTTAAAGTGATTTTTTCGGTCAAGAAAATTCCCCAAACATTCTACTTTATGCGATAACACAGTTTATTTCTGATAAATGTAACTATTTACTTAATTTAAAATTATAATTTGTGACATAAATATTTTTGTATAATTCTATGAAGAATAACCTAAAATATGGCAACTAATTAAATTACCTTGTACAAAAGGAAGATGGCGTTATTGAGTTTCAGTTTCGTGCATAAAACCTTGAGATGACATCAGCCTATGCATCATGCGAATATGACATTCTTTTGATCCGGACTAGTGATTAATTTATTGCATATTGGGGGCTTTTCTTGCTTCTGGACTGTTATTATTTGTTCGTTCGGATAAAGGGAACATGATAGATGGAACAGCTGGCAAGACCCGGTGCTTAGCTTTGTGATGGGCGATGGTGACCAGGTCAAACAGAGGACAACCAATCCTTCACGTTCGTAAGCCAGTTATTTCTCTGGCCATCCCATTGTGGACCTTACTTCTTTAAAGGACAGCCTGTGATATAGTATCAAGTCAGGTCACGTGACAAAACCATATCAGCAAACGCGACGTGATTATTACGAATAGGGGTCAATGTCGTCTTAGGAGTGTTGCGATAGTGCTTAGTACGCGATCATTGGTTATACATTCCTAGATTTTAAAAGCCTCCTTAGTCACTTTTTCTGAAACCTTGGATTCTCCTCTCAGTAAATTTATGTAGAGCTTGAGTTTTAAAAGCAGATTTGGTATTACAAGTGTAGTAGCTTAGACTTAGATTATTTCTAGTTACTTCTCGAGCAGCAGAGGGACACAACACCAGGGGAGTTCCAGATGGGGCATAGACTGAAAGCATGCCTGGCTTTGTTGCTGTGGCTTTTGATGTCATCCTCTGCTCCACCGTCCTTGTTGGTAATGCTCCCCAGATACACTATCTGTTTCCAGAATGTTCTGTCCATGAGGTGGGTTTGGGGGTTCCTGCTTGATGTTGATGTTCATCACTTCAGTCTTCCTTATATTGACCTTTAAGACGGTCTTCTCTGCTTTTTTTTTTTTTTTTTTTTTTGATAGCTCACTCCGTTTGGTCTCTGGATGCTGTTGCCGATGAGAAAGTAGACTAATTTCATCTTTAAAGCCCAGGATCTCTAGCTTATTGCTAAAGGACCACTAAATATCGGTGTTATTGTATTTGGTCGTCTTGCGCATAATACAGTCTATGACCACCAGGAAGATTGACAGTGATACATTTAAAACTGTCTTACGCCAGTCTTCATTGGGAATGGTTTAGTGAGTTTTCCGTTGTGGATAACTTTGCAGGAAGAATTTTCGTACATACCCTGGATATTGTTTATAAGTTTAGGCGGAATATTACAGGAGATAATCAGCCTCCATATGACGTCCCTGTCTACACTGTCAAATGCCTTCTCAAGGTTCACAAAAGTTATATAAAGGGAGGATAGCTAGTCGATAGACTGCTTATTGATGATACGGAGGGTTGCAATGTGGTCAGTGGATGACATATCCCAGCGAAATCCTGTTTATTTTGGTCTGTCTTTTGTCTAGTGCCTTCCTTAATCTCTCTAGTATTACGAGGACTTTGCTGGCGTAGGACAGCAGCATGATCCCTGTCGCGTACCACCCCCCAGCGTCAACGGAGCACGCTCCCGGCCACTCACACAGCAGGCCACACACGCTCAGTCACTCAGCCGGAGGCAGGATGCGACTTACTTCTCGAACCCGTGCCCAAGCGAAGACCAAGACAAAGACGGAAAGAACGACACAAATACGAAGTTTAATCAAAAAAATTATATATATATCTATCTACCCAAACACCCAAATACCTAATAAAACCAAGGAAAAGAAAATACCGATGCGATACTCACAAAAAAAAAAAAAAACAAAAAAAAAAAAAAAACGAACAAAACAAACCAACAGCCAGGTACTGCACTCCCGCAAAGAAAATAAAAACAAAGCGCAAACGCGCACAAATTGTAACACAGCAGTAAAAAAAAAAAAAAACCACCGCGCACCCCAGCCCAGTACAGTCAGTTAAACGTAGTTTCCCCTCAGTCTTTAATTCTTAACACAGAACAGGGGCTTGAGGCGCTTAGTACACAGTCTCAGGAGCTGTTCACAGTACAGTTCCCTTTCTGAATGCAGGTGTAGAACCCGTAGACGTAGACGTCACAAATGAAGAAGTGCAGAATGGATGATTATATCTCAGACGAATGCTCGTCGAACAAAAGTACGTGGAGTCAGGACATTAGAGAGTTTGAGACTCAGCGCTGGCGCTACGCGTACGGGGACGGCAACGTGTAGCGTCACGGGAACTTGCGTGCTACGTCATCACTTCTGCCACAGCCAGCCGTACAGCTACACGGCGCGACGGGTAGATTGGAGTCTAGCGGTTGTGACCAGAACGTGTAAATTGTTCGCTTTATTTCAGCTTTTTTTGCAAGGATAGTCAATATAATTTCAGCTGTTTATAATATTTAAATCTTCTGCAATCATACTATATGCTGGAAATCAAACTAAGCTGCTTGTTTATGAAGTTAAAGCAGTGAAAAACGACCATGCCTGCAATCGCTGGTTTATGTCTATTCAATCGTATGTACAAGACTTGCCCAGACACTTTTCGTGTAAAGTTATTTAATGACGAGATAAAACTGTTAAAGATAATAATTATAATTTTCTTCATCATTAGTTATCTATCCTTAAAATAACCGTTAAATATTTCTTAGTACTATTATAGAGCAATAGAAACAACTATCTATAACTCTTGAAGAAATATTTCATACCATAGGCAAAAATTACTTCTTTATGTTATTAATTTTTTATTTATTATACAGTTGTAATATTTATGTTTTTTAATTATGTATATATATTATTGTTATGTTGTTCTGTATATACTATTACAGTTATGCCATAACTTAAGCAGTAACCATAAGCAATTTCATCTTTTGTAGCATTTTCATTTAACAAGTTTTGATTGTGTAATAGTTTATTATTCTTAGGAATTATAGTGGGTCAGGAATGAAATGCTGAGAAATTTTGAAATTAAATTGTACTGGTTATCCCTGGTCACTACTAGCATTTGCATATTTTTATTTTACTTTCAGAGGCAAAAAAATTGTCTATGCAGTTACTTCCCCGTGCATTCGCGCTCCCGTCGCTTAATCGCAATCGCTTTCTCAGAACGGGTACGCTTAGAGGCGGGCCCTACCCGTTGCAGTACGCGTCTTCCCTACGCGTCATGAATCTCAAACTCTCTAATAAGCACGCACCAAAAGCATCGTCACAGGAAAACAAGTAAATACTTTTACACCAAGGGCGTACATCCGGACATACACAAAAAGCCCACGGTTTATGCTAACTGCCTTCCCGCGCCGTAGACACTGGAGCTCTATCGCGTGTCCCTGCTTCTCAAAAAAAGACTCTCCGCTGCTATAGCTCCTTCGGAAAAAAAGGCTCTCGCCACCAGCATACGCGACCAGCCCTCGAGCAGACCTCACGTGACGTCGCAAGACCGTGACGTCAGGTGCTGCTACAGACAACGGGCGAAGGCCTTGACCTCTTCCCGCGAACCGGACAAAAATAGCCTGAAAACACACCTTAATTGTCGTCTGCTGTGAGCTACCTCTCCAACACAGGAGCGTCCCCACGCGCTGAGAGAGATGCAGACCTATACGAAATCATGACACGCGACAATCCCCTGAATTTTTGCATTGGGAGAGGTCTCCTTTGTTTGGTAGCTTGACCAGGTGGCCTAGTTTCCAGTCTGTTGTTACTAGCTTTTGTTCGCAGTCCTGTATAGGAGAGTGTGTAAAATTTGTGCTGTTGTTTCTGGGTCTAACTCTAGTTCTTCTAGTGGTATGCCACCCGGCTGCGAATTTATTTTTCCTAAAACGATGTTATGTAGGGACCTTACCCGAGCCTTGTGATTGGCAACTTGTTCATGTGATTTAATCTCTAACCCACAAGGCTTTGTATATATATATACACACACGTGGCCTTCTTTCCGGTTCTCTTCTGCTCGATGTGAAGACTCCACATACATAACTGTGGATATTTCTGTGTGGAAATGTTACTGTTAACAACACGGTTACTCGACACAGTCCATGCTAGCTCGGCTGCTTGACTAACTGATTTTTGTTTGTGCCCAAATAAGGACGCAGTCCAGGTGAAACGTAAATGAAATCTCGGCAATTTATTGAGCTGTGAGTAGGTTTAACTGGTTCTTTGTTAGATGCCTTAGGTCTTTCTTTCATCTGGAGCATAAGATGTAGTTTATCTTTCCTTCAATTAAAAAAAGACAAGTTTTTTTCATGAATAGAAACAAGACGCGTATCCAAATATCTACATTATTTAACGCATGAGTCAAGAATTGTTTTTATTTCCAGAATTATTAAAGTTGTTTCCAACCATGTGTACTGTAATACTCTGCCCTGTGGCAGTGTCACAAACGTGTGTGCAGTCACATGTGTGGGGGGAGGAGGATGGAGAGAATGGTAGTATCGAGTAGTGCCAGTTTGAATGGACTCAAATGAAATCAAAGGTAGCAACTGCATACAACCACGGACGTGTGTAGTTATACAACGGACAGCTCCTGTCATAAAAGTAGGTTACGAGGAGAAAGGTTATAAAAAAATACACATAATATACGAACATAAACTGACAACTAATTAAACATTTTATCATTCGACTTCAAATATTACTTACTAATATTTTGTCATTTCCTTTGTTGGAGGAATGGTCAAATGTGTCGCGTGACGCGACCGGGCGTCGCGGGACTTGCTCTCTCACAGCCACACTCGCAAACACACAGACTAACTTCCACGCGCCCGACGCGAGCAACAAGACCAATCACTCCTCAGTGGAAACAAAACACGCACACGAAGTCACAGCACGAGACAAAAATTTATTGGCGTCGCAGGATGCGACCACCACGTCCCCTCCCTCCAGAAGAAGAAACAAAACAAAAAAAATAATAATAATAAGAAAGAAAAAAGAAAACAAGGCCCGAAGTACAAGTGGCCACACAGAACAAATAGGGGAGAACCCCGCTATTAATATACACACACACCCAAAAAAGGAATCAAACGCCCGCCCTCGCACGTCTAGCCCCGCCCCTCTAGCCTAATGACGCTCGCGTGGTCTGACAAGGCACACAACTCTCGTTGAAGTTCAAGAGGGCATTTCCCCCCTTCCAGGTTACTGTCCGAGACGCTCGCCGCTCACTGCCACAGGTGAGACACAGTGTCACGCGCCTTTCACTACTTTCATGAACACAGTCCGTCGTTGAGACTCGTCCAACGGTCCGCTGGCACTTCAGGTCTGGTTACACGCAAGGGGCTAATGCACCCCGTCCTCAGTGTGCTGACTGACGGTGGTCCGTTACTCCTTCCGCTGTGTGATGGCTTTTCACTCCGAGTTGATAGTTGAGCCTACACAAAGATAGCTCCCTAATACAGACTGAGTCGCTAAGCACATATCATTACGACACAAATAAAAATAAAATACACATCCAGCCCACCCCCCCCCCCCCCCCACACACACGGAGATATCTCAGCCTCAGCTCTCACGCACGTCGCACTTGCGCACCGGCGGCTATTGGCGACAGGAGCTGGCTCATGACGCGTTCATTTGCCGCACGCAGAAAAACGGATGAGAAGGTGGAACTGCTCAGAACACGTCCCCACCCCGGGGAGAAAAAAGGCACACAGCCCAGTCCTGAGCGCCACACAGAAGGCTCGAGATGCGGGAGGGACGCACCAACACAGGGAAGCACACAGCAAGCCCTGGTACATCAACGTCTCCTCGCACCGACGCTCTTCTCTCAACTGCCGGACCGAACCCAGGCTCTCAACACAAAAACTCTGGCCCGGCTCAGGGAGAGGAAAACTTCCACTCTCCCTCTCGCTAATAGGGTTTTCGCCCTCCTGTCCCGTCAGGCCCCGCAACAAACTTTGAATGAGTCTAATTTAAGAAACCCGACGAACTCAATCCTAAAGGGACATAATTCTACGTTTCCTCATGTAAGGATGATCTTTTAAAAGGGTTCTTTCCCTTGGCTAGAAAAAAATGTGTTAGCCACGAGTACTTCTAATAAGATCTACACACAAAACGTTCTTGTTACAAACGGACAAATAAAGAGGAAATTGTTCTGGTATGCTTTTCGAGTAAATTTCATACCTGCTACAAAAAGCTGTATAGAAAGAACGTAAATATTGCATGTTTTTAACGACAATTTGATTAATGATATATTCTTACTCGTTATACTAAAACAGGCAGCTTTTATTTAAAAAGGACTTAATTCACAATTTTGGGTGAATTTCTTGTCAGAACTAAGTAATAAGTCATCAAATGGTTCTAGAACGCCTATAAAAGCAATGGTAAACTTAACTTTTCGAAAAATTATTATATCGGTTAAAAAAATTTTTTTTTTCTTTCTACGGTTTGTTTACTCATGATGTATATGTTCAGACTACCTTATTAGTACTAAGAAAATTATGTGCAACAGTTCAGTGAAAAGAATCACTGGCAGCCATATTTACTACTTACTTCAAAGTGATATGAGCGTGTCCTTATACTTGGCGTATGGCGCAATACTTCTTTTTCTCTGTTATAAAGCATTTTATATTAAATCGTAATGCACCATCGATGCATACATAGTTCATGCACAAATCTGCAAACTGTGTATAAAATATAACACAGTATGATCGTCTGCCAATATACGGCAACTGATCGTGACTAATGTCAAAAACGTTTGATTTCAAACAAAAGATTCATATCATTTTTCGTCCTTTGTCGTACGGACATTACTACCGGTCATGTAAATACACGTGCCTTGAAATATAGAAGCAGTGTCTGCTTGTGCAAATAAGAATGCTTCAGAAAAACGTGGATACACATCAACCATTCTATTTATTCACGTTCGCTGATTTACGCGAGAGCATTGTTCCACTAGATATTTACTTAATGCGGCAAAATAAGAATTGCCTAACACAATATTTTTTGCGTTTTTACTTAATTCGTTGATATAATTTATCATTTGCTTGCGCGCGCACAGACACACACACAAACAAACAAACCTCACTTATTACAAAATCACACACACACACACACAAGTACCCACACGTCTTAGTAAAACATTTGTCCCAAACGTATTACTTAGGATGCTTAAAATATTTTTTTTATATAAAAGAGAATTTTAAACATCTCATCTTTTACAATAGTAACATTTTGAAAGATGAGATGTTTAAAATTTTCTAGTCAATAAGGATCTCAGGATGTAAAATTGTAATGCCGCTATAAAAGACTTCGTTGTATAAATAATGATAATTAATGACAGGAACACGACAAGACATAGAGACATTGCCAGTTTCTTATCGCCACATTCTATTAGTTTCGACTGGCATCTCTTCTTTCTCAAGTGGTTTTCAGTCTTTTTTACATAACCATTCGACTTCCATTTGAGAGAAAACAGAAAATATAGTTGCCAAAATGTATTATACGGGTAACTTTACCCAGTTGCGGAAATACAAGAAACAGTAAAGGTAATGTACTTTGCTGTTGTCATTACCAGTTCTGTGTAATTGGTTTGCCAACAAACCTGATCAACTGCCTGGTGTTCTGGCGACAGGGACTTCAGCACCGAATGAACTTGTGTCTCTTCTCTCTGGCGGTAATGGATTGTTTACATTTGTTGTGTTCTTTCACAATTGGTTCTATAACATCGTTCATAACATTTTATAACTCAAGTGTAGGAGGGGAATATTATGTAAAGACTCTTTCTATTTTAAATGGGTTTTACATCGCTACAGTAATGTCCTCTGGTTTTGTTACCACAGTAATAGCTGTGGAGAGATGCATGTGTGTTGTTTTCCCCCTCAGTGCTTCTACATTAGTTCGAACCAAGACCATAGGAATAATTCTACTTTTCAGGTTTCATAATATTGCAATCTTGTAATCTACTAAATACATTTTCCTCTAGTTCTGTATTCATCGAAACAGACAAAAAGTGGTTACTTTCTACTACGTGGTTTTATCAACAATTTAGAACACTAGTCATAGTACTGGGGGACATTTTGCCTCAAACAATGGTCCGAGTTGTCAGCTTTGTCATAGTGTGTGTCACTACTGCAGTGACAGTACACAAGCTGACAAAAGCAACAACGTGGCGACTGAAGACATCCTTGACATCCAGTAACATCAGCCAACAACAGACGGCTCTCACCTCCATGTTAGTTGTCATCTCTGTTGTCTACATCCTTGACTTCGTCACCATTGTTTATATGGCGAATAGTTGTCCTTTTTCTACCAGACCCTTTTGTCGATCGACAGTTGTATTTTACTTTCACGATTGTAAATGCAGTTGTGTACACGTGTCAACAAATGAACAGCTGCTTTCATATGTTTGTGTATTATAAGCTGTCTAAACGCTACTGTGCGGTCTTCCAAGAAATATTTATGAAGAGATGCAAAACGATTAAAACAGAAATATCTGGTAATAACATTGTCTAATAGCAAATTACGCAATACACTTTACAGTTCTCACAAGCCAACTGAGCAGAGATAGTTCCACATTGCATCTCTTCAAATTTCTTTTAAACATAGATATTACCGCAGTTTCCATTTATTGTTATTACTCAACTTCTGAAGCATAAATATCTTGTATATCTGAGACATGTCGGCTTGAGCGATGCACATAAAAATCAGAGTATGTATAAACCATTAAGCTAACGTTTAAACTGTTCTGCTTTGAAAAGCAGCTAAAAGTTGTTTTGATGTTTGTCGTTTGTATGTACGCTCAAGTTGCAATCAATGAAAGCTTGATGCTAATAACTGCAATTTTTATTAAATGTTCATAGTACATCAAATTTGTTAATGTAATAAAACTCCTAAATCGTTATGTCTATTTGCTTAGCAGACAAATGATCAAGCAAATCCAACGAACTCATTTTTCTTCATATTTCTTCAAAGTGCCTGCGGTTTGGCAGGGAATGTTCAGATGTGCCCAGGTGTTTCCGTACATCCGTTTCCATGTATTATTTCTGTTTCATCCCTATTTGGGATGTGCTCTAAAGCCCCAAACTAATTGCCGATACAAAAGACGTTTTAAAAATCGTGTATTATTCAATGTAAGGTTCATCTAAATAATCGTTGTCCTGTGAATGAACCTAAGTGCTGAAATGCACGATGTGGAGAACTTGACTAAGGATGTGTAAAAAGAAAACTACAGACCTTATTTTATTTTACGATTTTAGCGAAATGTATGTCGTATATGGAATGGTCGTCATACGTAAACATGTTGTTATTATTTATTAAAAAAATAGTTATTTATACAAATTTATTCCAGATTAAATTTACTTATAAGTCAATAAATAAAGCAACAAATACTTTATTACACACTCTGTTTTGTTGATGTTGAGATTTGAAATATTGTTTTGAATGTTGTTAATGGACCAGAGGAGCTAGAAAAACAAGCTCAAATACCAAACGATTCTGGAACTATTTTACTCATAAAAAACCTCGTATATTAATTTCACTATTAAGAATTCATCAAAAGTTATAATTAAAACAAATTAAAACCAATCACTACTATCTTAAAATTTAGTTCTGTTGGTTAATATGCAGGGCCTTTCTTTACAACACTGTGACGAGTTATGAGGGGAGAAGGGCCTAACTCGCCCGAGGGGAAAGGGAACACCAGCCTGACTCGACGCCCGACTGTCTCCCTCTCACTTCCACTCACCCGCCTATTCACACCTCCACACGAATAGGCACTAGTAATCACACTCACCCGCGTGCGCAAAAACAACGGTTAGACAGTCAGCAAATTATAATCTCAAGCAATTTAGAAAGAAATTAGGTTTGATTACCATAAAACCCACTACGGATATACCAATAAACGACCCACATCAGGTGAGTGAAGATAATTAAAGCGAAAAGCACACTTCCCTCCCAGTCCTGTACGATTCGTCCTCTCTCGACAGTTCAGTCTCGGAAGCCTGATATGTTCCCGGGACACGAACTGTTCCTTGTTCTGGGACTGGGAGCACCACTCGGCAACCTTGCCGTAGGCTGCTTGGATATGTGCGGGGTCGCACCCCATACGAAACCCAACCTGCTACACCACAGCACCACAAACACCACTTTGGCCTCCTCCTCTTGTCGAAGGTTTCCTGCCGCTGCTCCACAACAGTGCCTCCGACAATGGACGACAACGACGATCTGTGAGCTGTCCTCTCAAGACGACCACAACTGGACCGGTGGCGCGCTGGGGTCTACCAGCCTCTGCCAAAACTTCTTCCAGCCGGAGCACAGTTGGCTCTTTCGCTTGTCGCTTCATAAGAGGATCAGCCTCTTACTTTCACCGCACTCTCCTGTCCATACAACCAGACCACAAGTACCAGCAGGTAGTGATACGCTCTAAACGGAACGGGCCTCCCTTTCTCAGACCTGCTGCCTGCTACTGAAAATCAGTCAGAGAACGACGTCTCTGCTGGAACACGAGGGAAACAGCATCGACTAAACATCTACCCTAACTTTATACTGATCTAACACGTGATCGCTATTCACCCAATCTACCTGGCCCTTGACGCTATCGCTTCTAACACTAAGGAAAGTACTGTCCACCGCGCAATACCCCTAAACTGCTACATCCTACCCCCCGACCTGGGCATCGATTTCGTCCATCAATCAAGGCGACTTTTCAAGTCGTATACATTGACAGAAAGGCTTCACTTTACTGTCCGCTTTTACTCACCGCTGCCCACCTTTAATTATCTACCTCGTTCTGGTCTTGAACCAGGCTGGTTCATGACAAATACTTTTGTAGCCGGACTGACTGACTCTCGCTAACACCCTATACCTTAGCTTAGCGCCAAGTCAGTCCATTCCTCTTTGTTGTTCCCAAGGAGAATTTTCCACTAAAATTCTAGCTCTCGTTAGTTGGGTGCGTCGTCTAATCCTTTACCTCGAGTTGTTTTTTTTTTTTTTACCTATTGTTATCCATTGCGCACCCGAACTCAGCCGACCTTGGAGTTCACAAAAGACACTGCTTTACTTTCTCTCTGACTAAAGTGTCTTTTCTTCGGTGCATCAATTCCGCCGGACCTTCACGTGTGTGTCACCACCACACCATGGACAACACAAACCTCACTCGCGCTAACACTAGCATTCGCTGGCACTAACACGCTCACACAGGTATTTAAGGTTCAAAGACATAGATTTAGTTACATTATTTGCACATACAACTCCCGTGTCTGTCCTGAACTACCTACCTAGCCTATCAACACCTAGAACCTAACTCACTGAGTTGGGGAAAGAGACTGAGTGACAGCGGACCAGATGCCTCACGGCACACATGTACTTCTCGCTAACTCAGTCTCAAAGCTTTTACTTACTGCTATACCCAGCAGGACCATTTTCTGTGCCGAGAAAAAGGTGCGAGCGCTGCTTTTCGTCTGCTATTTGTACCGGACAGCTTGTGTACTACGTCACCGCTGTTGTTGTCCGTCTCGCGCCGCGCCGCTAACGCGACCAAGCGTGGGGTGGGAGGGGATGAGGGACGGAGGGATGTCAGCGGTACACACTGACCCAAACAACACTTTTATTGTAAAAAAAGCGTCCTTTCTCTTGTCATTTCTAGAAAATAAATGCACAATTTGCGATTTGTGTGTGTTTTCACGGTTTCCTTTTTAAACGAGTTATTTCAAAAACTTTAGGTTTAATTATAGGTGTTTAAAGCAATACAAATAGGTTCTACCTCATGGAACCCATTAACATCAAAGGGTATGTTAGCTTCCTGGGCGTTTGTCACAAACGTGATTAAACACACTCTTGCCTGGGAGGACGAGCATTTGTAAGCCTTTTAGTATATCAAGAAATGAGTAAGATAAAAATATGCATAATGCTTAGTGCTTTAATTACCATCTGTATCCATGTATATGTAGGTACGAATGTTCGAATGAATATGTGTGTAAGTGCGTGTGTGCGTGTTTGTGCGTCCGTTTACTTTAGTGTATTGTTTTCTTGTCTGAACCTCTTTTGGTATTTTGTTTTCAATATTGTGAGTCTTTCTAAAAGTTACTTTGCAGATTAATTAAAATTATATATATATTTATTGTAGTTTTACTAATTATTTCGTGGTGGCTAACCAGTAAACACACAGATATATTTCTGGATTTCTTTTTGAGCTAAATATCATTCAGACGTAAGTATTTGTTCTTAAATGTTTGCTTTCTTAAATATTCAGTACAAATATGATTTGTTTCATGTTTCGTCAATTTTCAAATGCATGTAACGCCTTATTTTGTTCGTAGAAATATGAAGATAACAATTTTTTATGTATTTTGACAAATGGGAATTTAATGCTAATATTTATTGTGCAAAATACAATAGTTTTTATAGCTTTTGCATCAATATAAATTCTAATGCCGTAAACTACTGAAAAAGCGATAAGAATGATACTATAGCCAGATTCGTTCGTCGCACTTCTTGTATTTGAATGAATTACTCACAGTATGACGGAGCAATGGACACAGTAAATGTAACAGATGTATGGGATACAAAAGAAGACAGAATTAGGGAGATACAGCATATTGTGCAAACTGTTTTCCATGCCGGTCTGACAACACTGGTGTGTCTCATTGGAATCCCAGGAAACGTCATCAACTGCCTGGTGTTCTGGCGACAGGGACTACAAGACCGAATGAACTTGTGTCTCTTCTCTCTCGCGCTAAGTGATTTCGTCTACTTGATGTTTTCGTTTTGCATATTATCTCTGATGTCATTCATTTCTTTGTATGATGCTGCTGTAGGCGAGGAATATTACATAAAGACGTTAATCTATTTAGCAGGAGGCTACCTTTCTGCTCGATGGACCTCTACCTTTATTGGAGTCGTCATCGCGGTGGAGAGATGTGTTTGTGTTGTCTTTCCACTCAGGGCTGCTACCTGTATAGGAACAAGAACCTTGAGGGCTTTACTAGCTACCTGCTTTCTCCTCTTCTTTAGTATTAGCCTTTTATACACCTTTTCATATAGTCCTCAATCCTCTAAAACGCTAGGAAGAACACAGTGGTCAATAGGTACTACAGTATTCTATAAACAAAATAATGAAGTGATAAAAATAGTACTAAACATCTTTCTGGAAACAGTTCTTCGCATCGCTAGCTTTGTGACAGTGTGTGTCAGTACAGTTATAACTGTCCACAAACTGAGAGCAGCGAGGTCATGGCGACAAAGGTCAACGTTGACATCCGGTAACATCAGCAGCCAACAGGCGGCTCTCACCACCATGCTTGTAGTAGTGTCAGTCATTTATATAACGACACTATTGCCATCCATTACCTTTGAAATAACGATGTTATTTCTGCCATTTACGAATCCTCGACTGTACACAACTTATATGACACTGGCTGCAGCTGGCGATTCATGTCAACATATCAACAGTTGTGTTCATATTTTTATTTATTATTTTCGCTCCCAACGCTTTCGTGACACCAGTAAAATGATATTTCGAATTCAGTGAAAGCTTTATGTTAAACAAAATACTGCGTCCTATACATTTTTAACAACTAATGTTGCATGCATGAATAACTCATAAGCATATATCACAAGCAATACGCTCTTCATCTCGCGATCACCTAATTATTCCTGTCACGGGGACAACACCATACCGCAAAACAATAGAACACTCTCACTTTCCATATCAGCAGCCTACCTACAATTTAAGTGGACACAATAAAGGCACGTCTTCCTTTTGCTAACCACAGTCCACACAATGCTAGTTCCATCACATGACTGTCGGGTATGCGACATGATTTCGTTCTCCACAAATGTGTCTGTTAACAAATTTTGTTGTTTATTTCTTACAGAAATGACGCTTTGAGTATTATAATAATTAACAGGACTGGAATTGGACAATAAGCATGTGGAATCAATTTTAATGAAAACATATCTTACTGCAAGCTTTTAACTGTTCCAGCCATTAATTCGAAAATTGCTTTAAATATTTACACTATACCCGCCTACAGATTCACCATAACATGACAGTAATGTGACAGGTGTTCCCTGGGGCTCATTTGTGTCTTCTGATTACCTACTGTGTTAATATGTTTATTTAGTACTCGCAATAGTTTGTGCTTAAAATTACATTTTAAACAGAAATGTATTTCTTCTAAGTTATTAGCGGACGATACATTTGAGACACATTTTTATGATAGTAATGTTATTTAAGTCTTCTTATGTCAATGGAGGACATTTAGAAACTGAATGTTATGTATATATGTATCGGATATGATAAAAATGTGTATAGATGGGTTTGTAAGATGTTCAAATTCTTTATTTTATGCTTAAATACAACCTTAATTATTTAAGTTTACAAAGATGTAAGCAGTAAACTGAAATGCAAGCTAGTGGAAAAGTGATCGAAGAATATAATAACACAGAGATGTTAATAGAAAAATCACTAGCAAAAATGCATTAATTTACCCTTGTTCTTATATATTTTTGGATGTTTTTTCTGAGTCTTAGAGTCAAAAATTTGTGTCAGTAACGTTTATTGAAAAGTGTATTTGATTCATCAAAGTTGACAAAGTGTCTTCACTGTCACAACTAAATTTGAACACTTCATTAACACATCTAGTTTGTAATAAACCTACTTTTAAAGAAAATGTCTTGGTGAGTTTTTCTTAAGCTTATTTCGTTTAAATACTAAAAGCAAAGAAGCACACAGCCTGTCAATGCAATTTGACTTTGATACAGTGAGTGGGGCGATGTTCTCGTGATATTCAGAGATATGTACCATTAATCTAAATGTTTTAAGTAGTGAATTGTTATAATTATCAGTAACTACATAAGTGTGTAAAATAAAATAACGATGATGTCTGGAGTTCGTGACTACTGTTCTGACTGTGGTGACAGTATAGGTTTTGATCACCAGCTTCCACGTGGGAGCTTCATTCGAGAACAAGTACTGTCCTAAAGACAAAGGTGAACTCTATGAGAACTTTTTTTTTCGTCTAATCGTAGGTTTATCATTACTAATTCGAGAACCGATTGACTTTCACAGTGAGAAGTTTGCACTGACCTACACACAGGCGCATGCACGTAAAGACACACAGATACACACGTACGCACTCCAAGTACACACATAGACACACACACACAGGGACAGACAAACAGACACACACAGAGTGACAGACAGACAAACAGACACACACACACACACATACACAAAACCTAGAAACGCTTACTTACTACTCGCAGTTATTCCGGCAGCTGTCATGTCAAGTACACTGTTAGAGAGTCCACATGACAGAACAGTTTCGAAAGGAATTTGACATACAGTGGTAAGCATCTTTAGAAAAAAAAACCTCTTTTATTTTGTAGTCTTGAAGTTTTGAAGACTCCATTCAGTTGTATTTTGTACACGAATAAAAGAAAACAGTGTTCATCATTCACTGATAATAAACTCGTTTCTTTTCCCGTCACCAGCTTTTACCTTTTTATATATGGCACTTACATTTTTTCCGAAACTATGTTCGGCCTCCAGATCACAGAGGGTCGTAAAAACAGAAATGTTTGCTTATTGGGCGTTTGTTGGACACGCAATTAAACATATTTCAGAGGGACTGAGAGACTTGCATTTAAAAGGCTGAACATTTTCTTATGTCAGCATAAAAAATAGTGAATTGCTATTTTCATTTTGCCGTCTGCATGCATTTTACCTGAAGTTAGAAATGTACCTCCGCGTTTTTATTGAAATTGTTTGGTTTCTGCGTTTTTTTACGATTTTTTTTTCACAGTCTACGTTTTAAGAAGAAGAAGAATTTGCTATTCGTCAGCACTCAAATGTATAGAACAGTTTGCAAGAGTCAACTATTATCACGTAACATATTTGAAGGGAGCCAACCAATAAATACACGAATGCTCTTTAATTAAAGGATAGAAAGATTTTTGCAGAAAGTTTGCAGTGCAAATAAAAACTTTGTTTTTGCTTAACCTTGCTCAAATAGGTGGAGCTCCTAGGGATTTTCAGAAACAGAACTATAATATTTTATGATTTGCTCATAAAATATGGCATTCGCAGTTTTTATTTTCATTTGGTATACTAAAGCCTTATTTGTTTTTTTTCTACAATAAATTCTTAAGCAAAATATAAGTAAAGTCTTATCAGTATTAGTCTTTTCGACAATTTTATTGAGCTCGATGGATGTTAGCTATGAACAACTTAACAACGGAGAACACGAATTTTGCAACAGATTTATGGTATGAGGAGGAAGTTTTCGTCGATGCCACAAGTATGGAGACACGACAGATAGTCGACACAGTTTTCTATACTGGTGTGACAACACTGGTGTGTCTCATTGGAATCCCAGGAAACGTCATCAACTGCCTGGTGTTCTGGCGACAGGGACTACAAGACCGAATGAACTTGTGTCTCTTCTCTCTCGCGCTCACTGACGTCGTTTACCTCTTGTGTTCCTTCATAATATTTTCTATAATGTCATTTATAACTTTGTGTGACACAGCTCTTGGCGAGGAATATTTTGTGAGGACCCAAATCTATTTGGGATGCTTGTTTGCTGCTGCTCGATCTTTTTCTATTTTCATTGGCGCTGTAATAGCTGTGGAGAGATGCGTGTGTGTTGTTTTCCACTCAGCGCCGCCAAGTCGGTACGGACGAGAACCTTGGAAGTTTTACTGGTTACTTGCTTTCTTCTCTTTTCAGTGGCGGTCTTCTAATGCCTCTTTCATTCAAGCCTCGATCCTTAAAGGCGCTAGGAAAAACGCATTGGTTACTTGGTGGTACACAATTCTACGAACAGTACACGGTGATATTCAAAATAGTACTAAGCATTTTGCTTGAAACAGTTCTACGCATTGTTAGTTTTGTGATAGTGTGTGTCAGTACTGCTATAACGGTACACAAGCTGAGGGCAGCGATGACGTGGCGACAAAGGTCATCATTAACATCAGGTAACATCAGCAGCCAACAGGCGGCTCTCACCTCCATGTTAGTCATCATCTCCACTATTTACATCACGACATTATTGCCATCTGTAACCTGGCAAATCGCTCAAATGTTTTTACCAGACGCGCTTACTAATCCGCGGTTATACACCAAGTATATGACAGTGTCTGCAGTGGTCAATTCATGTCCACAAATTAACAGTTGTATTCATACTTTTGTGTATTATTACCGCTCGCAACGCTTTCGTGAGACCTTTAAAATGATATTTCCATCATAGCAAAATATGTTATTATATGTTTACCCTTGCTTTAGTCATTAAACTGGTTTTTATCCGACTAGCTGACTGATCCATTCACCACTTATGTCACACCGGCAACACATTATTAATTGTCGGCAGACAAGAGAGGATATTGAGGAAAGAACTTTGCTATTGCAAAAGTTTGTCACTCACGCATTAGCCAATGAGATATGGCTTACTACACAGTGGCACATATAAATACAAATAAACGCAAAGTGTACTCTGAGCAGTCCGGTTACTTGTGAACTTCATGTGCTGCAGTGCTAGTTTTTTATCTCATGTTGATATAACACATGCTGACGTGCGGCAATCAGCATGCTTCCCACTGTAAGGCTATGTCTAGCAGGCGATTTTTAAATACGATATTCGTAGAAAAAGTCTATCTATAGCTTCCTTTAGGAAAAACAAAAGCTTTGATTCCAAGGAAAAAAAACTCTCAAAAGATTTTATTGATGTACAGCGCTGATGAGTCGACTAACATTTCGTGTCGATACCACTTCTAATACTTCCAAAAGTAAACGTTTGATTGTGTACAGGACTTTTGCTTCTCCCACTAATTTGCAACTGCAACTTCGACATTCAGCTCAACTCGTCGAGTCACTTCCACAAGCAGCGTTAAGTCGGACAAGGGACGTAATCATAAAAGTCCTCCATGATTTGATACATTTCCCTCCCTTGTTTGGAATATCTATTCTGGAGAAACAATCATGCATTCCCAATAGCATGCAGCCAAGGGTGACAACACAAGATTCTTTAGACAGTCAGGGGTGATAACCCACGTCCTGTATAATCGCGCACTTCAGTGTTGACTGTATTCACATTTAGTTTCCAATGACAACAGTCTCACAACAGACGACATTCGCGATATGTCGCGTTTCTTTACATACTGAAGTTGAGGGAGGATATTTTCAGCACGATTTTTAATGTGCATTTTGTTATAAAATAAGGTATGTTTAGGTTCTTGCAGCATTTGAATAAAGTTTTGTGTCTAATGTTTATCAGTTCTTCTGTTACGATGTTTTGTACGCTTTTTGGTGGGTTTTTGTGTCTGCGCCACTTCCTAATAATTTCCTAAGTCATTTTATTTCTACTGTCATCTGTGTGCCATCTTGTTATTACTTTGAGTTGAGATCTGCGTATCGGCAGTGTCGACCTCAAACTATGATTTCCTTGCTCCACCTGTTTCACAATGTCGAGCTGTCACAGCAAGCTTTGTGTGAGTACACACCAGTCTGCAGTGACTTACATCATCTCCAGGAAACTCAGTGAAATATGAAATATGCTGCTCATACTAATCTGACTGATGTTGATGCTAAAAAAGGCCAACTTGTTTTTGAGGCCTTTGACCTAACTACGGTACTTATGTCTTTTGTAATACTAGTAGCTGGGTAAGTTGATAGATTAAAGAGTGGCAAGACGCTAGTGAGAGACAAAAGTCAGGTCACACAAATCAGTAACAAAGCATGTGCTTGTTCCTAACCTCAGCTGTCTCATTCTCCACCTGCAAATCATCTTAGGACATCATCTCCACACCATTTGCAGAAAATGAAAAACTTGCAGAAAAATGGCACGCGTAAGTAAATGCACTGTTAATGTAACATAAAATATCTTTAATATTAGCCTTGCAACAGGCAAAAAGTTTAGTTCGTCAAACACTGGCACTTTCTTCTTTCAATTCAAGAGCTCAATTGCTTACATGTTTATACGATTATTTTTTAAATTTAAAAATGAAATGTCCAACATTTTGTTTGTTTTATTATCCCGTTGCATGTATACACTAAAAGGTACCTCTCAGTTGCACAAACAACTTTACAAAGCTTCACAGTCATATCAAAGAAAACAAAGGAAAAAAATCAAGAACATACAGAGGTTATTTACCATACCATTACACACACACATCATAAACTCCACACGCAGCATTTGTGTGTTAAATAATAGTAAAGTCCACACAATGTATGATTTCTAGCAAGCCAATGATCTTTTATCAGTCTTTTTAAATACTGACGACGTGAAAGATATACTTGGCATTTCAAAAAAAATAGTGGTTGCTGCTCCTTTACTGAATATTTTTTTACTCACACAGGATTTTTATATGAAGTATTTTCATATCAAACAATCTATTATATTTCTTTTTTGTGCTATTTTTGCCAAAACTGCGAAAATATTTCTTGTTACTTCTTTTTATTCGCATCCCAATATTGATTTCAATTATTATTTCTCTTAAAGTATTATAACGTTTGGATGGAGCAAATTAAGACTTACTGATGGTTTCTAAACCTTACTGGAACTGTAGCGATGTGGTTTTCAAAGAAATACATACATCTACCACTGTTTTAGTAGTTGGTGTAATCTTTTAGTCTTGCAAAGCAGAAAAATCTGTCATGATAAACTCAAGTGTATCTGAAATCAGAGTGTTAGGCTCGAATATGTCAACTAATTTTACTAGCAGCACCTTTCTCCAAACAGTAGAGAACTGTGTGCTACGCAAGTTTTCATAGCCTGCAAAGTCTGCTGGGCATCCCGACCAACATCATCAACTGCCTGGTGTTCTGGAGACAGGGTCTTGGAGACCGCATCAACCTGTGTCTCTTCTCACTAGCTTTGGCTCACTGCTTATATTTTACCATCTCGTTTATAATATTTCCTGTTGCTTCATTCATTAGTTTCTATGATATCGCTCTGTATGAGGAGTACCTCTCTAAAGCAAAAGTAACAATTGCGAGGTGTTTTACGTGGGTTTGCTTTGACATCTGCGTGTATTAACATGGTGGTGTCTGTAGACACGTGTGTTTGTGTTGTGTTTCCACACCGTGCTGCTAGCATTATGCGCACCAAGACCATGGCGTCACTGATAGCCTCGTGTTTCCTTCTCACACAAGTCGCGTGTATTATGTTACCAGTTTCTTACAGAGCCGTCAGTGTCACAGTTGGAAATCAGACAATGTGGACAATTTACTCCTCTACCTTTCATGAAGAAAACAAATTACTTGTATATATCATCTTGAGCATCACAATTGAAACTCTGTTGCCGCTTGTTATTTTGACAGTAGTGTTGATAACAACGGTTGTCACAGTAAAAGCACTAAGAACAGCTATCATGTGGCGAGAAAATAAAAGCAACCTCACCAGTGACCTCAAGAACCGACAGGTGGCACTGACTAAACTACTCACAATCGAGACCTGCCTCTTCATCATTGTCATGGCACCCTGCGTAGGGGAGCGCGTTGCCGAAGGCTTCTTTGTGAACATTATCCCTAACCCTGTCATTAAAGAACGGTTTAAGATCGCAAGGAATGTTATTTATTGGTTTTCTGAAATAAATGGTTGTTTTAATTTCTTCGTCTACTTTTTCCGCTCTTCGAAATTTCGCAGGGAGCTGCCCTTTCGCACCCGAAAGCTAGAAAAAATACTTAAATGAGACACATCTGACAACCAAATGCGAAAACAGAAAGAAAGCCGTAGTCATCAGAACAAAAAGAGGTATGTCGTGTTTCTATGTAGACAATTGTAATCGTTTAGACCTATATATCCTTTGTTATTAAGAGTAATTTATGTACTTTTTTGTCCGGTATACTGTTATTGCATTGTCCTTGTATGCTGTCAAAAGTAATGTTTTGCTGACGATTTGGTAAAGAAACTATTTTTGCTCTCTTTCCTTAAACTTTTGCTATTAAAAATGTTTGTTTAAAACCGACAAATAGAAGATGCAACAAATTAATATAAAAGTTAAATACACATTGACCAATCAACCTGCTATTTAAATACTGGGGGAAAAGTTTTTGTCCGCACGTAGAATAATTTTGCAGAAATATATTTTCGGAATTCAAACTTCTAAACAAGCAAACGACTAAACAAGGCAACACAATTCCTGTCGTCACAACCTCCCTATGCAGGCGTGCAGTGGTTACCTGTTTTTGTTTATAACAAATGATCCGTCTGTGAGCTTCCAATGCTGTTGTAACGGTTTTCTACTTTAAATTTTTCATGTATAAGGAGTCAATGAATAAAAATACTAAAAGTATTACAGTGTAGTTAAATGTCTTTTTAATTTGTATTTTCTTTATACCACATAAGTTTACTTCACCTTCTTCTTTACCTCACTGTTTGTTTATCGGGCGTTTGTCAGGCTCGAGAGTAAACACGTGTTTTAACAAAATTGGAGGGAATACATTTGCCCTGAGGAGCATTTCATTCATGTAAATATTAATGACTAAATAATGAATGGTTTTTATTTAGTCACATCTGTTTACTTGCGAATGTTTCTGTCAATGAGTGTGTGCTAATTTGTGTGAGCTCGCGCGCGTGTGTTTTTTTTATAAAAGAACTGTTTCCTTTCTGATATACTAGATGCTTAATTACATCTACTGTTCATAAGATTAATTTTATTGATTGTACTGAGATAATTTAAATTTTAGATCTCACACTCTTTACTTATTATATTTTGTGAATAACACTAGAAATTGCACGAACAAATAAGTTTTAATTTACATACCACTTAGAAGAGAAAAAACCGGTTCTGATTTATTTGTTCAAGGTAAAAAAAAAAAACCTTGCTTCTTTTTTATCCATACCTACATGAATATATCTATGTATACCTGTATTCTAACGATTCTCAAAAATATTAATAATTATAAAACAATTTATAAAATTATTTTCCCCCACAAAATGTCATTCATATTTTCCCGATTAACCGAAACGATAAAAAGTCTTACATGCTTTTATATAATCTCATAAGCAAAATAAAGCTACAATATTTCAATTACTTAATTTTACCTGCATGTATCTATCGTATGTTTTTGAATCTTTTATGCAGTGTTTCGCTCCATTACTAATGAGCAACTCCGAGAGTAACTCAACAACGAATATGGTGATTATTATGACAAATATATCAAATATGGTAACGGTTTTCAACGACGCAACAGGTATGGAGAGACGACAGGTAGTAGAAACAGTTTTCTATGCTGGTGTGACAACACTGGTGTGTATCATTGGAATCCCAGGGAACATCATCAACTGCCTGGTGTTCTGGCGACAGGGACTACAAGACCAGAATGAACTTGTGTCTCTTCTCTCTCTCACTAAGTGATTTATTCTACCTGATGTGCTCCTTTACAGTGCTCTCTGTAAAGTCATTTATTACTTTGTATGATGCAGATATCGGTGAGGAATATTATGTCAAGACCATGACCACTCTTGGGTGTGTGTTTTTCGCTGTTCGAGGGACCTCTAGCTTTTATTGGCGTGGTGATAGCGGTGGAGATGTGTTTGTGTTGTCTTTCCACTCAGAGCCGCTACCTGTATGCGAAGTAGAATCTTGGGAGCTTTACTGGGTACGAGTTTTCTACTGTTCTTCTGTAGTGGTCTCTTTTTCATCTTTTCATACAAGCCTCAATCCTCAAAAATGGGAGACAAAACGCAATGGTTATTTGGTTTTACAATATTCTATGAAGAGATTAGTCAAATAATTAGAACGCTACTTAACTTCTTTGTTGAAGCAGGGTTACGTATCGCTTGCTTTGTGACAGTGTGTGTCAGTACCGCTATAATGGTGTACAAGCTGAGAGCAGCGATGACGTGGCGACAACAACGACGTTGACCTCCGGTAACATCAGCAGCCAACAGGCGGCTCTCACCTCCATGTTAGTCATCCTCTCCATTATCTACATCGTGACATTATTGCCACTCGTAACCTGGCAAATCATTCTATTACTTGTCCCATACCTAAGTGGTCCTCAACAGTACATCATTAACATGACAGTGAGCGAAGCGGTTTATTCATTTCATAAAATAAACAGTTGTATTCACATTTTTGTTTTTTATTTTCGTTCGAAACGCTTTCGAAAGACTTTTACGGAAATATTTCACAGAAGGTGAAATTGTCGTTTAGACAAGTCATATTTCTTCTACTTTATCAGCGGATGATTGTCCTGGGTCGTTTGACACACAATGTGTGTACAGTATTCAAACGTCTGTTGAGGACATACAGACATCTCCATTTATACTTCTAGTCCGAATAACATAGCAGATATACTTTGACACGTGTTATCACATTTTTAATAATTTGTTATTTGTATACATAACATTATCTTCCTATTAGACACAAGGGCAGTCAGATAGTGCAATGGTTAGCGCCTGGCACCAGTACAACGAAGGTTAGTTTTCCAAGGTTCGCTTTTCGTCTCGGGCACGCTGTTCTTTCTCTGCATGTGGTATCTGATTACAGGGCTGACTACCTTGTCGTGATTTAGCCTCAGTAAAACACTAATTCTCCTGCCTAAAAGATACACCATTATAGCTTTACTGACGATTATGTCTGACTTCGTCGATAGTCTTACAAAGCTGGCCATCGAACAGTGCTTCCATTTTATTTTTCAATCCATTTTCTCAATGTTTTACGATATAAAGTCGCCTATTGTTGATAATTAATTTATAAGTAGTTAGCTTGAGGTAAGTATATTTGTGAGTTAATTATACTAACATATTGAGGTAAGAATGAATAACAAATTGCACACCTTGACCCCAGTTACTCACTTTGTATTGCAAAGTGTATAAACCATCAGACAAAGTTATCTCTCTATGTAGATATCTTTTACAACTTTAAGTGCAACTGAATGCAAATTCATTCCCGTTTTTCAGCTGTTAGGGGAAGTCGCGGTCTTGAATACTACTTACAGTACCTGTTATGATTCCTACTGTACTCATTAAAGTCGATGTATTTTACTGCCTGTTATGGACAAACACATGTTTGTGAGTTTAGAACCACAAGTTGTTCGAACGGAGCTACTAAATCAAAAATTAGTTTAAGATTCAAAACAAAACAAAAATACAATTTTATTGAAACTACAACCATTTATTTAAAAGCTCGATGTGATATTATGCAATACACATTAGTCGTACAGAGTTTAATCGAGATACATTTCAAACCAGTGCAGTTTTTTTTTCTGCCAGACGCGCTTACTAAGCCTCGGACTGTAGACAACTCATATTGCATTAGGTTCAGCTGTGCTAGTATTTTTATTTATTATTTTGCTCACAAAACTTTCTCTTTACTAGTAGACTAATATTTTTCCAAAAGTAAGAAATCCTGCTTCTTGTGCCAAATTTCGTGGACAATACTGTGTGGCGGTTGTCGTCTTCATCTCCAATGATTTTTAAACGTCTATGCAGTACATGTAAAATTGTTATCACTTAACATACTTATCGTCAGAGAAATTTTTTATATGTAAATTATTTTACACAGGGATATTCATTATATTTACAAGTTATGTTTTACCCCGTTAAAAATATTACTTACACTTTTCATATACACAGATGGAACTTATTCGACGAGAAGCATAGCAAAACAGCTACGAAATTAGCCATTTTAAGACTTCGAGGAGAAATTTGCTTGACATATTTATTGCAGGAATGCAGTGTTTTATTTGGGCTTAATAATTAGGTATGTTCTTATATTTGTTTATTATCTTTAATATCAAATTATTTCAGTCTGAGGAAACATTCATCGTGATATTACTGGTCAAAATTCTTATGCACTTTCCCGTTAAACCTAGCAAGTCTACAACATCTGGTAAATTCGAGGGGAGTAATCCCAGGCTGCTTTCTGCATTTTTGACGTGTTTGCCTCCCTTGCTTAGAACTAGATCAGGTCTTCAACCAAACACTTCTAGAGGCTGTTTGTAGCATAATTGTGTTTTCTATTCTTCTTTTAGGAGACAGGCTTCAAAATTAAATATTTTACTCTATCTTTGATGCATTAGATATGCCATCGGTATTGGGTATATTAAATCACAAATACAATTACAGTGTAATAAGTCGCGAATTGGGATGTATTAGTAATTATATGCGTTTTTATTAAAATGATGTGTGGTGTACGTGACTGCTGTCCTCACCGTAATAAAACATGTGTTTGGCTTGACACTCAGCGTTCAGTCTGAGAATAAGAGTTTATGTGTTACGGGCAGAAGTGAGCTCAATGATTATTTGATCCTTTTCATTCCTATACGCGAAATGCTCGTTTGTCATTCCACATTTTCCTTAACAAATGACTTTCATACTTTGCATTTTTTACCGACCCCCTCTCCTTCCAGCACACACTGAAAAACACATGTAACACTTGCAGATACATGGACACACACAACGACGGACAGACACAAAGGCAGGCAGGCAGAAAGACAGAAAGACAAACGAAACATAGAGGCGCTTACTCACTAGTTACAGAAGTAGTTTTGCTGCCATGTGAATTGAGTTTTTGATTCCCAAATAAGACATCTAAGGATTGAGACGCAAAAAACACTTGGTGTGTGATGGGAATTAATATATAATTCCTTGCCGAACCAAGAAACTATGTAGGAAAAAGAAAGATCTGAGAGGAGACACGTTTGATTTTCTCGTTAAATAATGTCTACCACACTTTTCTCTACGATACGCCTACCGATATACCAGCGGGATGTTTCCAGAAAAATGTTTTATCACAAAATATTGAAAGCTAAAGTCTAACTTCTCAACTGTCTGTTTAGATATATATACTCCCTCCACTTCTACAAATGTCTGATAATCCGGTTTTCATTTTACCAAAAAGTTGAAAGGATGTACTTGAAAATATTTTTTTATAATATTTTTTATAATTTTCTTTAGTATGTGATTTAAAAACATGAGTAGGTGTACGTATAGCTGTGTTTTTTAAATTGGGTGGAGGTAATTGTTTGGGCAAACTCTCATAGGCAGATTAATCTTGTAAACAGGACAAAGCAATCGGCATCGTTCTTTTCCTTTCTATATTCACGGGTGTGTGGATAAAAGTGTGTGTGTGTGTGTGTGTGTATTTTTTCTTTACAAAAAATTCACAGGTCACTTTTGTGATGTGCGGTATCAGATTCGCTGTACTCTATCTACATTGTACATTAAATCAAACACTCTAGATAATTTTAAAAAGTGATATTTGCTTTAGTGCTCCCTATTCTTTGTGGTCTCATTAATTCTTTATGGCATAAACATATATGTTGATTTGTACTACTAATGAAATTATTTCAGGTAAATAAAAGGCCGTGAATATTCAGTTTGTAGACAGCAAATACAGAACCTGTCTTTGTATTTTTGATGTTTATTCTTACATATCATTGCTAAGATAGATACGTGTCTAATTTCCCCTCCCCCTCCCCCAGACACACACACGACTTTGCATTTGTCCTGTCAAAACAATGCAAATGAATTTAAAGGTCGATTATACATATAAAGTCTTGACATTATCCTTATATAAACTCCGTAAATCGCTCATGCAACAAGAGAAAACGGCTGCATTCCCTTAAGGTATTTTACTGTTTTACTTTGCTCAGTTCTATGTTTTTATTCCTAATGATTGAAAATAAGTTAACAACGGAAGGAACAACTTATATTACAAATGGACCTAATGCGATAATCTTCGTCGATGCAGCCAATAAGGAGATACGCCAGTTAGTAGAAACAGTTTTCTTTGCTGGTCTGACAACACTCGTGTGTCTCATTGGAATCCCAGGAAACGTCATCAACTGCCTGGTGTTCTGGCGACAGGGACTACAAGACCGAATGAACTTGTGTCTCTTCTCTCTCGCGCTCACTGATAGTTTTTACTTAGTGTCTTCCTTCACAATTGTTTCAATCAAATCATTTATAAATTTTCATAATGAATCTACAGGTGAGGAATATTACGTAAAGACCATGAATTACATGATTGGATTTCTGATTGCTGTCCGAGCGACCTCTAGCTTCATTAGCACCGTGATAGCCTGTGGAGAGATGCGTGTGTGTTGTCTTTCCCTTTGACTGCATTCACTGTATGACAACGAAGAACGCATGGGAGTTCTCTTGGATCGTGTTTTATAGTGTGGGTTAGTATCCAGCTTCTTTATACCCTTTCTATAACGCCCATATCATCCCAATCAGACGAAAACGCTGTGGTCAATTTGACGCGTACCACATTTTTGAACAGTATTAACGGTATTAGTAATCAGAATATTAGGAGACATTTTTCTGTGAAACAGCTGTCCGTATACTAAGCTTTGTTGATAGTGGCAGTGTGTCGTACCGGAGTGACTGTAGGTTCAAGCTTAAGAGCACGAGACCTGGCGACAAGAAAAAGTCCTTGACATCCCGGTGAATCAGCAGCGCAACAGGCGGCGCTAACCCCATGTTGGTTAATCGTAACATCTCAATCATCTACATTGTAAGCTTTTTCGCCTATAGTCACGTCGGCAAACTCACTTTCCCTGTTTCTACCAGACCCGACGCCTTCGGTAGAATTTACAAATCATTTTTTACCTGGCAGTCACGCAGCCAAGCTATGCATGTGCACTGAACCAACAGCTTGTCTCCACTTCTTTTGATCTATTACAATCGCTCACACGCTTTCAGCGAAACGTTAAAATATGTTATGTTTAGAATTTTTAAACTTCGTTCCATTTATATAGAATTTAATCTTAACACTTCAGAATATTGAATGTAAAACGGCCCCTATATTGTGTTGAAAAAAATCATCATAATTATTTATAGAAAAAAGGATAGGTACAAGCCTGAACAAAAACTTTTAGACACACACCAGGCCTATATACAAAACAAAATTCCAAGGTTTATCGATGACTTGCCATCCCACTCCGACATAAACTCGACAACACGATTCATAGAATGTAAATGCAGGTTAGAAGCTCCCTGAGCCAGAACGTACGATTTCTGCTTTCTTTCTAATCCGGCATTTATTCACATACAAAAGCCATATATGCTGAGGATTCAATGGACATGTCGTAAGTGAAAGCGTCGTCACTCACTGCTGGCTCGGGCCGTCCTGGAGGCGCTACCGTTTCTGAAGTTGTCTTGCGTTTACTTATATATGTAAACGGCATTATACTTTAGGATCCTACATGTGTAATCGTAATGAGTATTATCGTTACAGTAACACTAAAGGCACAGTCAGCTATTACGTAACACCAAGCATTTTATAGTCATGATCGTCTTTGTGATTTTGTTATTTAATTGCTCGTTCACTGTTCCAGTTGCAACTCCACGTTTAATAGATTATTTCTTTAGATTGATTTGGTGTTTGGTTGATTTACGGGTCACACATGCCCTAGCATTTGGCATACCTTACACAGCATAGCTACAGTGCCGCATCATTATGTGGTGCAGTCTACTGTGATGTGTGTGCTGTGTGTCTGCTGTGTGCATTGTGTCGACCGTGTGTGTGTTACGACTGTGTGTGTGTGTGCATGTGTGGTGTGTGTGTTGTGTCGTGTGTGTGTGTCTATTCTTATTCTGATAGATATTATACATCTGCTCTCGTTTCATGAGCCTACAGCCCTAGGTTGGCTAAGAAAACCATTAAGCAAACCGGGTAATTTCTTAAATTGCACATTAATTTCTCTATCCAAATATGCACTGAACTATCGCATATTTTTATAAAATTAGGAAATAGAGACATAGGTCTGGCAGTATGAACTATTAAATAAATATTGCAGTAGCAAACAACCCCCCCCCACACAACCAACACGGTAATCCAACACACAATAATCTGAATACATCTGACCAAAAACAGATAAATGTCGTGTGTAATAATTAGGACAACAATAAATACATTTTATTGTAGATTCCCGATTGGTTTAATGGGGATAGTAATACCAAAAGAAAGCTGGATAACCAGCTTAAATGAGGCAAAATCCAATTTGAGGCAATAGGATGGTCGAGATAAGATTGTTGACTGCGCGGAACAAGTTTAACCTGTGGTTCTGGTCGATTTGCTTTTTTAAACAATAGGGGTGTTATATTGAATTTGAGGGGAGAGAGTACCCGGACGTACCCGGTGAAAAATCATCGGGCATGCGATTTGGCGGAATGTCATGACAGAGAAATGAGACCACATATCAAATATATTGACCTTTTTTTCTTTCTGCTGGTTGTGACATTTTCAAGTAGTGAATGACTACGCCACGCCAAGTTCATACCTCAATCATACAACTCTTGTCATTATTCATATGCCTCTCAAGCAGCTTTGTACCTTAAGTCTATGGTTATTAGTTCATGCCAGTATTGACTCGAGGGCTTTAATTGAAAATGCGATTTTATCAAATAGCGATGGTGAAGAGGCTGACTTATAATTTATGGGAAGACAGAGATTTATATCCCCCGAGTAAAGTTACACTATTGTAACTCATCGAGAGAAGTGTTTTAATAGCTATGATCTGCATACTTAGATCCTTAGGCGGTTAATTATCAATATTCATTTTTATTGTAATTTACCAGTAGGCATACTTTTCCCCTCCTTCTTTCTTAGCTCTCGTATTACTAAAAACATATGGTATCTAGAGGAGTACATAACACTCCTTGGGGTCTCGCACACCTCCTATCTTTCAAAAATTTACAAACAAGCGCTGTATTTTGTATCCCAGCCGATTTATTTATCGCTTACATATCACGACAAGTAAAGATTCTCTGTTTCCTTGTGT